>NC_077229.1:235397751-236049001 GCF_027887165.1 Monodelphis domestica
ATTTACAATGTAGGAATTATCCTGGATTTCTCATTATCTCTTACCCTTCACCTCCTATATCCAAGTTGTTGACAAAGTCTATTGATTTCACTTTTATAATCTCTCTGTCTCTCTCTCTATTTCTCTCTCTCTCTCTCTCTCTCTCTCTCTCTCTCTCTCTCTCTCTCTGTCTCTCTCTGTCTGTCTGTCTCTCTGTCTCTCTCTGTCTGTCTGTCTCTCTGTCTGTCTCTCTGTCTCTGTCTCTGTCTCTGTCTCTGTCTCTCTCTCTCTCTTCTTACCTTCTTTCTTAGAAGATATACTTTGTATTGGTTTTAAGTTAGAAAAATGGCAAGGGCTAGGCATTCAGCATTAAGAAGAAGACTCAGGGTCACTACAAATATCTCTTGAATATGCCTATATCTCTATTCTGCCACTGCCACTGCTCTAGTATAGATCCCTATCATTTACTACCTTGATTATTTTCTCTTTTTATCCATTAATTCTACTCTGTTGTTCCATGAATTAGATATTCTTTCTCTCCACTCTGGATGTTTTCTCTGATTGTCCTCTATGACTGGAAAATTCTTTTTCTTCCTCTATGACTAATGATATAAATGGTTTATTCTAATTCTCAACTTAAATCTCACTTTCTATTGGAAACATTCTCCAAGCCCTCTTTTGCTTTCCTTTTAAAAATTATTTATTATTTGTCTTGTACATCCTTGCCCAATGTCTCCCCTATTAGATTATAATCTCCTTTAAGACAAGGATTATCTACCTCTTTTTGTATGGTCAGTGCTAAGCACAGTCCCTAGAATATAATAAATATTTAACATTTATTAAGTGAATGAATAAATGGATATTAATATTAATCCCCAAAGCAAGGAGTAACTATCAGCAATATAAAAATGGCAGAAGATATAAACAGAAAAATATTAAAGCATATTTAAATCCATAATAATTGATATATATAAATGATTCAATAAACTTATTGCTTGATGTGCCAATTTATTAATTTAATTTAATTAAAAAAAAACTCTTACCTTCCATCTTACAATCAATACTTGGTTTTGGTTCCAAGGCAGATGAGTGTTAAGGGCTAGGCAATGGAGGTTAAGTGACTTGCCTAAGGATAAGACCACTAGGAAGTGTCTGAAGCCAGATTTGAACCTAGGACCTCCCATCTCTAGGCCAGGCTCTCAATCCACTGAACTACTGAGATAACCCCATTTATAATGCACTCTAAAGAGGTTGAATTTATATCATAATTTCACTTCATAACAGAAATGATGGAGAGTAGTAGGACAGAATATTGCATCCATTTTAACATAGGTCCCCATAGGAGACATTTTGGTTTGACTATTTTTTTCTGACCATGACTCCATTGGACAAGAAGTTCTTCAAGGACAACTTAGTGAATGTAATAGGCTGGATATATAGTTATATTTGGAATGAGGGAGGGAATATGATGTCAGGAAAACAGAAAGCAAAAGGGGAGGAAAATGCTCCTGGATCAAGATGGAAAACCATGGGATGACAACAGGTGCCATGTAGGGGTATCCACTAAATATTCTCATTTCCACTGGTGGGCTAATGTCTTGGACATGTAGCAAGTTTCAACTTCTGGTCTCAGGATTCCACTTGCATAGGAACAAGTTTTTTTTACAGAATTTTAGACAAAGAACTGACATTGTACTAAGAGGATTAAATGTAGGAATTAAATTTATGGTTGGACTAAATATAAGAGAATGTGGTTGCCAATTTAAAAACTAATACAGCTGAAGTCAAAATGTCTTTTTAGTAGCTTTATTTACAAAAAGATGGAAAAATAAAAGTAGAGAAATGTAAAAGGAGGGTAGAGAAGTAGTCTAGCTTATCTCTTTAAATGTTACTCCAGTCCCTGGCTTAACACAGGAAGGGTTTGTTAATCCCTCAGTCAGAGGATTTGGTGGTGAATTAAGGAATGGTTTAACCCATTCATCCTCCTCCAAAAAGGGGAAGCCTCTCTAGAACTAATCTCACCAGAAGCCAGGAAAGGAAATTCAGCTTTTCACTCACCCAAGCTGGAGTAAGGGAAATGGAAAAGGGAAAAGATCCAGGAGCAGTCTTGCCAGAAGTAGTCGAAGAGCCATAGTACCAGTCCAAGCTCCTCTATGCTCAAGATTCAGGCCAAAGACCAAAGACCACAGACTGAAGACTGAAGATGATCTCTTGAACAGGAAGTTCATCATCTTTTATAGTCCCTTTTTATGTCACTTCCTATCCCTTCCTCTACAAGGACCAATTCCAGGCTTTAACTATACTTAACACTGCCTAGGAGCAGTCATTCACTTCTGGAGGTGTTAATCACTTTTGTAAGTGGCTTTTGAACCTCCCCTACTTAATGTTAAATAGGGGTGTGTTTGATTTTGCTCGATTAAATTTAAAAGCAGGCAAGGGGAGAGTCAATCCCATCTTCACACTGCTTTTTCATCAGCTGGAGAAGGCAATAGGTTAATGTGGACCTTTATAGTATTTTTAGCTTTACTAATCAAGAAATGAGGAATAAAAGGCATTGACCTAATCAGTTTACCTCTAATTGTGGCACAGAAAGCAATTGGCTGAGACATATATGAAAGACTGATTTCTGAGTCAGCTGAACCTTTGCATAAAGGGTCTTGGGGTTTGGGGCTAAACCTGTAAGGCAGTTTTTCCCCACCTGTAATGGAGATAATTTGGAGAAGGGATAGTGATTAGACAGAGAGAGAGAGAGAGAGAGAGAGAGAGAGAGAGAGAGAGAGAGAGAGAGAGGGAGGGAATGGGGTTGAGAGAATGGAGAAATCCTTCTTCTTCTCCCTTCCTTCTAGGAGGAGAAAACCAAGACCTGTCTCCTTGAAAGGGGGAGTATGTCTCCTCTGAGAATGTTTTCTGGGAGATGGAGGACAGGAGATTAATGAGGGAATGTCTTAGTGAGATGACAAAATACCCCTCTCACAGGAGCCCAGGGGTCTTGAGATCCAATCTATCCTTTAGAGGCAAGATGACTTCTTGTGCCTCTGCTTCCCTGAGGGACATTAACTGTCATTCCTTTTCAAGATTTTAGGACTACCCAACTGCCAAGGAGAGATATCAGTTTTTTGAGTCAGGCAGTCTTGAATCCCTGAGATCAAGAAGTCAACCCCCTTTTTGGAGAGAGATGTGACTCTCCCCAAATCTTCTATCCCCTTTACTAAGTTGGTTAGAGACTGGTCCAGACCTAAATCTTAAACATCAGGTGATTTATTGAGGTTCAAACAGGGAAGGGGTGTCAAGGATATTAGGTAGGAAAGTGGATAAACAGGGAAGCCCTACAAATTGTCCCCTCTGACAGATTAGCCCTTCAAAGTCTAGGGGTTCAAGGCTTCTCAACCCTGATCCCTCTTTCTTGCCAACTGCCTTTTGTTCCTATTCTTAAACTAACTGAAACTTGAATATAGAAGTCCACAGACAGATAAGGGAGAGAGAGGATCTATGGAAAATTCTCTTCAAAAGTCCCAGTCCACAAATACAACACTGAGGACTTAGACTGCTGTCACTGAGAGTTGAGTGAGAGAGAGGTATCCAGAGATTCAGAAGAGACAGCAGATCTCCAGAAAGAGATGGGCTTCTTCTCAGCCTAGGAAATCCACCTCCTTCCTCAGGATCTCAGCTGGAAGTGAATGGCCAGTTGCATCTCCATGCTTGATTCTCTCCTGGAATTCTCAGTTTTTTTCTTCTTGCTCCTCCTCCACTCTCTCTTCAACTAGTCTCTGCCAGAGACTGTTCTCTCCTCCATGTGGACTATCTCTTCTCTTACCTTACACACCTCACAGAAACCCATTATTAAAGTCTATTGAAATAACCATTATATAATCCATCAAATGAAAATTTTTTCTAGTTTTGCATACAAATTTTATAAGTATACCATATAGGTCTTCCCTCAAGTTATGAAGTAGTCCTTTGGTATTCCATATGCCACTTAATATCATCCTCCAGGCTGACAGAGATATATTAATGAATACTTTGGAGGATGTTTTCAGTAATTCAATTCTAAATTTACCTAACTGTTCTAACCCAGTTTTTCTAAATCCATCTTTCCTATAAGATGTTATGAGAAACTCTACAAAATGTTATGCATGTATTTACATTATCCAGATGAATGAATGAATGAATGAATGAATGATTAAAGGAGGTGGATAAATAAAATTGAATTTCTTAAGCATTTAATCTGTGAGAAATATATATTCTAATCACAGAACCCAAAAGTCATATCCAAAAAGGAAATGAAGTTATTCAGATATAATTTGCTCTTATTTGATTCACTACCATCAAAAGTTATCAATTGTGATTTTTTTCTTAATTTTCATAAAAAAAATCTTTAATAATCTGTTTTGAAAGTATTTGCCATATTTTACCCTTTGAAAATAAGAGCAGTGTCCATCTCTAGTTTATTTTTCAAAATTTATTAAAGGTCACTGCTAGTGGTTCATCAGTGATACTCATAATTCTGTCAGTACCCTGTTGTATAAATAGATAACAATAAGGCATTATTTTATTTGTCTTTCCACAATCCCTCCAACATTAATAATTTCTATCTTTTGTTATTTTATTTTTGCCAATTTATTGATTATGATGTGGAATTTCAAAGTTGTTTGTATTTGAATTTCTCTTGTTAATTGCATGACCTATTTTATATAGTTGGTAAATTTGAAATTCTTTAGAAAACTGTTTGTTATATGCTTTAAGTGCTAGTCATATAAACTTAATAATTATATATGTATACATATACATCAATATGTATCTATATGTAAATTTATCTATATCTATATGTCTATCTTTATCAGAAATATTTGATTAAAATGTTTTTTTTTATTTTCCAGTTGATCATCTCTTTTCTTGTCTCAGTGGCATTAATTTTGTTTATGCGAAAAATGTTTCAATTTCATGATCAAAATTGAAAACATTATTACTTATTTTGTCTCTTGTAATCATCTCTAAAAGAAAGATGGTAGAACAAAAGCCAATCATAAGATTTTCAGGATGAGCATTCATATTTCAGAAATCAATACATGCAGCAAAGCAGGGCTTCTGTTATCATTATATTGATGATCTATATTAAAGTGATGAAGAAGATGTTAATAATACGGATTAAATTTAAAAATGTCTTGTGGGCATATTGTTTTCATCAGAGAACTAGCTATTAAATATTTATCAGAACACTATTATGTCTATATCTTGTTTAGTTAAGAAGTCATCCTCATCCAATGTTGTGAAAGGTATATAATATGCTTTCCATCTACTTCTTTTATGGTACAGTGTGGTCTTTAATGTTCAGGTCATGTATCCATTTTTATTTTCTTATAAAGTAGAACATTGATCTAAATGAAAAATTTGCCAGTTTCCAGTTTTCTTAGACATCTTTTTCAATATTCTCTTCCCTAGTAACACATTTTCATGTTTGTAAAATATTGGTTTATTCATTTTAATTACTATATTTCTAATTCTTTATATAATTAATTTCATTAATCCATTTGCCTATTTCATAATTAATTCTAAATATTTTTGATGCTTGCTACTTTTTAATAGTTTTAGATCAAGGTGTTATTTGCCTTTCTTTCTTATATCTATATAATCTTTGAAAGGATAAACATTTCTCACATGAGGGGTTGCCAAGTAATTTTCAGGGCTGTTCATCTACCTTTGGTATCAATGTGTTACCCAACTCTCACTTGTGGATTCAAGAAGTTTGTTTAGCAGTTGGGCTAAACCAGGTAAACTGATAGGTTCCAAACCTATTGGTGAGTTAAGGAGATATCTACCTCAAGCAGGTGAAGACTTCTCCTGATGAAATGTGCTGTTTAGAACAATTTGTTCCAATGGCCTGGAAAGTGGCTAAAGGCAGGTATTGTAGTGTGCTTAGAGTTTGATTAGATATTGAAGATGCCAAGGTCATCCAATGTATCCTGGTCCATCTGCAACTTTTGTTTTGACACTGGACTTAAATGACTTTGGAAAAAAGAGTGAGATTGATGAAAATATGAAACTTTGTCTCATTTAAATATAATTCAGGGGCAGTTATCACCCTGTGATGACATTGGTTCTCTTTGAATACACAGGATGAACAAAATACCTTTTGATATAAAAGTTCAACAACTAAATCTTGTTGCCTGTATCTCTTCTTTCTCAAAATATTGTTTCCTAGGAATAATCTAGATTACAGCTTGCCCTTCTTACAAGTCCTCTTATAAAGATGAGGAATGGCAGTGGGAAAAAAAATCAGGAAGATGTGAATTCAATTCCTGGCTCTGACACATACTGGTTATTCAAACAAAGGAAAATCATTTGGCCTCTCAGACTTCCAGGCAACTCTCAAAGATCATGAATTGGAAAACATTTGTTGCTATCTATTAGTTATGGGAATTGTGCCCCCAATTCCCTAAACTTAAGAGATTACTGGTTTGGGCAAAACAACCCCTTTCTATCAACAAAAATATCACAAGTCCTTCTGAAAATACAGACAGGGAGACAGAGACTTATTATTTTATAATCCTAGCTAGAGAATTAGAATAAGAGGATTAGGGGGAAATCAGGTGATTTAGTGGATTGAGAGCCAAGTCTAGAGATGGGTGGTCCTGGGTTCAAATTTGGCCTTAGACACTTCCATGCTATGTGACCCTGGGCAAGTCACTTAACCCCCATTGCCTAGCCCTTACCACTCTTCTGCCTTGGAACTAATACACAGTAGTGATTCTAAAACAAGGTTACAGTTTAAAAAATATGAGAGAATCATAGATCTCAATCTGGAAATGAACTCAGAGGTCCTCTACTACAACTCCCATATCAAACAGTTGATGGAACTTACACTAAGGAAGGCTATTAGATGGGCTTAGTGTCACACAGGTATGAAATATGAGAGTGGGCATCAGAACCCAGGTCTTCTGACTATAGAAATAATAGTCAATGGTTAATAAACATTAAGTTGCTCCTATGTTCCATACTTTTACCAAAGTATCTTTAAAATATCTAAAAATTGTGAATTTCCTTAAAAAGTTGTTAAATTTCTTAATAAATCAAGCAACTTTCACATTCTGAACCCTTCACTAAATTGAGAAATGTCCCTGGTTGCAGGCAGTGCTAAGAATTAAACTAAATGTAAGTATAATGCCTTGAATCTGTGAAATTCTGGAAGTCAGGAAACCTGTAATCCTTTTCTTAAGCAGGGGAACTCACTACTTGTCTGTGGTTAAAAGATATGTTTTTAGTAAAAAATGGATAAAATCATCAGAAAGAAACTGATGGAATAAAAACAAGCCAGAACCTTTTTGACAAGTAAAGACAAGGAATTCTCTACTTGGTTACTAGGCAACCCACCATTGAAGGAGGCATGTAACTCTTGAAATATTTGGACTGGCTTCTGCCAAATAGCCACAGTCTCACCAGCTTTTTAGCTATAATCCACAAATGAATATTATTATTTTGCCAATGCATGCTTGCCTCAGGGGGTTAATAAGAAAATTTAGTCTCTTCTGAATAAAAAATAATAACCTTGTAAGAATGACACAGTCTTTGCTTGGACACTTTAATGCTAAAAAGTGGGGGGGGAAAACCCCTAACATCAAAAATTTCCCTTTTATGCCAATATCAGGACTCAAGGAAGATTCTAAGAGTGACTGGTGTGCAGGATGTTAAAGCCTTACTGTCTTAAGGGAGTTTTCTTCTGAAATGAAAACTTGGGGCACAGTATTGCCACACCGTAGTACTAACAGCCAAATAAATCAGTTTTCTGACACAGCTTTTAATTAAGGCTTCATACAGTTCTCTTCATTTTTCTCCTGGCATCTCACTTTCAGGATTTATTAACCATATAGGTATAGACTTGTTTACTTGCATCTTTTTTCTTGGTACATGTCTTTTAGGCATCTATTCATTATTAAGTTAATGAATAGGAAGGAAGAAAACATAGTCCAGCAGGGAGCTCCCTGAATTAGATATCAAGGACCAAGTGTTTCTTAAAATATTGCTTCTTTCTACTTGAAAGCACACAGACATATTCCTAATACAAATACATGAGAAAGGCACAGATAAACATAAATTAAGCCCTTCTCCAAAGTTCTAACTTTCTCAATAAAATAACCATTCTTCCAGTCAACTAGCCTTGAAAGTTTGTGAATGTTTTTCAGTCTTTCCCTTTCATTCTCTTGATTTAATTAAATAATTCATTAGCAGTTTTGGTGATTAAAAATACTTTTCTGTTGTTCATACCAATACTATAAGCTAGATTTTTGACATCATATTTGTGGACTGCAACAGAAATTCCCTAATTTGTCTTCAGTGGCCCATTTGTCTTCTCTTCCTCACCCACCTCAGAACCTTCTTTCTTAAGGTATTAACTTTTCCATGAAACCTTCTCTATGATCAGTTGATCTCAGGTCCTTTGATTCTACCCTTTCAGAACACATATTATCACTCTTTTCCCCTTAACAATACAGTATTATTTTGTTGTAGTTATTTGTATAGACCAGTAATAGTGAACCTATGGCACAGGTGCCAAAGATGGCACTTAGAACACTCTCTGTGCGCACCCAGTCTCTCTCCCCAGTTTGTTACAAGAACAGCAGAGGAACTCTGGCAAAGCAACTCCCTTCCCCTTACATCACCCTCCCCTCTGCCTAGCAGTGCAATGAGAGTGCACAGTGGGTAAGGTGGGCAGGTCACAGGAGGCAGAGCTGGAGAGCAGCAGAGCACATGGGCCACTCCTCTTCCCCTCTTCACCTATGCTGAAGACATTTCTCACATGATCTACCCCACTGCCCAGGAGCCCAATGGGAGCACTTCCTTTCTCCCTTGCATGTTTGTGGGGTCATGGCACATGGCCTCTGGGGGTGGGGAAGCATAGCTCTCAGTCTGGGAGGTGGACTGGTGGTGGGGCCCAGCATTCCATCTTTCAAAGGTTTAGGCCATATATCTCATATTAAACATCCTGTCTTTTTTCAACTTTGAATACCAAGTGCTTATGACATTACTTTGTGCATAGTAAGTGCTTAGTAAATGTTTTTCATTTATTCATCCAGCTAGCCAACCAGCCCATTAGTAAGGGTGCTATACTTACCCTGGTCCAGACCATTTTATGCAATGTTTTTTCCCCTCAAAAACCCCTTATTCTTTCCTACTAAAATTCTTAAGTGTGCCATTGAAGCTTCTTTATAATATATACCTATCCTACTTATTCTGTCTTGCTTTCCATTTTGATAGTGAATAAATAACCTTTGCAAACAATAAATATATTTCCTCTAGACCTTTAAAATATTATGGTGTTTCTCTTATGCTTTATCTTGCCCAGATTTTTGCACAAACTCTACAGCATTCACTGACACTGATTCTATGTTGTATAACTTGCTAAAATTAGAAGATAATTTGTCATCAATTTTTTTTCAAATTAAAGGCTCCATAAATTAAAGTTTAAAAACTTTAAACACAATTATTCAAATCATATTATGAAGTGATCCCCTGGCCATTTATAGGAAGTGATTTGATTATAAGTAGGCCACATAATCATTTACCAAACTACAACTTTAGATTATTAAATAGTACCTTTGTGGTACAACTAACTTTATGCTCATCATATTCACTGTGCAGGTTTACAAACAAAAGAAAACAAACTGGTTTATCACTTTCCACCAATGAGAAAGCACCACCTCTAGTTTCTCTAATGGTAGGAATTTAAGTCACTATGGCATGAAGGTGAGAAAGATATTATAGAGGACAGAAAAACCGGTAGAATGGTTATAGGTATATACATGTTTCTGAGCTAGTACACTCTTCCTCATTCTTTCTAATTATGTTTTTTCCTTCTTTTTACCCATGGTAGATGGTTATTTTGAGTCTCTAACAAAGAGAGAGAGAAAATGTACAATAGGGCATCTCCTTGTAGCATCTCCTTTCACAAATATTGCAAACAGATACCAAAAGAATAGTTATGTTTACTGCTGAGTTGAACTCTAGTCTCCAGCAGCACTAAAAAGATTGATTTTTAGTGCTTTTATGTTTGCATCTTCCTCCACTCATCCCCACACATGTCCTCTGACAGCTCACTGTAACTAGTGGACTAGAGAATTAATGTGAGTGGAGCAATGCAATCTTACATGGCAGGGAAAGAAATCAATGACTATTTTCTTTCCCTCCTGAGTTGGTCTCACTTGCCTTCTTCACACCATTTGGTATACTGCCTTCAGGAATACTCTATTGAAAGTTTCAGTCATAAACACTAGTCTTAAATCAGTTCTGAAATCTATAATGTACTCTAGTTTCCATCTCAGAAGATTCTACACCCCCCCCATAAACCCTTTCTCCTTGCTTTCCTTATAGGAAATGCCTTTTATATTCATTGTAAACATTACTGGTAATATTTTTGATATTGAGACACACAAAAGAAATCTAAGACTTCTTTTAAAAAAAACTAAAACTTCAATGAAAATTGTAAGTAGCACTTTGAATGAATCAAACATTTTTTTAGAAATATGATATTTGCACCTCATTGTGGTAAGTGGTATGTAAGATGTTAAAAAATAAATAATGTGGAAAAATTGAGATGTGGGAGAACACTCAGTCTGGAATGGCTCCCAAACCTTGCCTAAATTGTCACCTGAATCAAACTCTGGCAGCACCAGAGACTTCAAGGCAATTTCCCAAGGAATGCTGCTCACTTGAAACCATATTTGCTGGAGTTTAACCTATCATGATCTCCCATCAGAGTCTTGTTTTATTGTTAACTTCTGACTGATTTTGCATCACTTGAGCTTGAAATAGCTTTGTAAGTTCATCAAAAGTTTTGGATCTTTTAAAAAATTTATGAACATTGAAAGTACCTTTAAAATCTATGACTATGTTTAAAATTGCATAAATTCTTTCATTTCTTTATTGAAAAGAATTTTTCTTAACAATTTTATTTTCTTTCCAAAGCTGAACATTTGAAACATCATAAGTCACTGAGATGAATTCCTTTTCATGTAGTAATTTCTTTCCATAAAATTTCCCTGAATTTATCAATCATCTAATAGGGGTAGATATTTAATTTCTTCATTTGTAAAATGAACCGGAGAAGAAAATGGCAAACCACTCCTGTATCTTTGCCAATCCCCCCCCAAGAAACAAAACAAACAATAATACCAACAAAATAAGGACATGAAGAGTCAAACACAACTCATGACTAACCAAAAACAAGAGCATAATCTTATAGTTGGAACGAATTTAGGCAAAATCTTGTTCAATATTTTTACTCAAATTACTAATCCTATCTAAAAAATTTTTAAAAGGGGTCATTTTGACTGATTACCAAGTTCCACAAATGATAAAATTACTACCTTCTGAGGAAGTTAGCTCCATTTTTTCTGTCTCTAATAGTTTAGATTATCCCCCCCCCCCTCTTTGGCAAAATTTTTCTTGTTACTTATACTCACTGATTATTTTTCTTTCCTTTGGAACCAAGACCAATAAATCTACAATCTTCTATATTGCAAACCTTTCAACATTTATGATTGCTAATTATTCTCTTCTAATTTAAGTACATGTAAGTCTTTCATTTGATCCATCAGTTGAAGGGCTTCAAATGTCTTCAGTAACTAGTTGCCCTTTTTAGAGTATACGCTATTTCATTAGTGTCTCTTCCAAAGCATATTGCCAAGACTTGGATACAATATTCCAAATGCAGTCTAACCAGGACAAAATACAGTGAAACAATATTGCTATTAGTAAAACAATATTCCTATCAACATAAAATATTATGGCAGAGAGGGAATATGAAATAGTGCCTAGAAAGCCAGGTTTAAAATAAAACAAAAACCCCAAATGAAACAATTATTTTCAACATCTAATTCTGGAACATACTGGTTGGCAGTTGATAGTGCTAAGGGAGAAAACACTAGATTTGAGCCGGCAAGACATGAATTCAAATCCTGCATCAGAAAGTCATAGGCTGCGTTACCTTGTTAAAGTCATTTAATTGTTCTCAGTCTCAGTTCTGACTTGGAAAGTGAATTGGGTCTAATTGTCTCTAACATTTTTCTAGGTCTAAAATCTATGATGTTATTACCCTAAGAAAAACCTAGGGAATTTAGGTATGTAGGAAACTCTTTAAGGTATGAGTAGCAGAATACATGTAATTATGGCATTAGCTTTTCCCCTTAACTATCATACTTCCAATTCATACTGAGCTCAGTGCTTAAGATCTTCCACTGAATATTTTGACTCCTTAGAATGCTACAATTTATTTCCATTGCTAATTAACTCCATTTTAAAGAAAGCTTTCATTGAAACATATATCTTCCTTCGTATCATCAACAATCTTTGATCTTAATTATATTCATTGAAGTCATACTGAATGAATCAGAAATCTCTTCAATGAGGAAATCCTTCAAATATTGAAAGACAAATATAGTGTCCTTTAGGTCTTTTTACCTCAAAATTTGTTATTTGCAGTCCTTAACTAGATTTCTCCATTGAAGGGGAACCCATTACCTTTAGAAGTTGTCTATTCTATCTTTTGTTATTATTATTGATAGAATTATTGTCAGGACTACTCCACCTCCCATATCAAGCCTTAATTTTCCTCTTTCCATCTTCCACTGATTGGTTGTGGTTCTACCCTACAGGAACTCAACAAGTAGAACAATTCTCATCTCTCCTCCACGTGATTCTTTGAACTATTCCAAACAACTGTCACAATCCCTATTCTAAGTCATCTATTTTCAAATGAAGCTTTCCCATCATTTTAAAATGGTTTTCAAATTAGAAGGTTCTTCTCCATTCCAGTCAACTTCTTCTCAGTGTTCTCCAGATTATGAATGTCATGTCTAAAATGTATTACACAAAACTAAACAAGTTATCTGAGATATGGTTTCATTAGGGCAGAATATGGCAAAATTATTACTTTCTTTATGATCAAGACCAGAGATTCTTATCCTGGGGATCATGATTTATGGATAGATTCCAGACTGTCAGTGAACTTTGTTTTGCCCATATATTTGATGAAAAGAGATCTTTATTTTCATTAATTTTTACCTAAAATTTAGCATTTCTTTCAATTATTTAAAAAGCTACTTCTGAGAAAGGGTCCATAGCAGACTGCTAAAGATGTTTATAATACATACCCACCAAAGGTAAAGATCACCTAATCTGGCCTACCTTCCTTATTTTAAGTGGTTAAACCAAGGCACAAAATAGTAGTATGTCTTGCCTAATGTTGTAAAGACTGGCAAAAGCAAAGTTGGTATGTGAATATAGCCCATTGCTCAAAATAGTATTGGGTGACTGGCCTGCTAGTATAATTAATCCTTGACACTTCAGTAATAATGATTTTCTCTTAGCAAATTGCAATACATGCATCAAAAAATGAAAGAACATGGGCATTTTCCTATGTATGATTTGGATATTTTTAAAAAAATTTGCTTTTCTGTATATTACCATGTCCTTTCAAAATATTTTCTTTTTTATTCACACTTTGGATTTTAAAGGAATATACTTCAAAGTACATAATCTTCATATGTATTTAGGAGTTTTCATTATCAATGTCATCATTAATCTCTCCTTCTGTTTCTCTTTCAGTCTTCAAAGAACAACTAGTTGCTCCAATTTTTTACTATATGTAACTTGTGTATTCTAATACAAAGGAGAATCACTACTTTTTGACAGGACAGACACTTAAAAACAAATAAAAATCCACAAATGGGAAACATCACCTCTATGTTTGCCTTAAGTCTTTCAAAAGATACAGCTGAAAGCCTTTCAAACGAAATTCATTGTACCATGGAAGACAGAAAGTGTATGTAGGAGAAACGCTGCTGACTATTGCCATGTCAGGCTAACAAATGACAGAAGGGTTTAAGATTTGGATTTGGTTTAAGATTTAAGAATGTGTTCTCACATTCATCTTGGTTGTATTATGCTTTCATATTTAGTTAGCTTAATAAGAAAAGAAACTGTGTGACATTTATTCCCACTTGATTCTAGATATCACAGGAGATTAAACTCTTTTTAATGACTTGCCTTTGCTGAGATCTCTCAGTGGCAAGGAATATGCATAGGTTGAGCTTCTCATCTATCCTCCTGTCCCTGAAATAAACATGTCTTCTAACTTTAATTATTCCAAAGTGTCCATACCCTAAGCTATAATAACTGTAAATACAGGAAAATGTACAAAGATTTATAATAAAAGGATATTGATTACAGTTAAAATCTTTTTTAAAAATATAAAAGGTAATGTTATTTTTTGATCCAAATAAATTTCTCAGTTTTTTATTATCTTTCCCACATTTGTTGACTCATTATTTTAGAAAATATTATTTTTGTTCCTTTTTCACAGCTTAAAATGTATTCAGTGAAATGAAGTAAGATTTATAATTTATAATCCATTTCTCAGTTTCCTCCTGAATACTACTCCTGGTTTGAGTATTGGGTACTAACTCTTGCTGATTTATGGTTACACAGGTCGTTTGCCGTAGTGATATAGTAAGATGTAAAAAGACTTGCACTTGAAAGGACCTGGTTCTTAACATAGTTCTACCATTTGCCACCTCTGGGGCCTTGGGGAACTTATTTAACACTCTTTAACCTTGTTTTCATCAACTATAAAGAGACCAAAATAATACTATTACCCACTTCATATAATTGTTTTGAAGAAATACTTTATAAATTGTAGAGCATCATGGAAATATGTTATATGCTTCTTGAATTAAATTATATCTTTGGAGTCCTTTGCATATTTTTCCCATCAATAACAATTAAACTAAACTCAGAGATTTCACATCTCACATGTCTGGATTTACAAAGACCTTAAAATTCTCAGGCCAATCTAGAAATATTCATAATTATTATTTACAAATTTGGGATCTCATATCATGAAGGATATTTCTCTGTTTTGTTCCCAAAGACCTACCTCTGCCTGAGTTTTGGATCAAGCTGCCCTGGTATTATAATTACCTTTCCAGTCATTTCTGGAGTTCTCATTGGCTCCACAACTTTAAAGTTTTTTTAAAAAGGAAAAAAAAATAGTAGCTTACTAAGAAAGACTGATCCAGCTGGTAGAAACTTTCCTTCAACAGGGGATTAATTGAGTTTCTATAGTTTCTTTTTAAAATACCATTCCATTGATCTATTTTGATTTTCTGTGCTTTCCCAGAACCCTCCACCTGACTACTTTAGAATTATCCCATATAAGCCATCCTTAAAAAAAAGGAAAAAGAAGAGAGAAAAAATACCAATATGAAAATATATGAAATGTTAAAAATGTAGAGACTGCTCATCTCAGACAATGGGTGGAGTGGGAGAGCCATATTTCTCTGTATCTGTCTCTGTATCTCTCTTTTTCCTTCTTTCCCTCTTTCTTTCTTTATCTCATTCTATATGATTTTCAACATTCATGTTTTCCTTTTATTTTTTGTGCCTCATGGTAGCTTTCCCCCATTTAAATTATTATAGTAGTGTATATTATTTTCTTGGTTATTCTTACTTCACCCTAGTAATTCCATTTTACACCTGAACTATTTGTCTGTCCTCATTTTACCTACCTATTTCCATAGTCAATTGACAAAGGTAGTTTTACTCATTGGTGAATCCACGTTTTCACCTTTTTTTCCTAGACTAGTATCTAGGTATAATCTGTCTCAGGCAAATTGTACTTCCAAAAAACAATGTAATTTCTTAAAGTTTGTCTCTTTTAAAATCAATTCTTTCCTAGAAATATTTCTTCCTGTGCCACTGGTTGGAACATTGACTAATTTACTATTTTCTGTCAGTAGGGAGATTCAAACTCTTGATTCATTACTGAGGTAAGATAACAAACATGAACAGGATATATTGAATGAAATAATTTTGCCCTGGTTTAGGTTGCCATCTCTGTCTATTATGCCATTCTTTAAAAAATTAAATCCTCAGAAGCTGTCCTAGGGCATGTGACATCCAGAATCTTTTCATTACAAGTTTACAATATAAAACATTCTTTACATGTAGCCTTACTACTGCCAATTATTCTCAGCATCAGTATGAAAAGTTTATCACACTTTTATAAGAATAATGAAAAAACTACCTGGAAAATACAAACTCACCATATTTCCCAAAGTACTATAATAGTTATAGGAATTGTGAATTGAAGAGGTACAGGGGATAAGGAAGGTTTTTGTAACAGGGAATGAAGGAATTGAAGGAATAGAGGGAATATGGATGCTGGTGAGGAAAAAAGGAGAGAGATACTCCATGCTGCTAGGCTATCTTTGAAAAATAGGGTTCCCAGAAATGGGCCACCTATGATAGTCTGAGGGAATGTCTTCTCTATTGATAGATGTTGAAGATACCCCAGAGCAGATAAACAAGAACCCCCCTGAGGGACAAACCTCTTCCTGAACCAAGGTCACCCAGCAAGGGTCCAACAAGGACCATTTATGATTGAATGGCTGTCCTGAGGTTCATCTCCCTCTATGTTCCCCTGAAATGATAGTCCTCTTATCTGACAGCATTTTATTTAAATAAAGATGAATTTTAATAACAAGTTTGGGTTGGGGAGGTAGAAGGGAAGAGGGAATCGGGATTTCCCTAGATTGGGTTTGAGTCTCTCTCAGTTTTTGAGCTGTGGCCAGGCCTCACAGGCTGGTTGAGGGTTTCTTTTGTTCCCCTCTATGCTAATTGGTTCTTGTTTTCTTAAGTTTAAAGTCTTTAACAGTAGACAGCAAGAGGAAGAAAAGGTTCTGACTTTCAGAATGTGTTGGGCCTGTCTCTTCAGGCTAATACCCCTAAAGACTTGCCTTATAGTTCAAACTGCTCCCCTTAAATCCTTTTTTTTTTTGATGACACAATTACAGGAATCCAGGTAGAGCACACAGTTAGGAAAATCATGAATAGAGGTACTTCTATCCAGAGACAGGGAGAGAGGGTTCCTTCCAGTCCAAGGACCAGGAAAGAGATCCCCAAGACCAGCTGTCACTCTCCAATTCCCCTCTCCCTGCCAACCGTCATTTTTGTCAGTATCTTCTCTCTAACATTCCAATTGCTGTTTGTTCCACTTGAGTGGCTGAAAGGTCCAGAGCTTGATCCAGTTTTCCTTTCCATAATCATCCCCATTTTTTATTGTGACCTTCCCAAGGTCACTTATTTTTATTATATTTAACATGCTACTAAATGTACTTTCTAACTACTCCCCCCAAAATAATAAACTTCCCTCAATTACTCTATCACTATTCTATGCTAACTTTATCTACTGCAAGGAATTCTATGTAGGAAAGGTTGGGTAAGGGTAGTTTTAGGGTTTTACAATAAATTCAGTACAATAAATATTTGAACAAAACCATTACAAAGAAATTTGATTCTTAATGCTAATACTACTTACTCTTGCTAAGTTAAACTAATACAAACATTTTTCCTATTCTATATATCTATAATTATTTGCAAACTATGTTATCTATCTATCTATCTATATTTCCATTAAACACAATTTCAGCATCAGCTTTACAATAAACAATTAAAAGATTACTATCTGCAAATGCAGCTTAAGTCTATTTCTAAGTATAAGTGTCTATGCTATGCTTAATTTAATGTACTCCTAATCTATTCCCTATTTATTATAACTATTCTCTAAGTCACTAATCTATAACCTTATCTTATGTACAACATATATACATGCTATGCTACATATTTATGGAACCTATCACTATGTTACTAACCTAATTATAGTATATACATTATTTATAGAGATTATTTATATATAATACAATAATATACATAGTTCCCTAATCTTGATGTCAGTCAAATAGAAAAGTCTATTGATCTTCCTATTTGCCTAAGACCTCATGAAACTAAATATATACATATTTATATTTTGCATAAATACAATTTCAGACACTTGTTTATTTAAACAAGGTCTCCCAATATATGTCGGTTTGTGATTTTGTGTTTTATGTCTAATAGTGTTGTGTTCAATTAATACTTATCAAGTTTATTCAGATTACCACTTCTCATGTTGACTTGATGGATCTCTTCTTTCTTCCAAGTTATGTAGTGTCCCATGACATTTCCCTAATGTGTGAAATTAATTTTTTAAAGATTTTACCACAGGAATGGTAAAGGGAGGTGGAGTCAAGATGGAGACCTAGAAGGAGCAGAAGTTCAGATCTCTGAATACCCTTTCTTACTGATCACAAACTAAATGCTCCTAGGGGACTGAAAATCAAACCTAACAATAAGACAGAGCTAAGGAACCCTCCTATTGGACTCAATTCAAAAGGCATGCCCCCGAAAAAGCCAGAATCTGAGAATACTTGGGTTTAAGGGGAAGGCAGAAGGAAGGTCCCAGGATGCCTCCCCCCACCTAGAGTGCTGAGCCTCCAATGGCAGCGGGAAACTCTAGGTGGGCAAAGGTGTTGTTCTGGAGGGTATACCTTGTGGAAAGGGCTGTGCCAAGCTCAGAAACACCAAACATAGATGGCAGGGGAAGGAGCTAGAGAGGGAGCATAGAGCTGGCAGCCTGGCCAGAGCTGTGGAGATCCTCCATATTTGCTCCAACCTTCAAGGAGGTTTTGGCCTCAGAGCACACATAGCCCAACACAGCTGAACTTAATCCATTCAAAAGACCTCTGAACCCAGGGAAGCACAGACTCCACACCCCTCCCTTACTGACTGCTGGACTTTAATCCAATCAAATGCCCCAGAGGACAGGGAAGCTGAAAACCTGACAACCCTTCCCCATGGACTGCACTGAGAGATCTGTCAAAACTTCAAGAGGGAAGACTGACAGAAGCCCCCAAACCCCAAAAAATGAGAGGAGCAAGAGCACAGACAAATATGGGGAGCAAAGAAGGGGTGCATATGAGCAAACAATGGAAAAAGAAGAAAGAAATTATAATAAACAACTTCTATACAGTGAATGGAACAGAGGGGAAGGGATCAGCAAACAATAAATCAGAAATCCCAGAAAAATGGATACAGGATATAGAAGAACTCAAAATGCAATTCAAAATACAACAAAGAGAGGCTGAAGACAATTTGGAAAAGAACTTAAAAACTAAGATAAGTCATCTGGAAACAGAGGCACTTGAATTAAGATGAGAAAATAGTATCTCCAAAGCTAAAATCAACTAGCTGAAAAATGAGGCAAAGGAGATAAAAGATGAGGTAAAGAGGATGAAAGATGATCTCCATAGAAAACCAGACCAGTAAAAGAAGGATGACCAAAAAGCGAGGGATGAAATCCAGTCTTTAAGAACCAGAATACAAGAACTGGAATTAAGTGACTTCACAAGGCATCAGGACACTATAAAACAAAACCAAAAGAATGAAAAAATTGAGGAAAATATTAGGCATCTCATTCACAAAACAGAGGATTTAGAAAATCATTCGAGGAGAGACAATTTAAGAATCATTGGTCTACCTGAAGATGATGACAAAAGAAAAATCCATACTACAGAAAAATTATTCATAAAACTGCCCCGATATTCTAGAACAAGAGTGAAAAGTGGAGATTGAAAGCATCCACAGATCACCTCCTGTACTTAATCCTCAACTGACAACACCCAGGAGTGTTATAGCCAAATTCAAGAACTATCAGACCAAAGTTAAGATATTACAAGTTGCCAAGAAGTCATTCAGATACCATGGCACCACAGTGAGGATAATGCAGGATCTGGCTGCATGCACACTGAAGGACCGAAAGGCATGGGATATGATATTCCGGAAAGCAAGGGAACTAGGTCTACAACCAAGAATCAACTACACAGCAAAACTGACTATCTTCTTACAGGGGAAAGTATGGTCATTAAACAAAATAGAATTCCAAGAATTTGTAAAGAAAAGACCAGACCTGAACAGAAAATTTGATGTCCAAGCACAGAACTCAAGAGAATCATCAAAAGGTGATTTAAAAAGGGAAAAAAGCAAAGCAAAACAAAAGAAACAAACAAACAACCCCCCCACACACACACACTTTTTTTCCCTTTTAAACATTATTTTATTTGGTCATTTTCAAACATTATTCATTGGGGAAAAAAGGATCATTTTCTTTTCCTCCCCCCTACCCCACCCTTCCCATACTTGACACATGATTCCAATGGGTATCATATGTCCTTGGTCCGAACCTATTTTCATGTTGTTAGTATTTGCATTAGGATGTTCATTTAGAGTCTCTCCTCAATCATATCCCCTCAACCTCTGTAGTCAAGCAGTTGCCTTTCCTTGGTGTTTTTATTCCCAGAGATTGTCCTCTGTTTGAGGATAGTGTTTTTTCTCATAGATCACTGCTGATTGTTCAGGGACATTGCATTGACACTAATGGGAAGTCCGTTACGTACGATTATATCACAGTGTATCAGTCTCTGTGTACAATGTTCTCCTGGTTCTGCATCACGTCCTGGAGTTTGTTCCAGTTTCCATGGAATACTTCCACTTTATTATTCCTTTGAGCACAATAGTATTCCATCACCAACCTATAACACAATTTATTTAGCCATTCCCCAATTGAAGGGCATCCACTCATTTTCCAATTTTTTGCCACCACAAAGAGCACAGCTATGAATATTCTTGTACAAGTCTTTTTCCTTATTAACTCTTTGCAGTATAAACCCAGCAGTTCTATGACTGGATAAAAGGGCATATAGTCTTTTATTGCCCTTTGGGTATTGTTCCAAATTGCCCTCCAGAATGGTTGGATCAATTCACAGCTCCACCAGCAATGAATTAATGTCCCAACTTTGCCACACCCATCTAGCATTCATTACTTTCATTTGCTGGTAGCCAATCTGCTGGGTGTGAGGTGATACCTCAGAGTTGTTTTGATTTGCATCTCTCTGATTATCAGAGCTTTAGAATACTTTTACATGTGCTTATTAACAGTTTTGATTTCTTTAACTGAAAATTGCCTATTCATGTCCCTAGCCCATTTATCAATTGAAGAATGGCTTGATTTTTTGTACAATTGATTTAGCTGTTTGTAAATTTGAGTAATTAGACCTTTGCCAGAGGTTTTTGTTATGAAGATTGTTTCCCAATTAGTTGCTTCTCCTCTGACTTTAGTTACATTGGTATTGTTTGTACAAGAACTTTTTAATTTGAAGAAGTCAAAATTATTTATTTTACTTTTTGTCACTCTTTCTAAGTCTTGCTTGGTTTTAAAATCTTTACCTTCCCAGAGATCTGGCATGTATACTATTCTGTCTTCACCTAATTTATTTATAATTTCTTACTTTATATTCAGGTCTTTCACCCATTCTGAGTTTATCTTGTTGTAGGCTGTGAGGTGTTGATCCAAACCTAATCTCTCCCACACTGTCATCCAATTTTCACAACAGTTTTTATCAAATAGTGGATTTTTGTCCCCAAAGCTGGGGTCTTTGGGTTTGTCATAGACTGTCTTTCTGAGGTCACTTACCCCAAGTCTGTTTCATTGATCCTCCTTTCTGTCTCTTAGTCAGTACTAAATTGTTTTGATGACCACTGCTTTACAGTATAGTTTGAGATCTGGGACTACAAGGCCATCTTCCTTTGTATTTTTTTTTATTATTTCCCTGGATACTGCCCCTGCTCTAGGCATCCCAGATTACAACAAGCCATTTACTTTATATGTGCATGAGCAAAGAGGAGTGGCCTCTGGTGTGTTAACTCAGACTTTGGGACCTTCTCAGCACCCAATTGCTTATTATTCTGCCCAACGAGACCCAGTAGCAGCAGGAGCACCACCATGCCTTAGAGGAATAGCTGCTACAGCCTTACTAATAACAAAAACCGTTGATTTAGTATTGGGATGTTCATTAACAATAATGTGCCCACATGAGATAGAAGCATTATTGATAAAACATAGAACACAGGCATTCTCAGATCAGAGAATTACAAGGTATGAAATAGCCTTATTAAATAATGAAAATATTACCTTGAAATGCTGTTCAACTCTTAACCCTGCCACCTTGATTCCAGATTTACCTACTTCAGGAGAACCATTACATAACTGTGAAACATTAGTGTCCATGGCAGAAAAGCCTCCAGATAATCTCTTGGACACTACCTTAGACAATGCAGATCTGATTTTATTTACCGATGGTTCCTCTTTTATGAGGGATGGCATACGTTACCCTGGAGCTGCCATAGTCTCAGAATTTGCCACTGAATAGTCAGCTTCACTACCTTCTAACATTAGCGCTCAAGGAGCAGAACTCATAGCTCTAAAACAAGCTTGTATAATTGCCAAGGACAAAAAGGCAACAATTTATATGGATTCTAGATATGCTTTTGGCATTTGTCACTCAGTCGGGATGCTATGGCTCCAGAGAGGATTTTTAACCTCAGCTGGAAAATCCATAGCTAATGCAGAAATTATTAATGAAGTTCTTTCTGCTCTCAAACTGCCTAAAGCCTTAGCTGTAGTTCATTGCTCTGCCCATACAGGTGGCTCAGACCCTGTCTCTAGAGGAAATGACCGAGCAGATGCCGCTGCAAAACTAGCAGCCATAGAAGGACCTGGATTAATTTTAACATTAACAACCACTGATAATTTAAATTTATCACTTTCCTATAATGAAAAGGAAGTGGAAAAATGGAAACAAAAATTGAAAGCAAAACAGATTAATGGAGTATGGGTGTCATCTGAAGGAAAACCCCTGCTCCCTAGAAGTTTCTATAACCAAATTTGCCAATCTATTCACAAAAATGGTCATTTTGGCACCCAGGGCATCATGGACTCTGTCAAGAGAGTATGGATAGCCCCCGGTATAACTACTATAGCCTCTAAAGTATGTTCAGCCTGCCCTATCTGCCAGGCATATAACCAACATGCATATCATGGAAAAGCCTTTGGGGGACGTCCTCTGGTTAACACACCTTTTGAACATCTACAGATAGATTTCATAACGATGCCAAAGGCTGGACATTATAAATTTTGTCTAGTAATTGTAGATCAACTAACCAGATGGCCGGAAGCATTTCCTAAGACCCGAGCCACAGCAGATTTTGTTGCAAAGATACTTTTAAAGGAAATTATTCCTTGTTTTGGCCTGCCAGCACGTATTGACTCCGATAGAGGGAGTCATTTTACCGATTCTGTCTTAAACCAAATATATTCTTGCTTGGGGATAACACCAAAATTCCATGTTCCATATCACCCCCAGAGCTCAGGCCAAGTGGAGAGGATGAATAAAGAACTTAAGACTATGATTGGCAAATTATGCACTGAGACCCATTTAAAATGGCCTGAAATTCTCCCTCTGGCCCTATTTTATCTTAGAAGCAGGCCTAGAGGAGACTTACATATTTCACCATTTGAGATGCTTTTTGGACATCCACCTATACAGGCTAAGCCTTTCTCCCTGGTTTATACATCGCTATTAGGGGGAGATATTACTATTCCTTCCTATATACAGGAGTTACAGCACAAACTACATCAACTTCATGAATCCGGAGCTGCAGTACAAGCTGGACCATTAGACTTTTCTCTGCATGACCTGAACCCAGGAGATAAAGTTTATACCAAGAATTTCAAGTGAACTGGAGCAACTCAACCTTCATGGGAAGGACCATTCCAAATATTATTAATTACTCCAACATCTATAAAGACTGGAGAAAGGGACTCTTGGATTCACTGCTCACATGTGAAGAAAGCATCTTCTGCTGAGACTGATTGACTCTATCCTATCATATGAATTGTGACTATATCTTATCATATGAATTGGAGAAAATAATCCATAGACAAATGGATGCAGTTTTTTCAAGAAAACAATGAATTACTGATTTTTTTCTTATTTTTCTTATTTCTTTTCTTTTCTTTTTTGATCAGAATATTTGATTTTTTTCTCATTTTTTGTACTGAAGGTACACATAATTAATATTAATATTTTTTCCTGCAGTAATACAAGTTAATATATATACTTTTGCTATAATATCACTATATGCCTAAAAGCTTGAAACTATGGGAATCTGCCATTTATTGATAAAATATTATAGGACTGGGATTAATGTTTGTGTCTGATTCCAGGAAAAGGGATAAAAACAAGGAGCACAGACTAAACCTGAATAGTGCCAATAGAGCACACAAGAAATATTAAAGTGAGACTCGAGGTTGCGACGCTTAACTTATGTTTAAGTCGTAGGACTTCCTTGTATCTTCACTCTTTACAAAGTACTCAAACAAGTACAAAGCTTGACTATCATGCTGGCTCCCTGCATCCCTGAAAAAAAAATCAGATGAAGGAATGACATTTCCCCATCAAAATAGAATTCTAATTCTTTTCTTCTTATATTATGGCAACTTCCTGTAGTCTTGGCTACAAATGGCTAAGTGAAATATTACTGCATCCTGTTCTACATACTTGTGGGATAGAAATTACTTTAAACTGGACCTAAACAAGGCCTATTTTGAATTTTTCTTATGTTTTTGATCATTTTTCTATTCTTTTGATAATTGACACATACACCCCCATAACTGAACATTGCATTCTGAGCTAAACTTGATATTTTTTAATACTTACTTCAGGGGGGATTGTATTTTAATTTAAATTCTAAGAATTTTTGAAATTTTTGTTTAAGATTGGATTTTTTCAAAAATCCAAGAATTTTGAATTTTGTTTAAGATTTTACTGTTATAAAAAAAAATCAAAGATTTTGATTCTGTTCGAGAAAAGATCTTCAAGAAAGAAGCTTGAAACTTTTATATACAGAGAATGAACTGTTGCAGAAAGATGCCGAAGACCTACACTTCATCAAGAAGATCAAGAATGAACTTTGGATATGATTGATTGGACTGAACTTTTGATTGAACATTTATTATAATTGTACACATTTATGCCCTAATTTGGCTTTCTGTCAATGCGCCTAGCAAAACATTGGTTTTGTTTTGTTTTCTTTTCTTTTCCCTCTCTCACTATTCTAATTTCTCATAGAAAATTGAAGATTGTGTATATCTATCCTTAGAAGTGCATTTAGAACTATAAAATGATTATGTTAAATGATCAATGGGGAGACTAGTCTCCCAATGATCATCATGGGGATTGTAAACCTTAAAATTTCTTAGACTTATAAATGTTGGAAATTTCACCATTGGGAAATTTCATACTTGAAAAATTTCCTACTGATAGTCTATTGGAATGTGAACCCCCTTGGCATGGGAGGTCCTTCTCCTCCCTACTTAAGATTACTTTAGGACAGAAACCTTTTGCTGAACAATGGAAAGGGCTTTGACCTATGCTTAAGCATAGAACAGGAAGTTCTTTGAGTCATGATTGATTTTAGAATTGATACAATAGAGATACTTGGAATGACAGAACCAGGTCTTCCTGGTTCCAATCTCCACTCTACTCAGGGTAACAGGATTTAGGAAGGGCTGCAGCAAAGGATCTAGATTTAATTATTTGAGAATATGACCTTCAACAGACATGTGCAAAGCCACAGACCTCTGGGTGGTCCTGGGTTAAGCTAGAGCCACCATTGGCACAGAGAAGACATGGACAGTGATTGGTAGATGTGAGAGGGAGGGGGGAGGGAACTTAGATGGTTTCCTTAAAGATAGCAGGGTCTGAGGACTAGTGTGGTTTGGAGAGGTTTTGCTCTGAGAGGTTGTGCTCTGAGAAGCTTGCTCTGAATGAAGCTGGAGATGGAGGCCCCTGAGACTGTTTCTCCATTTTGGTCACGTGAGTGATAGGGACTGGTCTTTTTTCTTTGCCTCAGCTATCTAAGGGTTTGGGCCTTTTGGCCCAGCCTAAACAGAGGGGGTATTTAAGCCCTATTCCCTTCTCTCCCCTTTCTCTCTCTCTCCCTCTCTCTCTCTCTCTCTCTCTCTCTCTCTCTCTCTCTCTCTCTCTCTCTCTCTAATACCTTTCTTCCTCCTGTTTGTAATTAAAAACTCCCTAAAAGGTTGACTGCTGATTGAGTTTTCATTTAGGAATTACATAGCTGAATTCCTTGGTGACCTTAAATTAATATATATCAATCTTTTAAAGTGATTTCCTTGTCACAATACCCTTGATCTTTTGTTCTTCCAAATGAACTTTTTTATTTTTTTTTCTAATTCAGTAAAAATGTTTTTGGGAGTTCAATGGATATGGCACAAAATAAATAGATAAGTTTCGGTAGGATGGTCATTGTTATTATATTAGCTCATCCGACTCCTAAACAGTTAATGTTTGTCCACTTGCTCAAGTCTAGTTTTAGTTCTGTGGAGAGTGTTTTGTAGTTGTGTTCATATAATTCCTGTGTTTGTATCGGCAGATAGATTCCTAAGTATTTTATATTGTCTAAGGTGATTTTGAATGGAATTTCTCTTTCTAATTCTTGCTGCTTAGATGTGTTGGAGATAAATAGAAATGCTGATGACTTATATGTGTTCATTTTGTATAATGCTACTTTGATAAAGTTGTTGATTATTTCCACTAGCTTTGTTGTTGATTTTCTAGGAATCTTTAAGTTGATCATCATATCTTCCTCAAAGAGTGATAGGTTGGTCTTCTCATTGCCAATTTTAATAACTTTAATTTCTTTTTCTCTTCTAATTGCTACTGCCAGTATTTCTAGTACAATGTTAAATAATAGAGGTGATAATTGGCATCCTTGTTTCACTCCTGATATTATTCGGAATTCAGCTAATTTATCCCCATTGGAGATGATGTTTGCTGATGGTTTCAGATATATACTGTTTATTATTTTTTAGGAAAGACCCTTCTATTCTTATGCTTTCTAGTGTTTTTAATAGGAATGGGTGTTGTATTTTATCAAAGACTTTTTCTGCATCTATTGAGATAAGCATATGCTTTTTGTTGATTTCCTAATTGATATGCTCAATTATGAGAACGGTTTTCATAATATTGAACCATCCTTGTATTCCTGGTATAAATACTACTTGATCATGGTGGATGACCCTTCTGATCACTTGCTGGAGCCTTTTTGCTAGTATCCTATTTAAGATTTTTGCATCTATATTCATTAGTGAGATTGGTCTGCAGTTTTCTTTTTCTGTTTTTGACCTGCCTGACTTTGGAATCAGTACCATATTTGTGTCATAAAAGGAATGTGGTAGAAATCCGTCTTTGCTTATTATGTTAAATAGTTTGTATAGTATTGGAGTTAGCTGTCTTTGAATGTTTGATAGAATTCAGTTGTGAATCCATCAAGCTTTGGGAATTTTTTAGGGAGTTCTCTGATGGCCTGTTGGATTTCTTTTTCTGATATGGGATTATTTAAGAATTCTATTTCTTCTTCTGTTAGTCTACGCAATTAATATTTTTGCAAATATTCATTCATATCGCCTAGATTGTTATATTTCTTGCCATATAATTGAGCAAAGTAGTTTTTAATGATTGCCTTAATTACCTCTTCTTTGGAGGTAATGTCCCCTTTTTCATCTAACATATTGTTAATTTGATTTTCTTCTTTCCTTTTTTAAATTAGATTGACCAGTTCTTTTTGTATTTTGTTTGTTTTTTTCAAAGTACTAGCTTCTAGTCTTATTAATTAGTTCAATAGTACTATCATTTTTTTCGATTATGTTAATTTCTCCCTTAATTTTTAGGATCTCTAATTTGGTTTTCTTCTGGGGGGGTTTAATTTGTTCAGTTTCAAGTTTTTTGATTTGCATATCCAATTCATTGATCTCTGCCCTCCCTAATTTGTTAATATATTCACTCAGGAATATTAATTTTCCTCTGAGTACTGCTTTGGCTGAATCTCATAAGGTTTGAAAGGATATCTCACCATTCTCATTTACTTCAATGAAATTATTAATTGTTTCTAGGATTTGTTCTCTAACTAACCAATTCTGGAGTATCATATCATTTAATTTCCAATTGATTTTTAATTTGGCTCTCCATCTACCCTTACTGATCATTATTTGTATTGCCTTATGATCTGAAATGTTTGCATTTATTATTTCTGCTTTTCTGCATTTGTATGCAATATTTTTATGACCTAGTGTATGGTCAATCTTTGTGAATGTGCCATGTGCTACCAAAAAGAAGTTGTATTCCTTTTTGTTGCTATTTATTTTTCTCCACATATCTATTAACTTTAATTTTTCTAAGATTTCATTCACATCTTTTATGTCTTTCTTATTAATTTTTTCATTTCATTGATTTAAATTTGATAGTGGTTGATTCAGGTCTCCCACTAATATAGTTTTACTATATATTTTCTCCTTCAATTCTCCTAGTTTCTCCATTAGAAATTTGGGTGCTCTACAATTTGGTGCATACATTTTGATTAGTGATATTTCCTCATTGTCTATACTCCCTTTTATCAGAATGTATTTACCTTCCCCATCCCTTTTAATCAGGTCTATTTTTGCTTTGGCTTTGTCAGATATCATGATTGGAACCCCCTGCCTTCTTTCTATCAGTTGTGGTCCAATAGGTCTTATTCAAACCTTTCATTCTGACCTGGTGAGTATCTACCCGCCTCATGTGTGTTTCTGGAAGACAACATATTGTATGGTTTTGAATTCTAATCCAGTCTTCTATTTGTCTGCGTTTTATGGGTGAGTTCATCCCATTCATGTTCAAAGTTATGATTGTCACTTGTGAATTCCCTGGCATTTTAATCTCTTCCCCTAATTCTGTCCTTTCATCTTTTGCTATAGCCTTTTTAAACCAGTGGTTTACTTTAAATCAGTCCCCCTAGTCCCCTCCCTTAGTATGCTTCCCTTTCTACCCTTCCCTTTTTGTTCCCCTTTTTTTAGGGTCTGTTGATTTTCTTCCCTCCCTTTTTGTACTCCTTCCACTCTAAACCCCTTAATTTCCCCTTATCCCTTACCCTGTCTCATAAAATAGAATTCAAGATTCCAATGGATCAAGTTGTTCTTCTCTCTCAAAGTTGATTTCAATGAAAGTAAAGTTTAAGTAATGCCAATTAGCACTCTCTTCATCTCATTCTTATAAGAGAATTCTTCCCCTCTCCTTTCTATGTGTATCTTTGTGTGACAAAGATTATTCTATTTAATTTATTAGTATTTCTTCAAGTATATCTTGGTATGATCACCAATTCCTCCCTTCCCTTTTTATTTCTTTTCTTCTTTCTTTCTTCTTCTTTATCCCCCCTTTCTCCATATCATCTTTATGTCCCAATCTTTCCCTATGAGTGATTCTTCTAATTTATCTAATAATGCATAAAATTTTTGACAGTTACATATAACCTTTCCCACATATTAATGTGTGTGTGTGTGTGTGTGTATAATTTGATCTAAATGTAGTCCTTATAGAAGAGAGTTTGAAAAAAGAAAAAAAAAACATTTTTCTCCTTTTCCCTTTCTTTCATATTTATCTTCACATGTTTCTCTTGATCTTTGTGTTTGTATATAAAACTTTACACTGAGCTTTGGTCTTTTCTTTACAAATACTTGGAAATATTCTATTTTGTTGAATGTCCATGCTTTTCCCTGGACGTATATAATCAGGTTTGATGAATAGGTGATTCTTGATTGAAGACCCAGTTCTCTCACCTTTCTGAATATCATGTTCCAGGCCTTGCAGTCATTCAGTGTGGAAGCTGCCAGGTCTTGTGTGATCCTGATTGGTGTTCCTTTATATCTGAAATGTTTCTTTTTGGCTTCTTGTAGGATTTTCTTCTTAGCTTGGAAGCTCTTGAATTTGGCAATTACATTCCTGTGACTTGCTTTGGGGGATTTAGTATAGAGGGTGTTCTATGAACCCTTTCAATTTATATTTTGCACCCTTGTTCTAGAACCTCAGGGCAGTTTTCTTGGATGATATCTTGTATTATTATGACAAGATTCCTGTTCATTTCCGGCTTTTCAGGTAGACCGATGATTCTCAGATTGTCTCTCCTTCTTCTGTTTTCCTGATCTGTCACCTTGTCAGTGAAATATTTTATTTTTTCTTCTAATTTCTTAGTAGTCTGACTTTGCTTTATTAATTCTTGCTGTTTTGCAAGATCATTGTCTTCCAGTTGCTGTGAACCTTAAAAATTCTCAGACCCTACTTCATAAGGTTAGGATTGTAAACCTTAAAAAATTCCCAGACCCTAGTTCATAAGGTTGGGTTAAGACCATTCCCCATTGGGACCATTACCCATTTGGGCAGTGAAGGTACTTGATCAGGAATGTGAGAACTCTACTTCACCATACTTAAGCATGCCTTAGGGGAAGATAAAGTTGTAAACTCTTTGCTGAACAATGAAAGTACTTAAACCCAGCCTTATAATAAGGCAAAAAGTTCTTAAGTTGTGCCTATTTTTAAAACTAATACAAAGGGGTTCTAAGTACCTATAAAGGTCAGGCAACTTGTGAACTTACAAGGAGCAAAGAGGTGAAAACTTACTCAGAGATTCTAGTCTACTCAGGTGTGAACTACTCAAAAGATTAGTCTACTCAGGTGTGAACTAAGAATGGTCTTTCCTTTAAAAAACATCTCCTGTGATTGGTAGATGTGAGAACTTAGGGGAGGATACATAGGAGAAAATTCCCTTTAAATAGGAGCTCAGATTCATTCAGATGGTCATTCAGATTCAGGATTGAGCTGGCAGAGTCAGCTGAAATGAAGCTGGCCTGGTGTCACGAGAATCCTTGCTTGGACAGATCTTGTGGTGAGTGATTTAGGACTGACTGATCTTTCTCTTAAGGCTTAGGCCTGGGTTGTCCAGGGCTTCCCTGGGCTGGCTTATCCTTTTCTCATTATTTCCTTTTTCTCTCTTTCTCTCTTTCTTTAATTCCTCATTGTATTAATTAAAATCTCTATAAAACCCAGTTGACTTGGGTATATTTTAATAATTGGTAATTTTCTCCTGGCGACCACCTTATATATTGATTTAAAAACAAGACACTGTAGTGAAACATATTTTCTGCTGTCACAATTTACTCATCCACTCTTATATAAACTACAATTTAATTCTTCCACTATTTTAATCACTACAGGTTATGACAACCAACTATTTTAACTATTACATTGCCTAATTCTGGTCTTTAAAGACTGGTTTTTCTTTTCAGTTTGGTCTATGCTGCTTTTTGAAGCTCTCAGCTGTTTATCCAATTGGGAGTTCTTGTTCCTCAAATTGTTGTATTCTCTTTGCATTATTTCCCATTTTTCCTGCCAGAAGGCCTCCATCTTTTTGATAACCTCCAATTTAAATTCTTCAAGAGCTAGTGGAAAATTTCTATTTCTTTTGGAAGGTTTTGGAGCATTTATTTGGGTTTACTCTTCTGCTATTTCCTCTGTGGTCTGTATTTTTCTGCCATAAAAACTATACGAAGTCAACCCCTTTTTCTTGCTTTTCTTGGTGTTGGGAAGTTGTTCCTAGGCACTCTTTGTCATCTCTATGGTTTTTCCTTCCCTTTCCAATCAGAAATCTGAGTGAGGAGGGCTGGCTCTCTGTGTATGGATCTAATGATCAGGGCTTTTTTGCCTTGGGCAAGCTCTCAATTCTCCCCAGCTCAGCTAACTTCCTGGAAGAACCCGAGGTCTGCCCTCCCTGCTTGCCAGCATTTCGTGTGTTACTGCTCTCAAGGTTAAGTCCTTGGTGGTCTTAGTCAACTCCAAAGACCTACAGGTGCCCCTTGCTCAATTCAGGGGTGCCCTTCGCAGACTTGTTGATTATGGTACACTGGTTCTGAGCTCCCAAGTTCTGAGCTCCCCTTGTCCGCCACCCGGGATTTTGGGTGTTACTGTTCTCAGGGGTAAGTCCTTCGTTGTCTTAGCTCCCAAGACCTGGGGCTGCAGGTTGCTCATTCTTGGTGTGCCCCTCCCTCACTCGTTGGTTCTGGTGCATGCTGACTTTAACTCTGGTTCCGTAGGTGTGGTGGGGTAGTGTAGGTCAGCTCAAGTTTCAGTGGGAGCTTTTTTGTTCCCTTATAGTGTGGAAATGCCTGAATCTCACATACCTTCAGTGCTGGACTCTACCATGGAGTTCCTCCATTAGTATGAGGATTTTTGGGGGGATCTTTTGGGGTTGTCTGTATCATTGGGTCTGAGGAGGGGAAGCGACTTGCATCTAATCTGCCACCATGCTTACCCGGAAGTTTCACCTTTTTTTTTAAGAGACTCAATAACTTAAAATGTTATGTATCCCTATAAGAAAAGAGGTCATTGGTACCTTTTAAAAACAGTTGTTATCACGTGGGCAGCTAGAAGAATTACACTTAGAGGGAACAGTGACAGACTGTATAGGATGAAAGGACAAGACATAAATAGATATATAGATATATGCATGCATAAATACATGTACATGTATATATGTATATGTGTATATATATATATACACATATATGTGTATATATATACAACTAGAGCTAAAAAAGAGGTTAATATTAAAGAAATGGGAAAAGAAACAAATGGAGGTAAATTTATATCTCACAAAGAAGCTCATGGCAGGAGGGGAGAACATCAATACACTGGAAGGGTAAAGAGGTTGGAGATAGGAAATACTCCACTCTTATGTGCTTTGAAATTGACCCAAAGATGAAAGAACAATCCAATCCATTGGGGCAGGGAATAGATTTGCGCACTATAGAAGAGTAAAGGCGTAACAAATGGGCTGGTGGGGAGGGAAGCAGTACAAGGTAGGGATAAGGTAAAGGGGTAATTTTAGAAAGACAACAGGGAAAATAAGGGAGGGAATAAGAAGGGAGGGGGTATAAAGGGAAGTAAAATAAGGGTGGGAAGTAGGGGGGACTGGTTAAAAACAAACATTGATTTAGAAGGGAATAGTGAAAGAAGAAAAGGCAGGACTAGGAGTAGAAAATAAAATGCTGGGAAATACACAGCTAGTAATTATAACTCTGAATGTGAATAGAATGAACTCACCCATAAAACACATGTGAATAGCATAGTGAATTAGAATCCAAAACCCTACCATATGCTGTCTACAAGAAACACACATGAGGAAGGAAGGTAAGTGTAGGGTGAAAGTAAGAGGATGGAGCAAAATCTATTGGGCATCAACTGATAATAGAAGGCAGGAGTTGCAATCATGATATCTGACAAAGCCAAGGTAAAAATAAATCTAGTTAAAAGAGATAGGGAAGGTAATTATATCCTGATAAAATGCAGTACAGACAATGAGGAAATATCCGTACTCAATCTATATGTACCAAATAGCATAGCATCCAAATTTCTAAAGGAGAAACTAGTGGAGATCAAGGATGAAATAGGTAGAAAAACTATACTAGTTGGAGACCTAAACCTTCCTCTACCCGAACTAGATAAATCAAACCAAAAAATAAATAAGAAAGAGGTAAGAGAAGTGAATGAAATCTTAGAAAAATTAGTACTAATAGACATGTGGAGAAAAATAAATAGAGACAAAAAGGAATATACCTTCTTCTCAGCAGCACGTGGTACATTCACAAAAACTGACCATGTATTAGGGCACAAAAACATTGCAAACAAGTGCAAAAGAGCTGAAGTAATAAATGCAACCTTCTCAGATCACAAGGCAATGAAAAAAATAATTAGTAAGGGTACATGGAGAGGTAAATAAAAAATTAATTGAAAATTAAACAATACAATCCTTAAAACCAGTTAAAGAACAAATCATAGAAACAATTAATAACTTCATTGAAGAAAATGACAATGATGAGACATCCTTTCAAAACCTATGGGATGCAGCCAAAGCAGTATTCAGGGTGAAATTTATATCCCTGAGTTCACATATTAATAAATTTAAAAGGGCAGAGGTCAATGAATTGGGCTGGTAAGTTAAAAAAACTAGAAAGCAAACAAATTAAAAATCCTCAGATGAATACTAAATTAGAGATCTTAAATATCAAAGGAGAAATTAATAAAATTGAAAGTAAAAAAAACTATCAATTTAATAAATAAGACTAGAAACTAGAAGCTGGTACTTTGAAAAAACAAAAAACAAATAGACAAAGTACTAGTCAGTCTAATTAAAAAAAGGAAAGAAGAAAATCAAATTGACAATATCCAAGATGAAAGGGAGATCTCACCTCTAATGAAGAGGAAATAAAAGCAATCAATAAAAACTTCTATGCCCAATTATACAGCAACAAATATGGCAATCTAGGTGGTATGGATGAATACTTACGTAAATATAAATTGCCTAGACTAAAAGAGGAAGAAATAGATTACCTTAACAACCCCATATCAGAAAAAGAAATTGAAAAAAAAAATCAAAGAACTCCCTAAGAAAAAATCCCCAGGTCCAGATGGATTCACAAATGAATTCTATCAAACATTCAAATAACAACTAATCCCTGTATCATACAAACTATTTGACAGAATAAGCAAAGAAGTTGTTCTACCAAATTCATTTTACGACACAAACATGGTACTGATCCCAAAGCCAGGCAGGCCAAAAACAGAGAAAGAAAACTATAGACCAATCTCCTTAATGAATTTAGATTTAAAATATCTTAAATGGGATACTATTCAAAAGACTCCAACAAGTCATCACAAGGGTTATTCACTATAACCAGGTAGGCTTCATACCACAAATGCAAGGATGGTTCAATATTAGGAAAACCATCCACATAATTGACCACATTAACAAGCAAACCAGCAAAAATCACATGATTATCTCAATGGATGCAGAAAAAGCCTTAGATAAAATACAACACCCATTCCTATTGAAAACACTAGAAAGTATAGGAATAAAAGGGCCTTTCTTAAAAATAATAAACAGTATATATTTAAAACCATCAGCAAACATTATCTGCAATGGGGATAAACTGGAAGCCTTCCCAATGAGATCAGAAGTGAAACAAGGATGCTCATTATCACCTGTATTATTTAACATTGTACTAGAAACACCAACAGTAGCAACTAGAAAAGAAAAAGGAATCGAAGGTATTAAAATTGTCAACGAGGAGACCAAGCTATCACCCTTTGAGGATGATATGATGGTTTATTTAAAGAACCCTAGAGAATCAACCAAAAAGCTAGTTGATAAAATCAACAATTTTAGCAAAGTTTCAGGATACAATATAAACCCACATAAGTCATCACCATTTCTATATATTTCCAACCCATTTCAGCAGCAAGAATTAGAAAGAGAAATTCCATTTAAAATCACCCTAGACAATATAAAATACTTAAGAATCTATATGCCAAGACAAATACATGGGCCCTATGAACACAACTACAAAATAATCACCACACAATTTCAACTAGATCTAAACAATTGGAAAAACATTGTTTGCTTATGGGTGGGACGAGCTAACATAATAAAAATGGCAATCCTACACAAATTAATTTACTTGTTTAGTGTGATACCTATTGAACTACCAAAAAACATTTTAACTGCATTAGAAAAAGGAAAAAAACATAAAGTTCATTTGGAAGAACAAAAGATCCAGGATATCCAGGGAAATCATGAAAAAAAAATGCAAAGGAAGGAAGACTTGCAATCCCAGATCTCAAAGTATACTATAAAGCAGTGATTATCAAAACAATTTGGCACTGGCTAAAATACAGACAGGATGTTAATTGGAATAGACTTGGGGTAAGTGACCTCAGCAAGACAGTCTATGATAAACCCAAAGATCCCAGTTTTGGGGTCCAAAACCAACTTTTTGATAAAAACTGCTGGGAAAATTGGAAGACAGTATGGGAGAGATTAGGTTTGGATCAACATCTCACACCCTAAGCCAGGATAAACTCAGAATGGATGAATGACCTGAATATAAAGAAGGAAACTATAAGCAAATTAGGGGAACACAGAATACTATACTTGTCAGATCTTTGGAAAAGGAAAGACTTTAAAACCAAACATGAGCTAGAAAAAAAATCACAAAATGTAAAATCAATAGTTTTGTTTACATCAAATTAAAAAGGTTTTGTACAAACAAAATGAATGCATCCAAAATTAGAAGGGAAGCAACAAATTGGGAAACAATCTTCATTACAAAAACCTCTGACAAAGGTCTAATTACTCAAATTTATAAAGAGCTAAATAAGTTTTACAAAAAATCCAGTCATTCTCCAATTGATAAATGGGCAAGGGACATGAATGTGCAATTTTCCATTAAAGAAATCAAAATTATTAATAAGCACATGTGTTTTAAATCTCTTATAATCAGAGAAATGCAAATCAAAACAACTCTGAGGTTATCACCTCACACCTAGAAGATTTGTTACCATGACAGCAAAGGAAAGTTCTGAATGTTGGGGGGGATGTGGCAAAGTTGGCACATTAATTCATTGCTGGTGGAGTTGTGAATTGATCCAACCATTCTGTAGGGCAATTTGGAACTATGCCCAAAGGGCGATAAAAGACTGTCTTCCCTTTGATCCAGCCATATCACTGCTGGGTTTGTACCCCAAAGAGATAATAAGGAAAAAAGACATGTACAAGAATATTCATAGCTGTGATTTGTGGTGGCAAAAAATTGGAAAATGAGGGGATGCCCTTCAATTGGGGAATGGCTAAATAAATTGTGGAATATGTTGGTGATGGAATACTATTGGGCTCAAAGGCATAATAAAGTGGAGGAATTCCATGGGGACTGGAACACTGGCCAGGAATTGATGCAGAGTGAGAGGAGCAGAACCAGGGAAACATTGTACACAGAGACTGATACACTGTGGTATAATCAAATGTCCATTGACTTCTCCATTAGTGGCAATGCAATGACCCTGAACAACTTGTAGGAACCTATGAGAAAAACCACTATCCACATTCAGGGGAAACACAGTGGGAGTAAAGACACAGAAGATATTAACTGCTTGAATACATGGGTCGAACGGATATGATTGGTGATATAGATTCTAAATGAACATCCTAGTGTAAAAAACAACATGGAAATAGGTTCTAATCAACGACACAAGTAATACCTAATGAGATTGTGCGTTGGCTGTGGGATGAGTGGTTGGAGGGGAGGGAGGGAAATAATGTGATTATTGTAACCAAGGAATAATGTTCTAAATTGAGTAAATAAGCTCATTCAAATGGAAAAAAAAAGATTTTGCCACACTCCATCTTATATATGTCCCGTTTCTATCTGTCCTCTTCTTATATAAACAAATTTACAAATTTCAAAGTCTTAGCTGTCCATTTCAGCTTTTCTTCTTTGTTTCTTCTCTCTTTAGCAGCTTTTCTTGATGTTTTTCCTTTGGGAATTCTTTAAAATCTTTTCCTCTGGTCTGGTTTAAAAATCTTTTCCTCAGAATTCTGGTTTAACATGGTTGCAATCTAGATGCGAATCGCTTCCTCTCCCCGGAACTGAACAAAATTGACTACCTCAAAAGAGCATAAAAATCACCTTTGGAAGTACAGAGGGATTCTCCAGTACCCCACAGAAATGAAGGTACATGGGGCTTGAACATTTCCACACTATAAAAGGAGGAAAACCTTGCACAAAAATGTGAACTGAGCCGCCCTTTCCCCCTCGCACAGCCCCCCAAACCAGAGTAAGGTATCAGAGTGTTCACTGGGACAGCAAGTGAGTGAGGAACGTCTCTGTCTGGGGGGGGGGGCACACCAGGGTCCTTGGGATCTAAAGACTGCAAGGAAATGACCTCTCAGGGCGGTTTCATGGGAGAATCCTGCGCTGATCAGAGGGGTGGCCGTGCTAAACACAAGAGAGGTTGCACTGAGCAAAGGGGCAGCTGCTCTGAGCAAATAGGCACCCGCGCTGAGCAAAGGTTTGGCCATGCTGAACACAGGGGCAGTTGCGCTGAGAATAGCGGCCTGCGTTCTAAGAAAACTCTGAGGCTGGGAAGAACTAGTCTGAGGCAACCTAAATTCACAGAAAACCAGCCCATATCACCCAGACCCCAACCAAAAAGGAAAGAGGAACAAAACCACCAAAGGGATGGCTCACATGGCCCAAAATCAAGCCTCCAGGAAGAAAGGGGAAAAGGTGACTATTGAAAAATCTTTTCCTCTGGGATGCTTTTCCTCTGGGCTGGAAATTTATCTTCTTCTCCCTGTGGCATGCTTGACTGCTGGGATCTTGTTGTCTTGAACATTATATGTCCTATTGTTTCTTTGTGGTGTACTTTCTGATGTTAATCAGTTTTTGTTTTCATTTCTCAGCACTATCTTTTGTGTAACTATCTTCATCTTCTATGTCTATTACAGTGGTATTAGATTTTTCTGGTTTTACATGGGAACAGTGGAATGAGTCTTTTTCTGCAATTTTTATAGCTGTCAGGGTAGTAAGCAATATTTAATGTGGCCCAGTCCATTTTATGTCCATTGCTAATTTTCTATTAAAATTATCTATGTATACTTTGTCTCCTGGTTTGATGTTGTGCAAATTCCAATCCAGGGGTACTGTTTCTTGTATCAGGTCCATTTCGTGCAACTTTGCTATTCTTGTTTGTAAAGCTTGTATATATTTTGTTAATTGACAATCTCTACCTATCATTGCAATGTAAGCTGTATTACAAGTCCTTACTTGCCAAATTGCATGTCCATATAGCATCTCAAATGCAGAGATATGCAGATCTCCACTGGGTCTTGTTCTAAGATGGAACAGAACTAATGGTAGAATGTTTGTCCATTTTTGGTGTGTTTCTGCACAAAATTTTCCTATCAATGTTTTGATGTCTTTATTTAATCTCTCCATTTGCCCTGAACTTTGGAGATGATGATACAGTGTGTGGTATGTTGCTTGTATTCCTAGATTTTTGTAAATTTCATTTAATATTGACTGAGTAAAGTGACTCCCACATTCTGAGTCCAATTTTCTGGGAATCTGAAATCTAGGTATGATTTCTATTAATAGGATTTTGAACACATATGCTGCATTGTTCTTTTTGGCAAGAAAAACTTCTGGCCATCTAGTCAGTCTATCTATGATGAAAAGGCAACACTTAAACCCTTTGTTTTTCAGAAATTTTGATAAAAATCTATCTGTATGCATTCAAACTGAGGGTATACTAAGGGACAATGTCCTAATCCTTTGGTCTTATAAATTCCTTGATCAAACTGCATACAAATTTTACATTTTTGACAGACTCTTATGGCACATGAGGATATTCCTGGTGCATTCCAAAATTGTTTCACTGAATCAATCACATCTTTAGTTCCATACTGTCTGTGAGTCTTGAAATTTCTCAGACTTGTGAATGTTAAAAAATTCCCCATTGGGCAATTCTCCATTGGAACAATTCCCTACTGGGACCACTCCCCATTTGGACAGTGAGAACTCTACTTATATCAGAAATGTGAAGACCTCTACTCCACCCATACTTAAGACTGCTTTAGGGGAGAAAACTCCTTGCTGAACAATGAAAAATACTTACACCCATACTTAAGCCATGCCTATTTTTAGAATTAATTACAAAGGGGTGCTAAGTACCTATAAAGGTCAGGCAACTTGTGAACTTAAAAGAAGCAAAGAGAAAAAAAAAAACTTACACAGAGATTCTAACCTACTCAGGTGTGGATTACTAAAAGGATTAATTTACTCAGGTGTGAATTCAGAATGGGCTGTCCTTTGGAAAACGTCTACTGTGATTGGTAGATGGAAGAACTTAGGGGAGGTAACATAGGAGAAAACCCGCTATATAAGAAAAAGGACAGACTGATGAAAAAAAAGCTCTTGAGATATACAGGCTCTTGAGAGACAATTTCTAAGGAGGTCTTTCAAGGGAGGCTGACTCTGGCTGGAACTCCCTCTGGGGAGACTCTGTCCCCCTGAATCCTCACTTGAACAGATCTTATGGTGAGTGATTAGGACTGACCTTTTTTTTTAGGGCTTAGGCCTGGGTTGGCCAGGGCTGCCTGGGCCGGCCTATTCTTTTCTCATTTATTTCCTTTCTCTCTCTCTCTCTCTTTCTTTGATTCCTCATTGTATTATTAATTAAAAATCTCTATAAAACCCAGTTGACTTGGGTATATTCATAATTGGGAATATTTCCCTGGCGACCACCTTAAATATTTTATTTAAAACAAGACACTGTGGTAAAAACATATATCCTGCGGTCACAATTTACTCACCCACTCTTATATCTACTATTTTAATCTACTACAGTTTATGGCCTTCAACCATTTTAACTCTTACAGTTTATGGCTCCCACTCTTTTAAATGCCACATGTCCTTGCACATGTATTGCATTTCATACTTGATAGAATAACTTTCTAGGCAGGATGGGCTTGCCTAGTCATGAAAACCATATACCCCTTAGTTTGTTTTGCCCCTAAGTTCTTTATTCATGATTGAATTTCCTGTTTGTTGTAGGCATTAGTTAGAATGTCCTGTTACACTATTGAGAAATTCAATACATGTAGAGGTCCTTTTCTACTTCCAAATTTTGCTGTAATGTCAGTGAACACATGATCTTTAGCCCCCTGTGTGATCTGAAATGGATTATTGCCACTTCCTTGGGCAGTTGAATGGCCTCAAGAAGTTGCATTATGACTTTGGCATATGTGATTTCTTTGCCTGCACTTGTCAAGAATCCTCTATGTTTCCAAATTTCTGCTGTGGCATGAAATACTTAGAAAGTGGGGAATCTGTGTAAATATTGGTATAATGGTGAAAATTTCACCTTTTTAAGATTGTTGTAATATTGAACAATGGCCGCCAAGGAATTTACTTATGAAATTCCTAAAATGAAACATTCAAGTCAGAATGGAGTTTATGGAGGTTTAATCACAATGGGAGTAGGGGAAGGAGAGGGAGAGAAGGAGAGAGGAGAAAAGGGAAAAGGGAAAAGGGCTACTCAACCTCTGACCAAGGCAGAGGGAGTTTTAGGCCCAAGGCCAAGGTGGAAAGAATTAGTCCTTAACTCACTCACGTGAGTGATCTGAAGGAAAGCTGTCTGCGGGCGTCCTCCCTGTCCAAGCTTCTCACACAAACCCATGTCTAGCTCTCTCCACAGGAAGTGAGTGAATTCCAGAGGCTGTTCCCTACCTCACTTCCTGTGTCTCACAAGTGCCAATGGTTGGCTCTAGCTTGGCTTAGGACAGCCCAGGTGGGCAGTTAGTTATTTCTGATTTGTCATTGACTAGTAGTGTGGTTGTGCACAATTTTTGGGTGCTATACCAAGATAGAGACTTTTAAAATTCACATTGGCCTGTTTATCTTTCCCAATTTCAAAGCTTTTAATAAAGCAACTAGCTCTTCCCCTTGATCGCTCGTGTGATTTGGTGAAGATGCATACCATAATGTCTCTGTTTGTGTTACTACTGCTGCTCTGGTATACCTTTCTCTGTTAACTATCATGCTTGAACCATCAGTATACATTTCGATGTCAGATTGTTCCAGGGGAGTGTCTTTTAAATCATTTCTTTGTTTTTCAACTAATGATATTGTTTCCTGACAATTATGTATGGATTCCTCTTCAAATGGCAGATCTGGAATCAAGGTAGCTGGATTCAATAGTTGGCAGAAAGGCCTACAGCTTGATTCAGTTTTCCTTTCCACAGTACTTAAAACAAAATATTTAGAAAAATAAAGTAAAATATGTGAAAAGAGAAATAAAATAATTTCTGAAGGAAAACAAAATATAGATAAGATTATCACTGTTAATTCCAATAAGGTTTCAGAGGCAAATCATAAAAGTATCTCAGACATAGTGATAATAATGTCACTAAGTCAGCTAAATTCAGATTTTATCATAAACTAAATAATGTTAGTTTCTACTTTTCCAGAAAGCTAATAATAACTAGAAACTGGTTAAAATGTATCTGAATCTACTTCCCAATCACATTTCTATTTTTTCATAAATTGGATCTACATGGAATAAGATGTAGCAGATATCTGGAAATTAATACATTAATTTACCCAAGGTAGATGTATTTGGGGGACCTTAATCATGAAAGAGGAGAAACAATATGAGTGCATGCAGATGCATTTAGAAAATACTTGTGAGAATAGAGAAAATTATCAAACTACATAAAATAGACTCATTTAATCAGGCAACATTTCCCTATTACCAGAATCAGTGTATATATAGGTCTAGTAAATTGCTTTGCCATTCCAATAACCAACTTCTGAAAACACATAAAATAAAACCAAAGGGGGAAAAAAAAACAGATTCTGTATTTGGAACAATGAAGTGATAGACTTTGTAAAGAATGTAATGGTATTTGAAATGACTGTTGACGTTGGCATTCACACATGAACAGAGAGTGCTTCTCAAATTAAAATGATAGAAAAAGGGGTGTTTATGGGAGCTGGGAGGGATATTGATTTTTGTTCTCTTATGAGAATGGATGTATCATCTACATTGATGAGATTAATTAGATAATTATCAAGTTTCTCTTTTGTTTTGCTCTTATCAGGATGACCCAGAATCTAGAGTGATTGCCCAATAAATTTGGATAGAGAATAAAATCAAAAACATTTTAAAAGTATCTTCTGTGCTAGAGGAAATTTGGGACATTAAGAATAGAATTTGGGCATAGATCACAGTAGAAACTAGAAGTAGGATTTCATTAATGTTCAACAATGAAAAAAAATTGTTCAGAATGAATAATTAAATAGGACAATTTTTTTATGTGTTAAGTCATGGAATCACACATTGAGAAACAGGAGATAACTTGGAAATCATCCAGTCTAACCCTCTCATTATCTGGTTTAAAAAATTATAAAACCTGAGGCCAAGAAAAGTTAAGTAAGTGATTTGCTCCCATACTAGAATTAAATGACAGCTGGGATTTGAAGTAGGACCTGTAGAAAATGAATCCATGATCCTTCCCACTACATCAATATTGTAATCTCATAGAATATGTATTTTCATTTCAGACTAATTTCAAATGCAAAATTAAGATTTGGTCAAGATATTATAGACCCCCAAATATTGCTACCCTGACAAATTTACAGAAATCTTTTAATAAAATCTGTATTCTACAGTGGGTGAATACACATGGAGCCTTTAGCAACTAACTCTCAGCTAGACTGCCTTTGCTTATTAACAGGCACTCAACTTTGGGACATACTATAAGTGTGGATATTGGGAGGTGAGGAGAAAAGCACTTGGTAGCCTGCTAATCTGTCTTACATTAATTATTTATTCAGTATACCTGCTTTACTCTAAATGGAAAAAAAGAAATTAAGTTAGTTCTAAAAGTAGAGAAAGAACAGTGCCAGCACAATTCTCTAGAAATGCAACAAGAAGTCATGGTAAGCAGTTTAGAAAAAGCTGTGTGGAATATTGCCATCGTCTGTTCCATTTTGGGTTCTGACAAAATATGTAATGCATTTAGCATGGCTTTCCCAAGCCTTTTCAGACTCACAGATCTCAATATGAGTTAAAGCACACTTGTTTCATAATCTTAATCTTTGATAGTCCCCTGTTTGACCAGGTTTCATATATTCTTTGGTGACAGTTGTGCAAAACTATTGTTTCTTGCTTGATTTCACATGGGCAAGATGAACCTCTGACAAGCTAATTATCTGAATCTGTATAGAAAACTTCCACATAATAGGTGAATTGAATGAATCTTAATCCTCAAATAGGAAAGAACGTCCATGCTCAGAACTCTCTGGTTGTGTGCATGCATTCATGTGTTTATATATATATATATGAATGTGTATACGTGTGTGCCAATCAGCCCCAGGATATCTGCCATGGCCACACCTGCAGCTTACACACCTGCTGCCTCTTGTGTGATATGAGAAAGAAATAAAAAGTCAGGTACTTCCATAGAAATAGCTAGTTTGTAGAGAGCTTCATAGAGACTTTCTGGAAACCAAGCAGCTCATTTATTTGCCTGGAGTGACAATTGTTTTGGTCAGAATCATATTTAATGTGCAGAGCAGATGCTATTTCTGCCTGACTTGGGAGTTCACAAATGCTCCAGAATATAGCGGATTCAAAACCTTCTCAACGGTATCCAATTTCTGAAAGACAAGAGTAAATGAAGGAAGTGATACAATTTAGATTACCTTTATGTAATGAATAAAAAAGGAAATATTTTTAGTGAGCAAAAGTCATGTAAATATGATCTCCTTATCCTTTTTGATGCTAACTAGTTTAACATTCTAAGAGTACTGTCTCATCTCTATTTACTTTATCACTTCAAATATCTGTGGTTGCATCAGTGTGGGTGTGTTCTCTAGTGATGCAGAGGGCACTCCCTCAGTGATTCAATGTATCATTTCCCCTTACCTTTTTTGTGATATCACAGGTCTGAAATGACTATTGTGTGACTTTGGACTATCATGTTAACTAAAAATTGGTACAAATGTTACTTAAAAAAATAAACTAAAGAATTTTAAAAATCCATTATAAGCTTATTCCTGTTTTCTTTTCCTTCCTTCCCTCCTCCCTCCCTCCCTTGCTCCCTCCCTCCCTTGCTCCCTCCCTCCCTCCGTCCTCCCTTCCTTCCTTCCTTCCTTCCTTCCTTCCTTCCTTCCTTCCTTCCTTCCTTCCTTCCTTCCTTCCTTCCTTCCTTCCTTCCTTCCTTCCTTCCTCCCTCCCTCCCTCCCTCCCTCCCTCTCTCTCTCTCTCTCTCTCTCTCTCTCTCTCTCTCTCTCTCTCTCTCTCTCTCTCTCTTTCTCTCTCTCTCTCTCTCTCTTTCTCTCTCTCTTTCTTTCTCTCTTTCTTTCTCTCTTTCTTTCTTTCTTTCTCTCTTTCTTTCTTTCTTTCTTTCTTTCTTTCTCTCTTTCTTTCTTTCTTTCTTTCTTTCTTTCTTTCTTTCTTTCTTTCTTTCTTTCTTTCTTTCTTTCTTTCTTTCTTTCTTTCTTTCTTTCTTTCTTTCTTTCTTTCTTTCTTTCTTTCTTTCTTTCTTTCTTTCTTTCTTTCTTTCTTTCTTTCTTTCTTTCTTTCTTTCTTTCTTTCTTTCTTCTTCCATTTGCCATAATGGAAATAGGGCTAGCCTTGGCATCAGTAAGAGCCAGAGGTGACTTACATTAACTATCTGAATCCTAAATTTTAACTGACTAGATGTCAATGGATCATTGCATCATAGCTTTCATGCTAGAAAGGACCTGGAGATTATCAAGGCTAAACCCCACTGTATTGTACAGGTGGAAACAGAGGTTTAGAGAGGTTAGTCAAATTACACAGTCACACATATAGGATGTGTCTGAGGCAAGATTTGAACCCAGATTTCTTGACTCCAGGTTCAATGCCTTGTCCATTTCCTATGGGAAAAAAAAAAACAAAACCTCACACCTATGTAATAATAGGTTAAAACACACATACACATAACTAAATAAATAAACAAAAAGAAAAGGCTAATTTACAGGCAAAAAAAATTCTTTATGCTAGATAAAGCAAGTTTAAAGTTATTTCTTGGCTTTCTTTCCAGAACAGAGTTTTAAGAGCAGAGAAATGTAAATTCCACTTGAAAAATACATTTTATGATAAATAATTTTTTTTACTAATAATCAAAAAAACAATTAAGTAAATATGGCAAACTTGGTAACGCATGACTAATCCTAGTTCTACTAATAAAGTTACATTAAATGGAGTTTATCCTGAGAGATATGTGGATCCTGATTGCCATAATATCCCCAAAGGGAAGATATCTTATTTCTAAGAAGTGGCAACTAGGTTACAAGAAATCTGTAATGTGAAATAACTACTGTATGTTATAAGGGGAAACAATTGGGAAGAGGAAAGAAAGGAATAGTAGTTGAATGAAAATTATGACAGGGCAGAATTGTTTGTAAAATTTATTCTAATTTCTTTATAAAGTGGGTGGGAGAGAGGACTAAATATGACCCACATAGTGTTTAATTACATAATATCACTATAATATGAGGGCAGGGAGAGAATGGAGTGTTCCCTCCCTGCTGGGTCAGGACCAGAGTGAGGTAAAGATGGAGTAGAGTCAAATAGAGAGAGAGAGAGAGAGAGAGAGAGAGAGAGAGAGAGAGAGAGAGAGAGAGAGAGAGAGAGAGAGAATGGATTGTCTTCCCTCTCAGCTCTCCCTGACAAACCCCACTCTGGTTGCCTTTCAAGACCTTAACTTCTGTTCCCTCAGAGACGTTGGCTAATCAGGCTTGATACAGTTAGCTTCTTTCTCCCTGGGGAGAGGAATGTCACTTCCCTGCCCCCCAACTTCAAATCTCTCTCTAGATGTGATGGAATCAGTCACTTGTTCTTATTAAACCTGTTTTATTCTAAGGGAACAAGGCAACGGACTGGGCAGATGAGTTTAGGGATGAGGCAGAAGGGAAGAGAGAGCAGGGGGTCGCTAGAGTAACTGAAATTCCTTCTCCCAAAAGTCTGGCAGATCAGGCTTTGCTGATCTGACCCTGTGGAGTCAGTTAGTGAAGAAGCCCTGGCTCTCCAACTGCCTTGGCAACTGTAACCAGTCCAGGACTTTTGGGGATGTGGAAGAAATCTTTCTTCTTGTGAACAGCTTCCAGTTGAAGTCCTATTGACTTAGTCGTCTTCGTGGGGTATTGGGTCAAACTTTCACAGGAGGAGATCGGTGCTGGTTCAGAGATCCACCCAGTTCACCTTCCTGGTAGCTTCTCAGAGAGGAGAAGAATCTTTCCAACTGTCCAGATAAGCTCTCTTCCTCTCCTTTCCTCAGGATTCTCTCTCCTTCTTGCCCTTCCCCTGTTCCAGCAGAATTCTCCAGCTTACCAGATCTGCTTCTCTCTTTTCTGCTGACAGATTAAGTCCAGTTCATCTCTTACAATTATTAATGGTCCTGATTTATACATCATAAAATAGAAAGCCAGGAGTAACAATAATATAAAATGCTTATGGAAAACAATTCAAAACTGTAGAAAGAATGAAATAACACTATATTCTTTATAAGTCTACATTTGGAGCAAAGTCTAAAGGCTGAAAGTCATAATAATAATAACAGCTAATACTTATATAGCATTTTATTATTTGCAAAAATACCTCAAAAACTTTACATAGATTTTACGCTTGTTCTTACATCTTAATCCATAGTCCATATATCCAAATCTGCTTTGCAATTGCTGTCTTACTAAGTCCCTCATTTTAAAGATAAGGGAATTGAGACCCAGACAGATTCAGTGATTTGTCCAAGTGTAGACTGATAGTTAAGCAATAAAGTCAAGGTTTGACTCCAAATCCTCTGACACTTGATTCACTTTATCATCCATATTCTTTTGACAGCATGTTCCTAATCACTACCAAAAACAAGTGATGAATTTAGAGTCAGAGAAATTTTCTCTCTGCCACTTATTATCTTTTTGACCTTGGCCAAGTCACTGAACAGCTCTTGCCTTTCCTCCACTGTCCTCTCCTGTTCTTTCTTTCCCTCTCCTGTCTCCCTAATATGAAGGGTTTGGACTAGCTGATTCCAGAAATCCCTTCCAGTTCTAAATATATTATCCTAAGATTGTATGAAAGATGTGTATTTAATGAAAGAAAGAATACCTTAAGGATTAGAGACATTAATAAATGGAATGAACTGAATTGAGAGAGAATAGTATAAAACAGGGAAAGCTATATATTTCCCATTACATGTAGTCTTCAAGTGAAAGGGATATTATAAATAAGAATTTGCTATGTTTCAATTCAAGTAGAAAATCTCTTAGACTCTAATTTTTACTTCCAAGGTAGTGTTCTTCCCTTTAAAAAATATTTGACACTTTTTGATTTCTGACAATGTGACAAAAACATGTAGGCCTATTAAAATCCTTGTGGTACAAAGTCTGCACTGGGTTACAAGGGGGAAAAATCTATGCTTTCTTGATGTAGTTTGTAATTTATTTCCATGATTTTTACCAACAATCTCTCATGTCTCAATAGTTGGCAATTTTTTTTTTACCTTTTACTCTTTACATATAAAGTGAATCAGTCACTAATATTTGAAGTCACATCTGGCTGTGTTAGGTAATATCTGTTGATTTTCAGCCATTTCAACCACCTTTCTTGAGTTATCACATTACTAGCTGATGGCTCCTCGATGATTCTATTTATTCACTATTATATAAACCCACAAGTCAGAAGTCTCTTAATATGACTCCAGCTAGCTTAAATAACTAGTTTAAAATTGATTTTTACTTAATTCGATCTAACTGAATTGTATTTTGATTAAAAGGGAAAATATTATTTTTATTTTTACTTAATATTATTGAAAGGAATTATGATATGGCCTAGTGGCCAGAGAAATATTCCCAAAACCAAGAAGACCTAGGTTCAAATATTGCCACTGACATGGATTGGTTGGTTATATGACCCTTGGCAAGTCACTTAACATTTCGAGACTAGGTAAATCTCTAAAAATATAAACTGCAGAGAAGATGTCAATCTGCATTATTAGAGGGAATTTTCTTACCTCTATGAGTAAGAAATTTCCTCTCTCTTGTTTCAATTTTACCTAAACATATACACACAAGAAAGATGTATTGTAAACCTTAAAATTTCTTAGACTTATGAATGTTGGAAATTTCCCCATTGGGAAAATTCATACTGGAAAAAATTTCCTACTGATAGTAAGAACTCTCTTGGAATGTGAAACCCCTTGGCATGGGAGGATCTTTCTCCTCCCTACTTAAGACTACTTTAGGACAGAAACCTTTTGCTAAAAAATGGAAAGAGCTTTGACCTATGCTTAAGCATAGAACAGGAAGTTCTTTGAGTCATGATTGATTTTAGAATTGATACAATAGAGATACTTGGAATGACAGAACCAGGTCTTGGAAAATACAATCTCCACCCTACTCAGAGTAACAGGATTTAGGAAGGGCTGCAGCAAGATCAAGATTTAATTATTTGAGAATATGATCTTCAACAGACATGTGCAAAGCCACAGACCTCTTGGCGGTCCTGGGTTAAACTAGAGCCACCATTGGCACAGGGGAGACATCGACAGTGATTGGTAGATGTGAGAACTGAGGGGAGGGAACTTAGATGGTTTCCTTAAAGATAGCAGGGTCTGAGGAGAGAAGGAGGAGGTTTTGCTCTGAGCGAGGTGGCTCTGAAGGAGGACTGAGGAGGTTGCTCTGTTGGAGGACCAGGAGAGAAGGCTGGCTCTCAAGGAGGAGAATTCTCTGGAAACATTTCTTGAAAGGAGGCTCTCTTGAAGGTGGAGCCTGAGGTTGGCATGAGAAGCCTTACCTAGAGAGATCTTGGGTGAGTGATAAAACCAACTGACTGATTTATTCATTCATATTCCTTTCTTACTTTCTCTCTTTTTCTATTGATTAATCAGTGTATTATAAATTAAATTTCTCTATAAAACCCAGTTGGCTTGGGCATATTCATAAATTGGGAATATGTTCCCTGGCAACCATCTTATATTTATATAAAACCAAGACACAGTAAAAAACATATTTCAGTGGTCATAATTTATATATATATATATATATATATATATATATTTCCCTTGCTCCCAAATATTTTAATTATCACAGTATGTGATAATAATTTAGAATTTATGTGGCATTTTATTTGCAGAGCACTTTATATGTGTAATCTCATTTGATCCTCCTCATAATCACTCTATGAGGTGGGTGCTCTTATCTCCATTTTAAGATTAAGAAGCTCTGGTCAAGAGAGACTAAGTGAATTGTCCAGAGTGACTGAGCTAGTGAATGTCAGGTCTTCCTGATGCCAATTGCAGCATGCTAATCCACAAAGCCTCATAGTCCCCTAAGAAGGAATCATAATACCATGGAATAAAATGGGTGGGAGTAACAAGATTCAGGTTCTAATTTTTATTCTTGTTCTAAATTACCCCAGAGCCATCAGGGCCCTTTGTGCTCATCTATTATTTTACAGGATGGAAATCACATGAGTGGCTAGTGGTGATCACTTCTCTCTAAGCCTTGGTTCTTTTTCTATAAAATGACAGAATGGTACTGGTTGATCTCCATGTTTGCTTGAAATTCTAAAATCCTTTATGACTGCTATTTCACTAATCAGAGTCTCATATTGTTCAGTGAGATCTCTAGAGGTCTATTTATCATCCAGCTCATAAACACAGATGTCTAATTCAATTATAGTACTGCACACATTTAAGTAGTTGTAGTGCTGAGGTTAGTGATTGAGGTGGGAGAAGCCTGGTGAGGGAAAAACATTCCACAGGGATCTAATACCATTGTATATTTAATTGAGTGGTTTCATTAAACCCTCTATCTTCAGTATCCTTGCACCAAACATAGCCATGCAGAATTATAGACATTATAGACATTGCCAAAAATAAATAAATAAATAAATAAATAAATAAATAACTGTGGCATCAACTGATCATTCTACTTTTTCATTTTTTAAATCAACTTGTGCTTTATCTTAGTTCTTGACCTTGTGGCAAGGATGCACCCTCTCTTGAATTCTGCTTTTCCATTTAGTAAACTATATCTAAGAAATGTTAGACATTTTTACCTAGCCAAACTGCCTTGGGAGCAATAATGTTTATAAATAAAAAATGTGTGTTTATGATAAAAATTCTCAAACAGATCCTTTATATGTTAGCTGTGTGGTTATCTAATATAGAATCAGATAATAAGAAGGCCCTTGTTTTCTCCATTTTTAGGGGAAGAAATGGAAATTATGAGTAAGAAGAATACAATTTGAATTAAAAATGTGAGAATTATTGGCTGTATGATTTGGGACTAATTCCTCTAACTCTTAGACCCTCAGTTTTCTCATTTCTAAAACAGGGTAATACTTGCCCTGCTTACCTCCCAGGTTGTTTTGAGTATCAAATGTGAAAGCATATCTTATGTACATTATAAATATTTAAGTGTTATATATTTTCTAGGCATAAATCTACCATTCAATGAGAATGAATATGCAATTTTGTATTTTAGCAATCAGTAGCAGAGGAGGAGACTGGTTAGCTCACAGTTATATCTTTCACATTTAGCTAACTGGCAACCACAAATATTGATAATTATTAGTTTTGCAAGGGCAGCAGGCTTTCAGGTAGACCAGATGCTTGGTGTTCTGTCTCATTCATCATCAACAATACTGCCAGGTAAATTTGGCATCTAAAATATCTGGTAGAAATGTGTGAAGAAGAATGAAGACAGATTGATTCCCAGATAGAGTACCAGATTGAAAGAGTGTTCATTGCTGGTGGTTACTATGTTTAGAAAATAAACAAGAAAAAAATAAACTTACAACAGCCTAGCAATAATAACATTTTGTCAGTTAATCACATTTGATGTGAATAAATTTGGGGTGGAAAAATAAATTTAGAGAATTGCATTTTGCCCTCAAACCAAATTGAAGAATAATTACCAGAAAACTATTTTTTTGCATGCCAACCTAAAGAATTATCTAAATAGCAATAATTAATTCCTATATCAGTAACCAGGTTGATTATTTTTGTAAACTGGAAATTTGTGGGATTTGAATTTCTAGATATATAATTAGGAACTTATTAAAACATGTGTTAAGAGTAGAGCCTTATAGTAGTAGATTCTTTGTCCATGGGGTCAGAAGAGAACTAAATTTGAATTCCAGTTCCATTAATTACTATCTGTGTGAGTCCTAACAAGTTTCTTTTAAACCTCTGTTTTCCACATCTTTAAAGCCATTACAATATATTGGCATTAGTTATGTAATGGGATCATTTTGAAGAAAATATAGTGCAAATCCAGATTTGATTAGCCTACTTCAATACTTCAGAAGAGACTGCACTGGTATTATGTACTCCTTCCAGGGTCCTGGCTGACCAATTCTCCATGGTTTCAGTTGTAGGGTTTTTAAAACTGAAAAGAAAAAACTTTCTAGCTAAAAAATTCACCTGCTGGCAGCCAACCTAAAGAGAGACAAGAGGAGAGAGAGAGAGAGAGAGAGAGTGAGAGAGAGAGAGAGAGAGAGAGAGAGAGAGAGAGAGAGAGCAATTTAAGGCTCTGATTACCAGATAAAATTTAAGTTTCATTTTTTGAATGCTGACAACTAGATTTGTCACTATTTTTCCAAAAATCTTACTAATAATTTTTTTTGGAAAATCTATTTGGGTAGTTTGATTAAATACAAGCAGCATTTATTAAACTTGCTCTGAGATTTTTTTGCTTTCATGACCAATACTATTTCTACCATTCAATAGGGAATATTATGTATACTAACACCATGAACCTCTCCTCTGGACTAAGTAAATGATATTTTATCCAATTTCTTTGCCGAAATAATATGAAAAGAACAAATCAGGAAGAATTTGCATTTAATTCTCTCCTCATAGATTTATATTTTAATGTTATTCTATTAATAATAATCAGGATGAATTAATAATAATCAATGAATTATGCATGAAAACCAAGAGGATCTGGCTACAAGTCATTGTATGTGATAAATTTACTTTAGGTAGGTTTTACTTTTTAGAAAAAAATTCTTCATATTTATGTGATCTTTTATCTGACAATTAATATTTTTTAATGATAAGATGAATGGACAAATAAAAGTATTAGAAATGTCTTACATTTCCCCCATATGGCAAAATAATTGAATTTAGCAGTTCAATTAAAAAAATTTAAGGCGGAACTTCCGGTTAAGATGGCGGCTTAGAGAAAGCTGAAGTTCAGATCTCCGGAAAACCCTTCCCGACCGATCTCAAACTAGAAGCTCCTAAGGCGCCGAAATTCAAAACGATCAACAGCACAGACCCTGGGAACCCTCCTCCTGGACCTGGACCCGGTTCAAAAGGTACGGCTCCCCTTAAAAGCCAGAACCCGAGATCCCTCGGACCTCAGGGGTAGGAGCGCAGAGTCCAAGGCTCCCCGAAGCGGCAGCCGCGCCGGGCTCAGAGAGCAGGGTCTGAGGAACAACAACCCTCAGGGTCTTCTACCCAAGTCCCAGTCCGGGTGAAAGTTACTGCCTGGGGCCTCCCCTGCAGAGAGCTGGTCAAAACAACAGCAACCCTCAGGGCGGGCAAGACAGCCTCACGGGCTGGATCCTGCTATCCAAGTCTCAGTGAAAGTCTGTGCTCTCGGAGCTTGGGGAAGCGGCAGCCCATCCCCCCGCAGGCCGACGAAACAGCCTCACGGCCAGGGATTCTGAAGGCAACTTCCGGAAATCGAGCCAGGGGGAGAGTGTGGCCTCGTGGTCCAACCCTTCCATTCCAGTTCCAGTGAGGCATATTCAGTTTAACCCAGGGAACGCTCATAGAACCAACATCTGCCCAGGACTAAAGCCTCTGATCACCAGACAAAGACAAGAAAAGCCAATCCTCCACGTTCAGAGATGACAAACTCCACAGAAGCACAGAAGCCCCAAAATACCAAGAAAAATAAGAAGAAAGGGGCGACTCTGGACACATTCTATGGAGCCAAAATACAAAATACAGAGCAGATAGAAGAAGATATACAAGAAAATTCTCCAAAATCCTCCAAAGGAAATAGAAACTCTCCACAAACCCATGAAGAATTTGAATCAGAAAGGACCAAAAAGATGGAAGCCCTCTGGGAGGAAAAGTGGGAAATGATGCAAAAGAAATTCACGCATCTACAAAACCAGTTTGACCAAACTGTAAAAGAAAACCAGGCTTTAAAGCAAGAACTAATAAAGCAAAGCCAAAACACCAAGAAATTAGAAGAGAACATAAAATATCTCACCGACAAGGTGATAGATCTGGAAAACAGGGGGAGAAGAGAAAATTTAAGAATAATTGGACTCCCAGAAAAGCCAGAAATAAACACCAAACTGGACATGGTGATACAAGATATAATCAAAGAAAATTGCCCAGAGATTCTAGAACAAGGGGGCAATACATCCACTGACAGAGCTCACAGAACACCTTCTACACTAAACCCCCAAAAGACAACTCCCAGGAATGTAATTGCCAAATTCCAAAGCTATCAAACAAAAGAAAAAATCCTACAGGAAGCCAGAAAAAGACAATTTAGATATAAAGGAATGCCAATCAGGGTCACCCAAGACCTTGCAAGTTCTACTCTGAATGATCGTAAGGCATGGAACATGATCTTCAGAAAGGCCAGAGAGCTGGGTCTCCAACCAAGAATCAGCTACCCAGCAAAACTGACTATATACTTCCAAGGGAAAGTATGGGCATTCAACAAAATAGAAGACTTCCAACTTTTTGCAAAGAAAAGACCAGAGCTCTGTGGAAAGTTTGATACCGAAAATCAAAGAGCAAGGAATACCTGAAAAGGTAAATATTAAGGAAAGGGGAAAAATGTTATCTTCTTTTACTCAAACTCTCTTCTATAAGGACTACATTTATATCAACCTATGTATACTAATATGTGGGGAAAATGTAATGTATAAATAGGGGGTAAAGAAAGACCAAATAGAATAATGGTTCTCACACAAAGATTCACAGGGGAAGGGGAGGGGAAGAAAACTCCTATAAGAAGGAGAGGAAGAGAGGGGGGGGGGTTTACTTAAACCTCAATCTCAGGGAAATCAACTCTGAGAGGGAAAAACATCCAGATCCATTGGGATCTTGAATTCTATCTTACCCAACAAGGGTAAGGAGAAGGGAAAACCAAGGGGGGGAGGGGGAGAGGGAGAACAAAAAGGAAGGGAAAGAGAGGGGGGAGGGGGAGGGAAGAAAAAGGGAGGGACTAAAAAGGGAAACATCAAGGGAGGGGACAAGGGGGACTGATTCAAAGTAAATCACTGGACTAAAAGGTAGAGCCGAAGAAGAAAAGGTTAGAATTAGGGAAAGCAATCAAAATGCCAGGGAGTCCACAAATGACAATCATAACTTTGAACGTGAATGGGATGAACTCACCCATAAAACGTAGACGAATAGCAGAATGGATTAGAAGCCAAAACCCTACCATATGTTGTCTTCAAGAAACACACATGAGGCGGGTTGACACCCACAAGGTCAGAATTAAAGGATGGAGTAAGACCTTCTGGGCCTCAACTGATAGAAAGAAGGCAGGAGTGGTAATCATGATATCTGATAAAGCCAATGCAAAAATAGACCTGATCAAAAGGGATAGGGAAGGTAATTATATTTTGTTAAAAGGGACTCTAGACAATGAGGAAATATCATTAATCAACATGTATGCACCAAATAATATAGCACCCAAATTTCTAATGGAGAAACTAGGAGAATTGAAGGAAGAAATAGACAATAAAACCATACTAGTGGGAGACTTAAACCAACCATTATCAAATTTAGATAAATCAAATCAAAAAATAAATAAGAAAGAGGTAAAAGAAGTGAATGAAATCTTAGAAAAATTAGAATTAATAGACATATGGAGAAAAATAAATAGGGATAAAAAGGAATACACCTTCTTCTCAGCACCACATGGCACATTCACAAAAATTGACCATACATTAGGTCACAGAAACATAGCACACAAATGCAAAAAAGCAGAAATAATGAATGCAGCCTTCTCAGATCACAAGGCAATAAAAATAATGATTAGTAATGGTACATGGAAAACCAAATCTAAAACCAATTGGAAATTAAACAATATGATACTCCAAAACCGTTTAGCTAAAGAAGAAATCATAGAAACAATTAATAATTTCATCAAGGAAAGTGACAATGGCGAAACATCCTTTCAAACCTTTTGGGATGCAGCCAAAGCGGTAATCAGAGGCAAATTCATATCCCTGAAAGCTCATATTAACAAACAAGGGAGAGCAGAGATCAATCAATTGGAAATGCAATTGAAAAAACTCGAAAGCGATCAAATTAAAAACCCCCAGCAGAAAACCAAATTAGAAATCCTAAAAATTAAGGGAGAAATTAATAAAATCGAAAGTGATAGAACTATTGATTTAATAAATAAGACAAGAAGCTGGTACTTTGAAAAAACAAACAAAATAGACAAAGTACTGGTCAATCTAATTAAAAAAAGGAAGGAAGAAAAGCAAATTCACAGCATTAAAGATGAAAAGGGAGACAGCACCTCCAATGAGGAGGAAATTAAGGCAATCATTAGAAATTACTTTGCCCAATTAGATGGCAATAAATACACCAATTTAGGAGAAATGGATGAATATATACAAAAATACAAACTGCCTAGACTAACAGAAGAGGAAATAGAATTCTTAAATAATCCCATATCAGAAATTGAAATCCATCAAGCCATCAAAGAACTTCCTAAGAAAAAATCCCCAGGGCCTGATGGATTCACCTGTGAATTCTATCAAACATTCAGAGAACAGTTAACCCCAATACTATACAAACTATTTGACATAATAAGCAAAGAGGGAGTTCTACCAAACTCCTTTTACGACACAAACATGGTACTGATTCCAAAACCAGGCAGGTCAAAAACAGAGAAAGAAAACTATAGACCAATCTCCCTAATGAATATAGATGCAAAAATTTTAAATAGGATACTAGCAAAAAGACTCCAGCAAGTGATCAGAAGGATCATTCACCATGATCAAGTAGGATTCATACCAGGGATGCAGGGCTGGTTCAACATTAGGAAAACCATCCACATAATTGACCACATCAACAAGCAAACTAGCAAGAACCACATGATTCTCTCAATAGATGCAGAAAAAGCCTTTGATAAAATACAACACCCATTCCTATTAAAAACACTAGAAAGCATAGGAATAGAAGGGTCATTCCTAAAAATAATAAACAGTATATATCTAAAACCAACAGCTAATATCATCTGCAATGGGGATAAACTAGATGCATTCCCAATAAGATCAGGAGTGAAACAAGGATGCCCATTATCACCTCTACTATTTGACATTGTACTAGAAACACTAGCAGTAGCAATTAGAGAAGATAAAGAAATTGAAGGTATCAGAATAGGCAAGGAGGAGACCAAGTTATCACTCTTTGCGGATGACATGATGGTCTACTTAAAGAATCCTAGAGATTCAATCAAAAAGCTAATTGAAATAATCAACAACTTTAGCAAAGTTGCAGGATACAAAATAAACCCACATAAATCATCAGCTTTTCTATATATCTCCAACACAGCTCAGCAGCAAGAACTAGAAAGAGAAATCCCATTCAAAATCACCTTAGACAAAATAAAATACCTAGGAATCTATCTCCCAAGACAAACACAGGAACTATATGAACACAACTACAAAACACTCGCCACACAACTAAAACTAGACTTGAACAATTGGAAAAACATTAACTGCTCATGGATAGGACGAGCCAATATAATAAAAATGACCATCCTACCCAAACTTATTTATCTATTTAGTGCCATACCCATTGAACTACCAAAATACTTCTTCACTGATTTAGAAAAAACCATAACAAAGTTCATTTGGAAGAACAAAAGATCAAGGATATCCAGGGAAATAATGAAAAAAAACACATATGATGGGGGCCTTGCAGTCCCAGACCTCAAACTATATTACAAAGCAGCAGTCATCAAAACAATTTGGTACTGGCTAAGAAACAGAAAGGAAGATCAGTGGAATAGACTGGGGGAAAACGACCTCAGCAAGACAGTATACGATAAACCCAAAGATCCCAGCTTTTGGGACAAAAATCCACTATTCGATAAAAACTGCTGGGAAAATTGGAAGACAGTGTGGGAGAGACTAGGAATAGATCAACACCTCACACCCTACACCAAGATAAATTCAAAATGGGTGAGTGACTTAAACATAAAGAAGGAAACCATAAGTAAATTGGGTAAACACAGAATAGTATACATGTCAGACCTTTGGGAGGGGAAAGGCTTTAAAACCAAGCAAGATATAGAAAGAATCACAAAATGTAAAATAAATAATTTTGACTACATCAAACTAAAAAGCTTTTGTACAAACAAAACCAATATAACTAAAATCAGAAGGGAAACAACAAATTGGGAAAAAATCTTCATAGAAACCTCTGACAAAGGTTTAATTACTCATATTTATAATGAGCTAAATCAATTGTACAAAAAATCAAGCCATTCTCCAATTGATAAATGGGCAAGGGAAATGGATAGGCAGTTCTCAGATAAAGAAATCAAAACTATTAACAAGCACATGAAGAAGTGTTCTACATCTCTTATAATCAGAGAGATGCAAATCAAAACAACTCTGAGTTATCACCTCACACCTAGCAGATTAGCTAACATAACAGCAAAGGAAAGTAATGAATGCTGGAGGGGATGTGGCAAAGTAGGGACATTAATTCATTGCTGGTGGAGTTGTGAACTGATCCAACCATTTTGGAGGGCAATTTGGAACTATGCCCAAAGGGCGACAAAAGAATATCTACCCTTTGACCCAGCCATAGCACTGCTGGGTCTGTACCCCAAAGAGATAATGGACACAAAGACTTGTACAAAAATATTCATAGCTGCCCTCTTTGTGGTGGCCCAAAACTGGAAAACGAGGGGATGCCCATCAATTGGGGAATGGCTGAACAAACTGTGGTATATGTTGGTGATGGAATACTATTGTGCTCAAAGGAATAATAAAGTGGAGAAGTTCCATGGAGACTGGAACAACCTCCAGGAAGTGATGCAGAGCGAGAGGAGCAGAACCAGGAGAACATTGTACACAGAGACTAATACACTGTGGTATAATCGAACGTAATGGACTTCTCCATTAGGGGCGGTGTAATGTCCCTGAACAACTTTCAGGGATCCAGGAGAAAAAAAACACCATCCATAAGCAAAGGATAAACTATGGGAGTGGAAACACCGAGAAAAAGCAACTGCCTGAATACAGAGGTTGAGGGGACATGACAGAGGATAGACTTTAAATGAACACTCTAATGCAAATACTATCAACAAAGCAATGGGTTCAAATCAAGAAAACATCTAATGCCCAGTGGACTTACGCGTCGGCTATGGGGGGTGGGGGGGAGGAAAAGAAAATGATCTATGTCTTTAACGAATAATGCTTGGAAATGATCAAATAAAATATATTTAAAAAAAAATTTAAGGCACATAATACTCTTTCTCTATTGGTCATCAAACAAAAAAGAAGCCCTAAGTTCCAAATTATCATTAGCATGGTGTTATTCTGAGACAAAGAGAAGGATATCTCTTTCTATTTTTTTAAGTCTGGGTGCTTATTTTCCTGTTCGACATCTTCAACTAAGCAGCCATTATTTGTCTTGATTCAGGGATTTGTCTTCATTACATTCTGCAGATCATAATCAAGTCTTTAATGATAAGCTGCCTAGCATATCTAAGCTACTTAAGCAATCAGCTTCTCAATAATGCATTCTTTTTTACCAACCCAATTTGAACTAAGCTCAAATTTGAGTGTTCTGGATGGTAACATTTATGAGCTGCATGATACAATGAGAAAAATGAATAGACAGAATTAGAAACTAGGGTTTAAACCCTAACATTGTCACTTACAGTGTGACTTTTGAAAAGTCATTCAACATTCTCAGTTTTAAGTTACTTCATTTATTAAATTGGGGATAATAGTATTCATACCATAATTCAAAGTCATATTGCAGGGAAATCCCTTTGTCAAATTTGATGCTATAGAAGTGTCATTATTTATTACTTTTAGCGAAGATGATATAAATTCCATTATAACTACAAAACATTTAATGTTATAAACTTTCTGTAGTGTCTGTCACTTTACACATTATGTACTGTAGCAGGAAAATAATTTTAAAATATAATTATTTTTAAAATTTTTATTTACAATATTTTCCCATAGTTACATGATTTATTCTTTTTCCCATCTCTCTTCCCTCCCCCTTCCTGAAGCTGACAAGAAATTCCACTGGGTTATACATGTATAATTGTTCAAAATCTATTTCCATGTTATTCATATTTGTAATAAAGTATTCTTTTAAAATCAAAACCTAATCATATCCCCACCAAACCACCTGATCGATCTTATATTTTTCTTCTGTGTTTCTATTTCAGTAGTTCTTTCTCTGAATATGGATAGCATTCTTTCTCATAAGTTCCTCTGGATTGTCCTGGACCATTGCATTTCTACTAATAGAGAAATCTATTGTAACTGATTATGCCATGATGTATCAGTTTCTGTGTACAATGTTCTCCTGGTTCTTCTCCTTTCACTCTACATCAATTCCTGGGGGTCTTTTCAAGTTACATGAAATTCCTCCAGGTCATCATTCATTTCAACAAAATAGTATTGGATCATCAGCAGATTCTACAATTTGTTCAACCATTCCCCAATCAATGGAAACCCCCTCATTTTCCAATTATTTGCCATCACAAAGAGCATGGCTATAAATACTTTTGGACAAAAATTTTTCCTTATTAATTCTTGGGGTACAAAGCAAGCAGTGGTATGGTTGGATTAAAGGGCAAGTATTCTTTTAATTTTTGCTTATTATTTTTATATATTTTATATTTATATAAATTTATATATTTTTATAAATATATACATAGTTATACATAGTTATACATTTAATATATTTGCTTATTATTCCAAATTGTCCTCCAAAATGATTGGACCAATTCACCACTCAACCAGCAGTGTATTAGTGTATTAGTGTCTCAATTTTGCCACATCCCCTCCAATATTCATCACTTTCTTTTGCTGCCAAATTGGCCAGTCTTCTAGGTGTGAAGTGGTATCTCAGAGTTGTTTTAATTTGCATTTCTCTAATCAGAAGGGATTTAGAATAATCTTTCATGTGCTTATTGATAATTTTGATTTCATCATGTGAAAACTGCCTATTCATCATGTACCTTGACCATTTGTTGATTGGTGAATGGCTTGATTTTTTGTAAATTTGACTTAGGTCCTAATATATTTTGGAAATTAAACCTTTGACAGAGTTTAATAATAAAATGTTTTCCCAGTTTGTTGTTTTCCTTCTAATTTTGGTTGCATTCATTTTGTTTGTATAAAAAATTTTTAATTTGATATAATCAAAGTCATTCATTTTATATTATGTAATGTTCTCTAATTCTTGCTTGATTTTAAATTATTTCCTTTCCCACAGATATGACAGCTATACTATAATATGTTCACCTAATTTATTTATCATTTCACTCTTTATATTTAAGTCAGTTACCCATTTTGAAATCATCTTGGCAGAAGGTGTAAGATATTGATCTAAAATGAATTTTTTCTCATACTGTTTTCCAATTTTCCCAGCAGTTTTTGTCAGATAGTGAGTTCTTGTCCCAAAAGCTGGAATCTTTGGGTTTTATCAAACACTAGCTTGGTGAGGTCATTCATCCCTAGTTTATTCCATTGATCCACCCTTCTGTCTATTAGCCACACCATATTGTTTTGATGTCCATGGCTTTATAGTGCAGTTTAAGATCTGGTACTATTAGGCCCCCATCATTCATATTTTTTTCATTATTTCCCTTGATATTCTTGAACTTTGTTATAATATTTTTCTAATTCTAGAAAAAAAATTTAGAAGTCTGATAGGTATGACACTGAATAAGTAAATTAATTTGGGTAGGATTGTCATTTTTATTATATTAGCTCATCCTACCCATGAGCAATTAATGTTTTCCCAATTATTTAGATCTGGTTTTAATTGTGCGAAAAGTGTTTTGTAGTTGTGTTAATATAATTCCCATGTTTGTCTTGGCAGATTGATTCATAAATATTTTTATATTGTCAAGAGTCATTTTAAATGGAGTTTCTCTTTCTAACTCCTGCTCCTGAATTTTGTTGGAAATATATAGAAATGCTGATTATTTGTGTGTTTATGCTGTACCCTAAAACTTTGCTAAAGTTATCAATTATTTCCACTAGCCATTTAGTTGACTTTCTTGGATTCTTTAAGTATACCATCATATCATCTGCAAAGAACGATAGTTTAGTTTCCTTACTGCCTACTTTAATCCCTTCAATTTCTTTTTCTTCTCTATTTGCTATTGCTAGTGTTTCTAGTACAATATTAAATAATAGAGGTGATGTTGGGCATCCTTGCTTCACTCCTAATCTTATTGGGAAGACTTCTAACTTGTTCCCGTGGCAGATGATACTTGATAGTATTAAATATATTCTATTTATTATGTTGAGAAATGGCCCTTCTATTCCTCTACTTTCTAGTGTTTTCTATAAGAATGGGTGTAGCATTTTGTCAAACACTTTTTCTGCATCTATTAAGGTAATCATATGATTTCTGTTGGTTTGATTATTTATATAGTCAATTCTGTGGATGGATTTCCTAATATTAAACCATTCTTACATTTTTTATATTAATCCCATATGGTAATAATGAATACTCCTTGTCATAATTTGCTGTAATCTTTTTGCTGGAATTCTACTTAAGATTTTTGTATGTGTGTTCATTAAAGAGACTGATTTGTACATTTTTCTCTATTTTTGGTCTTCCTGGCTTTGGAATCAATATCATATTTGTGTCATAAAAAGAATTTGGCAAACCACCTTCTTTGCTTACTTTGTGAAATATTTTGTATAGTATTGAGATGAGTTGTTCTTTAAATGCTTCATAGAATTCACTTGTGAATCCATCTGGCCCTGAGGATTTTTTTCTTAAGAAGTTCTTTGATACCTTGTTCAATTTCTTTTTCTGAGATGGGATTATATAAGTATTCTCATTCCTTTTTTGTTAATCTTGGCAATTTATATTTTGTAAATATTCACCCATTTCACCTAGCTTGTCAGATTTTTTGCCATATAATTGGGTAAAATAATTCTTAATAATTACTTTTATTTGCTCTTCATTAGCAGTGAGTTCACCCTTTTCATCTTTGATACTGTTAATTTGATTCTCTCCTTTCTTTTAAAATCTATTTTGTTTTTTTTAAAGTACTACCTATCCAATTTCATTTTTATCTGAAGATTTTTAATTGTAATTTTTTCTATTTTTTACATTAGATGCCCAATTCATTGATCTCTTCCCTATCTATTTTGTTGCTATAGACACTCAAAGATATAAATTTTCTCCTGAGCACCTCTTTGGCTATATCCCATAGGTTTTGATATGTCATCTCTTCATTTTCATTCTCTTTAATGAAATATGTAATTGTTTCTATGATTTCTTCTTTGACCCACCAGTTTTAAAGAATTATATTGTTTAGTTTCCAATTAATTATAAATTTGCCTTTCTATGAACCCTTGTTAATTATAACTTTTATTACATTATGATCTGTAAAAGTTGTATTACTTCTGCTTTTTTGCATTTGTTTGAAATATTTCTATGTCTTAGTATATAGTCAATCTTTGTATATGTACAATGTGCTGCAGAGAAGAAGGTATATTCCTTTTTATCTCTGTTCATTTTTCTCCAGATATCTATTAACTTTAATGTTTCTAGCAGTTAATTGATTTCCCTTATTTATTTCTTATTTATTTTTTCTTTTGATTTATCTAGTTCTAAAAGGGTAAAGCTGAGATATCCTACTAATATAGTCTTGTTTTATATAACAAATAAAATAAACACTCGTTGATTGATTGATTGACTTTGTTTAGCTCCTGGCTCTATCAAGATGTAACCAGGAAATTGAATTCAATTCTGCAAGCACTAAATATAGTTCTGCTGTATTCTGGGTAGCCTTTGATGCTAGAAGAATGTGCAACATTTAGATACAATTAGATGACATCTAACTTGCTCTTTAATCTTTTGCAAGTCACAATATACATTACCTCTTTTGATCCTTACAATAAGATAGAAAAGGTATAGCAGTTATTATTCTCATTTGATAGGTAGAACTGATGTTCAGAGAAGGTAATTGACCTGCCTAAGGTCATACAATTAATGAAGGTCAGAGGAGGGATGTTACCTCACTTCTCCAAGATCCAAGTTCTCTACTTACTCCATTAAACTATACTACTACTTCTATATGGGCGAGAGGGATATGTCTTTTCCTTTAACATGCAAATCCACTCTAGACGGGCGAAGAAGCTCACATTGCATTTTGCTTTGTACTTTTCTTATGCATAAGTAATGATAGAGCACATTCATAAACATCATCATCAGAGCTAGGATTTCTATAACTCTTTAAGGTTTTCAAAGTGCTACATTGGCTTCATTTGATCCAATGATCTACTAGAAGAGGGGAAATTTTTATGATGGTCATGGTTGCTTTACTATTACTGACAGAAGAGTAAAGTCCTTTGCTCTTGCCTCAATGAGAGAGGCAATTGAATAGTTCTCAGCAGATTATGAATTTGACTCTTAGTGGGTATATACTTCAAATGTTCAAAACTTTGATACACTCAAAGATTTTACATCTGAATGGAAAAGATGTTTTAGGAGGATTGAATGGCTTGGATTTGGAAGCTATGATTGAAACCCAAATACAATATAACTATTAAGAAAAGAACATTTATATTTGTCCATATGATATTAGTGGTAAAAATTTATTTGATGCATTTGTAATAGCATTTTCAGAGTTCCTGGGGAATAGTGAATGTTCATGCCTATGAATAAATTCATGGTACACATCATTTGGTGAAAGAGAACTAGAAAAAAGCTTTTCTCCCTGGGGTTTCCAGTTAACAAACAAGGTGTTATCTTTCATTTAGAGAGAAGGAGAAGAATATGTATCCTGGAGAAAAGAGTTTTAAGAGGTACTTGTGGAAAAAAAAAGGTGAATGGTCAATTTCATGTTCTTACTGAACTCTGCTGACCTTTCAAACTCATTTAATATTAACCTTCACACAGTCTATGTTGCAACCAAATATTATACTGTTTCTGTTCTCTGTACTGGATATTCCATTTCCCTTTTTGGTCTCTTTCCATAGAGAGATTTCTCATTTCAAATACAGTTCTTTCCCTATACTTATATAACCCCAGATAAATGGAAGGGATCACTCACTTTCTCTTTCTTCCATTGCTAATACTTAAGAGAATTGCAAGCAGATCAGTAATGCATTTAGGTATATTTATAGAGCTGCTTAGAATACAGCTTTATCTGGACTGGAGATTAAGGAGCATTGCTTTTGAATGAATCCTAGGATTTTACTCATGTAGATTTAGTACCTCATGTGAATCATAGAAATTCAAGAGTTGAAAAGGAACTCAAGGCCATTTAGTCCAATTCACTCCTGAAAAAAAATTCTCAACAATATTCCTGAGAAGTGCTTTGTGTGGACACTTAACAGTGACAAGGAACCCCCTGTTTTGGATTAGTTTTCAGAAAGTTTTTCTTGCATAAAGTTTGAATTTAATCCTTTATTACTTACATTAATTGCTTCAATTCTATCTTCTGGGGTAAAGAACAAATTTATTCATCTTCATATTCATATTCATCAAACACCACAGTCCTTTATGCCCTCTCCTCTTCATGCTAACTATACAAAGTTCCATTACAGACTCATACATAATGAACACTAGAACTTTCATCATCCTTTTTGCTCCTCTATAATCTCCCCCTTCTCAATATTTTTCCTAAATAGTGTTATCCAGAACTGAAAACACTAGTATTGATTTGATCTATTTAGGGCTCAAGCGATCCAGGCCTATCCTCTTGAACCTATATGCGGTTTCTCAACTGCTAAACTTGTAAGGAGTGCTCATGTGAGAGAAAATCAAAAAGTATTTTGGAGAATTGTAGAGATATTTTGAGGTTTGACTTACCCTTTCTTTATATGGTCAGGGATGTTGTAGCTATCATTGAAGCTGAATTGCATTGGGTAGAGAAACAAGGTAGGATGCTAAATAACCAACTCTCTATTCAGGGATAAAATCAACTGCCAATAGAATCATTTTAAAAGAAGGGAACTTGATCCAAAATCTTATGAAACTTGGGAGCTATATCACCTCTCATAATTATTTCAGATTTCTTTTGTATATGACGTTCTTTGAATATATTTGTTATGTCCTTCATTAGACAATAAGGTCCTGAAGGACAGGAAATAACTTTTCCCTCTTTATGTACCCCCAACACTTAGCACAGTGCCTAGTACATAATAGGGGCTTAATAATAGGGGATTTTATCTATTGATAATCTACCACTCAGTGAATCAGGCAGGAAACTCCCGAGGTCCCCTTAAAGCACAAATATTCCAAAACTATCTAAAATTCTTCTGTATTATAGGAAATGGTAAGAAGACCATAAAAGCCTTCATAAATATTACTGGGAATTATAAATTCAAAGAGAACTTGATAAAACTGATTTTGAAATAGTGGTATTTCCACTTATACTAAACAGAGATACACAGAAGCAATTGGTAGATCATATTATTAAAAGATTCTTCATTAAAAATGATAACCTTGAAATAAAAGATAAAGAACATTCCAAGAGGTAAAGTAGAAACTTACCTAAAAAAATTAAAAAGGTTTTTGCACAAATGAAACTAATATAACCAAAATTAAAAGACAAACAACAAACTCGAAAGAAAGTCTTTATAACAGGTGTTTCTGACAAAGGCATGATTTCTAAAATATATAGAGAACAGAGTTAAATTTATAAGAATGCAAAGCACTCCCCAATTGACAAGTGGTTATAAGATTTACAAGCAATTCTCAGGTGAGGAAATAAAAACTATCTTTAGTCATATGAAAAAGTACTCCAAATAAATATTAATCAGAGAAATGCAAATTAAATCATCTCATTCCAATCAAACTGGTCAACATCACAAAAAAAAGGAAAATGTTAAATATTGGAGAAGGGGTGGAAAAATTGTGACACTAATACACTGTTTTTTTTTTAATATATTTTATTTGATCATTTCCAAGCATTATTCGTTAAAGACATAGATCATTGTCTTTTCCTCCCCCCCACCCCCCATAGCCGACACATAAGTCCACTGGGCATTAGATGTTTTCTTGATTTAAACCCATTGCTTTGTTGATAGTATTTGCATTAGAGTGTTCATTTAGAGTCTATCCTCTGTCATGTCCCCTCAACCTCTGTATTCAGGCAGTTGCTTTTTCTCGGTGTTTCCACTCCCATAGTTTATCCTTTGCTTATGAATGGTGTTTTTTTCTCCTGGATCCCTGCAAGTTGTTCAGGGACATTACACCGCCACTAATGGAGAAGTCCATTACGTTCTATTATACCACAGTGTATTAGTCTCTGTGTACAATGTTCTCCTGGTTCTGCTCCTCTCGCTCTGCATCACTTCCTGGAGGTTGTTCCAGTCTCCATGGAACTTCTCCACTTTATTATTCCTTTGAGCACAATAGTATTCCATCACCAACATATACCACAGTTTGTTCAGCCATTCCCCAATTGATGGGCATCCCCTCGTTTTCCAGTTTTGGGCCACCACAGGGAGCGCAGCAATGAATATTTTTGTACAAGTCTTTGTGTCCATTATCTCTTTGGGGTACAGACCCAGCAGTGCTATGGCTGGGTCAAAGAGTAGATATTCTTTTGTCGCCCTTGGGCATAGTTCCAAATTGCCCTCCAGAATGGTTGGATCAATTCACAACTCCACCAGCAATGAATTAATGTCCCTACATTGCCACATCCCCTCCAGCATTCATTACTTTCCTTTGCTGTTATGTTAGCCAATCTGCTAGGTGTGAGGTGATACCTCAGAGTTGTTTTGATTTGCATCTCTCTGATTATAAGAGATGTAGAACACTTCTTCATGTGCTTGTTGATAGTTTTGATTTCTTTATCTGATAACTGCCTATCCATTTCCCTTGCCCATTTATCAATTGGAGAATGGCTTGATTTTTTGTACAATTGATTTAGCTCATTATAAATATGAGTAATTAAACCTTTGTCAGAGGTTTCCATGAAGATTTTTTCCCAATTTGTTGTTTCCCTTCTGATTTTAGTTATATTGGTTTTGTTTGTACAAAAGCTTTTTAGTTTGATGTAGTCAAAATTATTTATTTTACATTTTGTGATTCTTTCTATATCTTGCTTGGTTTTAAAGCCTTTCCCCTCCCAAAGGTCTGACATGTATACTATTCTGTGTTTACCCAATTTACTTATGGTTTCCTTCTTTATGTTTAAGTCACTCACCCATTTTGAATTTATCTTGGTGTAGGGTGTGAGGTGTTGATCTATTCCTAGTCTCTCCCACACTGTCTTCGAATTTTCCCAGCAGTTTTTATCGAATAGTGGATTTTTGTCCCAAAAGCTGGGATCTTTGGGTTTATCGTATACTGTCTTGCTGAGGTTACTTTCCCCCAGTCTATTCCACTGATCTTCCTTTCTGTTTCTTAGCCAGTACCAAATTGTTTTGATGACTGCTGCTTTGTAATATAGTTTAAGGTCAGGGACTGCAAGGCCCCCATCATATGTGTTTTTTTTCATTATTTCCCTGGATATCCTTGATCTTTTGTTCTTCCAAATGAACTTTGTTATGGTTTTTTCTAAATCAGTGAAGAAGTATTTTGGTAGTTCAATGGGTATGGCACTAAATAGATAAATAAGTTTGGGTAGGATGGTCATTTTTATTATATTGGCTCGTCCTATCCATGAGCAGTTAATGTTTTTCCATTTGTTCAGGTCTAGTTTTAGTTGTGTGGCGAGTGTTTTGTAGTTGTGTTCATATAGTTCCTGTGTTTGTCTTGGGAGATAGATTCCTAGGTATTTTATTTTGTCTAAGGTGATTTTGAATGGGATTTCTCTTTCTAGTTCTTGCTGCTGAGCTGTGTTGGAGATATATAGAAAAGCTGATGATTTATGTGGGTTTATTTTGTATCCTGCAACTTTGCTAAAGTTGTTGATTATTTCAATTAGCTTTTTGGTTGAATCTCTAGGATTCTTTAAGTAGACCATCATGTCATCTGCAAAGAGTGATAACTTGGTCTCCTCCTTGCCTATTTTGATGCCTTCAATTCCTTTATATTCTCTAATTGCTACTGCTAGTGTTTCTAGTACAATGTCAAATAGTAGAGGTGATAATGGGCATCCTTGTTTCACTCCTGATCTTATTGGGAATGCATCTAGTTTATCCCCATTGCAGATGATATTAGCTGTTGGTTTTAGATATATACTGTTTATTATTTTTAGGAATGACCCTTCTATTCCTATGCTTTCTAGTGTTTTTAATAGGAATGGGTGTTGTATTTTATCAAAGGCTTTTTCTGCATCTATTGAGAGAATCATGTGGTTCTTGCTAGTTTGCTTGTTGATGTGGTCAATTATGTGGATGGTTTTCCTAATGTTGAACCAGCCCTGCATCCCTGGTATAAATCCTACTTGATCATGGTGAATGATCCTTCTGATCACTTGCTGGAGTCTTTTTGCTAGTATCCTATTTAAGATTTTTGCATCTATATTCATTAGGGAGATTGGCCTATAGTTTTCTTTCTCTGTTTTTGACCTGCCTGGTTTTGGAATCAGTACCATGTTTGTGTCATAAAAGGAGTTTGGTAGAACTCCCTCTTTTCTTATTATGTCAAATAGTTTGTATAGTATTGGGATTAACTGTTCTCTGAATGTCTGATAGAATTCACAGGTGAATCCATCAGGCCCTGGGGATTTTTTCTTAGGAAGTTCTTTGATGGCTTGATGGATTTCAATTTCTGATATGGGATTATTTAAGAATTCTATTTCCTCTTCTGTTAGTCTAGGCAGTTTGTATTTTTGTATATATTCATCCATTTCTCCTAAATTGGTGTATTTATTGCCATCTAATTGGGCAAAGTAATTTCTAATGATTGCCTTAATTTCCTCCTCATTGGAGGTGCTGTCCCCCTTTTCATCTTTAATGCTGTGAATTTGCTTTTCTTCCTTCCTTTTTTTAATTAGATTGACCAGTACTTTGTCTATTTGTTTGTTTTTTCAAAGTACCAGCTTCTTGTCTTATTTATTAAATCAATAGTTCTATCACTTTCGATTTTATTAATTTCTCCCTTAATTTTTAGGATTTCTAATTTGGTTTTCTGCTGGGGGTTTTTAATTTGATCGCTTTCGAGTTTTTTCAATTGCATTTCCAATTGATTGATCTCTGCTCTCCCTTGTTTGTCAATATAAGCTTTCAGGGATATGAGTTTGCCTCTGATTACCGCTTTGGCTGGATCCCAAAAGGTTTGAAAGGATGTTTCGCCATTGTCATTTTCCTTGATGAAATTATTAATTGTTTCTATGATTTCTTCTTTAACTAAACGGTTTTGGAGTATCATATTGTTTAATTTCCAATTGGTTTTAGATTTGGTTTTCCATGTACCATTACTAATCATTATTTTTATTGCCTTGTGATCTGAGAAGGCTGCATTCATTATTTCTGCTTTTTTGCATTTGTGTGCTATGTTTCTGTGACCTAATGTATGGTCAATTTTTGTGAATGTGCCATGTGGTGCTGAGAAGAAGGTGTATTCCTTTTTATCCCTATTTATTTTTCTCCATATGTCTATTAATTCTAATTTTTCTAAGATTTCATTCACTTCCTTTACCTCTTTCTTATTTATTTTTTGATTTGATTTATCTAAATTTGATAATGGTTGGTTTAAGTCTCCCACTAGTATGGTTTTATTGTCTATTTCTTCCTTCAATTCTCCTAGTTTCTCCATTAGAAATTTGGGTGCTATATTATTTGGTGCATACATGTTGATTAATGATATTTCCTCATTGTCTAGAGTCCCTTTTAACAAAATATAATTACCTTCCCTATCCCTTTTGATCAGGTCTATTTTTGCTTTGGCTTTATCAGATATCATGATTACCACTCCTGCCTTCTTTCTATCAGTTGAGGCCCAGAAGGTCTTACTCCATCCTTTAATTCTGACCTTGTGGGTGTCAACCCGCCTCATGTGTGTTTCTTGAAGACAACATATGGTAGGGTTTTGGCTTCTAATCCATTCTGCTATTCGTCTACGTTTTATGGGTGAGTTCATCCCATTCACGTTCAAAGTTATGATTGTCATTTGTGGACTCCCTGGCATTTTGATTGCCTTCCCTAATTCTAACCTTTTCTTCTTCGGCTCTACCTTTTAGTCCAGTGATTTACTTTGAATCAGTCCCCTCCCTTGATGTTTCCCTTTTTAGTCCCTCCCTTTTTCTTCCCTCCCCCTCCCCCCTCTCTTTCCCTCCCTTTTTGTTCTCCCTCTCCCCCTCCCCTTTCTCTTTCCCTCCCTTTTTGTTCTCCCTCTCCCCCTCACCCCCTCGGTTTTCCCTTCTCCTTACCCTTGTTGGGTAAGATAGAATTCAAGATCCCAATGGATCTGGATGTTTTTCCCTCTCAGAGTTGATTTCCCTGAGATTGAGGTTTAAGTAAAAAAAAAAAAAACCCTCTCTTCCTCTCCTTCTTATAGGAGTTTTCTTCCCCTCCCCTTCCCATGTGAATCTTTGTGTGAGAACAATTATTCTATTTGGTCTTTCTTTACCCCCTATTTATACATTACATTTTCCCCACATATTAGTATACATAGATTGATATAAATGTAGTCCTTATAGAAGAGAGTTTGAGTAAAAGAAGAAGATAACATTTTTCCCCTTTCCTTAATATTTACCTTTTCAGGTATTCCTTGCTCTTTGATTTTCGGTATCAAACTTTCCACAGACCTCTGGTCTTTTCTTTGCAAAAAGTTGGAAGTCTTCTATTTTGTTGAATGCCCATACTTTCCCTTGGAAGTATATAGTCAGTTTTGCTGGGTAGCTGATTCTTGGTTGGAGACCCAGCTCTCTTGCCTTTCTGAAGATCATGTTCCATGCCTTACGATCATTCAGAGTAGAACTTGCAAGGTCTTGTGTGACCCTGATTGGCATTCCTTTATATCTAAATTGTCTTTTTCTGGCTTCCTGTAGGATTTTTTCTTTTGTTTGATAGCTTTGGAATTTGGCAATTACATTCCTGGGAGTTGTCTTTTGGGGGTTTAGTGTAGAAGGTGTTCTGTGAGCTCTGTCAGTGGCTGTATTGCCCCCTTGTTCTAGAATCTCTGGGCAATTTTCTTTGATTATATCTTGTATCACCATGTCCAGTTTGGTGTTTATTTCTGGCTTTTCTGGGAGTCCAATTATTCTTAAATTTTCTCTTCTCCCTCTATTTTCCAGATCTATCACCTTGTCGGTGAGATATTTTATGTTCTCTTCTAATTTCTTGGTGTTTTGGCTTTGCTTTATTAGTTCTTGCTTTAAAGCCTGGTTTTCTTTTATAGTTTAGTCAAACTGGTTTTGTAGATGCGTGAATTTCTTTTGCATTATTTCCCACTTTTCCTCCCAGAGGGCTTCCATCTTTTTGGTCCTTTCTGATTCAAATTCTTCATGGGTTTGTGGAGAGTTTCTATTTCCTTTGGAAGATTTTGGAGAATTTTCTTGTATATCTTCTTCTATCTGCTCTGTATTTTGTATTTTGGCTCCATAGAATGTGTCCAAAGTCGCCCCTTTCTTCTTATTTTTCTTGGTATTTTGGGGCTTCTGTGCTTCTGTGGAGTTTGCTGCCATCTCTGAATGTGGAGGATTAGCTTTTCTTATCTCTGTCTGATGATCAGAGGCTTTAGTCCGGGGCCGATTGTCCCTTCTATGAGCTTTCCCTGGGTTAAACTGAATATGCCTCACTGGAACTGGAATGGAAGGGTCGGACCACGAGGCCACACTCTCCCCCCGGCTCGCTTTCCGGAAGTTGCCTTCAGAATCGCTGGCTGTGAGGCTGTTTCCTCGGCCTGCGGGGGGATGGGCTGCAGCTAACCCAAGCTCTGAGGGCAAGGACTTTCACTGAGACTTGGATAGCAGGATCCAGCCCGTGAGGCTGTCTTGCCCGCCCTGAGGGTTGCTGTTGTTTCGACCAGCTCTCTGCAGAGGAAGCCCCAGGCAGTAACTTTCACCCGGACTCGGGTAGAAGGCCCTGAGGGTTGTGGTTTGGAGGACTCTGCTCTCTGAGCCCGGCCGGGCTGCGGCTTCCGGGAGCCTTGGACTCTGCGCTCCTACCCCTGAGGTCCGAGTGATCTCCGGTTCTGGCTTTTGAGGGGAGCCGTACCTTTTGAACCGGGTCCAGGTCCAGGAGGAGGGTTCCCAGGGTCTGTGCTGTTGATCATTTTGAATTTCGGCACCTTAGGAGCTTTTGGTTTGAGATCGGTGGGGAAGGGTTTTCCGGAGATCTGAGCTTTAGCTTTCTCTTAGCCGCCATCTTAACTGGAAGTCCACTAATACACTGTTGATGGAGCTGTGAACTGATTTAATTGTTCTGAAGAAAAATCTGAAACTGTGGCTAATGCATACTTTTTGACAAAGCCATACCACTGCTAGGTCTGTATCACAAAGAGATTAAGGGGGGGGGGAGGGAACCCTTTACTTATACAAAATATTTATTGCATTTCTTTTTTAATTTCTTCTGGTGACAAAGAATTGGAAACTAAAGGGATGTTGGTCAATTGAAGAATGGTTGAATAAGTTTGTTATATGATTTAAATAGATTACTATTGTGCCATAAAAAATGACAAACAGAAGGATAAAAAAAAAAGAAAACCTGGAAAGACTTACATAAAGTGATGCAAAGTAAAGGGAGCAGAACCAGGAAAATATTTTGCACAGTAATGAAATTAGTATACAATAAATAACTGTAAAAGACTTAATTTCAATAAAGTAAGGATCTTTGACAACTGCAAGGAACTCATGACAAAAAAAGCCACCATCACCATAGAAGGAAGTGACAGAGTCCAAATGCAGATTGAAGCATAACATTCATTACTTTATTTTCTCCATTAATTTTTCTCTAGTGTGAAGAAAAATGTCTTGTTTTATAACATGATGAACACAGAAGTATGTATTATGTGATGACATATGTACCACCTATATCATAGGGGAGGGAGAACTTGAATTGCAAAATGTCAAAATTATTAGTAAAAATTATGTTGACATGTAATCTTGAAAAATTTTAAATGATAACCTTGAAAAATAACCTCCTGGTTAATTTGAAATATTTTGATCTTTCAGGACACTAACAAAAACACTTATTAAATGCTTACTATATATTGTGTAAAGTTAATAATAATTCATATCCCTTTTTGGGTACCTAAACAACCTTTTGATTTTAAAGCATATATATATATATATATATATATATATATATATATATATATATATATATATGGCTTTGTGGAGCTAGGAACTGACTTTTCCTCACAGACTGAGGGAGGGTTTTGAGCAGTTCTGTTTATCTGTAAGTAAGAAGTCTCTTGGGTGGGGAAATAATTAAATGAACTAGGTAGAGCCATGTGGAGAAAAGTACACATGGCCTGAGAGGCCATTCTAAACCCCTTGTGGTTACTACTGACATCTGGAAAAAACTACCTCTTGTCCTGATTGAGATCTGAGTTTTCCAATCAGAGAGTCTCAGGAATATCACAAAGAACATAAGCTGACAGAGGGGACTAGAAGGTAACCCTCTTTTTTCTGGAACCAGGTAGTCAGGAGGGTAGGTAGTATAGCTTGGGGCTGCCTCAGACTGCTCTCTGATATAGGAATTAAATGTTAATGGTTTGATTAAAACATATGAAAATTACAAATAATATGGTAGTCACTGATTTAAAGTATTATTCAAAGTAGAAATGACTCTTACTAGCTTTTATTTACAAAAGAGTTGGGAAGAGTGAAAGCAGAGAAATACAGAAAGGTAGAGAAGACATTTACACTATCTATCTAAATATTTCCCTGATGCTTGACTCAGGCAGGACTTGTTTACCTTTAACTGGAATTAAACTCTCTCCAGAAGAAGGAAGGGAAAACCAGCTATCCATTCACCTGCTTTCCCTCCAAGAGGCAAGTTAAGATGATGACTGAAGCTGAAGGTCATTCCTGAGGCCCACTTTATTCCTTGAACAGATCACTTGAAGCTGACTTCCTTCTTAAAACCAACTTCCTTCTTGGAGTCACTTCCCCAAGCCCCAGAAATTCAGGACCTTTTGTAGTGACTTCTTGTCCCTTCCCTTTTCACAAGGGCCAATCACAGCTTCCAAATTACCCAGCACTATCCTGGGGGCAGTGTTTGTGGGAACTACTTCTTACTTTCTGGAAAGGTAAATATTCATTAAAAGAGTCCACAGATTCCTGGCTGATTGAGGTGTGAATTCTCATTTTCTGATTGATTGAGTTGAAAGGGTAGAGAGCTCCTCCACCTAATGCTAAGTAGGGTGCTCAAGCTTTTGTTGCTTCAATTCAAAAGTAGACAAAAGAGAGTTAATCCTGTCTTCACAATCTAGGAGGTACTAAGTAGGGGTACTTAAGCTATTGTTACCCAAAGTGTTAACTCAAAATAGACAAAGGGAATAATGGATTCCCTTTCACAAGTGTAAACTCAAAGACAACAAAGAATTCCTTTTTACACTGAGGAGGCAGCAGGCCATGTACTTTGTGCTTTTCTCTCTTTCTGTGACTTGCCTTTTGCTATTTAATAAATAATTATAAAATTAAGATATGGTCTCCAGAGAACTTTAATTGTAATTATATAAGGCATTGTGCTTAAAAGACAGATGACACAATGGCAACCGTGCCTATCTTAAGGAGCTCACATTACAATGAGGAAAGGATAGGCAGGTAGCTAGGAGTCTTAGTTAAAAGAATATTCAAATTGTTGGTCTCACTTCAAATCTTCCTTCAAATACTTATTAGCTCTGTTATCCTGTGTAAGTGATTTTTGTCCTTCAGGATCTCAGTAAAATTAGAGAGCTTGACTTGGCTACTGCTAAGGTCCCTTTCAGCTCTTAAGGTATAATTCCATGACCCATATAAACTCCGGGTTCATCTGACATATATATATATATACATATACATATATATATATATATATATATATATATATATATATATATATATAATAGAAGGGAATCTGGGAAGGAAAAGGACTAACAACTGATAATGAGGGGTGGAAGTGAAATGATGATAGTGGTACTAGAACCAGGAAGAATATTCTGAGAGAGAAGGAAGACTAAGAGATAGACAGATACAGAGGAGGAAGAAATCCCAGCCACAATGGAAGAACTGATATAAAGGCAGAAAAGCAGGGGATAAAGTGTACTGTTTAAGGAACAGAAAGTAGGTTGTATTTGGATTATAGAATGTATAAAGTATATCAAACAGCATTTATTAAGAGCCTACCATGTTCCAAGGAATGTTAGAAAACTTGAAGTAAGGAAAGGCAAGGGTCAGCTAGGTGACTCAGTGGAGGTCCTGGAGTTCCGATCTGGCCTCAAATACTTCCTAACTGTGTGACCCTAGGCAATTTTAATTCCATTGCCTAGCCATTATTGCTGCCTTGGAACCAATACAAAGTATTGATTCTAAGACAGAAGATAAGGGTCTTATAAAACAAAAGAAAGGCAAAAAAAACCAAACCTGTTTAGTTCCATCTTTAACACCTCACAGTTTGGAATGACCTCCAGGGATTGATGCAGTGAAAGAAGCAGAACCAGGAGAACATTATACACAGAGTCTGATATACTGTGATACAATCAAATGTAATGGATTTCTCCACTAGTGGCAATGCAGTGATCCTGAGCAATTCTGAGGGATTTATGAGAGAGAACACTATCCACATTCAGAGGAAAAACTGTAGGTGTAGAAACACAGAAGAAAAACAACTGCTTGATTACATGGGTCAATGGGTATAAGATTGGCGATATAGACTCTAAATGAACATCCTAGTGCAAACATCAACAACATGGAAATAGGTTCTGATCAAGGAAACATGTAAAGCCCAGTGGAATTGTGCGTCGGCTATGGGAGTGGGTGGGAGGGAATGAATATGATTCTTGTAACCAAGGAATAACGTTATAAATTGACTAAATATTTTTTTCAAAAAAAAAAGGTCACAGTTAATTAAGGTTATTATATGTAAATCAGCCTCTCAAAAAACTGTGTGCAAGCAAGACATATACAGGTTAAATTAGAGCTAGTCTCAAAGAGAAGGCACTAAGCTTAAGGGGGTGGAGTGAGATGACAAAGGCTTTTTCCATAAGGAAAGGTTTCAGTTGGGACTTGAAGGCAGCTACAGAAACCACAAGCTATAGATTGGGGGTGGAGGGAGAAAATTCTGGCTGTGAGAAAAAGTCAATAAAATATTTGGAGATCTAGATACATATCCCTTATGCTAGAGAAAAATTAATGGAGAAAATAAAACGAAGAATGGCATGTTTTAGTGTGGATTCAGATTTCACCTGTTCTTTTTATAGATTGTATGGCAATAAACATGATTCTCTTAGAGTTTCTTGGATCCTTGAATTGCTGATAATAATCATTCACAGTTGATCATTGTACTTTGTTGCTGTTACTATGTACAACATTCTTCTAGTTCTGCTTATTTTACTTTGTATCACTTCATATAAGTATTTCCAGGTTTTCTATTTCTGTGATCATCTTGTTTCTCATTTTTTATGGCACAAAACTATTTTATTACATGCTTATGCCACAACTTGTTCAACCATTTCCCCAATTGATGTACATACCTTCAGTTTCAAATTATTTACTACCACAAAAAACCTTTTATAAATGTTTTTGTCCAATTAGGTCATTTTCTCTTATTTTTTATCTCTTTGGGATACAATCCTAGTTATGGTATTGGTAGGTCAAAGAGTATGCACAGTTTGATGGCCCTTTGGACATGTTTCTGAATTGCTCTCCAGAATGTTTGGATTACTTCATAGCTCAACCATCAAAGTTTTAGTGTCCTAATTTTTCAACATTGTGTCCAAGATTTATCATTTTCTTTTTATTTTGTTATATTGTCCAATCTGATAGGATTGAGATGTTACCTGACAGTTGTTTTAATTTGTGTTTCTCTAATTATTAGTGATTTGTAGCATCTTTATGTGACTAAAGATAGTTTTGATTCCTTCATCTGAGGATTGCAGGTTCATTTTGAATGTTTTAGATTCTTATAAATTTCACTCAGTTCTCTACATAATTGAGAAATGAGACCTTTACCAGAAATTCTTGCTACAAAATTTTTTCCCAGTTTGTTGTTTGGTTGCATTGGTTTTGCTTATGCAAAACCTTTTTAAATTAATTCAGTCAAAGTTATCTATTTTGTGTTTTATAATGCTCACTATTTCTTATTTGAACATAAAATTTTCCCTAATCTACAGATCTGACAAGTAAACTATTTTATGTCCCTCCATTTTTTTTTGTTGATTCGCCATTTATTTCTTAGAGTGGGGTATTGGTCTATGCCTATTTTCTTCCATACTCTTTTGTAGTTTTCCCAAAAGTATTTTTGTTGTCGTTCTTTTTAACAAAAACTAGGGTCTTTTGGTTTGTTAAACACTAGCTAACTTGGTCGTATTCAGGTGTATACTTTACAAAAATCACCTTTGCACCTAAGTGGAGTATGGGTTAGAGTAGAGAAGAGACTTTAGACTAGAGGCACTTTTTAGCAGGCTGTTGCACTATTCCAGTTGAAAAGTTATGAGTATCTTAACTAAATCCATGACTGTGTAAGTGAAGAAAATAGAGGTTCTGATGATGTGAAGGAAGGAAAAAAATTACAATGGATTAGATATGTGAGATGAGAGAAAAAAGTCATAAGATCATAGGAAAAGGGATCATAAATTTAAAGCTGGAAAAGTACAGAACAATTTCTTCATTTTTGTAGATGAGGTAATGAAGGTTTTATTGAAGACATTATTGTCACACAACTAGAAACTGTTAGAGGTGAGATTTGACTTAAGGTATTCTGGACAAAAAGTCCAACAGTCAAAGCACTATCCCATCTTTACACTCATAAATCAAAGATAAAAAGTCAGAGACATCTGGTTGTACACTTAGATTTCTGGGTCTGAAATGAGGAAAACTCCAGTTGAAATTTGACCTCAAACATTTACTAGCTTTGTGATCCTGGATGAATCACTTAACCTCTGTCGGCCTCACTTCCCTCCTCTCTCAAATGGTAATAACAAGAGGTATCTATCTCCCAGCAGCGTTGTTGTGAGTGTAAAATTATATATTTGTAAAATATTTTGCAAAACTGAAAGCATTGTAGGTTTGTATAAATATATACATGTATATGTGTAGATTTTATATATTGTTAGGGGGGTAAAATTAGTGTTGTTGACAATATATTTTACTAGTGGTCACCAGAGATTAAAATTCAATCCCAATAAAATACTCAAGTCAGTTTGGGATTTTTATGGTGGTTTAATTACAACAGAGAGAAGAAATTAAGAAGAATAGAGAGCGAAAAAGGGAATTGGACTGCCCTGACAAGCCAGGTAGGAGTTAGAGGTCAAGGAAAGAAGGAAAGGTCGAATAAATCACCTTACCAAGGTTGTTCAGGGATGAAACCTCACCTAACCCACACTACAGAGCTTCTCCCAGGCACCTCACCTGCAAACCACAAATACCAAAACCTGACAAGAGTCACAAGCATGCCAAAACACCACCCAGCACTCCCCATGCTGCTGACAGAGCCCAATGTTGCGAATGAGTTCAACATCTCTGAGCAAGAGAAAGAGAGAGAGAGCCCGGACAGAGGAAGTGACGTGAAATATATAGACAGTTCTTTACATCACTTCCTGCATCTCACATGTACCAATGGTAGCTTAAGCTTAGCTTAGGACAGCCCAGGGGGTCTGTCAGTTGTTTCTTATTTGTCACTTGCTAGCACATATTGCTCATAGGCCATACTCCTCAACAGTGAATCCTTAAGTAGGGGTGTATACATTCCTGGTTGCTAGAATTCTAAGACTAAGCAAAATGGAGAAAATCTAAAATTCACAATATATATTATATACACATAAATTATATGGTCTATGGATGTTTGAATAGGACTAGCACCTCTGGTGTAATGGATTGCTGATTCCTTTTAGGGCTTCTCATTCACTTCAATATCTTCCTGGCACTCAGCTCCCACTTGTGTCTACAAGAAGCTGTATGTAATATGTGCAATGGTCACCTCCTGGTAAACCATTTCAGCAGATGGCTTAATGTAACTAAAGAGTAACTGATGAACAATAAACTAATCAATGAGTTAGGGAATGAGTGTCAAGTCCAGACATATGAAAAATATTCCCTGGTGGAGTGTGTGGATGAGAACAATTTGTTCCAATGGCCATGAAGATGGCTAGAGCAAGTGCTCGAAGAAGGTGGAATACAAAGAGCTTGGTCAGACATCAAAGACACAAGGGTTATCCATTGCTTCCTGGACCATTTCCATTCTTAATTTTTGTCTTGCTACTTGAAATTTGATGACTGAAGGATAGAATGGGGCTTATGACTGTGCAAATCTACCTGACTTCAATAAAATTCATGCACAAATCAAGACATCACCTCTTGATGATATTCTTTGTCCTCTTTTAAAATGAAGGACAAGTAACTATGTAAATATGACTATATATATGTATATATAACTATAACTATATACAACTAATATAACCATATAAACTATATATGTGTGTGTGTGTATATATATATATATATATATATATATATATATATATATACAGTTAAAAAATACTTCCAGTTTGTGAATCTCAGTGACTGGAAGGAAAGTGGTTGTCAGTTATAAGTTCAACATTGATTGTGTTGAGCTGGAGAAGCTCATGATACATCCAAGTCTAGATGTTAATGAGATGGTAATTTTTGAATTTAGCTCAAGATATAGATTAGAGTATATATAGATCAAAGAATCACATATATTAACATATAATTGAAGAAATGGAGGTTTATGAGAGCACCAAGTAACATGGCATGTAGGGACATGAGGGGGTTTGAGGCAAAGCCTTTTAGTGAGTAATAACATGAAGAATTTGAAAAGGAACTAGGAGTAGCAGAATTATTAAACAGGAAGAAGGAGAACCAGAACAGTATCCTTATAGACTAAAAGAATCTGAGATCCAGTCTAGTTCAACCACTATCTGAATAAAATATTCCCTATAACATGCACAAAAAGGGATCATCCAGACTTGGCTAAAAGGTCTCAAGTAAGTTGGAATTAATTACTTCCTCAGGATGCCTATTATACTTTTACATAGTCCTAATTTGGGGGAAGTTTTCTTCCCATGAAAATGAAGTATGTAGCTACAACATTTTTGTCTTCCCATCCACCATTATTTCTATTTCTGTTCTCTGAAAATTTTGATTCAAATTTATTTCTTGTTTATTCTAAGCCCCTCCAGAGCAAGGACTTTTGTATCTGTACCCCTTGTGCCAAGCATAGTACCTGACAGAAAATCAGAGGTTAATAAATTCTTGTTAAATTAAAAAAATATATTATGATCAGCAAATCTGGAAGTTGGAGTCAGCCTACCAGTTTGTCTCATGGAGACATTCCCCTAAGAAGACTTATGGCAAGAATATTGCCTTAACAGATGCTATAGACCTATGTGTCTGATGTCAACTGAGAAAATGAGAAAGTTAACATCTTTATCATCCACAGAACTATAAAAGGGAGAAAATCTTTTTCTCTCCATCACTCCCTCTCCCCTTCCATCTCCCTCTTCCTCTCCCTCCTCTCCTTTGCCTCCTCTCACTCTTGCTATCTCACTCTTGCTACTGAAGCTATAATAATAATAGTTCACATATATGTGGCACTTTAACAAGTTTTTTTTTTTCCATAGTAGTCCAGTGAGGTATATATAGTCAAGTAGTAATATACACACTTTCAAATGAAGGAGTTGAGGTTCAGAGAAGTTGAGAATTTCTCATAGCCTCAGAAGAAGACCCAAGACATAAAAATCCATTATCTATCTATATCCTAATGCTTTTTTCCTCCTCTCATTATTCCAGAAATCCAGGCTCTCCATGCCAGAGGCACCTGTGACATGAGTTACACTTCTGTGAGAATAATTGGACATGCCACTCCTGCTTACCTCCTTCCCAATCATGTCACACCTGCCTGAGGTCCTAAGCAGTGTTAATTGTAGTATGCACACTTCAATTCTTCTTTCTGAGCTGTGGTTCATGTTGATAAGTTAACATCTCTACAACCAGTTTAAAATAATTAAGGAAAATGTTACAGATTCGTGGCATGCCTACATGCATACTAACAACATTTAAATTTTATTCAGTGCTGACAGATATGAATTTCTTTTTCTATTCCTGTACTCACAGTGTCAAGTGAAGTGTATCGGGACTCTAAATGGAATTCCCAATCCTTTTAATGATTCCAGGAAAAACTGCAGTCTTTTTTTCTTCTCATCCTTGACCTCCTCCTATGGTCTATCACAGAAAATGAGCTATTATAGTTTCTTTTTTCCCTGCTTTGATGGTTCAAAATAGCATATGTTCCCACAGATCCAAGTTCTGTTTTTTGTAACTAAGACAGCAAGTTTCTTCCTATAGGTTCACAATTAAAATTATTTGCTTTTTTGTTCCATATGACATGGAGAAACTATTAACGTGAATGGTCAAACTTCCCTGCTTTGTTGGTGCAACAGGATCCTTGCCCTGTTATTTGATGTTGAGTGAGTCAAAAAAACGAAAACAACTTTACTTGGTCCCTGAAGCATGTTTACCTCCCTGACCATGTCAGGGACTTTAATTTCACAGTTCCATGGTGACTGACTCAGTGTAGTGATATATAAACCCTAGCCAGGGATCACTTTAACTCCACCAACTTTGAGAGTGCTAGAAGTAGGGCCTCAAAGTTTTTTTTGTGGTCCCAATTGTCTATTTGTTTACTTCTTGAGTGCTTCTCCTAGTCTTATTTGTAGGTTTACTTGCTCTACTTCGTGAAAGTAAGTAGTCTTTAGAGGATTTTTTTTTCTCATACATCTTATGTGAAAACACATGGAAGAAGGATTACACTTCCTTTGCTTGGCCCCAGAGTGCAGAATTACAAGTAAGGGGTGGAAATTGTGAAGAAGCAAATTTCAGCCTGATTTCAAAGGTAGGAGATGGAGTGGAGAATTTCCTAACAATTGATGCAATGCAAAAATGGAATTTACTGCCCCAAGAATAATGGGTCCCCTTATCTCACTGGAAGACTTAAGGTAAGAGTTAGATGACCTTACATTGGGCATATATAGAAAAGTGAATTGTTTAGCTAGACAATAGACTAGATTGCCTCTGAGATCCATTCCAACTCTGAAATTCAGATTTTACAACTTTATTTTATTGGACACTAATGATAGATAGAATTAACTATTTCTTTTTTGAACTACTTAACTAGCACCAGATATTAAGAGTTTGTGTGTGATATAAAAATTTCCACACGCACAAAGAAAGAAATCCAAAAGGAAAAGTCCATATATTAAAAAAACAAATGCTATTTCTGAGTAAGAAGATCTATAGTTGGCTAACAGATGATTTGTCATAAATGTCATTTCATAATTGAAATAACAAAGGGTTCCTAGTCTCAAATAAACAAAGTCATTGAGATGAAATTCTTTCTAGAATGAATTGAATTGGGCATTCAAAATAAAAATAGGTGTCCTAATTTATTCTGTTTCTCATAGTTCTGATTTAACAGATTGTTAGTGACAGTATTAAGTTAAGAATGCTTACTTACATGGGCTGACAAACGAATACTTCCACTTAATGTCATTGGATAGTTTGCTCTATGATTTCTTATATTTACAATAATTCTCCATCAATGAGTTTCAAAACAAACAAAATGAGTTTCCTCACACAGAATATTCATGGTTTCTTGCAAATGACAAAATGTTCCCACTCCCCCCCCCCCAAGGATCATAAACATAATAGCACACATTTCATATAGAGAAAAAATGGCGATTGGTTCCATGTTCCATGTTTAGACACAACAAAAACCAACAATAAGAATATTCTTAGCTTGACAACCAAGACAGTAAAATAACATACTATGCTATCTGATGAAATCTAATGAATAATTTAAGGGACACAAGTTTTGAGTGGTTAGAACCCAGAGTTACTGTGATGAATGATGAGAAACAATTCCATTTCTACAAATCTGCTCTCTCTGACTAAGTAAAGATTCTGGATAAAATATTGCCTTTTTTGTTGTTGTTTCTCAGTTGGGCAGCTGGGAATGTGAGAGTATGCAAATGACAGTACCATTTGTTTTAGGTTTGCTTGTTTGACTAGAATGTGTCTACCATAGAAAAAAAAGAACTTGCAAAATCAATACGAACAGATCATACATTTTTGTATTCTTGGGTACTGTCTCACAGAGAAGACTGTATTTACCTTTAGGAAGAATGATATATATGGAAGTGGGAGAAGTGAGTTTATGACCAATGATAAGGCATTATATAAATATAAGTATAAACAATAATTGGTCATAGGATCAAATATATGATTCAATTTAAATATGTATAAAGTGTTTACAAAATGCAAAATACTCTGGTCTCTAAAGATATAAACTTAAATATGATCTTTCTCATGTGGAACTTATGATCTAATAGACATAAGCATCATTGCTATAACCATACTTATGCTAAGCAACATTCTGCTCTTAAGAAGAATATATGAAACCAAAATGTGATACACCACATTATTTTATATTATCAATTGAGAATTATATCTAGTCTTTGGAAGCAGTTCTTATGGATTAGATTTATATTTGTTTGTATAGGCCTTAGTAGTAAATTTTGGAAGAGTTAAACTTTTGTATTCCTCTGTGCTAAAGCTCAGTCTATCTATTATTTGTAGGTTTACTCCACTTGTGCTTAGTCTTTAGAATTTTAGCAACCAGGAATGTATATACCTCAATTTAAGGATTAAGTGTGGGGGAGGAAGGTCTATGACCCTTGTGGACTAGCAAGTGACAAATCAGAAAAAACTGACTGATCCATCAGGTTGTCCAATGCCAAGTTTAAGCCACCATTGGTACATGTGAGACACAGGAAGTGACATAAAGAACTGCCTTTATATTTCGTGTCACTTCCTGAGAGAGGGAGGTGGTGGTGGAACTTGACTGTGGAGGATGGTTCAAGCTTGAGACCTCAGACTGCTTCCCTTGGACTGTCACATGGTGAATGCAAGGCTTACTCCCCTTTCCTTGGCTTTTCTGGAGGCACCAGTCTCGGAGGAGACCTCTCATCTTGGAGGAGGCCTTGTGACTGGAAACGCTGCTAGATTTTATTCTCTGCCCCTCCCCCTTCCACCTGGGGCCTCTGAACTCCTGCCTGGTATCTCTCTCCTTTTCCTCTCTTTCTTTCTTCTTTAATATCTTCACTCTATTGTAAATAAACCACCATAAAATTCAATTCTGACTTGAGTATTTCATTGGGATTTAGAATTTAAATCCCTGGTGACCACTAAAATATATATTCAGTCTAGCCATAAGTTTTACCCCTAACAATCTTATGCAGGAAGGGAAGAGAGGAGAAAGGGAGGATGAGTCATGTTTCTAAAATGTTTTGCCTGATGATAAATTTAACACCTGACCACATTGTTATAGGAGTGTCAGACATGGTACTATCCAGAGGATGTTAGTCAACTTTATCTTTTCCTCATTGCCATGGTTTCTGAACATCCATTCTTGTAGGTCAGGTCAAATATAAACCTACCCTTTACCTCTATAAGCCTATCTTTTACCTCTGTCATAGAAGAATTACAGTCTGTTATTTATTTTATTTTTAATTTTAAATTTTTTCCATGATTACATGATTTATGTTTTCTCCCTCGTCTCACCTGTCCCAGAGTTGACAAGCAATTTCATTGGGTTTTAAACATATATGTATGTATATGAATATATATATTGTTACTTGAACCCATTTCCATTTTACTCATTTTTGTAAAAGAGAAACCCTTTAAAACCAAAATGCCAAATCACATACCCATATGAACAAGTGATAAATCACATGTATTCTTCTGGATTTCTGCTCCTACCATTTTCTCTAGATATGGATAGCATTCTTTCTCATAAGTCCCACAGAACTGTCCTGCATTGCTATTAGTAGCAAAGACAATTACCTTTGATCATCCCCAAATGTTTCAGTTACTGTTTATAATGTTCTTCTGGTTCTGTTCATTTCTCTCCATATCAGTTCGTGTAGATCTTTCCAGTTATTGCAGAAATCCACCAATTCATAATTCCTTTTAGCACAAAACTATTCCATCACCATCATATACCATAATTTGTTCAGCCATTCCCCAATTAAGGAATATTCTCTCATTTTTCCAATTTTTTGGAAAAAACAAAACCCTTTTTAGTTTAATATAATTAAAATTATTCATTTTACATCTTGTAATGTTCTGTCTCTTACTCTTAAATTCTTTCCTTCCCCTAGATCTGACAAGTATATTATTATATGTTCACCAAATTTACTTATAATATTACTCTTTAAATTTGTCATATACCCATTTTGAACTTATCTTCGTATAGGGTGTGAGATATTGATCTAAACCCAATTTTTCCTGTATTGTTTTCCAATTTTCCCTGCAGTTTTTGCCAAATAGTGACTTCTCATCCCTAAAACTGGGATCTTTAATTTTATCAAACACTAGATTGTGAGGTAATTTATCCCAAGTCTATTCCATTGATCCATGCTTCTATCTCTTAGACAATACCAAATTGTTTTGATGATGATTTGTTTATGGTACAGTTTAAGATCTGGTACCATTAGGCCACTGTCCTTCACATTTTGTTTTATGAGTCTCCTTGATATTCTAATCAATTATTCTTCCAGTTGAATTTTGTTATTCTTTTTCCAATTTTATAAAATAGTGTTTTTGGTAGTTTAATAGGTATAGCATAGAATAAGTAAATTAGTTTTCATAGAATTGTCATTTTTACTATATTAGCTATATAAAATCAATATTTTTCCAATTATTTAGATCTAGTTTTATTTGTGTAAAAAGCATAGTTGTGTTCTTATAATCCCTATGTTTGTCTTGGAAGACAGATTTACAAATACTTTATTTTGTCTGAGTGATTTTAAATGGAGTTTCTCTTTTTAAATCTTGCTTCTGATTTTTGTTGGAAATATATAGAAATGCTGATGATTTATGTAGTTTATTTTGTATCCTAAAACTTTGTTAAGTTATTATTTCAACTAACTTTTTGGATGATTTTCTAGGATTCTTTAAGTATAACATCATATCATCTGTAAAGAATGATAGTTTAGTTTCCTCATTGGCTGCTTTAATTCCTTCAAATTCTTTTTCTTCTCTAATTACTACAGCTAGCATTTCTAGCAAAATATTAAATAACCAGGGTAATATTGACATCCTTACTTAGCTCTTGATCTTATTGAGAAGGCTTTTAACTTATCCCTATTGTAGATGATACTTGCTGTTGGTTTTAAAAACTTGTAATTTTGAGGAAAGGCCCTTTCATTCCTATGCTTTCAAGTGTTTTCAAAGGAATGGATGCGTGTCAAAGTCTTTTTCTGCATATATTGAGATAATTGTGTGATTTATGTTAGTTTGATATGGTCAATTATGTAGATGATTTTCCTGATATTGATTTCTTAATAATAATTACTAATTTTCCTAATTCCTTACATTCCTGCTATTAAACCCACCTGGTTATAGTAAATAATCCATGTTGATATATTGTTTTAGTCTCTGGTAGTATTTTATTTAACATTTTTGAATTTATTTTCATTAAAGAAATTGGGTCCAAAATTTTCTTTCTCTGTTTTTGCTTTTCCTGGCTTAGGTATCAGTACCATAATTGTTTCATAAAAAAGAACTGGGTAAGAATCCTTTTTCACTCATTTTGTCAAATAGTTTGTATAGTATTGGAATTAGTTGTTCTTTAAATGTTTGATAAAATTCATTTGTGAATCCATTTGGCCCTGGAGAATTTTTTCTCCCTAGCGAGTTCCTTGACAGCTTGTCCAACTTCTTTTTCTGAGATTGGATTATTTAAGTATTTTATTTACTCTTTTGTTAATCTAGGCAATTTACATTTTTTAAATATGCATCCATTTCACCTACATTATCATATTGATTGCAATATAATTGGGCAAAATAATTCCTAATATTTTCCTTAATTTTCTTTTCATTAGAGGTGAATTTACCCTTTTAATTTGTGATGTTGGTAATTTGATTCTCTTTTCTTTTTTTAAATGAAATTAACCATTATTTTATCTATTTCATTTTTTTCAAAGCACACACTCCTAGTCTTATTTATTAGTTCAATTGTTCTTTTACTTTCAATTTTATTAATATCACATTTGGTTTTTATTATTTCCAATTTACTCTTTATCTGCGGACTTTTAATTCATTCTTTTTGTAGTTTTTTTAGTTGTAAACCAAACCATTCATTTTCTTTTTCTCTATTTTGTTACTATAAGCATTAAGGGATAAAAATTTTCCCCTGAGTTCTGCTTTGGCTGTATCACATAAATTTTGTTGTCTCCTCATTATCATTTTCTTCAATGAAAGGAATGATTATTTCTATGATTTGTTCCTTGACCATTATTTAAGAATTAGATTTAGTTTCTAATTGATTTTTAATTTGACTCTCCATGAACCCTTATTATGATTTTTATCACATTATGATCTGAAAATGTTGTATTTCTTATTTCTGATTTTCCACATTTGGTTTTTTTGTTTTTGTTTTTGTTTTTGCACTAGCACATGGTCAATTGTTATTTATGTACCATGTACTAATGAAAAGAAAGTATATACCTTTTATCCCTATTCAATTTTCTCCAGAACTCCATTAACTCTACTTTTTCTAAAATTTCTTTCACTTTCCTTACTTTTTTCTTGTTTATTTTTTGCTTGAATTTTATCTAGTTCTAATACAGTCATGTTGAGTTCCTCCCCTAGGGTATTTTTGATATCTACTTCCTCCTTGATCTCCTATAGTTTCTTACTTAGGAATCTGGATGCTATACCATTTGGTGCATATATATTGAGTATTGATATTTATTCATTGTCTATACCACCTTTTATCAAGATGTAATTACTTTCTTTACCTTTTATAATCAAGTTATTTTTGCTTTAGTTTTTCTGAGATCTTGATTCTCACTCCTGCCAATTTTCTTTAGTCAAACCCAATATATTCTACTTCAGCTTCTTACCATAATTCTGTGTGTGTCTACCTGCCATAAATGTATTTCTTGTAAACAATATATGGTAGGATTCTAGTTTTTAATCCACTCTGTTATCCACTTTCATTTTATACATGAGTTCATACCATTAATTTTCAGAGTTATGATTACCAACTGTGTATTCTCTTCCATCTTTATTACTTCTTTTAATCCTGTCCTTTTTCCTTTCACTCTTTTCTTCTACACCAGTTTTTTGCTTATAGTTCTTCCTCATTTTTTCCTCCCTTATTTTCCTTCCCTTCCAACATCTCCCTTTTTATTCCCCCCTGCATCTCTATAGGGTCTTTTAATGACCCCCCCTCAACTTTTCCCTCCCTTATATTACTCCCTTTCCTTTATTCCCTTCCTTATCCCCTTGCTACTTCTTTGTAGGGTAACATAAGATTCTATACCCCAATTAAACTGGCTGTTCTTCCCTTTCTGAACCAATTTCAATGAGAGTAAGGTTTAAGTATTATGTGCCACCACCCTCATCTACCCTCTTTGTAATAATATTCTCCCCCCTCCTGGTGCCTCTTTATGTAATATAATTTACTATATTTTCCTTCTTCCTTCCCATTTCTCTTATTATAATCCACTCTTTTTTTAACCCTAGGTTTTTTTTTTTACATTTTATCCTAAACAAGTTAGTCCCACATCCTCTGTCTCTATATACTTCTTCTAACTACTATGATAAATGTTAACAATTTTTAAGAGTTATAGATATCATCTTTCCATATAAGTATATTATTAATTTGATCTTGGCAAAGCCATTAATTTTTTTCTTTTTCTTATTTACCTTTTGATGTTTTTCTTGAATTTTGTATTTGGACAACAGCTTTTCTTTTTAAGTCTTGTCTTTTCTTCAGTAATGATTAAAAATCTTTTATTTAATTAAATAATCATACTTTCCCATGAAAGTATATAGTCAGATTTGATAGTTAGGTGACTCTTTGTTGCAGCCCAAGTTCCATTGCCTTCTAAAATATCATATTCCTAGCCTTCTTGTCTGTCAATGTTGAAGCTGCCAAACCCTATGTAATCCTGACTAGAGCTACCTGATATTTGGATTATTTCTTTCTGGCTCCTTGTAGTGGGAGCTGTTGGAATTACCTCTAACATTCTTTGGAGTTGTCATTTGGGGATTTATTGCAGGAAGTGATCTGTGAATCCTTTCAATATTTATTTTATCCACTTCTTCAAAAACATCAGGTCAGTTTTCTTAGATAATTTTTTGTATTATGATGTCTAGGCTTTTTTTGTCATAACTTTTAGATATGCCAATAGTTTTCAATTTTTTACTCCTGTTTTTTCAATGACATATTTTATATTTTCTTCAATATTTTTGTTCTTTTGATTTTGTTTTATTGTTTTTTAATGTCTCATAGAACCATTGCCTTCCAATCTCCCAATTCTAATTTTTAAAGATTATTTTTCTTCCATGGTCTTTTGATTTTCCTTTTCCATTTAGTCCATTCTTCTCTTCATGTCATTCTTTACTTCATTTGATATTTTATGTTTCTTTTCCAGGTGGTCAATTCTGGTTATTAAAACATATTTTTCTTTCTAACCTTCATTGATCATTCCTAACCCTAGTTCATTTTTTTCTTTTTATGCCATTGTTTTCTTTTTCCCATTTTATTCACCCTGTCTCATGTAAGGTTTTTAAATTTCTTTTTAAGTTTTGCCAGAATGTGACCCCAATTTCCAGTTTTGCAGAAGTTTTGCTTGGATTTCCTTGTATCCTATGTATCCTATCATTTTCTGCCTGCTTTGTTATTTGTTCCTTATTCCTGTAGAAGCTCTCCTAAGGTAACTTCTTTCACTGTTTTTTTTTTTCTCATATTTTTAGCCTTTTGTTTTCTTTGGTTTTGCTGTTGTTTTGCCTATGTACTGTAAACCTGTTGAGTTTTTCCTTATCTGTTGACTTTCTGGATTGGGCAGGTTGCATTATTCTGCCTGGGAGTTAGCCTTTGAAAGTCTCTCTCCTCTGAAGTATTCTTTATTTGGTGTAGTGCTTGAACTGGGATCCAGGCTTTCCTACTAACTAGTTCCCTGGATTATGCCCTGGGAGTGTCCTCCATGCTGCTGCAGAGGCTTGAGAGTGTCCAGAGTACTATAGACCTCTAACCTCACTCCCAGGATCTGGTGCTTTAAGGGGCAAGTATGGGGTACTGTTTTGTTGGTTTAGCCCTGGACCTTGGATCTTGGCGTTGCCTACACCCTGTTTCCTAGTCTGGCACAGTAGTTGGGAGGTATTTAAGCTCTGTTTTTCTATGTAAAATTTTGCTTCCAGAGCCCCTTTTATTGTAGAAATCCATTCTTTCTGCCTATCTTTCACATTGTGATCAATGGGAGAGCTCCTTCACTTATTTTGTTTTGACTTCTGTCCTTTTCAGGAGCTTTTTAAAGATTAGTTTGTTAGTATATTAAGAGCAGTTTTAGCCCTTTGCTGCTATTCTACCCCAATCTTGGCTCTTTTAAATCTATTAACTCATTTAATATTTTTGCTGTCTAAAAAAGAAATTTTCTGGCTGTCAAGGTCATATTTGGCTATCAGAAGGGCCATAGATTTCACTTATTGATAATTGGTAGCCTTGTAACAAATTAAATGATAGCATTAAGTTGGTGTCTCATTTTCTTTTTATCTAAGGTTTTCATCATGACAAGTAAGGGAAGAGGACAGTCACACAAAGATGAGGCATAGTCAATGAGATAGATTGAAGGAAATGCTGGATTTGGAGAGTCTGAGTTTGAGTTGAGCTATTTAGGATCAATTGCTACAAAGTCATAATTTTCTGTCACCCATTTTCTTCACATTTAGAACAAAAATATTGATACAATTGTAAATTACCACAGTATCTAATCTTTAAGGATAAGAACTCCCCATTTGGCAAAAATTACTAGGAAAAATGGAAGGCAGTTTGGAAGAAATTAGGCATATATCAGCATTCACCACATATGCAAGGACAGGGTCAGAATAGATTAAAGATTTAGACATAAAGGGTGATATGAGCAAATAAGGGGAGATAAAAAATATGTCAAATTTAATGATTAGGGAAGAGCTTATATCAAAACAAAAGGCAGAGGCCATCACAAGAATTAAAGTAGATAATTTTGATTACATGTAATTAAAATATTTTTGTACAAAAATAATAATGCAGCCAATATTAGAATGAAATTGGGAAAATTATATCAAGTTTATTCAACAAAAATTCATTTTTAAAAAATACAGAGGAAATTGAGACATATTTATAAAAACAAGAACCATTCCCTTAATGATAAAGTCAAAGGATAGGAGAAAGCAGTTTTCAGAAGAAAAATCAAAACTATTGAGTAATGTGAAAAAAGTTTTAAATTACTATTAATTAGAGAAATAAAAATTAAATTGGCTCTGAGAAACTATATGACACATACAATATTGTCTAAAATGACAGAAAAGGAAAATTATAAATTCAGGAAGGAATTTGAAAAAATCAGGACACTAATACTTTTGATGGGGTTGTGAACTAGTCCAACTATTCTGGAAAATATTTTGAACTATGTCCAAAGATTTTTAAAACTGTTCATAGGGTGGAGCCAGGATGGCAACTTAGTAGCAGTGAAAACTGAAACCACTCTGAGAAAACTTCCAAACAACCCTTTAGAAAACACCTAAAAAACATAGGATTCAAAACCCAATAAGACTGAGAAACAGGACTCTACTTCAGAAAACAACTTATAAAGTAGGCAGAGAAAGTTGATTTTCATGTGATATAGCGGAACCAGAAGTGAAATTGAACACAGAGGAATGCAGGCTGATCACCCCCCCCCCCCCCCATCTATTTCACCAGTTTCTGAGCCTTGGTGAAAGCCAACTTTGGGATCCTGAAACCCTGCCTACACCAAAAACAGAACACCTAAAAGTACCAAGCCCTGTCACTAGTCTGAATTGAGGCCTCAAAGTCCCTAGCTCTTGACCTATTCAAGCCTGCCTTGTGAAGCCCTTTGCCCCAGGGCAAAACAGCTCACAATGATCTAAGTCCCACAAGCCATCAGCAGAGGACACAGATTCAAAAGCTTTCAGAACTACCTGTCCACAGGCAAAAAAACAATGACTGGGAAAAGAAGCAAATAGCCAAAGAAACTTTTAACCATAGAAAAATTCTATGGGGACAAAGACACAGAGCAATAGTGCACACTGAGATCCAAGAAACCACATGAAAAACTTCAAAGAAAAATAGTAATTGGTCTCAGGCACTGGAAGATCTAAAAAAGGAATTCAAAAATCAAATAAGAGATGTAAAAGAAAAATGAGGAAAAGAAAGGAAAGTGATACAAAAGGAAAATAATAGCTTAAAAAGGCCAAATTGGTCAACTGGAAAAAAGGCACAAAATCTATTGAATAAAAGAGTTACATGAAAATCAGAATGGACAAAATAGAAAAGGAGGATCAAAAAGTTATGAAAGAAAATCATTCTCTAACAATTAGAATTTGGCAAATAGAAGCTAATAGCTTCACGAGACATCAAGAAACAATAAAACAAAATCAAAAGAATAAAAAAAATGGAAGAACATAAAATATCTCGTTGAAAAAACAAGTGACCTGGAAAATAAATCCTGGAGAGACAATCTAAGAATTATTAGACTACTAGAAAGTAATGATTAAAAAAAAACCTAGACATCATATTAGAAGGAATCATAAAATAAAATTATTTTAATATTCTTGAATAAGAGGATAAAATTGAAATTCAAACAATCCAATGATCATCTGCTATAATAAGTCCACAAATGGCAACTCCAAGGAATGTTATAGCCAAGATCATTAGTACCCAGGAGGAGGAGAAAATATTGCAAGAATCCAAAAAGAAACAACTCAAATATGAAGCACCAGTCAGCATTACACAGCAACTGGCAGCTTCCACATTGAAGAACCAGAATGCTTAGATTATGATATTCTGGAAACCAAAGAAATTGTGTTTACAACCCATAGTCACTTATCCATGAAACCTGACTATATTATTTTAGGGAAAAATAAGGTCATTTAATAGAATAGAAGATTTTCAAACATTCCTGAAGAAAAGATCACTTAGACAGAAAATTGATGTCCAAATACAAAATTCAACAGAAGAATAAAAAGATAAATAAGAAAGAGAAAAAAATAATGGCCTCAATATGGCCAAATTGTTTTTATTCTTAAATGCTATTTGTAACTCTTAAAAAATTTTATCACTATCATAGTAGTTGGAAATATAGCAAACCACTATTAAAATAATAAAATAATGCATAAAGTCTGAGAAAATAGTAATAAAGATGCTCTCAGCATTGAAAGAACATTTAAGTAGCTGCCCTATCCTACAAAAAGTACTTGTGGTCTGTATCTATCAAATCATGATTTGCCAGATGACATGTATGCATGTTTAGGGAGTACTGGTACCTCTTAATTGGGGACTTGCTAAATCCTTTTCAGAGCTACTCATTTCTCTCTGAGTCCAAATTTCACCCAACTCTCCCCTCTCACCTTCAAGGAGCTGTAGTATGCCTAGTGGCCACATTCCAGTCAAACTGTCTCCAAAGATATGCTAAAAGAGGTGGAAGGTAAACAACAGATCTCAAATCTGTCAATTAATTTGGGGGATGTATACCCCAAACATGTGAAGACTTCCTTTAGCAGAATGAGCAGATGAGAATAATTTGTTCCAATAGCCATGAAGGAACCTGAAATATTCTCTGTAGAGCACTTAAAGCTTGATCATACATCAAAGATGCCAGGGTCTTTCACTGCATCCTGGGCCATTGGCACTCATCCTGACTTTCTATATTGTCATTAGATTTTGATGCCTCTGGAAAAGAGATTAATGCTGACAACTTTGCACAACTCTGCTTCACTTGGATCCCAATTCATGTGCAAGTCATGACATCATCCCTAGATGTTACTCTTCAAAAACAAATTACCAGGAGAAAATTAGGTGGCTCAGTGCATTGAGAGTCACTCCTAAATATGGAAGATCCTGGGTGTAAATGTAGTTTCAGACATTTCAGTTAAGAATAACTCTGTGACTCTGGGCAATTCACTTAGTGTGAACTTGGAAATTACTCCACCCTACTCAGACAGTGCCTTAGGGGAAGATAAAGTTGTAAACTTCTGCTTGAACAGTGAAAGGCCCTAACTCATACCTTATAGTAAAGATAGAACCTGAAGATAGGTCTATTTTTAGATCTAATATAAAAAGATGTTAAGTACCAGTAAAAGTTAAATAATCACAAAAAGGTCAAGTAACCTATAAAAGGCAAGCTTAACAAAGAGATTTGAAGTACTCAGAAGATATAATCTAACCAGAGAAGATGTAACCTAAAGAAGATGAGAACTAAGAATGGGCAGTCCTGGAAAAAAGCATTTACTGTGATTGGTAGATGTGAAAATTTAGGGGAGGTGACATAAGAGAAAATTTTCTTTAAAAGGAAGGGCAAATAGTGAGTTCAGGGGGAATTGGAGTTCAGGAGATTCAGTGGAGGACTGGAGCTTGCTTGGAGACAGTCTTATGGTGAGTAATAAGACTGAATCATTCTCCCTTAGGCTCAGGGAGGCCACTTTGGCCTAGGCTTTTAACTACTGCTTGACTCAGCCTGAGCCAGAGCAATTTAAATTAATTCTCTCTCTCTCTCTCTCTCTCTCTCTCTCTCTCTCTCTCTCTCTCTCTCTCTCTCTCTCTCTCTCTCTCTCTCTCCTTCCCTTAATTCCTTCTCTCTTTATTAATTACAATCTCCATAATCCCCAGCTGACTTGGGTATTTTCATATTTGGGAATTTCCCATGGTGACCACTTATTTAGAATTTCAAGTCAAAACACTAAAATTATCCTTACAGTTTTGGCATTTACACTAGTTCTTACTACTCTTCTGCCTTGGAACTAATAAACAGTGTTAATTCTAAGAAGGAAGATAAAGGTTTAAAAAAAAAGGTTGGGAGAAGACCTCCACCCCTACAAACACCACCGACAGCATCATGCATTTAACTAATACTTGTATAATGTGGGACATACTAATTGGCATGTATGAGGATTGAGGATGTATTTTCTCCTATCTCTTCCTTGAGGATGAGCTTTGCATTATAATTTGGCAACATTTGTTTTCTGTTGTTTTAATGTTGTGCTCCTTACTTGACTTTCCATCAATTTATATGTTTTCCCATCCTTTTCTGTACCAATCATGCTCATAACTTATTTCAGTATTCATTTCATTCACATGCTATAAAATATCTTGTCATTTCCCTATTATAGGCCAGTAAATTATATTACATTTTTGCTACTATGAAAAATTTCTATTATAAATATTTTATTTAATTCAGGACTTTTTTTGTCATTAACTTCCCTGGGGTATGCATGCAACATTTAATTCTCATAATCAAAATATATGAACCTTTTGGTCATTTAAAAATATGAATCAAAAAATTGCTCTCATCTTTCCACAACCTCTCCAAATTGGATTATTTCCAGTTTTTTCTTATTTTTGACAGCTTTCTTGCTGTGAGATAATAAGATCAATATTTGAGCTCTGAGAGGGACTTTAGATACCATTATTTTACAAATAAGGAAACTGAGGCACTGAGAGAACAAATATTTTTTTCCAAGATCACAAGCCAGTAATGTTTATAAAATAACATACAAATCTTCATTTTCCTGATTCTGTTTCAATTCTTTATCCATCTAGCTACCTGAGAGTTATTTAGATTTTCATTTTTTTAATTAATGATTTGGAATCTTTTACATGTGGTTGTTAATGATTTTAAATTCTTTTAAAATTATTAGCTCATACCTGCTAACCAATTTTCTGTGGAGTAATAGCTTTCCTTTTTATATAAGGCAGAATTATTCTATTTATTATTAATCAATTGCACAAATGTTTATTAAATAATCATTTGAAAAGGCCTTCCAGCTTAAATCAGCATATATGTAGATAGTTTGCAGATATAGTTGTAATGAAATTCAAAAATAGAAGTTGGAAAACATCTAATAGTAAAAAACAAGAGAGATAAAAGACTTGTATATTATAGACTTGATATCATAGAGAAGGATGGATAATTGGAACAATGTGTGATGGGATATGATTCAGGAAGACTCATCTTCTTGGAATCATATCTGACCTTAGACATTTACTAGATATGTGATCCCAGGCAAGTCATTTAACCCTATTTTCCTCAGCTTTTCTCACCTGTAAAGTGAGCTAAAGAAGGAAATGAGTAAACCACTCTGGTATCTTTGCCAAGAAAACTCCAAGTAGGGTCATGAAAAGTTGGACACAACTGACAAACAATCAAACAGAAATAAATATCTAATTTCTTCAAGAAGAGTCTTTAGTTGCTTAAAATTACAAGCTCTGAAATTATAAGTATTTATTGTTTACTAGACATCAGATACTGTGTTAAGTCCTAGAAATAAGCATACAAGGAAAAAAAAAACCAAGACTCTGCCCTTCATGAATTTATATTCTAATGAAGGCAGGCAATACAAAAAAGAAGGAAAAGAAAAAGATACCTATATGGAGGTATGATGGAAAGATAGGGAAAATCATGAGCAGAACCAGGAGAATAGCAAAAGAATGAGCATGAATGACCTGAACATTTCCATAAAATAGAATTTCTGAGAGGAACTTATAAATGAGTTTGTGTGATCTTCCAGCAGAGTGGTAAGATTTGGGAGGCTAACAAAGAAACTGAGGAATATAGGAAAAGTCTAAGGATTCATGAGTGGAACAATAATGTGTGTGTGTGTGTGTGTGTGTGTGTGTGTGTGTGTGTGTGTGTATGAGGAATTTAGAGCTAGAGTCTTATTTGTCTTTTGCTAAGTTTCCCTACAGTAAGCAGAAGAATTTAGATTAATTACCTTATCCTTGGAACTGCCTTAAAATCCTTTATCAAATGCTTGGTACATGTTCATTATTATTGATAATGAGATGGTTATAGTGGTGGTGATGGAATTTGGTTTGGCTCTGGAAAACACACTTTTCAAGTAAAGACTGATCAAAGACTTTTCCCAGTCACCCTCTTCTTTCTACATAATTTATCTAGCATATGTGATAACTGCTTGAAAATTTCACACTTCAAAGTGTATGATTAAAAATCTGTTACCCTAAGAAAACCCTACATATCCTAAGAGCCCATTGACTTCCTGTCACTATGTACTTCCTGTCGACAGAGGATAAAGAGCATGGGCTTTGGAGGCTCCCGCTCTCTCATATGTAGAATCAGCATTGGTGATAATGAGTGGGGTTGACTAAAAAAATGGCTAACCAGCCATGGACACATGGTCTTTTTTTGTATCTTCTTTATTCCTTGATTTCTAATGATCATAAATAAATCTCTTAAAATATAATATCATTATTGAGATTAAATTTTAACTTTACATTTATGGCAACCACTAGTTGGAGAAGAACGTCTCAAATTTTTAAGAGAGCATAGATAAAATTTTTTTAAGCCACATTTCTCCTGCCAAGGCTTTTTGCCCACCCCACCCACTGTCACAAACTCCAACTCTCTTTGGAGCTGCTGCATTTTTCTTTACCTACTTTTTGCTTGGTTGCTTGCTCTCCCTACTGGCTAGGCTATTTTTAGCAGGGGACTCTTGGCAAAGAATAAACTGATTCTCTCATCCAAATGCTTGAGTCCTTCATTCCTTGTTGTTCCTCTTTCTTTCCTCCTCCCTTCTGACCTTGGCATTGCTGATATTGCTTCCTCCTGAAATTCTGGATTCAGAGTGTCCACCTGGCCCCTGGACTCCAGAAATCCTCCTCCAGATCTCCAGCCTCTATGCTAAATTTGGCTTCCCTCTCCCATACCTTGATTGCTGTTGCTGCTCCTGCTGGGCTGATTGCTGCTACCAAGACGCTAGGAGTCCTTGGAGTCCCTCCTCAGGGCAGATGGTAAAAAAAAAAAACAACCCAGAGTGTCTTTTTCCTTAGGCAATGTTTACCCTCCTGACTCCCTCTATAGAAACTAGCATTTTACCTCATGGGGAATGGGGAGGAGGAAGAGACTCTTCCAAACATGAAATTGATTATAATCATGGCATATTCTATGAAAGAGCACTGCAATACCTATTTTGAACAGCTTCCAGTTTTATGATATTTTTTTTTCTTTCTACCACTGATCCTTTCAACTATCTTGCCTGAGATTCAGGAGAGAAATTCATCCCCATGCAACTCTTTGCCATTTGGGCCTGGACATTTTGAGATTCCTAAAACCCATGTTCTCCCTCACTGTGTAAGATTCCACAGTGCTGACAATAGGGTTATTAATTTTAGAAAAAGGAACTTTAAAGGGTCTGGAGGTGAAATTTTAAGCCTTTTCAGATTCCATTTTTTAAAATGAAAGTCTCTGTATCTTATTTTATTTTGCTGATTGTTTTTGTTTAAGATTTAATTTTATTGTTTTAAGTTCATATATTAAATGTATTCAATACTATTCTATTACCCTGAATCATTTTAATCTACTGTTTTTTTAACTATTAGATATATTCTGTTACCTTTCCCTTATGATTACTGAACAAAATATTGTAAAATATTGTGAAATCCCATAAACAGCCTTTTTTTCATTTTGCATTTCTTACATAGATGATGGATGCACTCAACCTGGCTAACAGCCTTTAGAGAATTTAATAAGCTAAGAATTTAATTGTAATGTTAAGGGGTCTTCAGAAATAATTTTAATTAGTGGTTTCTGAATGGATTTTTTTATTTTTATATTTATATTTTAAAGAATGTTATATTAAAGGTAGAGAAACAAAGAAATGTTCCTACTGAGGTATTTATATGTAGCAGGAAGCCAAAAAGAGCTCCTGCAAAATTCTTCAGTTTAATTACATCCACTAGAACAATCACTGGTGATGTTCTAGACCCAAATAAGTTTTACTTTGTTTAAAAATATACTAGCCAAGGTTGAAAGAATTGCTATGTCTGTAAAAATTGTGACAAATATCCATCAGTTCACAGGGTTGTTTTTGTCATACAGCAACTTATATGAAATATGACAGTGGGTTTGTTTGCTATTGTAATTAAATGGGCTATTATAATTTTGGGGATTTTGATACTTTTTGAATGTGTATTGCATGTTGTATTATTATTCTTTATAACAAACTATTACTTTGTGAAAATCATTTGCTTGTACTCACAGTGGATCATGGCCAGGTTTGAAGAAGAAATGGATCTCATTTTTGGTGTGAAAAGTTTGCATTCTACATTTCCTTAGCTGACAGAGTGTCAAGGATTATAAGTTATATATTTTTGGTTTTTAAAACACTTATTGTTTTTGCTTGCATGTGCAATATACTATTTCAGTTTTATTTTTTCTCTCCATTTTGTATTTGAAGCACATGTCACCAGAATTGAGAAGATTTTCTTTAACTTTTTTGATTTTGCAGTAATATAAGTTTAAAATATATTTGCTATAATGTCAATGCATGCCCCAAAAGCTTGAGACTCTAAAATGATGCCACTGATTATTTAAAAAAGAATTATTGGACTTTGCTTAATGATTCTATCTGATTCCAGGGCAAAAGAATACAAAAAAAAAGCCATTGCACAGTGCCAAAGAAGCACAAAGCTAAATTGCATAGTGCCAATGGAGCATATAAGGTCAAAAAGATCAACCAATCCCAATGGGATTCATGAAAATTTTGAGCCAACACAAGAGGACTTAAACTTGTTTGGGGTTCGAGTTGTGGCTGTTTAAGATGTTTTAAAGGCAGGTCTTTCTTGTCCCATATTCTATCATGTATCTCAAATTTGGCTCCTATCTTGCTCCTAAAAATCTAGTCCCTATTCTGTCTTTCATAATGTGGCAACTTTCTGTAGTCCTGGCTACTGATGGGGTAAATGCTTAATTGCTTAAATCATTTTAATTGGGCCATGATTCAAGGACCTGTTATGAATTCATTTTTCCTTTACTTAGAATTTTTACACATAAAACTTTGATAGTCTATATTTAATCCAGAACTTATTTTTTATTTGGATTTTAAAAATATTTTTAATTTCTCTTGCCAATTTATTCATATACCGCATAACTCAGCCATGTATCCCTAAGTGATCCCTGTGTTTTTCAACACCCTCTTCAGGGGAAATGTATTATTGTTATTTTAATTTGTAAATTTTAAAATTCTTTTTGAGAATAATTTTAGGTTAAGCAACACGCTACCTCTCCAAATCCACAAAATGAACTCTTCTTCGAAGACACCATGAAGATGCCTTCACAGACCACAAGCTAGATCAACAAGACCCAGAATGAACTTTGGGTGTGGTTGATTGAACTGAAGGTTCATTGAACATTTACTTTGAATGTATACTCTTATGCCAAAAGGGGACTCCCCCAATTGGTTTTTTGTAAATGCACCTAGCAATTATTGGTTTTGTTCTCTTCTCCTCTTCTCCTCAAAATATTGCAATTTCAAATTGGTATGTTTACAAGACCCACTGGAGAGATTAGTCTTCCATGGGTCTCAGGGGGGAATGTGTCTTCTTTATTCCTTGATTTCTAATGATAATTAATAAATCTCTTACAATATAATATTATTATTGAGATTTAATTTTAACTTTTACAAAAGTCTATGCAATCATCCTTGTAGTTACTCCTAACATGGACACAGATCACAATTTCTCTGCCTTAGCAGATGAGCTCTCTGAGCTTTTGCGGCCAAAAATTCTTCATTTTAAGGCCAACCTGTGGTTTTTTAATATGTAAGCACTGATGTTAATGTAATGACTTAAATTAGTTAATAGACATGAAATTAACAATTTAATTGAACATTTAGAAAATTGATATTAGTCTGGGAAATGACTTTTCAAATATAGCTGGTTTATCTTCATATTAAACATAAATTCCATATTTGAAGCTTTGATAGTTTGGTTAGACCATCTGAAGTTTATGCTTTATAGCCAGACTCCTCAGAAACACAAGGCTGCCTCTATGCCACAATGAGGTCTTAGTATGAATCTTTATCCTTCTACTAATTAGGACTAAATCTTGGTCTTCAAAAAGTGGTACATATCATTTTTCATGATATAGTTTAGTCAATCATTTCTTTCCTTATCTTGGGATGAGCTTGTTAAAAATGGTCTTTGAATCACTTGATCTTGTCTAAATCAAATACACTCATCTCCTCATCTCAAAGGAGTCAGTGCAGTGCAATGCAGAAAAGAATATGGAATTGAGAATCAGAAAACCTATATTAGAATCCTAGATTAACCACTTAATATGTATGCAAACTTTGGTAAATTATCTCATCTTGGCTTTAGTTACTCATTTAAAAAATTAAGAGCTTATACTTTTTGGCTTATTCTAGATGTAGGTCTGTTTCATCAATGATGCTATAATCTCCTCAGTGAACTACCCTTGAAGTTGATCTTCAAATTCATGTGATCTATGTTTGCCATCAGTTTCATTATTCTCTTTGTTTCCAACAACTCATCTTAGTTGTCTCCTCTTTGTCTTATTTTTCACTACATTCATGTTTGTTCCTAAGATCCAGTGCCTCAGTTCTCCTTTTTTTTCATGAACTTGGCCAAATCTACTGATGACAATATCATATGATACATTTTATGACTCCTGGATGTCAAGAATTCCACTTTCAGCTGTTTGTTGCATTTCTCCAGATAGCCCAAATTAATGACTTTAGTTCCATCCATTTGGGATGTGACTATCTGCGGTTGATCTCTATGAACTTCAGGTCACTTGTCCTCCTGGTTATATCATTGTATTTAATAATTTGTCAATACTACCTGAAATTTTTTAACTTTATTGATAATATTTTAAAAAACAGGTCACTACAAGGGATTTTTTTGAAGAATTGCAAATCAGTTCTTAGTAATCAGGTCAAAAAGAGAAAGGGATCTGATTTACCTGATAAATGAGTGTGTGGAAAACAGGTAAGGTATAAAAGCTAATAAAATGATATGGAGATGAATTGTTGATACCTTTGAATACTAGAATAAGTGGTCTGCATTTTGTTAGGTAAACAAAGATGTCTCACTAAAGTTTTTTTTGTTTTATTTGAGGAATGTTATAATCTGATTTATGAGGTTCCTGTGTTAGTAGAGTGATTGACTGATGAGGGAAGAAGCTATAGGCAAATACACTAGTTAGGAAGGTATTAGAGTAATACAGATGCAGGGAATGAGAACTTGTACCAGGACATAGGAAGTTGGAGTCAAAAATTGAAAAATGGATAATGAAAATTTAAAAGGTAGGACTTGTTAGATAGTTAATGTCCACCAAAGGACCTCTTGAAATTCAGGCCCTCTCAGTGACCCCTGTATGGGATTTAGGTCAGCTGCCCTCAGACCTCTTTATCTTTAGACCTTCCCATCAAGTTCTATAATATCTTTGTATAAAAGCCTGTGGCCTTAGCAAGCCAAGGTTTTCTATAGTACTTTAGTTGCCACTGCTGAATCAAACATACTTCCCATCATTCCATTCTGCCTAACAGAATAATAACATTAGCACATCGAGGAAGGACCTTGAACAGTGCAATCATCTGAATCCCCAAATAAACCTCTGCCGAACCACTGATACTCTGCGTGGACTCCTTCATCAAAAGAAAGCATATTCTCTCTTCCCTCCTACTTGGCAAATTTTGATTTTGATTTTGAACTTATTATTATGCTGAAATAAAAACCTCACAACCCATTCTCAGTTTCCAACTTCCTTATTCTAATCAAACAACACTGCCCCAAATTGTCCCACTCCAGACCTTCAAAATCCTTCCACTCAGTTCTCTAGAGTTTTTGCTTTAAAATTAGCAAACATTTTCATCTTAAATATTTTCCTTTATCACTCCTTCCCTCTTCTTACATTCCATAATATTGGTTTTCTTCTAGGATGACACAGGAACCTCAACAATAATTTCTAGCACTGCTTGAACTTACACATATACTCCCAACTCACTTCTCCATGGTGAGGAAGTCAAAATACTCATTGCTCAGCAACTCCTCTTTCCCTGAGATTAATACAATTCCAGTATATAATTCAATCTAGATCCTGGTACCTATAAAGCCATAAAACAGTCTTCTTGCTTTCCCAATGAGTTCATTCCCTAATCTTTCCTCCTTTTTTTACCTTTGCACAAAGAAATACATACACACACACATACTAGCACTACCTGCTCTGTTTCTCTCATATGTATATAATATGTATACATGATGACTTGCGCAAAGTCACATAGCTAGTAATTGTCTATGGCTGAATTGGAATTACCATCTAGCTACATATATATTTGTCGTAGCTAGATGGTTTATTTGTAGCATATGTTTATTTGTATTAAATATATATTTATATATAGACACAGTGTAAGAAGGAAAAGACAGATAAGGGAGTTTGTAGAAGACAAATGCTTGGTTTTGCAAACCTAGGTTTGTTCATGCATGGAACACAAAAGGAAAAGATTCCAAAGAGTGTCAGAAACATATATAAAGAGACCAACTGAAGCTGCAGGGGGATGTTGTTCCTGCCTTTTGAGGAGATGAGGGAAAACACTTCCTGCCAGAGAAAATAATGAACTTTCTATTGGAATCTACTGACCCTGAACCTGAGATTTCTCATATCAACTATCTGGTCTCCAATCTAGAGATTTGTCCACTTCTAAAGTTTCATCTCTTCCCACTGACCTTGTTCCTGTGTTCTAGTTGCCTACCTGACATCATAGTTATTGAGAAGAAGCCAACCTGAGCCAATCTATCTCTGTCAAAAAAGTGAAGCTGCAGCCATTCTGGCTGGACTCATTAGGGTGACTTTGCCATCCACCTTAACCCTATTAAACCAACCTGAACTATAACTCTATTCTGAAAATAGTCAGGAAGCTAGATAGGGTTTTTGGGTTCAAAGGCAGTCAGAGTAGAGGTAAGCAACAACAAGTCAAGAAGAAAAGATCTGTGCAAAGCTCTTAGATTGGTGGGAGGAGACTTAGAGAATTGGTGTTAGGGAAACCTCCTTTGGCCCTCCTTCCTTTCCCTGTGGTGAAATAGGCAAATAAAACTTTTTATAAAGAATATAGAAGTCAGATTGCTGTGTATCAGTCAACCAGGTCTGAGACCTAACAGACCAGACCTACAGTCTGATATAGACAGAATAGTTATTTGATCAAGTTAAAATCAATTAAAGGTCAAGTAATCTAAATATTTCAACACAGATTCTCTCAGTTCTGTGCCTTCTCAATTCTTCAAATCCTATGTAATACTCCATTCTACCCCAGCCAACCATAGTGATGGTCATAAACTTGACCCATAAACCTTCCACTTCTGAATAAATAAACCTTCAAATTCATTTATATATTAGTAACCTTTTATTCTTTCATATTTTCTTGTGTCCAATGATCTCTAACCCTATTACTCATCTTTAAATCAACCTCCCGTCACTCCATTCCTCATATTTTCCTAGGAAATCAATCCATTCAGCACAGCTTTGGCTAAATTTCTCTTTCTCCCCTCTCTTAAACCTTTGATAGAAAAGTTCAACATTTCACTGTACTCTACACTTAATTTTCTTATTCCCTTTCTCTATCTCAAATCATGTCTCACAAAATCCATTATTAGATTACTCCTATCATTCCAATTTTTTGCTTCAATTTATGTAATATTGAAGAGAGCAAGAGAAAATCACTAATCTATGGGTTTACCACCATTTTATATTACATAATTTCAAAAAGGTCTTCATTAAAGCATTACATTTTTTATAACTCTGTAATCATTGCACCATATTTTTCATCACAGTGACTGTCCTAAACATTTTTTCTCCTTTTCCTTCCCCCATCTTCCTGCCCTTTGGTACATCTTCCCCTATACTCTAAACTCATTCTTACTTCAATGAAAAAAAATGAGACTATTCCTTCAGTGGTAAGTTCCCTTTTCTCTTCTCTTGATTTTATATTCTCAGAGGCCTTCTGCCAATATTCCTTCCTTCATCTCTGTCTCTATGAAAAGGCTACACTTCTTGCCAAAGAAAACTTCATACTTGAACCTAATCTTCATTATTTCCCCAAGTCTATTGTTATCACCATCATCTCTAATCCTCAATACTTCTCTATCTCCTGGTTCTTTCTCTGTTGCCCAGGAATGTGTCCATGTCTTCCTCATCCTAAAAAAAAAATGAAACAATAAATTTTTTTTAAAAATCTACTCACCTTACTCAAATCTATTGTCTCCTCCAACTATCCTCCTAAATCTCTCCTTATCTTCAGAGATAACCTATTGAGAAAGATGTCTGAACATGCTGCTCCATTTCCTCTATTCTCACTCAGTTTATGACTAAAATTATCTGCTCCTTTATTTCTTTTGGGCTTCTCCCACGTCCTTCAAGGTCAAGCTTTAATTCAACCTTCTATAGGAGGCCTTTCCATACTTTCCACTCCCCTAGAGTCATGCCTCTGAGATTATCCTTCATTTGCATGTTTTCTATGTATCTATGTATCTATGTATGTATGTATCTATCTCTCTATATATATATTTATATATCTACCTATCTTTATGCATACATACACACACACACATATATATATATATATCTTGTATTGAAATAGCTAATTGAAATAACTATTTAGACATTTATAGGTTCAAGGGTGTTATTATAGGACCAGTAATCTGATTTGGGAAGGGTATACCAACCCAGGTCAGGCAGAGCCAGACTCTGAGCTAATAAACACACACATTGTAAAATCACAGTTGTAAGGGGTAGAAATTGTGAGCAGTTTTTATAAAAGGTTGGACTAGATTATTTAAGAATAGGATCCCCAGGAATTTTAATTAATTCCAAGAGAATTTTATTTAACAATTTATTTACAAAATATAGAATGAGTGAAAGTAAGAAGATGAGAAAGAGGATAGGGTAAGATATCTAGCCTAAGCACTAAGTAATTTGCTCTGACCCCTGGATCAAAAAACAGGCAGAGGAGTTTAGTCTTTAGCTGGAGAGGCATTGTCCCTTGTAGCTGAGGACCTGGGGATTCAGGGAGCCTCTCTAGAGGACAGGTCTCTCCTGAGGCTAGTCTCTTGTAAAAATCCAGGAAAAAAGTCAGCTCTTTCACTCACCATGTGTCAGTCCGAAGGGAAAGATTTTAAGAACATTCTCACCAGGTCCAGGCAGCAGTTTCTTCACCAATCTCTAACTCAGGACCCAGAAGAATGAGAGTGCACAGAAGTCCCAAGCACAAAGAACTACAGAAGAAGTCCTCACAGGAAGCTGTAACTCCTTTTTAAAAAGATTTCTTTTGTGTCACTTCCTGTACCTTCCTCCACTGTTACATCTACCAATTACAGCTAAAGCTTTGCTTAGAACTGCCCAGGAGGCAGTCAGTCAATTCTGATTTCTCACCCACTATTGCACATGTGGGTCATAGACCTCCCCCATTCAATTGTAAGTGGGGTGTTTACACTTTTGGTGATTAAATTTAAAAATGGGCAGAGAGACTTAATTTAATCTTCACACAGGACAGTTTGGTTTAATAACTAAGGGAAAGGTGAAAAGGGATTTGGGATATCTAAACTAAAGAATGTAAATAAACCTCCCCCCAAACAAACTGGCAACCTCAGAAAGATGGTATCTATACTGTAAGTTACCTCTCTACCTAAAAGTCCCAGTTCCTATAATACAATACACTTCACTAACCCAAATCTCCTCCTTGGGTGGTGATAGAGGTAGTAGGGTAGGAAGGTAAGAAGGAACAGGGCTCAAAGGGATGGTCTCAGTGACAGATGGTTTTAGGTTTCTCAAGTAGCTCTGTAGGAATATCTCAGACAGTCCATAGGATACAGAGGAACAAGTTGGATCACAAGGAAGGCAATAGGAGAGAGCTCTCTAGGTCCACTCTAGAAGATTAGACAGAAATTCATCCTCCTGCCTGCTTAACTGTCTCGTAGGAGAAACAACAACCCTGTCACTTCTCCAAAGTTCCTTCCTGTTCTTTCCTTTCCTTATAACAGTATACAGAGTTACAATGTATTTTTAAGTTAGCTCTCTCATTAGTGACCTCCTTCATGGCAAAAATGATATTTTATTATTTTTGTATCCCTAGCACTTAGCATAGTGTACACTATTTAATATGTACCTTGCTGTTTGTATCCATAAAAATTCTTTAGAATTAAGTTTTTTTTATTCATTTTTCCCATCTAATTATAGGTAGGCTCTGTTTTCTGGGAAACTAGGGTACCCTCTTAAATTCAGTCCTTCCTTAATGCTTTTTTAGCTTATTTTCTGGGTTGTTATTAGTTTACCTGATGGTCTGAGGGCTGAAATGGTCTAAGAGCCCCCTCCCCCTGTTGATTCAACTGACCTTTGACATGGGGATAGCTTAAAGACTTTCCTCAGGCTTGAGTATAAACTTTTAATCTCACTCTGAACTTGATCATGTCAAGGACTGATCAAATTCTAGTCGCAGGCTTAGGCTCATGTTTTTAGTCTCAAGGTATTCTTGATTCAGTTAGGCACACCCTTGATTGCCTTCGAACTCTGCCCTTAGTTTTGTGCAAAAAGATCGGGAGAGGGGCTCCCCCTGTGAACTGTGTCCTCACCCCTAATTGTGGATTATATCTTCATCCCAAATCCAGACTGGGATTCCTGGCTTCACTCTGGGCCAACATGCATCAACAACCTTCAGCTTAGATTGCCTTGGCCTGTGACTCTGCACTTCTCCACAGGTTTGAAATTTTGACCATTATTTGCCCAGCCAGGCTCTCAGGATCTGAATGTTAGCTTGGATTAAGTTCAGCACCTGTGACAGCTAATGTAGGTACAGCTGGGGGTTGTGGTTTGCTCTTGACTTGCTCTTCACTCCTTGCTTCAGGTTCTTGCTGGCTCTAGTCTCCTCAAAACCCAGTTCTCCAGATGATCTATGCCTTCCTTTTGGAGTTTCCTTTTCTTGAAAGTTGTTTCACTGTCTCCTTATTGGTTCTCTCATTCCTGTATTTGTTTTATGGTGATATTTTAATCGTTGTCAAAGAGGATTCTTGTAGTGAAATGGAGCTGCTGCTGAAAGTATAGATTAAATTTAACTCTCCCCTGATTGTGAAAATGAAATTAACTCACTGCCCAGTTTTAGATCTAATCTCCAAAAGTATAAACATTGCACTTACTCATTAAGTGGGAAGGTCTGTGACCCATGTGTGCAATACTGGGTGATGAATCAGAATCAAATTGACTACCCCATGGGTCAACTTAAGTAAAGGTTCAACTATGATTGGTAGATGTGAAATTAGGGGAAGGCACAGGAAGTGACACAAAAGAAAGTGTCTTTAAAAGGGAGTTACAACTTCCTGACTGGAGTTGAACTTGGACTTTTTCTTCTTCTGGAGTTCTGAGTTAGAGTTGAAGGCTGATGAAGAATCTGCTATCTGGTGAGACCCTGTATATAGTGAGATTGTCCTTGAATCTCTCTCCTTTGGACTGACATGTGGTAAGTAAAAAAGATGACCCCTTTCCTGGATTTTCTGAAGAGACTAGCCTCAGCAGAGGCCTGCCTCTTGAGAAAGACATCCCCAGGTCCTTGGCTTTGCTAAGGCCTCTCCAGCTAAGGACTAAATCTCCCTGCTCAGGTTGAGCCAGGGGACATGAATAAATTACTTAGTGCTTAGGCTAGATATCTTACCCTATCCTCTCTCTGATTTTCTTCACTCTCTCTATTTTTTAAATAAATTATAATTAAATCTCTTTGGAATAAATAAAATTCCTGACAACCCAATTCTTAAATAATCCAGCCCAAACTTTTTATAAAATAACTCCTTTTTCCCCCTTACTTCTAGTTACTCCTCCATCTTCACTCCCTAATAAGGTTTTAATAAAGGACTTTTTGCTGATTAATTAATTTGAATTGCAAAATTTTCCTTAACATTAAAATTCAGATTATCAAAATTATTTTAGTAACAAAAACAAGACCACAAACTAATACAAGTAAAATCAGGGATTGGATTTAGCAAAATATAATTGGTTAAACCATCTAAATACCCAATTCCTTTATTTATCCCCTTATGTTCTATTTGCCTGAACCTAGCTTAATTTTGTTGGCTAAGTTGTATTTACTTTTCATCATCTTAATCAGAAACTAGGCTTTTATAACCTTTCAGTCACATTTCCCTCATAATATTATAACTACTTCCTTCCCATTGATATATAAGACTCCAGAAGATGACTTTTGAAAAGGGACAGGATCAAAGATTTAGAGAGCTGACATTTAATTTATCAATCACTTAGTCTAAACCTCTTATTTTGCAGATGTAGAGAGTATTTCTTAGAAAGGTAAGTGTCAGAAGCAAGATTTGAATGAAAGTTTTTTTTTTTATTATAAATCCAGTGCTCTTTCCATTGTGCCAACAATTTAATGGCACATTTATCTTCTCTTACTAGTCAACAGATTTCATGAAATTTTATTTAATGGCTCATCAGATGCTGTGGTAGGCTGAATCTCAATGAAAAGGATTTAACCTTGCTTATGAAAGAGGGAGTAAAAGTTTTTAATGATAAGCTGCAAAGGCATGGCTCTCAGGGAATTTTCTAGGTCAACACAAATATGCAAACCTATAAAAATTACTTTCATGAGGTATGTATATTATTTTTTTCAGTGACCCTCAAAGGTACAAGCATTCCTGCAAATAGGACTGAATTAGATTCCAAATCAATAACTTTCCATTATTCCTTCCTAAGCTTGCTTGCTTGATATGAGAGTTGCAATCCTCTCAAACTCAATACAGTGCGAAGGTGTAGAGAAGAAATCTATTCCTGTTAAATATAGAATATCAGCTCCCTAGTCTAGTCACATGGCCCACTGCTATTCTCCTTTCTAAGACCTCTTTATTGTTCTGGCAGGAAATGGAGATGGGACATATTACTCTCACCTTCCAAACAGATAGATGATAATGAGGTAAAAAGGAATAATTAATCTATAAGAAGAAGTTAGTCAAGCTAATATTTTAAGTCATCTCATTTCCTCTCCTGCATGAACTTTTAATGAACTCATTTAAACTGCAGGGTGATCAAAAAAGCCTGATTATTAACAGAGTTCTAAAACTCTTAGAAAATGGAAACCATGATCATGAAAGCAAACAAAATTAAGTTAAAACTGATTCTAAAAGTGGGGACTCACATTTTATTAGAGGAAAATAGAATGTTGATCCCTGACCTTTGGTTTCCTTTTCATCTCTATTCCTTAATCACTCCTCAGCATAATTTTTTAACTCCCTTGATTCAGCTTGTTAATTTACTTAACAATCAGGAAAAGATATAAGGTGTTGGGCAGATGTAAAAAAAAGGATTAGGCTCTGATATTTCCCCCCAAAAGTCCTAGTAATAGCTGGCCTACTTTTATGCCACCCAATTTATACAGAAACTACTTAGACTGTAAGTTGCGGAGAGCAGGCTAATTTGCATTGGAAGAGGAAATTTTCTTACCTCAGAGTTCCTTGCAGTAATGAAATCAAAGTCAATTTATTTTCCAGTGATAAAAGAGAAATGAGTTTTAGACTTTATGGACATTGTAAAAGTATAGTTATGAAAATGATACTAACAATTGTAAATACTCTGTTGTCAGTAGTTATAAGACATGCGGTATAAGGCAGAGCATAACTTACTTCTATTTTGAATGATTAGTAATTAATAGCCCATTTTTCTCAGCAGGGATATCAAAATAACCCATTTTATTCTCAGCAGGATTACCTCTGCTTTAGATATGGCAGAGTTCCCATGTTTAAGGATATGATGATAACAACTGTGTACTTTAAAAGGTAAAATACTTTATTAAATGTTCAGATTCATTAAATAGTCTAAACATGGAATTTTTCACATCATCCTATTCTTTTACTTCTTCATAACATGGAAATAACTATGGGTTCTTAGTGGTTATGCTGAGAGAATGCAAATATTGGCAACTTCCACCAAGTTTAAAAAAAATGTTGAACATGGTCCCAATATTACAAAAATCATGCCTTCTGAAGCTAAGCATAACTAAATATGGAGATAATGATAACTAGTAGGATATCCATTTGATTAATTCTTTAGCATGGGTCAATGTATACATATAGGGACAAAAAGAAAAAAGGCCAGTGGTTGCTGAGAATCACAGCATTTAGATTACATAATACTCTTTGACAAGGTTGATGATCCTCTAATATGACAATTTCATCCATAGATCAATGAGTGTATATACCACTTGAATTACATCATATTAATCTTGGTATTTTCAGTATAAATGAGATCAGAAGAAAGAAGGACATTCTAGTTAAATAGAAAGATCACTCAGAATTTTTTTGGAGACACAAAAGATGGATTTACTTCATTTTGTTTTATTATATCCTCAAAGACAAGAAGAAATATCTATTTCGAAGGGACATTTTTTCATTTAGCCCTGAAATACTCATGATAAGTAATTACCATAAAAATTGTAACTTATGTATTAATATTTATTACAGATGATGAAGCACTCAATAATATATATGAAGCAACTCATATAAAGCACAAAACGTCCTGGACATTAGATCAACATATGCTAATTATCAGTGACCTCAATGGAATAGTGTATATAGGTGAGGAAGAGACAAATATATTGAAAAGTATGGGTCAAGAAAAAGAAAGGAGAGGCCTATGACTTATAGACAACCTAGAAGAATCACATCTCTAAAACATCAATAAATCAACCAATCAATCCAAAGGCATTCATTAACTATGTGCTAGGCATTGTGAAACTAATATGAAGAATATGATTATCTCTACCCTCATTGAATTTAGATTCTGATTTATATACAATCTATGGGGCCCTATTTTATGTTATTGGAGAGGAGGCAAATTCTAAAAGTCTCCAACTTCATCGTCATTTTTGGAAGCATAGTTATAAAATTTATGAGTAGCTTATGATTATATCCCTAGTAAGACAATTAAAATTTCCTAACCATGGGCTTAGAGTGTTAGAATCTTAGTCTCAAAGTAGGAAGTTCCCTTTTTTATGATTCTCATAATTGTTCCAAACTCTCATGTCCCAAAGAGTATAGGACATGAGGAAATTCAGGGACAGAATCAAATATTTGTGTTTGTGAGAAATTATATTAGATCAGTCAAATGCACTCTTTAGGAGAATAAAAGGACATAATTAGAAGTAGGTGCCTGTCAGTCTTTTACAGTAAGAAAGAGGGTAGAGGATAAGCACTGCCAGTTCCTTCTATTTTTATCTCTGTTCCAGTCACTTAAATGAGTCTTTGCATCAGAATGGATGGTGCATTAATATCTACCTCTTCCTTGTCTCTTTAGTGTTCAACTTTTGTGGACTTCTTGGAGATTTTAGTCTGAGGAAAAGACCTGTAGATGTCAGTACCACCAGCCTCTTTTTTGTTATTATTGCTACTCCATCTATCAGGGGTCAGACTCTGCCACTTCCCTTTTCATTTTGCTATGTCTTCTCTCCTCCACTTCCCTAGAGAGATTCCAAAACCTCTAACTGCACCGGGAAATACTAGGCTTCTGTTCCTAGTATTGTATCAGATTCCCCTCTTCCTTAATTGATATGAAATCCTATTTCCAAGGTCTTTTTGGCCAGCCCAAGTGTTAGCAAAGGATTTTCTGTGTATATGTATGTGTGTGTGTGTGTGTGTATGCATGCCTTTGTGACACATATTTGTGTGGATGTGTGCTTGAGATAAGAAGGAACAATTATATTAATGATAATAATGTAATATAATTTTAATCAATGTAAATTAATTGTCAGGACAAGGGGAACAAAGGAAACTTAATTTTGCATCAAACAGTGCTTACTTTCAAAGTTCAGAGAGATAGTACTCAATAAAAATCTTGTGAAGGAAATTATTGGAAGATTCAGAATAGTTTTGCTTCATTTAAGCATAAAGGGATAGTATACTATCCTTTTCAGCATAAAGGATAGTGAAATCATTTTAAAGAATCTTAGTGTTAGATCTAGCTAAGCAACATTATTTTAAGGTCATTTAAGGATGAAAATTATGGAACAACAAACAGGTGAAACATGGATATTATTTCAATAATAAACTTTTTTTTCATCATAAAGTTAAACAAAATTGCCATATATGGGGTCCAACCTCACAGTTCTCAAGGTTCATGTGGATCCCGTTTGGAACCTTCTTGGAAAAGATACTAGAATTGTTTTCCATTTCTTTCTGCAGCTCACTTATTTATAGAAGAGGGAAAGTAAGGCAAAAGAGGTTCAGAGACTTGTTTTTTGTCACTCATCTAGTAAGTTTCTGAGGCCAGATTTGAAGTTAGGAAGTTGAGTCTTCATGACTACTTGTCTGGCACTCTATTTGCCTTAGGTTTTACTAGAAAGAAGAAAAAAAACAAGAAAATCTGCTGAACTGGACCACCATGTAGGTGGTTAACACTGTAAGACACACAACTGTGAGGATGCTAAAAAATCCTTTCACAGGTTGTCTTAAGAAGTGGAAATAAGAATGGTGTGGAAGAATTCAGACTTTGTTAATAATTTAAAAATTGAATAGGAAAGCATCAATAACTATTGACCAATATGTCTAACTTTTAATTTATATAATTTTTTGGGAATGATTTCATATATATCAAAGGTATATTAATGAGAGTATTCAGAGGAAATTAACTTTCAGAAGTGATATTCCACATTATTATCATTAAACAGTGTAATGGAACAAGTAGATGGTGCAGTATCCCCTACCCTTGGTTTTTATTTATTTATTTTATTAATAAAATATAAAGCATTTGGGGGCAGCTAGGTGACTCAGTGAAGGCAGAGCTAAGCCAAGAGAAGGGAAGTGCTGGTTCAAATCTGGACTCAGACACTTTCTAGCTATTTGACCCTGGACAAGTCACTTAGCCCTAATTATCTGGCTTGCTTTACCACTCTTTTGTCATGGAACCAATATTTAACATTAATTACAAGACATAAAGTTAGGGTTAAAAAATAAAATAAAAGCAATTGATTGGGTAGACCAAAATCGTAACCATAAAGGCTTTCTTCTAATTATGTCTTCCAACTATATACCACTTTGAAAGGAACTCTGCAAAAGAAACATGATAGAAAAAGGGCAATAGTTGCACATGATGAAAGGACCTAGGTGAGAGTTAACTTGCAACAAACATTCTGAAGAAATGAGGTATATAAATATGTGCTGGATGATGAAATTTTGGAAGTTAATCCTTTATGAAAAGAGAATTAAAACAGCGTTCTCTTGAATGATTACTGGAATGACAGTCCCTGGTGGATTATTTTTTGTTTTGTTTTTCTCTTCTGAAAATATCTATTGAATTACAGGTAACTGACATGCTATATTCATTGTGGCTTTAATTTAACTGTTCTTAGTTCTTTAAAAAGTTGCCTTAATGAAATATGTGACATACAATATACTGAGGAAGCTAAATGGTTCAGTGAATGAAGTGCTGAAAATTATGAAGTCTTGACTTAAAATCCTGCCTCATTCACAAGCTGTGTAATAATGGACAAGTTATTCAACTTCTCTCAGGCCCAGCTTCCTCATCTACAAAATGGGAATAATATTAGCATTCATTTCATAGGATTATTTGGACCAAATGAGTTAAAATAGTCTAAACAATTTATAATCTTATAGCACTGTATATGTGCACAGTACTGATAATTTTCACATTCTAATCAAATTTACTATTATAGAATATTTTACTAAGAACTATGACTTTAAGAGTATTTTTACAGAATTAACATGAGAATTATGATTTTCTTCAAGTGCTAAAGATGTTACTGATTATTTCTGTCATCTTATCAATCATACTGTGAGATGTGTTTTCAGAGAAAATGAAAAAAAAATCTGATCTTTTCAAATAAAATAACCACCATCAATACCTCCCCAAATACATGACAATCTTGTCATAGGTATCAGGGTTAGCTAATTATAGAGAGAATAGCCCATCATCCTATGGGGGGGGGGGGAAGCATCACTTGAAGAAAACATTTGCTGAAAAATATTGCAGAAGTTAACAAATCTTTGTACCCTATGGTATCCAATAAATATTTGTTGACTGACTGATTCACATGAAAGAAACTCCTCATAGCAACCTTTTAGCTTTTTTCAATAATTTTGAGAAAAAGTTAAAATCTACAGAATCTAGAGGAATATTTATTATTTTCATGATAATAATAATAATAGTATTTATATAATGCTTTAAGTTTTTAAGGTGTTTTATATATGAAATTTCATTTGATCTCCACAATGACTATATGACTTAGATATTTTTATTATGTCCATTTTATAGATGAGGAAATTGAGACTGAGAAAGGATGAGCAGCTCTCTCTTACATAACTAGTAAGTAAGTTTCTGAGGCAAGATTCAAACTCAGTTCTTTCTGATTTTGTGGCCAGCATTCCATAATGGCATACCATTAGTCTTCTCATATTAATAAATATTTATAATTGTCTCACTAAATAAACTATATACAGTATGCAGTTTATGATCTATGAAAGAAATGTGATTGTAATCCTTGAGGACTTTTCATTCTGCAAGATGGCAGTTATGCAGAGCCACAAATACATATATATATATATATATATATATATATATACATATATATAAATATACAAGTATATGCAAATATACATATGTGTATGGTATGCACATATATGTGTATACACTTATTTCTTTGATCGTAGCATTATGGGACTTATTTCCTGTGCATAATTAATCAATCAATTCATTCAGTATTCAAGACAGATTTTGTTTTTGTAAAGAAATCATCATGTCTCCAGAATTGTGATATATAATATATATGACAAAACAGAAGTCTAAATGTGGCCCTGATCTTTAAGAAATTTAATTGTGATAAGAAGACATGACAAATATACATGGAAATGCTTTAGGTGAAATAGAATGTTACAATGTACTGCAATTCAATTGACTGTTAACTATTCCTCAAATCTTTATTATGGTCAGTAGCATTATCTGAAGGTACAAGAGGGGTTTAGAGAAGAGAAATATTTCCATAGAGCAGGAAAGTTGGAGAAGTCTGTGTTAAGGAAATAATCCTTGATATAGGCCTTAAAATATTGTTCGGTTTTAAATGAACATTTATAAATGTATATTTTACTGCTAAGAGTGGTTTGCAGTCTAATTACTTAAATTGATAGAGATGTTAAATGAATGTTTTTGTTAAAATTTTAATATTATAATACAACTATTGTTTATTAAGAACAGGCAAAACAAAATTAATTAAATCTTAGGTTATGATTAATTCATTCTATTTCTAAGGCATATGAACTATAGATATTAATGTAATGTTGTTCTTTGAATTTTCTCATTCACATTTATATAATAGCTAAGAGAAAGATAAAATAATTTGAGAATTTTTTCCTAATTCTGGAACCAAAATGATCACAGTATAATCATTTTATTATATAATAGAACAAATTGAAAAAATATTTTAATGGCTACTTCATCATCATTATATCTTTTTTTAAAAAATTAAAAACTGAACATCATTTTTCAAACATTGTGTCTTTATCTTCTACATTTTTATAATAATGTCTTCATGCCACACATATCTCTTTTTAAACTCCAAATTGCATTGCATGCATATGCATATCAATGTTCAACTTAGAGGAGAAATACATGAGAGGAGGATTTTTTTCCAATTCCTGTAAACTTTTGCCATTACATTGTGACCATAAAATGGACCCAGTAAACGCGCAAATATTAACTGATGAAAATTGTTATTGACTTTCTTAGTGCTATCCTTAGTGATAGTTATAGGTGGTTTTATAGTCATGAATAAAGATAAAAGCCACTGGGGACTAACCCTTAGAGAATTCCATAATTTCAAATCTTAGTTTAAATAATTCATAGTGAAATAGCAAAGGAGGATAAGAGTTTATTAATAATAGATGAATACATAACAACAAAAACTTGAAAACATTGAGAACCAAAAACCAAATATGTGGATACCCTGAGAAGTTGAATGTCTCAAAAATATATGCAAAGTAATGCCATCACATAGAGAAACTGATTTTATAGATCCACTTCATTCCTTTAAAGTGGTAATATCTATTAAATATAAGAAGCATTTACTATATGTTTATAAATAATTAATTTGAAATTGGTGTTTTTATATTTCAATGATTTCATGGGCAGGATGGGAACATCAATTTATATCCTACTCTCTTCTATATTCTTGAGTAAAGATGAGATCTTAGGTGCTTCTGCTTTAAAGAAAAATCCAAGAGGCAAGTCTCTTTGGACTACAAACCTGTCAGTGACTTAATTAAAACAAGACTATCCTAAGAACTACTGACCACTACCTACAGAGATTAATAGCATCCCACAATAGCATTCTTCTCTCTAAGGGACATCCAGAGCAAAGAAATCCCATCCTGTTACTATGCCTCTAACTCTAAGCCAGGCAAAAAATAATTTAGGTAATGAGGCAAGATACAAGTCATGCTCAGTTTTACCTGTATCATCTTTTTAGGTTTTTTGATCCTGTTAGGGAATCACAATGTGGATAAAGTCCAGAGTCAGTATTATACTCATGTTGAGACCCAGACAAGTAAAAATATTACCTGGCAATGAGTGGAATCCATTTATTAATTCTTATATTTTTAAAAATAATTAGCAGATGATACTTAGCTTGGTTATGCTGATAGGCTGAGTTGTTCCTCACTATGATGTTCCTGAAACAAACATCTCAAAAATAATTTGCTATTTCCACATGAAGAAAGTGATCAAAGAGTTACCTAACAAGGTATGGGCCTAGGAAATTCAGTGAAATTATTGCAGTAATTTACCAAACATCCCTAGTTTCCTACTGTCATGGACCAAATATTGTATTCTAATTATTTCAGATAATGTACTTAAAATACTGCCCTGGAGGCAGTTTAGGCTTCCTCCATTTCATATTCTTCCATTTATTTAATGTATCAAAATACTGACAAATTCAAAGATTATTTCTTCAATCTTGTCTTTGTTTTACTGAAATATGACCCAAAAGAGACTTAATGATTTTCTAGTCCAGCCCACTCATTCTGTGTATAAATAAAATCAGTCTCGGAAAGTGGAATAAATGCCTAAATTCAGAAGGAAATATCTAGATTCAGACCAAAATTCTTTGACTCCAAATTCCATGGTCTGTTTACTGAAACAAACTGCCTGTCTTTTAGAATACCAAAGGTGTAGATCTTATCTGGTTTGTTGTATTTCTCCCCAGCCATTTATATCCTGTATCATTTGTAGCTTTATACTTCTTGGAGGTTGAATTGCAGCCAGATATCATAAATGATGTGTATGAGAGAGACAATATGCCCTCTTCCTTGAATAGTTACTAACACTGGCCTTATTTTCCATATGTTATTCTCTGTGTAACATACAGAAAATCAGATCTAATGTTTTACTCCCTTTCAGGCCTATAAATCCTCTAGCAGGAACAAAACTGTGGCTTCATTTCTCATTTCTAGGAACGTCCTTGGTTTTATGGCACTTTGCACTTTCCTACTCCTATGCACAAGGGATTCTACTAAGTATAGTTGGCAGAGTATGTCACATATACAACCATAAATCTCTATATTTCCAATTGCATCTACATCATCTGTACAAGTAATAAACTTCCTTCTTTAAGGAATACCTGCACAACTCTTCAGTATGTTGTATTTTGTTTCTAAAATTTCACATAGGAATTGTAAACTCCATGTGTGTTACTGTTGTTTTTCCTTTTCTGCATAATAATCAAGTCAAACCTATAATGGATTCCCTCTGGAGTTCTAGGTAATAGAAATTGTATCCACCCTTCCCCTTTGCCATGTGTGTACCCTGATAGCATATGAGAAGTTTTGGTTTTTGACATGTCACTTCTTTAATATCTCTGATTTTGTCAAGGGATGACTTGGAGTTGAAAGATACCTTAGAGATTATCATCCCTAATCCCATCATTCCATGGAGGAGGAAACTGAAGGCCACAGAGGTAAAATATCTTACACAAGAGTATAGAGATAACATGTGGTGGAATCTAGACCTAGACAAAGGTCCCATAATTCCAAATCCAGCATTCTTTTCAATTTATCTTAAACCAAGAAGAATGAAATTCATGATAATTGCATAATAGCCATCCTTAAGTTTAAGAAGAAAATAAATTTTAGATTTTAGAAAAAATAACAATTTGTAATTACACATACATACATATATATATATATATATATATATGTATATATATAAACATGTACGTATTTCTGGTTGGAAATGATACCTCAAATGTACTATAGTAAAGAGATTTAGAATTTTAAAAGTAATTTCATCATGTTGCTGATCCTAGCATTGGGAACAAAGCAGAAAACTCTCTACTGGTTTCTATAATTCTACTTTAAGAAAATAGAGCATGTTTTATATTCTATTTATTTCAGACTGCATCAGATATGCTTAAGTTGTTTGTAGCATTGTGTTGGTCAAGAAAAGTCTAGAATGATGAAAGGACATAGTGAAGATCTCATTTTGAAGACTGACTCTTCCCAGGGAAGAGTTCCACTTGCTTTATTAAAAATGATCAGAAAATCAGATTTCTTGTAAGACTCAGCTAAGTTTATCAAATATTGAGAGGGCCTTTGGATTCACACTCTGTGATATTCTGCTTTAAATATTATGGTCTTTGACAACCAAATAGCTAAAATGAAAGATATGATACTTTATTTCTTCTTTTGGGGGGGGGGGAGATGGTGGGGATGCATTATCTTTTACATGGAAGATATTGTTTACACTATATTTCACTTTTTTATCATGATAGTCAAAAGAAATCTAATTCTGGAAGTGTTCAATTTGTGGACTTGCTTTATTCAGGTGAGAAATCAATGAAATTTTCCATTTCTATTTGATTCTTCCTGAATTCTATTTAGGAGATGAACTCTAGTAGTGCATACTATCTTATCCTACTCTCCTAAAATGTTTCTTGATCTTAATATATACCTTTAAAAATAAAGTTACAGATAACTTGGTTTTATGTTTTTGTATTTTATATGGTTATTTTATTGATTAATAATCTGTATTAAATTTGTATATTAAATTTCTATTTTCATTTATTATTTTTAATGTTCTTGCTGATATTTTATGACCATAAATAACATATATTACATATATACATGATTCTACTTTCTTCATATCTTGCTATAATTAATTAATACTCTTTATTATGAAAAAAATAATATTTTTTCAATTTTCCTAAAAATTAGAGTTCTTAAAATGTTCAGATTAGAGATGTTTTCCTTCAGGATTAACACTTTGTTTTGTAATGGGTAAAAAATGAAGATCACATTTTTCAAATGAATAATTGGGAAATGTATCTTATTTTAATGATTAATTTACATTATCGCATCTATAATCTAAACAACATTTAGTAATTTGATAATGAAAATGCATTCAAACTTCATCCATTTGAAAACTTCTGAGTTTAAGATGGTTACTATGATATCTGAGGATGATTTCAATTTTAAAGTAGATTAAGAAACATGTGGTGGTAAATTCAAATGCTGTGTCATGCTTTCTTGGAAAATTGAATCACTTAGATCTTAAATATAATCTTATTTCCATACTTCAAAGATCTTTGATTTCTTCCATGTTGTCCTTGAAGGCAGGTTAGCTCTAAATAACTCAGTCTTTTTGAATTGCCATAGCTGTACAATTTCATGAGCCAATAGCAAAGCCTTTAGGGGTCTCTAGGAACTTAGCTGGACTAATGATCAGTTAAAAACATAGAGTAAATTGCCAGGGCCCTAATTGCTAGAGAGAGCTGCAAATAATTATATATATATATATATATATATATATATATATATATATATATATTTCAGAGTTCAGGACCTATTCAGACCACTGTGTAGTAACAAATAAAGGCATAATCCATGAAATCAACATAAGTATCACAGGAGCATATAGCTTACCCATGTTTTATTTTCTGTCCCCATATCAGTGAATGAACAGAATTCCACGCTTTAAAAAGATCTCAATAAAGACTTTATGTCAAGGTGAGAAATTAGTCCAGGCCGCGTTGAAAGTGACAGACACTCAAGAAAATATGTCTTGATGAAGCATATAAAGCAGAGATTTGGAAGTGAAGGAAAAAAAAATCATCAAGTACTTACTATGTGTCAGGGACCCAGGTGCTTTTATTTGTATCAGTAAACAAAGAATAGTATTGGCTAGACATTCATTTTGAGAGAGATTTTTTTTAAAGATTTTTCAAAAAGAGCTAGCAAATTATAAAACCTTCTGAATCATTGCCATGTACCATTTTATCACTGAGAATAAACTAATACACCATTTAAATGCTCCACTCATGAATATTTTACTATTTTCTCTGGGGAAAAAATCTATTTCCATAAATGTAGATTTGTATGATGTAAAAATGATGTCATTTCTAAAGTCCTGACAATCCCAGGTGAGGTTATTATTAATCAATCATAGTTCAGTTTAATATATATATACATATATATATTATGTATGTATATAAAATATACACATATGTATTTATATACAAGTACAAACTATATATACTTGATGACTACTGAGTTTCTATTTAATTTTTGATCATTATGCAAATGTTGGGCATGATTATGATGATCTCATATTATTCCTCCTTATGCATGACATATCTTGTTTTGTCAAATGACTGTAGCTTCCATCTCTCTCCATATTGAATAGCATCCTGAAGTTGGCACTGGTGTCTATCCTTTGTTTGCATTATGTGTTATACCAGTGGTTGGCTATTTGAACCATCATTTGCTACAATCAATTTTATTAGTCTCTCAGAGCAGAGATTTTAAGAATATACAAAACTCAGTTGTACATTGAATCTTCTTTGAGAAGAGAATTCAAACCTACTTTAATTTATTGAATATCTTTTAGAAGCTATTAAACTGAGGAAGAGAATGAAAGTCTTTCAAATTATCCTTGAGAATCCTAAGTTTAAAAAAACTCTTCTGTATAACATTTTTTTTCTCTACTTCCGCTACACTCTCCCTGCCAAAGGTTCTTATGATATACCTCAATTTTTGGAATGCCAGTGGGGAAGGTTACCCATGCTTCCTTTGCCCCCATCACTACCTGTCCAAAGCTATATGACAATTCTTGAATTTTCTTGACAGCCTTAACTACACATTTCCTTTGATGTAAGCACTTAAGTGTGACTAAGTGTCAGGCTTTTGAACTGAAGTCAAACACTATTTTTCCCTCTTTGCTGCTGAAAATGAGGTGACTGAAATAGAAGTAAAACCAGCAGACATATAACAAAGTTGTTTTTGTAAGGAACATAGTTTTCTATTTCTAAAGCCGCCACACACAAAACTCTCAATGATAGCAGCAAGAGTGGGTGGGTGGAATAAAAATAAAGAAAGACAAGACCCAAGTATCATTAGCTTAAGACTTCTTAGAAAACAGGTAGTGACAATTTCTTTTTCCCTCCAAGATAGAAAACTTGATTCATATTGCTTTCACAAGTTCCTATTTTTCAGTTATCTCAGCCAACTAATGACAACATATTACATCAAATTCTTAAATCACATTATAGTTTAACTTATTTTTAACCCATAAGATGAACTCTTGAAGGTTAAATATTCTTTGTTTCATTTTTGTTGAACAATAAGCTCTTTAGGGGACAGTATTATATATTTTTTTAATTCATGTATTTAAAGCTAGAGAGACCTTATAGGTCATTGACAGAAACTTCCTCATTTTATACATAGAGATTTTGTTGATGTCTGTCATGGTAAATTGCACAAGAGGTTTCACATACACATATACACACATATGTATATTCAATAAAATTTAATGGAATTGTGTAGGTGGGATGTCAGTACAGTGTTTAAATGCCTCACTAAGAATTTCCATTTTTTGAGTTAAGGGTTAAAGTTTTGTATCCTCTTGAACTTTGATTCATATGTAAGGTATAGATAGTGTCTTCTGTCCAGTGGTGTGCAAATACTTTTGTGATTGAAAAATCTACTCAAAAAGTTATTTTTATAATAACACTATAATAAATTTAACATGCTAGAATAATTGCTTATTAATAAATTAATCAATGCTATTATGTATTATGTACTTTATACTGTGTTAGGATAGAGGAGTGGAAAGATCCCTAGTTTGAGGATCACACAATTTGGGTTGAAATGTTGCTCTAATACTGGCTAGCAGCAAAGCTTTCAATAGTTTGCTCACTTCTCTGCTGCTATTTGTTCATTTATAAAATGATGGTGCTGGACAACATGAACATTCACTTCATGCTTCAAATTCTGTGATTCTATAATCCTATGAAACCAAAATCCATTAATAACAGACAAGTATATGAATTTGAGAGTTTGTTATTATTATTGAAGATAGTATATATATATGCATATATATAATAAATTAATTTTAAGATTTTTGGTGTTTAGAATACGTATGCTAAGTTGATCATTCTCAAATACTCAAATTGATTACATTCATTCATTTGAATTTTTCTTCCTATATATAAATTATAGTCTATGTTTTCTAATTATATCCTATGTGATTATTCATGTCATTCCATAAGTTCATCATAAGAGGCCCATTCAACATTCTGTGGTTCTTCCTCAGTTAGGTCTGAAACTTTGTTAATAATGAACCACAGGCTCTTCAACCAGTCATCTTTTGTATCATTCATTATCCTAATGACAGACTTTAGTCTCCTGGTTCTGCCTGGTTCACTTTTTAGGATTCTATCGTAGAATCCTATTCTTGCATGACATAAATACCAAATAACTTCATAATAGCATCTCATTATAGATCTTGGGAATCATTGATGTGGGCATTCCTCCCAGTGATGCAAGGACAAACTCATTCAAGCCTACCTGCTAGTTCTTAACAAATCCTGGTCATCATTCCAACAGAAGCTTCAAGAAAAGCATAAGAAGGTTAACCAGGAAAAAGAAATCAAAAAGGACTCAATAAGATTGAAGAGTCTTATTCTTACACAGCAAGATAATACTTTCAATTTTTAAGAATTATATAAAAATTAGGGAAATTAGAAGAAATGGACATGGAGAGGAGATACATGTGAATTAAATCAAGAGGACGTTTTGCAAAAGAAAAGCAAAATTAAGAGATGAAAAAGAGAACTGCACTGGGAAAAAAAGAGAAGGGAGACATTGGTGAGGTGAATTATCTCAAATAAGAACCAAGGAGCTATTATAATGGAGGGGGAAGTGAGAAGGGGTGGTGGGCAATGCATGAACCTTACTCTCATTAGATGTTGCCCAAAGAAAGAATAAGATACATATTCAGGTGGATCTAGAAGTCTATTTTACCATATCAGAAAGTTAAAAAAAGGGATAAGGATAAGAGAAGGGGAAGGGGAAAGGAAGGCAGGTTTGGGACATAGTGTTCAGAAGTAAACCATTTATTAAGAGGGACAGATCAAAAGAAGAGATAAAGAGAAGAAGAAACATAGATAGAAGAGAATAAACAAGATAAATGTAAAATGGATGGAAATATTCAGTTAATCATTTTAATACTTGGGAATCTACCTGCCTAGACAAAGTTAGGAACTCTAGGCACTTAATTACATAATACTTTTTGTAATGTACAAATATGCTGTGGAAATATTCTTTATAAGACAATTTTACTTAAACTAATCTACTTATTTAGTGCCATACCATTCAAAATGCCCCAAATCATTTTATAGAAATAGAAAAATGATAGCAATTTATCTCAAAAAACAAAAGATCAGGTATAACAAGCGAATCAATGGGGTAAAGTAGGCTACAAGTACAAGATTTCAAACTATAAAAAAGCAGTAGTCATCAGAAAAATCTGTTACTGGTTAAGAAATGAAGTGATGGATTAGTAGAGTAGAGTAGATACTCAAAACCTTGCAATAAAGACCATAATAATTTTGTATTTGGTAAATCAAAAGATCCAAACTTTTGGAACAAGAATTCAATGTCTATCAAAAACTGTTGAGAAAATGGGTGAAGGGCATGTCAGAAACTATGAATATACCAATATCCTATATAATATGTCAAGATAAACTCAACTATTTACTTATAAAGGGTTGATACCATAAGTGAATTAGAGGAATATAGAAAAGCATATTTTTCACATATTGGTAAAAATTAGGACCAAACAAGAGATAGAGAGTATCATAAGATATAAAATGGATAATTTTGGTTATATTACATTAAAATTTTTTGTGAAAACAAATGCAACCAAGATTAGAAAGAAAGTAGAAAACTGGGAGAAAATTTGCAGCAGATAACTCTGATCAAGGACATATTTCTCAAATATATAGAGAAATAAATCATATTTATAAAAATAAAAATTATTATCCAATTGATAAATGGTCAAAGGATATGAACAAGAAGTTTTCAGATGAATAAGTCAAGACTATTTATAGTCATATAAAAATGTTCTAAAACACTCAACTATAAAAATGCAAATAAAAACCACACTTAAGTATCATCACACACTTATCAGATGGCTAATATGACAGAAAAATATAATGACAAATATTGGATAAGATGCAGGGAAATTGGGACACTAATACACTTGGTAGATTTGCAAACTGATCCAACCATTCTGGAGAGCAATTTGGAACTATTCCATTACTAAATCTGTAATCCAAAAACATTTTTTTTAAAGTGAAAAGGACCTATTTGTATACAAGTATTTATTGCAGTGCTATTTGTGATAACAGAGAATTGAAATTGTGAGATTGTCCATCAAATGGGGAATGACTGAATAAGTTATGGTATATGATTGTGGTGGAATACTATTGTGTTATAGTAAATAAGTAAAAGTATTACGACATGCTGTGATGGATCTAGACCTGGGCGTCTACATCAAATACCGACTGGATGGCTCATTATTCGACCTTCGCCGCCTGACTGCAAAAACAAAGACAACAGAGAGACTCATCCTGGAAGCTCTCTTTGCAGATGACTGTGCTCTCATGGCCCACCAAGAAAATCATCTCCAAACCATTGTGGACAGGTTCTCCACCACAACAAAACTGTTTGGCCTGACTATCAGCCTCAGCAAAACAGAGGTGCTGTTCCAACCTGCACCAGGGAGGCCAACGAACCAGCCGTGCATTACAATCCACGGCACGCAGCTTTCTAACGTCAACACTTTCAAGTACCTGGGCAGCACCATCGCCAACGACGGGTCCCTAGACCACGAGATCAATGCCAGGATCCAAAAGGCCAGCCAGGCACTTTGGGCGGCTGCGCTCCAAAGTCCTCCAACACAGCGGTGTAAGCACTGCGACGAAGCTCAAAGTGTACAACGCAGTGGTCCTCAGCTTGCTCCTGTACGGCTGTGAGACATGGACACTGTACCGGAAGCACATGAAACAGCTGAAGCAATTTCACCAACGCTCCCTCCCGTCAATCATGTGTGAATTTTAAAAGTCTCCATCTTGGTCTAACACCCAAAAATTGTGCACACCCACCTACATGGGCATACGCTAGTCAATGACTAATCAGAAATAACTAACTGCCCACCTGGGCTGTCCTAAGCCAAGCTAGAGCCAACCATTGGATTTGTGAGACACAGGAAGTGAGGTAGGGAACAGCCTCTGGAATTCGCGGAACTTCCTGTGGAGAGAGCTAGGGGGGGTTGGTGTTAGGAGCTTGGAGAGAGAGGACGCCCGCAGACAGCTTTCCTTCAGATCGGTCACGTGAGTTAAGGACTGGTTCTTTCCACCTGGGCCTTTAGGCCTAAACTCCCCCTGCCTTGGTCAGAGGTTGAGTAGCCTCTTTCCCTTTTCTCTTCTCTCCTTCTCTCCCTAACCTTTTCCCTACTCCCAGTGTGATTAAACCTCCATAAACCTCATTCTGACTTGAGTGTTTCATTTTAGGAATTTCATAAGTAAATTCCTTGGCGGCCATTGTTCAATATTACATAAATCCTGTAGCCACATTTTAGCCATTACGATATTATAACCCTCTCCCAGAGACCTAAATTTCCCCATTACAGTTTGGCTAACCACTACGGGAAAAAAGAACCTTATCAGTCTTCTGATCTCCTTACTATCACCTGGGAGAAATCCCACCCCGGCTACCCCCTCTGGCTCTTGGCCCTGCCTTAGTGCTTGGAAGGTTTCTAGAACCTCAATAAATTTCCTGAATTTTCTTGCCTTTTCAACCCACTTATTGCTCACTCCCTCAGTCCTGTTACCAAATACCTTGGCTTAAAGACACAGCTGCTAGAACAGGTGAGTATAAAACACCTTTTCTCTTTTCCCTTTACCCCTTAAGTTAAATTGGGGTCAACAGGATTTTTTTTCCTTCTCCTCTTTGTCTCTCATTTCCGTCTCCTTTTACTTTAAGGAGGTGGCTCAGTAGAGAGAGGCAGGCCAGGCTTACCTAATCAACTAAGCAATGAGGAACCTCAGGAGAAGGAGCTCTTAGGAGCTCCTAGCCCGCAAAAAACAGCTGAATACAGCTAAGGAGCTAACTTAAAACCCATTTTTTTTTCTCTGTTTCCTGGCCTTTCTAGTCTTAAAAATTTAAGTGGGCTTTGCTCAAGGAAGATAGCACATGGTCCTAGCGGCTTTAGCCTGAGGGCCAAAGAAGATTGCTGGGACCCACCCACATACACTTTGTAAAGAAGGAGAATTTACAATACAATAGGCCCTTAGCCTGTATCTCAGAGCCACCTACTGTAAAAAGAAAAAGCCTGTGGAAAGGTTGCTGCTTTGCCCTGCTCCCCACTTGCTTTGTGAAATTACAAAATATACATATAAAAATGACTACTATATTCTTTGACAATTATACGGCAGCTGAAGTAGGGGCATTGAGGAATGAAGGATACCTCCAAATTTTTATATTAATAGGTACTGTCATTTTTGTAATCCTCAATACTATATTTAGAGATGAAAAAATAAAAAAAATTGAGGATAAAATGCAAGCCCAATTAGAAGATCTAAAAAGTCTCTTACAAGATCAATTGGAAAACAACCACTCTACCAGAAACAGACCTGTTTCTGAACCTTTGAATGAGGAAATTTCCTTCCCTGAAATAGAGATGGAAAGCACCTTGCCTATAGCCCAGTTAACAGACTGCTTCTCTCGTGCAGTGCAAATCTTGTCTGAATTTAATCCCCAAAACCCTCCCCCTGCAATCCCAGCTTCTCATGTTCCTTCTCCTACAGAAAACCAAATTCCAATGCAAGAGAAATCTTGTCCTCCTAAAAAAACCTGTTCTTGTCAAACTGACCCACAGGTGCAAAATTCAACTAGAGGCCTGTTTCCTCTAAGAGAAGTACCTGAAATAGGACGAAATGGGGATGTGGTGACTTTAAGACATAGGATACCGTTTACTCCCCAAGAAATAAATGAATTTACACGAAATATCCCCACATATGAACAAGATCCTTTTCTAGTAACAAAAAAGATGGGAGACATATTTTTTCAGTATAATCCGTCTTACAAGGACGTTGAGAGCTTACTACAGGCTTTTTTAAGTGAACGTGAAAAAAATAAAATAATTGCTCATGTCAACAAAACCAGGGGGCGTAATGCAGCACATTGGCCATCTCAGGATCCCGAATGGGACTATAACAATCCTGATGATTATCTACAACTATACCGTTGTAGAGAGGCCATCCTCACGTCCATGAAGGAATGTGCAGACAATACAGATAAGTGGATGGAACTGGAAAAAATTAAGCAAAAGGCCGAAGAAACCCCCTCCAGATTTATGGACAGAATTATCGAGTTTGGGGACAGATACTTAGATTGGGACTTAACTAAAGAGAGTAGTATAAGACAAGTTAGAAGAATCTTTGTAAACAATTCTTGCAAAGCAATTAAAAATTATTTCAAAACACAATGCCCAAGATGGTCAGATATGGACCTTGAAGAATTGCGAAAAATAGCTATATATGTTTTAAAGGGAAACGAAGAAGAGGAGATAGAAAATAATGATGACATGGAGGAAATGAAGAAAAAAATGAAATATTTAATAGATAGGATAACTAAATTAGAAAGTGGGCATGATAATGAACCAACGACAATTGCCCCTCTCCAGAAATCCAATTATCAATCCATTACTTGCCACTTCTGTGAGAAGAAGGGCCACAAAATGATGGAATGTAGAACCTTTCTTAAGATGTTTGGAAGGAATACACAGTTTAATAATAGTTTTAGAAATAATAACTATAATGAATATAGAAATAAGAACTTTAGAAACCAGAATTATAGAAATAGGAATTGGGAAATTAATGACAATGCTCAAATTGAAGAAAATTTTAATGATAATACTCAACAATATATGAGAAATGGCGCTCGTCCAAAAACTACTCGAGGTACTAATGACCCTCAGAGAGGTGCCCTTCAGGGGGTGCCCAAGGAATATCCCAAACACAATGATGGTGTCCGGGGGGGGGCTGGGGCACAGGAATCAGAGGATACAACCTTTGATTTCCCGGACCCTGATGTCCTACTACCCGTTGTCCCTATCCACTGCCCTCCCCATACTAATGAACCCCATGTTACCTTAAAGGTGGGTAACACCTATTATGATTGTCTATTAGACACCGGAGCTTCCTGGTCTGTATTAAAGAGAAAACCTGATTTACAATGTTATTCTATTGGCTCAGAGAATGTAATGGGAGTATCAGGAATAACCCAAAGAGTTAAAAGACTTCCTCCTAGAATGGTGTCTGTAGGACCCCTAGAGGTACAACACTCCTTCCTTTTGATGCCTGACTCCCCTTTAAATTTGCTGGGGAGGGACCTTCTATGCAAACTCAGAGCCACAATAACCTGCTCCCCAGATGGCTCATTATCATTAGAAGTACCAGAGGAATCTTTAAAATTACTCCCTGTACTTCTCTCGGAAAACCAGGACGCAAAAGAGCTTTCCATTTTTGAAATACCTAAAGATATACCCGAGTCTCTTTGGGCCACATCTTCTTCTGATGTAGGATTACTTAAATCTGCTGTTCCTGTGCAGATAAAAACTAAATCTAGCCCACCTCCTTCTATCCCTCAGTATCCCCTCTCAAAGGAGGCAATTGAGGGTATTACACCAGTTATTAACTCATTAATAGAACAGGGAATAATAATCCCTTGCAAATCTGAATACAACACGCCCATCCTACCAATTAAAAAACCAAAAAAAGGGCCCGATGGCAAGCACATCTATAGATTTATACAGGATCTAAGGGCAGTAAATAATCACGTTATAAAGAGACACTCCGTAGTTTCTAACATACATACTATTATTTCATCTATTCCTAGCACAGCTACATACTTTACAGTAGTAGACTTGTGTTCAGCTTTCTTTTCCATACCAATACATGAAAACTCCAGGCATATTTTTCCTTTCACCTGGAAGGGCTCACAATATACCTGGTGTCGGCTGCCACAGGATTATGTCGAAAATCCGAGCTTATTTGAGCAAATTTTGAGCCAAGACACAGACAATATAACATTTAAAAATAGCAAATTAATCAAATATGTAGATGATCTACTCTTGGCTTCAACAGATGCAAAAACATGTCAAGAAGATAGCAAACACCTTCTTTTGGAATTGCACAAAAGAGGTCATAAGATCTCGAAGGACAAAGTCCAGTGGTGTCTCCCCAAAGTAGAATATTTGGGGTTCATTCTGACAGCTGGTGCCCGCTCTATTTCTCCCAAGCGAATTGAGAATATTCAAAAATTGAGTGCTCCTACTACTAAAAAACAGTTAAGAGCAATTCTGGGAGCAACAGGGTTTTGCAGACAATGGATTCCTTGTTATGGGGAAATTACTAAACCTCTTATAGCACTAACAAGGGATGCAGTCCCTGAACCCCTCAAATTAGAGCCTGAACACCTGTCAGCTCTATCAGAGCTAAAAAAAGGCTATCTTATCTGCCCCTGCTCTAGGCATCCCAGATTACAACAAGCCATTTACTTTGTATGTACATGAACGAAGAGGAGTAGCCTCTGGTGTTTTAACTCAGACTTTGGGACCTTCTCAGCACCCAATTGCTTATTATTCTGCCCAACTAGACCCAGTAGCAGCAGGAGCACCACCATGCCTTAGAGGAGTAGCTGCTACAGCCTTACTAGTAACAAAAACCGTTGATTTAGTATTGGGATGTCCATTAACAATAATGTGCCCACATGAGATTGAAGCATTATTGGTAAAACATAGAACACAGGCATTCTCGGATCAGAGAATTACAAGGTATGAAATAACCTTATTAAATAGTGAAAATATTACCTTGAAACGCTGTTCAACTCTTAACCCTGCCACCTTGCTTCCAGATTTACCTACTTCAGGAGAACCATTACATAACTGTGAAACATTAGTGTCCATGGCAGAAAAGCCTCGAGATAATCTCTTGGACACTCCCTTAGACAATGCAGATCTGATTTTATTTACCGATGGGTCCTCTTTTATGAGGGATGGCATACGTTACACTGGAGCTGCCGTAGTCTCAGAATTTGCCACTGAGTAGTCAGCTTCACTACCTTCTAACATTAGCGCTCAAGGAGCAGAGCTCATAGCTCTGAAACATGCCTGTATAATTGCCAAGGATAAAAAGGCAACAATTTATATGGATTCTAGATATGCTTTTGGCATTTGTCACTCAGTCGGGATGCTATGGCTCCAAAGAGGATTTTTAACCTCAGCTGGAAAATCCATAGCTAATGCAGAAATTATTAATGAAGTTCTTTCTGCTCTCAAACTGCCTAAAGCCTTAGCTGTAGTTCATTGCTCTGCCCATACAGGTGGCTCAGACCCTGTCTCTAGAGGAAATGACCGAGCAGATGCCGCTGCAAAACTAGCAGCCATAGAAGGACCTGGATTAATTTTAACATTAACAACCACTGATAATTTAAATTTATCACTCTCCTATAATGAAAAGGAAGTGGAAAAATGGAAACAAAAATTTAAAGCAAAACAGATTAATGGAGTATGGGTGTCATCTGAAGGAAAACCCCTGCTCCCTAGAAGTTTCTATAACCAAATTTGCCAATCTGTTCATAATAATGGTCACTTTGGTACCCAGGGCATCGTGGACTCTGTTAAGAGAGTATGGATAGCCCCCGGTATAACTACCATAGCCTCTAAAGTGTGTTCATCCTGTTCTACCTGCCAGGCATATAACCAACATGCCTTTCGTGGTAAAGCCTTTGGTGGACGTCCTCTGGCTTACACACCTTTTGAGCACCTGCAGATAGATTTTATAACGATGCCAAAGGCTGGACAATATAAATTTTGTTTGGTCATAGTAGACCAACTGACCAGATGGCCAGAAGCATTTCCTACAGCCCAAGCCACAGCAGCTTTTGTTGCTAAGGTGCTTTTAAAAGAAATTATTCCTCGCTTTGGCCTACCATCACGTATTGACTCCGATAGAGGGAGTCATTTTACCGATTCTGTTTTAAATCAAATATATTCTTGCTTGGGGATAACTCCAAAATTCCATGTTCCATATCACCCCCAGAGTTCAGGCCAAGTGGAGAGGATGAATAAAGAACTTAAGACTATGATTGGCAAATTATGCACTGAGACCCATTTAAAATGGCCTGAAATTCTCCCTCTGGCCCTATTTTATCTTAGAAGCAGGCCTAGAGGAGACTTACATATTTCACCATTTGAGATGCTTTTTGGACATCCGCCTATACAGGCTAAGCCTTTCTCCCCGGCTTATACATCGCTATTAGGGGGAGATACTACTATTGCTTCCTATATACAGGAGTTACAGCACAAACTGCGTGAGCTACATGAATCCGGAGCTGCAGTACAAGCTGGACCACTAGACTTCTCACTTCACGACCTGAAACCAGGAGACAATGTGTATATTAAGAATTTCAAGCGTACTGGAGCAACTGAACCTTCATGGGAAGGACCATTCCAAATATTGTTAACTACTCCAACATCTATAAAGGTTGGAGAAAAGGACTCTTGGATTCACTGCTCTCATGTAAAGAGAGCATCTTCTGTTGAGACTGATTGACTGTATCCTATACATGCATTGGAGATAACTACCCATTGACAAGTGGAACTGTTTTATTCTGCTTTTGACACATTGAATTCCTAAATTTAATTTTTTCCTTTTTTCCTTTTTTTTCTCTTTTCCTTATTTTATTATTATTATTTTTACATTATTTTATTTTTTCCCTTTTTCTCATTTCTATGTACTTAAGGTACATATGATCAATATTAATTTTTATTCTACAATATTAGTTTAAATATATATACTTGCTGTTATTATTAATACGCACCCAAACAGCTTTAGACTATGGGAACCTGCCATTTATTGATAATTGTTGTGGGACTATGATTAATGTTTGTGTCTGATTCTAGGAACGAGATCAAAAAAGGAGCACAGAGATAACCTGGATAATGCCAAAAGAGCTCACAGGTCTAAAATCAAAAGACCAATCCAGGTAGGATTAATGCATTTCTAAGCCAATACTAAGGACTTGAACCTAGTGTGAGACTCGGGGTTGCGACACTTGACAGACGTTAAGATGTAGGCCTTCCCTGTATCCACACTCTTCGTGAAAGTACCTACAGACAAGTACCTAAGGTTGGCTACCATCCTGGCTCCATCCATCCCTGAGAACGAAGGTAAAATCAGACGAGGGAATGACACTTCCCTAGATATAAAATAAAAATCTGGTCCTCTTTTTTTATCTCCTATACTATGGCAACTTCCTGTAGCCTTGGCTGCAAATGGGGAAGTAAAATTATGCTACATTCTGTCCTACAGACTTGTGGGATTAGAAATTACTTAACTGGACCCTAATACAGGGGCCTGTGGAAAAAAAATTTTTTATTCTTGCTTTCTAAAATTTTGTATACATAGATTTTTTTGAATTTTGATACTAATTTTGAATTCTTCTTTAATATAGATATGTATATATAAAGGGTTTATATTTTTCCCTTAATTTTTCCCCTTTTCTTCTTTTGATTTTGAATTTTTATTTTATTTTCATTTTGTTTTGTTTTCTTTTGGATTAACTCACACACTCCCACGACTAAAACTTGAATCCTCAGCTGGACTCAGTGTTTTTTCAACACTTTCTTCAGGGGGGATTGTATTTCATCAAATCCAAGATTTAAATTTTGTTCGAGAGAGAAATCTTCAGAGAAGAAGCTTGCTAACTAACTGAATCCAGAGAATGAACTGTTTGCAGAAAGATATCTAAACCTTTTCACTACAGGAAGATCCAGAATGAACCTTGGGGTGTGGTTGATTGAACATTTTTGAATGTACACTCTTATGCCAAAGGGGACTGCCCCCTAATTGGCTTTTGTCAATGCGCCCAGCAAAACATTGGTTTGCTGTCCTTCTCTCTCCTCTATTTCCCCATATTTACAACTATTATAATTGTCCTCTTAGTGGAAAAAATTTTTTTGTATACACTTACAGTTAGAAATTTTTGGGGTGCAGTATGCTTATGTTTAGTGATCAATTGGGGAGACTAGTCTCCCAATCATCATCAGGGGGGATTGTGAATTTTAAAAGTCTCCATCTTGGTCTAACACCCAAAAATTGTGCACACCCACCTACATGGGCATGCGCTAGTCAATGACTAATCAGAAATAACTAATTGCCCACCTGGGCTGTCCTAAGCCAAGCTAGAGCCAACCATTGGATTTGTGAGACACAGGAAGTGAGGTAGGGAACAGCCTCTGGAATTCGTGGAACTTCCTGTGGAGAGAGCTAGAGGGAGTTGGTGTTAGGAGCTTGGAGAGAGAGGACGCCCGCAGACAGCTTTCCTTCAGATCGGTCACGTGAGTTAAGGACTGGTTCTTTCCACCTGGGCCTTTAGGCCTAAACTCCCCCTGCCTTGGTCAGAGGTTGAGTAGCCTCTTTCCCTTTTCTCTTCTCTCCTTCTCTCCCTAACCTTTTCCCTACTCCCAGTGTGATTAAACCTCCATAAACCTCATTCTGACTTGAGTGTTTCATTTTAGGAATTTCATAAGTAAATTCCTTGGCGGCCATTGTTCAATATTACATAAATCCTGTAGCCACATTTTAGCCATTACGATATTATAACCCTCTCCCAGAGACCTAAATTTCCCCATTACACATGAGGATCCGATGGCAGGACCGAATCACCAATCAGGAAGACCTCGACAGAGCCAACTCCACCAGTATCGAAGTCCTGGTCCTCAGAACTCAGCTACGATGGTCTGGACACGTCATCCGCATGGACCCACAGCGAATACCAAGACAGGTATTCTATGGTGAACTATCAGCTGGACTCAGGAAACATGGCCGACCAAAGAAAAGATTCAAGGATCAGCTAAAGTCCAACTTGAAGTGGGCTGGCATCACACCAAAGCAACTAGAACTCGCTGCCTCTGACAGAAGCAGCTGGCGAACCTACATTAACCATGCCGCCACCACCTTTGAAGATGAGCAACGTCGACGTCTTGCCGCTGCGCGTGAACACCGACACCAGGCCACAACCGCACCTCCCGTAACAACTGGCGTCCCAGGCCCCATGTGCCACACACTGTGCACCTCAGCCTTTGGACTCCAAAGCCACATGAGGGTACATCAATAGATGAAAATTCACAAAGACAATCGTCATTCTCGGTCACTGAGAGACTACCACTATACTATAGAATGATTTCAGAAAAATCTGGAAAGACATACAAACTGATGCAAAATGAAACAAGAAGAACCAGAAGAACATTGTACAAAGAGCAAAAATTTTTCAACCCTTACCTTCTGTCTTAGAATCAGTACTGTGTATTAGTTCTAAGGCAGAAGAGTGATAAAGGCTAGGCAGTGGGGGTTATGTGACCTGCCCAGGGTCACACAGCTAGGAAGTATCTGAGGTCAGATTTGAACACAGGACATCCCACTTCTGGGGCTGGTTCTCAATCTGCTGATCCACCCAAACTGCCCCCAAGAGCAATATTTCTTGATGAACAACTGTGAAAGACTTAGTTATTCTTAGCAATATAGTAAATCAAAATAATTTTAGATATTCATGATGAAAAATCCCATCTACTCTCCAAGACAGAATAGGAGTCTGAATGTAGGCTGAAACCAACTATATTTCATTTTCTTTCTTCATTATTTAATTTGTGATCTCTTACCTAAAGAAAATGATTTATGTAATTACACATGTAAAATCTATATCAGATTGCTTGTTAAGATCAGAAGGAAGATAATTTGGAATTAAAAAACAAAAATAATGAATTTTTAAAAATTGTTTTTACATTTAATGGGGGGGGGGGAATAAAATACTTTAAAAATATTGTCCATGCCCTCTCCCTTGGTCTAACCAACTTCTTTTAATTGCTTCATATTGCATGAACTGTAGACAACTTTGCATACTATCCATTGGCTATCTCTCACTCTCCATAACTAAGTTGGCTTGCTTCTCTTTCTAGTCACACATTTCACTGATGATATTCTTTACATTGCCTTTTAATAATAGCTCCTTTTAACAATATAATATTATAGAGCAGTGTCTTAGTAACCTAGAGAGGCTGAAGTTTATCACTCCTGGACTTGATCCACTCCTCTCCTAGTAAATTTAGATTATGAAAGAATTACCTAGTTCTGACTCCTTGACTCAGGCAATATCAGAATTTGAGATTTTAGATACCCTATTGCAGAATAAACATCTGGAATTGGTGGAGAATACAGAATTTGTAATTGCCTTCTAGTGCTGATCCATTTAAAATAAGGAAAAATCAAAACTAGAGAACATTTTAAAACATACAGAGTTTTATTAATTTCAGGTGCATACTGTAATTGGCCCTAGGCTAAGGATTTCTAGTAGAAGTTCTGACTCATTAAAGAGATAAGAAAGATACATAAGCTAGGAAAAAGCTTATACTTACATTATAATTACCTTGTTTATATGCAAATAAGACTCCTCAAGTGCTTGAAAATTGTTTCTTTGCAATCAAGTTTGTTTTCTCTTCATTTATTTAGCTATCATCTTTTTTTTTCTTAAAAGGAGAATGTAAAACAAAGCTTATTTGAATGACCAGAAACTTTTGAATACTAAAGTATGAATAGTTTTGTTCTGTCTTTCAACAGAAGTTAAATGCCTGGTATAAGCAATCCACTGTATGAATGGCTTATGGAAGATGCACCACATAATAGCTAAGAGAAAGATAAAAATATTTGAGAATTTTTTTTCTAATGCTGGCATTTAAGAAAGGTAAAGAATTATTGTACAAGAAGGATATACTATCAGGAAGGGAAATAACCACATGAAACTAAATACAAATTTTGAGAAGAAAAGGATCACTTTCTACTGTGAGAATCAGGGAAGGCATAAAAACAAAATGTTCAGAATTGGGGGGGGGGTTGTAAGTGTTAGCTAATCTATTTACCTTATATTGCAGGTAAGTTATATGGTATTAGAGACGAGTCAAACTGACAACCTTAAATTCCAAATACAAGATACTTTGCCTTTTGCCCTACTTCATAAAGGAAGTAAGAACTTATAGGAAAATAAAGTAGCAAAGGTCAAGATGAGATTTGGGCACATCTATTCATTTGGTTTGCCTAAAATGTGGGAAAATGTGAAATAATGTTAAAAAATACTTGTTGGAATCAGTGTGTTAAGGTATAAAATGTTGGACTAATGAGTTGATATCTTATACTATAGAAAATTAGCTGTAATTGAAGATTTTTGTTGAAGGGGTATGACAGTCAAATCTTTGCTTAATTAATTAAATATAATTAATTAGTTAATTCAGAATTTGGGGGATCAATAAATATTTATTAGGTGACTGCTATGTGTATGGCACTATTATACATGCTGGGGATATAGTGAAAAGCAAACTATATTTTTTTGCTGTCAATTATATTACAATCTCATTGGGGAAGACAATAAATTAGACAGAATTAATAATGGAGTCCTCGTATTAGGCTGAGAAATGACCTGGGAACATGTAAACTACAGAATTGATTTTATCTTGAAGAATTAAGAATTTCTAGAGACCATGAAGTCTAGGAGAGTATCTAGGTGAGAAATAATGAATCAAATCCCCTAGGTGCTTTCTTCAAAAGGAGGATCAAAGAAGAGCTCCCAGATATCAACTACCTGCACCCACTTCACCAGGGAGAAGGCATTAAAGAGACTAAAGGAGAAGGGGGGGTTGAGGAAGTATGAGTTAATTTCATATTGCAAAATGATGAGTTTCTAAAGAGCAACCAGATGGGAAATCACATGGGAATCAAGTTTATGAGAAAAAAAATCATGAGGACAAAGATTAGGGACATAGATATTATTGAGGAAGATATTTAAATATCCTGGATAACAAGTAATGAGGGATTCAAGTAGAGTAAAGTAGATGCGAATTGAAAAGATAGAAGATATAAAAGGTGTTGTGGATAAGGCCCTGTTAACTAGTTAGATATGAACGTGTTTGTGTGTGTGTGTGTGTGTGTGTGTGTGTGTGTGTGTGTGTGTGTGTGTGTCACAGATACCTTTGTCAATATGTTGAAACCTTCTTGGATTATTTTTTAACAGTTATAATTAAAGAAAATGCTTAATTCAACTAAATATTGATGGAAATAAAGATGTAACTCATCATTCAAATTGATAGGCCCCTTGAAATCCATTCCTGTACTATAGGTTTATAAACCTTAAACTGTAGGAAAGTCAAAGACAACTCTGAGGTTTCAAAAGTGACTGTGAAAATAGGCCTTTTACTAAAAAAAAATGGAAATATTTGGAGAAAGGTCTGGTTTTAGAGTTATCAAAAATTTAGTTTTCAATGTGTTAAATGCATTGAAATGCTGATGAGACACCCACTTGAAAAGATGTACCAGACAGATCTCAGGAGATAAATTGATGTTTGATATGTGTGGGAGGTATTAACATAGTGATCACTGAAATCATAGGAGTGAATGAGATCATCTAGAAGGAAAGGCTAAAAAGATAATAAGGTCAAGCATGGAACTTTGGGATATATCTGAAATTATAGAGTAAGAGGATGATGATGAATCCCAGGAAGAGATTGTGCAGTAGAAAAATAGGTAGGAGTGTTTTGGGGGACTTGAGGTGAACCTCCAAAGTTCAGGAAGGGTGCCTTTTGCAAGGATGCAAGATCCCAAAACTTAGCTTAAAAATAATAGAGAATTTTTTAAATTTGGAAGATAATGTTGAATCTTGCCAGGAGGACAGCATAGGTGGAAGACTGCCTCATAGGTGAAACAGCATAGATGGAAAGCTGTTCCCCATGGCATGAGGTCTGGGGTCTTTATACCCTTTACAACAGTGAATATGTGATTCTGTGCCACAGTGAAGATGTGACTATAGAGTAGGGGTGATGTCAGTATATGCACTGAGGCATGGGCAGGGGAGAGGGGAAAGGTTTTCTTGAAGACATAGGGGGTCATCCTCATAGTTTAAGGACAGAAGGATGTCTGAGATACAAATCAATGGTATCAAGGAGGTGTTTCTCTCTGTCCATCTCAAATCTAAAGGATGATCCAAGGAGGATAATCCTCTCAGGGACTTATAGGAGTTAACAGATGTTTTGGGTTATGAGGCACAAGAATGTAAGGGAGTAAAGGATTTCCCTGCTTACAGTATGCCTGAAACACTTCTATAGTTTTGGGGATACAATGTCCATGCAAGGAGAAGAATCTGAAGATAAGTGTTACAGAAGTCAAAGGAAAAGAATATTGTGAAAAAGTATATCCCAAGTTTCAGATATTATGTAAATCTCAAAAAAAAAATGACAACTGAGAAAAAGCTATTACATTATATGCCATTACTAGCTTTTGAAAGAACAGTTTCAATGAAGTACAGGAGGTAAACATCAGAATTTAAAAGACAAGAGATAATGATAAGGGAATTAATTCAGGGAGCAGAGACTACTTTCTTTGAATTTCAACAATGTAAGGGTGTAGGGAAAAATGTTCAACAGCTTGATGTATAAATGGAGATTTTGAACCCTAGATTTTATTCCCCAGAAGTCCTTGGTATTTCCCAGAATTCCCTATAATCTCTGCTATGTCTCCACATTGGTGAGATCACAATTGGTATTTAACTGGCAGTAACGCCTCCCTCTCTCTCTCTCTCTTCCTTTGCCATGCAGCAAGTATGGTAGTAAGGTGGGGATGGCTGAAATGGTTAACCAGCCATGGGCACATGGCTTTTATTTTGTGTCCTCTTTATTCTTTGATTCTAATGATCCTTAATAAACCTCATAAAATATAATATTTATTATTAAAGATATGATTTAATTTTTATAGTTTTGGCAATCACTGGTCGGATGAGAACTTCTCTATTTTTTTTTTATTATAGCCTAGATAATTTTTTTAAAGCCCCATTTCTCCTGCCAAGGTTTTTCACCCACCATATCCACCCATCCTTGCAAAGTTGCTTTTCCTGATTTAGCAGACTCCTGCTGCCCACTCCTGCCTCCAGTCATCCACTCCTGACATTCTTGACCCTCCGGCCCAACCCCGTGTTCAGGCCCCAGCAACTCTACTTCTGATCTCCAGCCTCCAACCCAGATCGCTCATCCAACCCCAGTCCCAGCACCAGGACCCAGGCTGCTGGTAGCTGCCACTGTGTCTTCAGAATCACAAACCAGCTGGTAAAAACTGGAGTGTTCTTTCTTAAGGCAACAATTAGCCTCCAAGTGGCAGGGTATCTCAGGGGAGAATGAGGAGAAGGAAGAAACTTTTCCAAACAGGAAGTTGATTACAAACATGGCATATTCTATGAGAGAGCAATGCACTGCCTATTTCAAAGGATGTTTTTTTAAGTGCACTGATCCTTTTACTTATCTTACCTGAGATTCAAGGGATAATTTCATCTCCCTGCAACTCTTTGCCATTTGGGCCTGCCCAATTTGAGATTCCTAAAACCCATCTTCTCCCTTGCTATGGGAAATTCCACAGTACTGACAAAAGGAATCTCAACGGCTAAAAAAAAAACAAAAACAAAAAGGAACTTTAAAGAGTGGAGGTTATATTTTTAAGACTTTTCAGACTCCAATGTTTTATAAAAATCTCTGTATTTTATTGCATTTTGCTGATTGTTTTGTTTAAGATTTAATTTTGTTGGTTTTAAGTTCATATATTAATTTATTCAATGCTATTCTGTTACACTGAATCATTTTAATGTACTGGGTTTTAACTACTGTTATATTTTGTTGCTTTTTCCCTATTACCATACTGAACAAATATTACTGAATAAGTCCATATAAAAAAACATTTTTTTTCCATTTTGGCTTTGTAACTTGTCACATAGAGGATGGATGGACTTCATCAAACTGGTTACAATTGTATATCAACATTTGGAAAATTTAATGAGCTAAATATCTCAAATTGATTGTAAGGGGTCTTTAGAAATGATTTTTAGATTTTTTTTCAACTCTGATCATTTTTCCTGCCTCTAACAGGAAGTAAGGTCCATTTTAGTAGCTGAAATTAAGTACAGTTATAATCCCCACCCCCCACATTTGTAAAAAGGTGAATGGATGTGATATTACAGTCTCATTCCAAAGGAGCTGGGAAGTTGATCCCAGTGCATGGTACCCCTAGATGGCTCCCAAAAGAGCAGCATTTCTCATTTATAACTCCTCAGCTCACGTTCCCCTTTCAACAGAATGATCTCTAGATTCTTAGTGACATTTTTAGACTCAATAGTAACAGTACAGAGGTTTGTTTTTTTTTTGTTGTTGTTGTTTTGCTTTGTTTTGTTTTTCCCTAGACCCCCCTGCCACATTTTTGTAATGATGGCAATAATAGATTTTTTTGAAATATCTCAGCCAAGGTTGAAACATTGCTACACCAGAAAAACTTGAGACAAGTATCCATTTTCTTTAAATGTCATACTACAGATTCATGTAAAATATGATAGTGGGTTTGTTTGCTATTGTCATTAAATGGGCTAATATAACTTTGGGGATTCTGATACTTTTTGAATGTGCATTACTTGTACTACTGTTCTTTATAAAAAAAAAAAACTGTTATTTTGTGAAAATCATTTGTTTGTACTCACAGTGGATCTTGGCCAGGTTTGAATAGGAAATGGATCTCATTTTTGGTGAGAAACTTTTGTATTCTACATTTTCTTAGCTGACACAGTGTGTCAAAGTTTATAAGCTATATTTTTGATTTTTAAAACTCTTTTATTATTGTTTTGGCTTGCATGTGCAATATAGTATTTCAGTCATTTTTTCTCTCTCCTTTTTGTATTTGAAGCACATGTCACCTGTATTGAGAAGATTTTCTTTAACTTTTTTTATTTTGCAGTAATATAAGTTTAAAATATATTTTACATAATGTCAATGCATACGTAAAAAGATTTAGACTATAAAAATGATGCTATTGATTATTTAAAAAATCATGGGACTTTGCTTAATGATTCTATCTGATTCCAGGGCAAGAAAATACAAAGGAGTCACTGCACAGTGCCAAAGAAGCAAAAAGCTAAACTGCATGGTGACAAAATAGCACAAGGTCAAAGAGACCAACCAATCTCAATGGGATTGATGAAAATTTTGAGCCAAGACAAGAGGACTTGAACTTTTGGGGTGTTTGAGGTTGTGGCTATTTAACATATAAAGGCAGATTTTCCTTGTCCCACATTCTACCTGGGCTTCTACCTGGCTCCTATAATCTAGTCCCTTTTCTTTTATGGTGTGGCAAACTTTCTATAGTCCTGGCTACTGACTGCATAAATGCATAATTGCTTAAATCACTTTAATTGGGCCCTGATTCAAGGACCTGTTATAGATTTATTTTTCCTTTACTTAGAATTTTTACACACAAGACTTGGAGAGTCTATATTTCATCCAGAAATTATCTTTTTTTCATTTGGATTTATTTTTTGATGTTTTTTTTTTATTTCTCTTGCCAATTGATTCATATACCTCATAACTCAGTCATGTATCCCTAAGTGATCCCTGTGTTTTTCAATCACCCTCTTTAAAGGGGAAAGTATATATATATATATATATATATATATATATATATATATATATATATATATATATATATATATATGTATTATTATTTTAAATTGCAAAATTTAAATTCCTTTTGAAAGTAATTTTAGGTTAAGAAACATGCTACTTCTCCAAATCCAGAAAGTGAACAAACAAGGCAACATGAAGATGCCTCCACAAACCACATGCTACAACAGAAGATCCAGAGTGAACTTTGGGATGTGGTGATTTGAACTGTGTGGTGTTGAATGCATTTGTTTTATATGTATACTCATGCCAAAAGGGACTGCCCCCTAACTGGCTTTTTGTCAATGTGCCTAATAATTATTGTTTTTGTTCTCTTTTCCTCTTATCCTCAAATTATTGTAATTTCATAGTTGGTATGTTTACAAGACCCACTGGAGAGACTAGACTTCTGCAGGTCACAGGGGAGAATGTATAAATGGAGATTTAGAACCCTAGACTTCATTCCCCAGAAGTCCTTGGTATTTCTCAGAATTCCCTATAATCTCTCCTGCATCTCCACTTTGGTGAGATCACAGTTGGTATTTAACTGGCAGTAACGCCTCCCTCTCTCTCTTCCTTTGCCATGATGCAGAAAGTATGGTGGTAAGGTGTGGATGACTGAAATGGCTAACCAGCCATGGACATGTAGTTTTTATTTTTTATCCTCTTTATTCCTTGATTTCTCCTGATCCTTAATAAACCTCATAAATATATTTATTATTAGAGATATAACTTAAATTTTACATTGAGAAAGTCAAAAGGGTGAAGGGTATTTTGGGAATTTTGTCTGAGTCTATATGTTGTCACTTATGATAGAAATGCCTGAGTATACCCCCTAGAGAAGTTAGCAGAAGAGGGAAAGGATCAAAAGATGAGAAAGAGGGTACACCCAAAGACGTAAGGATACAACCAAGGAAATAAAGGCATTGCCAAGGGAACAATTAGATCCTACAAAGGGAGAGGATGAACTTCTAAGGAGTTAATTTTGGCAAGGAGGGTTAATTTATCATTGAGATCAGAGGAAGAAAAGCTTTAAGAAGGAAGATAAAATTTTTGAGATATGATAGAGTGGAGGAATAGGGAATTTTTTGACTGATAAATTCACTTTTCTCATTCACTTAAATGCAAAGATCCTCTGTTGTGATAAAGGCATGGGGATGGTAGATCAGTCAGACAATACATATATAATCAGTGTGTATCATGGACCAGGCACTGCTAAAATACAAAGAAAGGCTAAAGAACAGTCTGGTCTTCAAGGAGCTCACAATCTAGTAGTGGAAGACTATACTTAAAAGCAGTTAAATAGTGAGAAAATAAAGGACAAGAAAGATAGTTGATTGGTTTACTTAGAGATAAGGGTAGGAGAAGTCCAGCCTGTGGCTGGACTACTTGGGTGAGGTCTAGATATCATTGGAGAAATTTCTAAGACAAAAATGGTCCTTAGATTTTATTTTATCCACTAATATTATCTAGGCTGAGATCTTTGGGTATTTCAGTTTATTGTTCAATCTAAGATAAGGGTCATGCTGGAACTTCTCAGAAGGCAAGTTCCCAAGGGACAAAGGCAAATTTGGGGGTTCCATAAAATAAAGTCATCAGTCTCCAATATTAATTTTAGTTACTACTATTGGAAAATCTAGGAGCAACTCACCACTCTCTAGCATTCATACTTTCCAGTCAGTGAGAAGGGGACATAGGGGCAGAAGGTACAAACTTGGTGCAAGTTCTGGGTATATACAATCTTTCAAGATATTGACATTCTTGCAGGCATGAATAATCTAGCATATAAAAGAGATGAATATGGTTGCCATCCAGCAACGGTCCAAATTGCAATTGTTTAGTTGCATTTCAGTAATGTCTGACTTTTTTTTATTATCCCTTTTGAGTTTTTGTTTTTTTTTTTTTTTGCCAAAGATACTGGAGTAGTTAGCCATTTCATTTTTCAACTCATTTTATGGATGGGAAACCTGAGGTAAACAGGGACAAGTGATTTGCCCAAGTTCACATAGATAGTGTCTAAGGCCAGATTTAACCTCAGGGAGTGGAATCTTCCTCACTCTGGGATTCAGAACCCTTATTCTTTGCTATGTAGCTACCTGAATTGCAAATAACACATATTTATAGCTGACCATCAAGTCAAGGCAGTTTTCTAGTCTTCCTACTATAGGAACAGAGAAGTAATATGGTGGGTAAACCAAAGTTGAAGATTAGTTAAGAAGCAACAGCAGAGATATAAGGAAGCTTGGAATTCAATGGTAGGAGGCAGGCCAAAATTGAAATAGTGAATTCTGTGGTTAAGATTGTGGATTGAGGGAACTGAAAACAATCTAGGGTACTGATAATCCTTGAAGATTTAGGAGCAATATAGGAACCTGAAGTCACAATTAAGTCACCATCAAAATTTAGAAGGGCCAAAGCAGTAAGAAAATTAAAAAGAATATAACTGCTGTCAAACAAGTGAACTTTAGAGTTTTGAAGTATGGCAGTGTCCTGGTGATGACTAAAATCAAGTGAAGATGGACTTATGAAAGTTGAGGAGACTAGATAAATGAAAATGAATACATTCATATGAATATTGAATTCATTGAAGATGATAATGGGTATTGGATAGATTATGAATTTATAGGCCACCTAAATAAAGTTTCATTTCCCCTTGGAAAGACAGAGTCAAATAGTTATGGAAATGTATAGATAACTGAAAATCAGCAGCAAGGAGAGAAAAAGGTAAGTAAACTAATTTGATCATTGATTCATTTTGGAGTTTGTGGATCAACTTTGGCTTACTTTTCTTCCTTTGTTTTGCATGATAAGGATGTGCTAACTTTTAATTAAAGACAACTGAATAGATTGAGAAGGTTCCCACAAATGATATAAGCTTCACTTAGGAATACCCAATGTCAAAAATCTCAATTTTTTAGTTCTAAAAATAGTTTGTCACAATAGTTAGTAAAAAGAAAAATAGCCAAGAAAGGTACCCAAAAGAGGCAACTAGATGACTCAATAGATAGAGTGTTGGGCCTGAGTCAGGGATAACTGAGTTCAAATGTGACATACCCTGGGCAAGTAACAAATTCTATTGCCTTGGAAGCAGCTAGATGGTTCAGTGGATAGACTGGTTCTGGAATCATAAAGATCTGAGTTAAAATATAGCCTTACATGCTTATATTAAATGTGACTCTTGACAAGTCACTTAACCTTTGTTTGTCTTAATTCACTGAAGTAGGAAATGGCAAACTTCATTATTTTTCCCAAGAATGATTGGGTATATGATGAAATAAAAGCAAAAGCTACTAAAACAAAGACAGTAATCAAGGGAAGGTCATGTTTCAAATAAGCATGATATAAATGAATATAGATTGATTCAAAAAGATATTGACATAGCAAAATGTAGGGGTTTTTTTGAAGGGTGAAGTTTGCAAGAGGGGTCTGGATCTCTGATTGTCAATTCCTATCCAGGCAATGCAGATTTGCAATTGTCTGAAGCTTTCAATCTTAGAGAATTGCCTGGAAGAATGAAAGGTTAATTGGTTTGCCCCAGGGTGACACAATCAGTATTCCTCTGCTGAGACTAGAAACCTGGTTTTCCTTATTCTGAAGTTGACTCTACTTGTAGATATTGCTTCAAGAGTCAAAAAGATTAAGAAATCTAAAAAAGAAAAAATAACAAAATTCTCTACTGTGAAGAATTCAAAATCACAAGTCAAATAAAAATAGTGATGATATTTTATGTTGTTAGATCAAGTAAATATGTATTTATTAGAGGCTAGGAGTTATGGTAGAACCTGAGGATACAAAAGCAAAAATTAAAATCCTCATAAAAGCAACTTTAAAATGATTCCTACTCTCTAGGAGTTCACAATCTAATGAGGGAGAAAAAAGAAAAACCTGCAAACTATTAACAAGACTATAGACTTAAAGGAAGTTGGGGAAGCCAGGAAATAGAGATGAAGCAGGAGAGATTTCCTGGTATGGGGACAATCAATGAATCCTAGAGTTGGGAGGTAGAGAAAATATATGAGAAAAAAGCAGGTCAATTTCATTGGATATCAGAATATATGGTGAAGAGTAAGCTTTAAGAAGACTAGAAAAGGTAGGTGGAGTCAAGATGGTAGAATAGAAGGAAGACATAGACTGGGGACACTTCCTACCTAGTTTCCTTCACAAAGATTTAGTCAATGTACCAAACTGAAATCTGGTCAGAGAAATCAAGAAAATGTCACATTTCATCATTTTTACAGGTCGGAAAGGAAGTGTGTAGACACTAGGAGTAGGTTTCCAGAAGCCCATCACTCCTGAATCAATACTTAGAGACAGAAAGATAGCCAAGACTAGACACCAGAGTGATAAGCACATTAGCTGGAAAAGATTCTATAGTGAAATATTTAGAGATAGATGGCAACTGATGAGTTAGTCATAGACAGTTATTATCTAATTCTCCGAAGGACTGAATTGGGGAATCTTATAAATAAGAGTAGTAAAGATGAACAGTCATTAGCAGCTATGGAAAAGTAGTGAGCATGGAACATGTCCAGAAGAGTAGCTATGTGGCTCTGAGGTGAGGACCAGAGTGTAGACTTGCTTCCATATTATAACCGACAGTGGAAGCCTATAGTAAAAAACCAGGATAGGAGGCTTAGATGAAATTTAGCTTGAGTTTCACTTACTCTGAAACTGTAGAGCCTCCCAGTAGGCTAATAAGGGCTGAATCCAGCTGCAGTCCAATAAAACTCATGATCAGAGGCAGACTAGTGTAAAAAATAGACTCGAATACAGGACTACAATCCCCACAATTCCTTGCTCCACTTCCCCAAAATGCCTTGTAATCTCACCTGGGCTGAGATCGAGAAGGTATTTAAGCTGATTCAAAGGCTTTTGAGGTCTCTCTTGGGACTCTTGGACTTCTGTTTTGGGGCAGGCCTGGCTTTTTTTCATAATGTAGGTGAGGTTGTGTCTAGGCCACTCTATGGCCTGGACACGTGTTTCTTATCCTGTATTTTCTTTAATCTTTAATCTTCAATAAACCTCTAAAAAATATAATACTCCTTGCAGAAAGAAACTAATTTCTACCTGCCTCAGATGCCTCAGTCTCCCCAGTCTCCTCTAAATTTTAATCTTTACACTAGCTGACCTAGTTGGGGATCAGGAAATTGTAAAACTCAGGCAAGGAGTGCAGCAAAGAAACTTCCAATCAAATCTTTTTGAGAGCTTTAAAATTTTTAGAGCCCTAGACTAAGTTGTGAAATTAGTAGAAAGATGTAGGGGAACAAAAGTTCACATCAGACACTCCTACCAGAAGTGCTCAGAATCTAGCACAAATATAAGAATCAAAGTTAAGGAGTTGGAAAAAATAGCAAACAACAAATAAATAAAATAAACTCATCAAATAAGTAAATAAACACTCAAGTCAGAAGGATGACTAGAAAACATCGACAAAACCTGGAAGAAAAATTGTGCTTAGACAAAAGTCCAATAAGAATTTGTGGAAGGGTTAAACCAAGAGTTATTTATGAGCTAACATGGTTTAAAATGAAAAATAAATAAAAGCTATAGAAGAACAATTAGGAAAAGAAATGGGAGCTATAGAAGAAAATTAGTAAACTGAAAATTAATAACTTTTAAAAAAATAGACAAAATCTTATCCAAGAAAAAAAAAGAATCAAATTAGAATGGACCACATATAAACTAGTGATTTTATGAAACATCAAGTAATATTAAAACCAAATCTAAAATCCAAAGGAAGAAAAATAGAATAAAATCTTAGGCAATTCATAGCAAAAAAGCTAACCTATAAAACACATTTAGAAGATAATTTAAGACTCATGACTTGATAAGTATGACTGCCCTCCTCACCAAATCCTACATATCATACTTAAAAATTATATGAGTGAATGACAACTAATTGTGAACATGATAAGGATCTAGGAACAACTCCAAGCATGATGAAAAAGGCCTTCCACCATTATTGAAGGAAGAGATGGAGTCTTAATGTAGATTGAAACATACCTTCCTTCACTTTATTTCCTCAATGAATTTTTCATTATATAAACAATATATAGCTTGTTTCACATGATGAACAAGGAAATATGTATTATGTGATTTTATATATATATAATCTTTAACATATTGCCTCCTAGAGGAGGACAGTAGGCTAGGAGGGAATTGAATATGGACTGCAAAATGTCAGAAAACAATTATTAAAAATTATATCAACATGTAAATTGGGTAAAAAAAATAAATGAAAAAATAAAATTTCTCAGAACCAAAATAGAAATTGAAGAATACATTTATCACCTTGTGAAAGGAACTACAAAATGAAGACATCCAATATTTTAGTAAAAAACCAGAACTCAAAATTTGAAGAAAAATATTACACACAGTCTCAAGTTCTGAGGAACCTATCATAATCACACAAAATTGATCATCCATGACTTAAAGAAACAGAGAGCTTGGAATATGATATTCCAGAAAGCAAAGGGTCTATAATTACATAGAAGAATAATTTACACAATAAAACTGAGAATAATGTTATAGGAGTAGGAAAGGAGTAACTTTTATTAAAATGAAAGATTTACTATAACATAAAAAAGTAAATGTGAATAAATTGTAAAGGACTAATAAAAGTTAAAGAATGTATATTCTATTATCAAGGTATGATCCTTATAACCCCTCAAACTTCTAACATGAAGCACATGGAATGATTTTTATTTTTGGTGATCTTCACAGGAGAATGGAAAGAGTAGGGAAGTGTAATACACTTGGACAAAGGGGAAGGGAGAAGAAGAATGAAGAAAAGTTGTATATAGAGTACATAAATATACAACAAAGAGGTGGAAGTTTTGAAGGATGGGGAGAAAAAAGGAAGAAAACCAGATTAGCAGTACCAAAAATAAAAGGGAAAAACAAGTTGAATTCATAAGTATAAATGTAAAACCCCCTACCACCTTATTTGAGGATTAGATTTTAATGTTAGCAATAGTTTTGGGTTAATCATAATTGTGATTTTAAGATGAGGTACTTAATGATATCATAAGTGATAATATGAATAGGCTTCTGATTATTATAGTATAAATATTAAGATTTTGAGTTAAGTAGTTAACTGCTTTAACTTGGGCCCCACAAGCCCAAGTGAAGCCTCACCATGAACTTCAAATGGTCATATTTGCTATATGTAAACCTTAAAATTTCTTAGACTTGTGAATGTTGGAAATTTCACCATTGGGAAATTTCATACTTGAAGAATTTCCTACTGATAGTGGGAACTCTATTGGAATGTGAACCCCATTGGCATGGGAGGTTCTTTCTCCTCCCTACTTAAGATTACTTTAGGACAGAAACCTTTTGCTGAACAATGGAAAGGGCTTTGACCTATGCTTAAGCATAGAACAGGAAGTTCTTTGAGTCATGATTGATTTTAGAATTGATACAATAGAGATAGTTGGAATGACAGAACCAGGTCTTGGAACTTCCAATCTCCACCCTGCTCAGGGTAACAGGATTTAGGAAGGGCTGCAACAAAGGATCAAGATTTAATTATTTGAGAATATGACCTTCAACAGACATGTGCAAAGCCACAGACCTCTGGGAGGTCCTGGGTTAAGCTAGAGCCACCATTGGCACAGGGAAGACATGGACAGTGATTGGTAGATGTGAGAACTGAGGGGAGGGAACTTGGATGGTTTCCTTAAAGATAGCAGGGTCTGAGGACTGAAGAGGGTTGGAGAGGTTTTGCTCTGAGAGGTTGTGCTCTGAGAAGCTTGCTCTGAAGGAAGCTGGAGGTGGAGGCCCCTGAGACTGTTTCTCCATTTTGGTCATGTGAGTGATAGGGACTGATCTCTTTTCTTTGCCTCAGCTATCTAAGGGCTTGGGCCTTTTGGCCAAGCCTAAACAGAGGGAGTATTCTTCCTCCTGTTTGTAATTAAACTCCATAAAAGGTTGACTGCTGACTTGAGTTTTCATTTAGGAATTACATAGCTGAATTCCTTGGCGACCTTAAATTAATATATATCAGTCTTTTAAAATGATTTCCTTGTCACATTGTGGCTGACCACATGGGAGTCTAAAGAATTCTCTCAATAAACTTCTGAAATTCCTTGCCTTTTTACTCTACCGTCTTACCACTTAGTCCCTTTTAACAGCAAACTTGGCTTAAAGACACAGCTGCTAGAACAAGTGAGTATAAAAAACTTTTTCTCTCTTCAATTTTCTCCTTAACTTAAATTGGAATCCGCAGTTTTTCTTTTTCTTCCCTTTAATCTTAAGGGACAGCTGGGTAGCTCAGTGGATTGAGAGCCAGGCCTAGAGACAGAAGGTCCTGGGTTCAAATCAGACCTCGGATACTTCCCAGCTGTGTGACTCTGATAGTTAGATAGAAAACAGCTGTTTTAAATCTCAGCAACAGGACCCTAAAGTCCTGGCTGGAAGAGCTGTTTCTAAATATCCTTTCCCTTAAGGAACAACTTCCTAGATTAGGAAAAAAAAACCCTGTGGAAATTTTGTTGCTTTGCCCAGCTCCCCACGTGTTTTGTGAAATTACAAAATATATATATAAAAATGAGTACTACATTCTTTGACATTTATATGGCAGCTGAAGAATTAGGGGCATTGAGGAATGCAGGATACCTCCAAATTTTTATATTAATAGATACTGTCATTTTTGTACTCCTCAATACTATATTTAGAGATGCTAAAATAAAAAATATTGAGGATAAAATAGAAAAAAAATTGACGGTAAAATGCAAGCCCAATTAGAAGATCTAAAATGTTTCTTACAGGATCAATGGGCAAACACCCACTCTATCAGAAACAGACCTGTTTCTGAACCTTTGAATGAGGAAATTTCCTTCCCTGAAATAGAGATGGAAAACACCTTCCCTATAGCCCAGTTAACAGACTGCTTCTCTCGTGCAGTGCAAATCTTGACTGAATTTAATCCCCAAAACCCTTCCCCTGCAATCCCAGTTTCTCATGTTCCCTCTCCTACAGAAAACCAAATTCCAATGCAAAGGAGATCTTGTCCTCCTAGAGAAACCTGTCCTTGTCAAACTGACCCACAGGTATAAAATTCAACTAGAGGCCTGTTTCCTCTAAGAGAAGTACCTGAAATAGGACGGAATGGGGATGTGGTGACTTTAAGACATAGGATACCGTTTACTCCCCAAGAAATAAATGAATTTACACTAAATGTCCCCACATATGAACAAGATCCTTTTCTAGGAACAAAAAAGATGGGAGACATATTTTTTCAGTATAATCAGTCTTACAAGGACATTGAGGACTTACTACAGGCTTTTTTAAGTGAACGTGAAAAAAATAAAATAGTTGCTCATTTCAACAAAACCTGGGGGCGTAATGCAGCACATTGGCCATCTCAGGATCCCGAATAGGACTATAACAATCCTGAGGATTATCTACAACTATACCATTGTAGAGAGGCCATCCTCACGGCAATGAAGGATGTGCAGACAGTACAGATAAGTGGATGGAACTGGAAAAAATTAAGCAAAAGGAAGAAGAATCACCCTACTGATTTATGGATAGAATTATCGAGTTTGGGGACAGATACTTAGATTGGGACTTAACTAAAGAGAGTAGTTTAAGACAAGTTAGAAGGATCTTTGCAAATAACTCTTGCAAAGCAATTAAGAATTATTTTAGAACACAATGCCCAAGATGGTCAGATATGGACCTTGAAGAATTGCGAAAAACAGCTATATATGTTTTAAAGGGAAACAAAGAAAAGGAGGAAGAAAATAATGATGACATGGAGGAAATGAAGAAAAAATAAGATATTTAATAGATAGGATAACTAAATTAGAAAGTGGGCATGATAATGAACCAACGACAATTCCCCTCTCCAGAAATCCAATTATCAATACATTAGTTGCCACTTCTGTGAGAAGAAGGGCCACAAAATGATGGAATTTAGAACCTTTCTTAAGATGATTGGAAGGAATACACACTTTAATAATAGCTTTAGAAATATTAACTATAGAAATGATGATAATGGTTATAGAAACCAGAATTCTAGAAATTATAATAATGACTATGGAAATAACTATAATGAATATAGAAATAAGAACTTTAGAAACCAGAATTATAGAAATAGGAATTGGGAAAATAATGACAATGCTCTAAATGAAGAAAATTATAATGAAAATGAACAACAACAATATATGAGAAATGGCGCTCCTCCAAAAAATACTCGAGGTACTAATGATCCTCAGAGAGGTGCCCTTCAGGGGGGTGCCCAAGGAATATCCCAAACACAATGATGGTGTCCGGGGGGGGAGGCTGGGGCACAGGAATCAGAGGATACAACCTTTGATTTCCCGGACCCTGATGTCCTACTACCCATTGTCCTTATCCACTGCCCCCCCATACTAATGAACCCCATGTTACCTTAAAGGTGGGTAACACCTATTATGATTGTCTATTAGACACCGGAGCTACCTGGTCTGTATTAAAGAGAACACCTGATTTACAATGTTATTCTGTTGGCTCAGAGAATGTAATAGGAGTATCAGGAATAACCCAAAGAGTTAAAAGACTTCCTCCTAGAATGGTGTCTGTAGGACCCCTAGAGTTACAACACTCCTTCCTTTTGATTCCTGACTCCCCTTTAAATTTGCTGGGGAGGGACCTCCTATGCAAACTCAGAGCCACAATAACCTGCTCCCCAGATGGCTCATTATCATTAGATGTACCAGAGGAATCTTTCAATTTACTCCCTGTACTTCTCTCTGAAAACCAGGAGGCAAAAGAGCCTTCCACTTTCGAAATACCTAAAGATATACCGGAATCTCTTTGGGCCACATCTTCTTCCGATGTAGGCTTACTTAAATCTGCTATTCCTGTTCAGATAAAAACTAAATCTAGCCCACCTCCTTCTATCCCTCAGTATCCCCCTCTCAAAGGAGGCAATTGAGGGTATTACACCAGTTATTAACTCATTAATAGAACAGGGAATAATAATCCCTTGAAAATCTGAATACAACACGCCCATCCTGCCAATTAAAAAAACAAAAAGCGGGCCCAATGGCAAGCACCTCTATAGATTCGTACAGGACCTAAGGGCAGTGAATAATCACGTTATAAAGAGACACTCCGTAGTTTCTAACATACATACTATTATTTCATCCATTCCTAGCACAGCTACATACTTTACAGTAGTAGACTTGTGTTCAGCTTTCTTTTCCATACCTATACATGAGAACTCCAGGCATATTTTTGCTTTCACCTGGAAGCGCTCACAATATACCTGGTGTTGGCTGCCACAGGGTTATGTCGAAAGTCCGAGCTTATTTGAGCAAATTTTGAGCCAAGACACAGATAAAGCTTAATTTATGTTTAAGTCATAGGACTTCCTTGTATCTACACTCTTTACAAAGTACTCAAACAAGTACAAAGCTTGACTATCATACTGGCTCCCTATATCCCTGAAAAAAAAATCAGACGAGGGAATGACATTTCCCCATCAAAATAGAATTCTAATTCTTTTCTTCTTATATTATGGCAACTTCCTGTAGTCTTGGCTACAAATGGCTAAGTGAAATATTACTGCATTCTGTCCTACATACTTGTGGGATAGAAATTTCTTTAAACTGGACCTAAACAAGGCCTATTTTGAATTTTTCTCATGTTTTTGATTATTTTTCTATTCATTGGTAATTGACACATACACCCCCATAACTGAACATTGCATTCTGAGCTAAACTTGATATTGTTTTTTAATACTTACTTCAGGGGGGATTGTATTTTAATTTAAAATCTAAGAATTTTTTTTTATTTTTGAATTTTTTTTGTTTGAGATTGTATTTTTATAAAAATCCAAGAATTTTGATTTTTGTTTAAGATTTTACTGTTATAGAAAAAAAAATCAAATATTTTGATTCTGTTCGAGAAAAGATCTTCAAGGAAGAAGCTTGAAACTTTTATATCCAGAGAATGAACTGTTGCAGAAAGATGCCGAAAACCTACACTTCATCAAGAAGATCAAGAATGAACTTTGGATATGATTGATTGGACTGAACTTTTGATTGAACATTTATTGTAATTGTACACATTTATGCCAAAAGGGACTGCCCCTAATTTGGCTTTCTGTCAATGCACCTAGCAAAACATTGGTTTTGCTTTCTTTTCTTTTCTATTTCCTCTCTCACTATTCTAATTCTCTTAGAAAATTGAATATTGTGTATATCTAAAGTTAGAAGTGCATTTAGAACTACAAAATGATTATGTTAAATGATCAATGGGGAGACTAGTCTCCCAATGATCATCAGGGGGGATTGTAAACCTTAAAATTTCTTAGACTTGTGAATGTTGGAAATTTCACCATTGGGAAATTTCATACTTGAAGAATTTCCTACTGATAGTGGGAACTCTATTGGAATGTGAACCCCATTGGCATGGGAGGTTCCTTCTCCTCCCTACTTAAGATTACTTTAGGACAGAAACCTTTTGCTGAACAATGGAAAGGGCTTTGACCTATGCTTAAGCATAGAACAGGAAGTTCTTTGAGTCATGATTGATTTTAGAATTGATACAATAGAGATAGATGGAATGACAGAACCAGGTCTTGGAACTTCCAATCTCCACCCTGCTCAGGGTAACAGGATTTAGGAAGGGCTGCAACAAAGGATCAAGATTTAATTATTTGAGAATATGACCTTCAACAGACATGTGCAAAGCCACAGACCTCTGGGAGGTCCTGGGTTAAGCTAGAGCCACCATTGGCACAGGGAAGACATGGACAGTGATTGGTAGATGTGAGAACTGAGGGGAGGGAACTTGGATGGTTTCCTTAAAGATAGCAGGGTCTGAGGACTGAAGAGGGTTGGAGAGGTTTTGCTCTGAGAGGTTGTGCTCTGAGAAGCTTGCTCTGAAGGAAGCTGGAGGTGGAGGCCCCTGAGACTGTTTCTCCATTTTGGTCACGTGAGTGATAGGGACTGATCTCTTTTCTTTGCGTCAGCTATCTAAGGGCTTGGGCCTTTTGGCCCAGCCTAAACAGAGGGGGTATTTAAGCCCTATTCCCTTCTCTCTCTCTCTCTCTCTCTCTCTCTCTCTCTCTCTCTCTCTCTCTCTCTCTCTCTCTCTCATACCTTTCTTCCTCCTGTTTGTAATTAGACTCCATAAAAGGTTGACTGCTGACTTGAGTTTTCATTTAGGAATTACATATCTAAATTCCTTGGCGACCTTAAATTAATATATATCAGTCTTTTAAAGTGATTTCCTTGTCACATATATCATGCACCCTCAGCAATTATGGCCTTAAACTTGTGACTTGGCCTTCAGGTTTTCTACTCCCCTTTGTCTATCAAGTGACTTCTTATACCAATTGGAAGTATTTCCTGGTTGTTCTAACTAATGAACATTGCTTCTGCATGCCTCTATCTTTAGATGGGTATAATTATTGTCTTGGAATATTTTTGTACTAGTTTAAAATTTGTAATATTCCTTGGAAATAAAAGAAGGCCTCTCACTGAGCTCAGAGTCTCTTGGTTCTGGCCAGGAGTACAGCTTTATTGTCAGACTGGTCCTCTTTCAATAAACCTATGGATTAGAGACTTTGATTGGTTTTACTATTAATTTACATGACATAACCAATGAAGAATTAACAGTAATTTTAGGAGCTATTTCATCCAATAAATGCCAATAAAACTGACACTCTAAATGAAATAGATTAATGTTTGGGTAAGAAATTGCCCTAGTACCCAAATATTACTAAAATAAGCCTATCTCATTCACGATATTCTCAAAGGGAAAAAGAGAGAATAAGATGGATTTACCAGTGAATTATATGAAACATTTAAAGAGCAATGAAGTGCAATACTACATAAACAATTTGAAAAAAAATGAAAAAAATGTGATCCTGCTAAATTCTCTTGATGATACAATATGGGTTGATACCTAACCTAGGGAAAGTAAAAAGAGAGAATGAAACCTATAGACCAATATCCCTAATGAATATTAATACACATTTTTAAATAAACTAATAACAATGAGAATAAAGCAACATATCTTAGAGATCATATAGCAAGATCTGGATGGATTTATATTAGGAATACATGGCTTTTTCCATATTAGTAACAGTAAAATATTTGAACATATTACTTAACAAAATAACAAATATATTATATTAATAAATGCAGAAAAATGTTTTTGATAAGTATAATACTCATTTCTTTAATAAAACACTAGATAGCATCAGAAATTTACTTGAAATGATAATGAATATTCAGCTATATCCAAGAACCAACATTATCTATAATGGGCTTAAGCTAGATGACTTTTCAATAAAATCTGGGATGAAATAACAAAGTATAGTATCATCATTACTATGCAATATTGTGCTAAAAATTCTGGTTAGAGCAATTAAAAAATTAAAGAGTAAGTTTAGATGAAGATGGGGGAAACCAATTTACACCTAGCAGATATGATGATTTTGATTAGAGAGCCCTGGAGAGTCAACTAAAAAAACTAATATAATGACAAATTACAAAAACGTTGAGAACACCAAAATGAATCATCAGCATTTTTATCTGTTACAAAAAAAATCCAGTTGTAAGAGATAGAAAATATTTCATTTAAATAACTATAGAGAGTATAAAATATTTGGGAATCTATTTCCCAAGACACAGATACACATAGGAATTATATAAACACAGTTACAAAACACACTTTAGATGACGACATCTAAGTGCTTGGTGAAATATTAATTGCTTTTGAATAAAGTGAACTAACATAATAAAAATAACAATACTACCTAAATTAATTGAACGTTTTTAGTACCATATCAAACTAGCTACCAGCTACCAAAGGATTACTTAATGGATCCAGGGGAAAAAAAATCATCTGGAGAAAGAAAAGGCCAAGAATATAAATGAAATTAATGAGAAAAAATAGGAAAGAAGGGGGTCTAGTAGCACTAGATATCAAACTGTACTAAAAAGCCATAATTATCAAAACAAATTGAAACTGAGTAAGAAATAGAGAGGTTTATTGGTGGAAGAGATTGAGTATATAACATACAAAGTAAATGAGCATAGTAAACCACTGTTTGAAAAATCCAAATATCTTAACTATTGGAGCTAGAACTCATTATTTAATGGAAAACTATAGGAAAAACTGGAGAAAAATACAGCAGAAACTTCATGTAAATATTTTTCAACATCTATCAAGATGAACCTCAAATGGGTAAATGATTTACAATCAAAAGAATAATATCATAAGCAAATTAGGGAGCATTGTCTGAGGCACTAGTATGGCAGCAGTGTCAGAGGAGAGAAGAGGGATTATAAAAGAAATGTGATTTTAAAATCACAGGACTTGGATAAAGGACAATGAGAAAAAGAGAAGATTCAAAAATGTAAATCTGAGTGAATGGGAATATGGTATGTAGCTAGAAAATAATTCATGTGAAATGTAGGGGTTTTAATGGACTCAAAGCTTCATATGAATTAACAGTATGACTGAACACTCAAAAAAGTTAATGTCCTAGAATACAATTACACAGAAAAGGGCAGGATTATGTCATTTCTCTCTATGACAATTTAAAAGTGGATTATTTTTTGTTTTTATAATACCCTAATTTTCAAAAATGGTTTTGTAAGATTAAAATTAATATCCAATACTCCAAGTATTATATTTTATAAGATTTATTAATCATCACTTGAAGTAAAGGAATAAAATAGCCTGAGTAAAGAGAGAGAGGGTGGATTTACAGAAAGTAACTACACAAAGTAAGCACTTAATTGGGGACAAAAGGAAAGGGATTGATTCTGGGAGATGAAGTTCAAGGGTACAAAATTCTACTTACACAGTTTCAAATATGAGAGTACTAAGTGATTGCTATGCAGCTAGTGAGTTATTCCTTTAGCAAAGAATTAAAAATAAATTAAGATTTAGCAAAACTAATTAACACGTCGATCAAGTGTGGTAGTAGATTTAATGTTCTTTATTCATAGTTCTGCATCTCAGTAAATGATTTGAATGAAGTGTTTTGTTTTTTCCCCCTCTCAGGGGCATGATATCTTAGAAAGGAAAAGATAATTATATTAAGAAAAGGGTGAAGAAGATGGTGAGAGGATTGAAAGACAAGGAAGTCCTACAGCATTTTAAAATTTTCCCCACCCCTTCCCTACACACAAAAGTATTATTATCCAAAAATATGAAAAATTATAAAAATAAACTCTTTGCCATGTTCTGCCATCATTTCATTATATTATATATATATATATATATATATATATATATATATATATATATATATATTTAGATTTCCTCCTTTTCTCAGCTAATATTTTAGTGGAAAAAAATCCACAAAAGTAAACCAACCTGACCATAATCTTTGCTTCTCCTTCTCTATAGTTTCTTCTTAATATCTCATAATACTTCTTAATCTGACTCATCACTCAATTGAACTAATATTATTGTCATTGATGTCCAAATTGTCAGATTTTATTTTTTTCTATCTTCATCTTTCTCAATATCTATGTGTATTTTACAGTTTTAATCACTTTCTCCTGGATACTTTCTCTTCTCTGATGTTTCATGACTTTACTTTCTCTACATATCCAAATGTTCCTTTTTAGTCTCCTTGGATACTTCATTATCCACATCATATTCCCTAAATATTGGTATACCCTAAGACTGTTCTGAGCTCCTTTCTCTTTAGTTTTTCACCTGCTGCCTCATCAACTTCAATGAGTTTATTATTTCTCTTTATGACTCTCTGATCCATATATTCAGCTCTTTCATCTCTCTTCAGTTCCAGTTCCCCATCATCAATTGCCTATTGGATATTAATGAACTATCTCATAAGTATCTAAAACTCAACTTGTCCAAAACAACATTGTTTTTATCTTTAGTCATTCCCCCAACACCCTCTTTCAGGCTTGCTTATTCTTCATCTGGTTTTCAACTTTGAAATTACCAGCTTCCTTGTCTCACTCTTCCACCAGCTGCCAAATAGAATTATTTCTACCTCTACAATGTTTCTCTGTACTCCGGCCTAGTTAAAGCCCATATCATCATATGACAAGACTACTGCAATAGCTTTCCTGCTTCAAATATATTCCTACTCCAATCTATCCTCAATCATATTGCCAAAGGTATTTGCCTTAAATACAGGTTTGGTCATGTCACTCCTGTATTCAGTCAGTTCTACTTACAAGTATTGTCTAGAGGACCAAATATAAACGATTTGACTTTTAAGGTCCTCCACAACCTGTCCCCTACCTTCTGTTCTAGATTCATCGATCATTACTTGACTTTCTATATATATATATATATATATATATATATATATATATATATATATATATATATATATATATAAATATATATATATACACATATATATTCTATATATAAACCCAAGATAACTCCTCTTTCAAAGACTTCTGTTCTTTGAAGGCCTTGACTTAGTCTGTCCTGTATTTGTCCTGTATTTGCCATCTGAACACACTTAGGAGCCTTTTATCTTGGCTGAGTAGCCACTGAACAGGTCCATGGAGGCAATTGCCTTTTTTTCCCCCAGATTTTTTTTTTCTAATTGAAAATTTGTATTTAATAAATTTATTTAGAATTTAAAAAAAAAGGAAATTGACCTTGCTGATCTTCATGCTGTTCTTCTGTCCCATCTTCCTGCTTTTGAAATGGTAATCTCCCATTTGTATAAATGGAGATTTTTGAGCCTTTGGACTTCATCCCCCAGAAGTTACTTAGAATTTCCTAAAATTCCATTTTCCTGTATCCCCATGTTTTGCATGATTATATTTAAGTGGCTGTAACTCCTCCCTCTCACTCTCTTGGATCTGCTACCGGACTGAAGTCAGGCAGTTCTTTTGTTTTAGTTATTTTTAATAAAACTTTATAAAATATAATATTTAGTTCTTGATTATTAATTCTAAAACCCACACATTCTTATAATGTATTGTAAAAATGGAGATTTGAGGCCCAGATTTCAATTCCCAGAAGTCCTTGTAGCTCCCAGAATTCACTATAATCCCACCTGAATTCCCACCTGGGCGGAGAACAGAAATTGTATTTAAACCGACTCTCCACCTACTTCAGAAGCATGTCTCCCAAGATGTAGTAAGTAAAATTGAATGGGTCTTTCGGCCCTCCTAAGCACATGCTTTCTTATAGTCTCTTTATTTCTTAATCTTTAATAAACCTCATAAAAGTATAATACTTTTAGCAGAGAAACTAATTTTAATCTTAACAATATTTATGTATTGCCCCCCCTCCCTCTTTCTCTCATAGAATCTTTTATTTCCTTCAATACTGACTTCAGTAAAGCTTTTCCTGACCATACCTGCCCACTTTCAGTAACTACTAGTAATTCACATTTCTTATTTACCTTACACTTGGTTTCTATTGATTCTGTATATACCTATCAATGTACAAGCTATCATCTCCTATAGAAGCCAAGTCCTTTGAGAACAGAAACTGTTTCAGTATTGTCTTTGTAACCCTACTGCCTGACATAGTATACTTGATTAATAAATTTGAGTAATTGAATGAAGTAAACCAATGAACTGGATACATATGCAATTAAGAAAAGGAGGCTTAAGGGGCACATGGGAATTGTTCTTATACTATTTGAAATTTTGTAAGGTTGTAGGGGATGAGGTTTTTTTTTTAAACCCTTTCCTTCTGTCTTAGAATAAATATTATATATTGGTTCTAAGGCAGAAAAGTTGTAATGGCTAGGTAATGGGGGTCAAGTGACTTGCCCAGAGTCACATAGCCAGGAAGTGTCTGAGGCTAGATTTGAACCCAGGACCTCCCATATCTAGGCCTGGCTCTTAAACCACTGAGCAACCCAGCTGCCCCCATGGGATGAGATTTTCATGAAATGTAAAGAACTCTACATGAAGAAATTTTATTAGTACAGGTTGGCATTTTTCTTTAATTTATGACCATAAAAAGTAGCCTATAATACTGTGAGATAAATTCATTGCTTATGATCAACTGGTTACGTGTCGGGGGCATGAACCTAAGGCTTCAAGATCTGGGATTTTTTTTGTCCTTATGCTAAGCTGTCTCTTAGCTATGATGAGGAGGATGAAGATGACGATGAAGAGGTGAAAGTGGAGAAGGGGAAGAAGGAAGGAGAGGATTTTGTGAGTAATCAAAGGAAAGAAATACTATGTGATTCATCTTTTAAGCTTGAATGAATAACACAGTAATTCTGCAAAAGGAAGATGTAGAGAAGTCAAGAAGAAAATATTTCAGGGAAGATAACTGGGTTTTGTAATCCCATAAGTTACAAAAGACAAACTTAATTTTTTTTCAGATATGAGTTTGAACCTTGGGAGTTTTCAAAAATGTAAAAGGTGTTTCTTAATGTATTTGAAGGAGAGTGAATTTTAGATAAATTTATTGTCATAAACAATTAACATGTTAATTAGAATCCATCATTACTTAATCTTTTGTGTAGGTGAGCAGTGACCACAATTTTCCAACACTTTGTTGATTGAGTTCTAGGAATTAGTGGTCTTGAATGTAATATTGCTTCATTTCATTTAGTCCATATTTCTTCTTAAGTAATACTAGTTAGTAATATCTTACCATCATTTTCTAAAGTAGTTCTACTGTAGTTTTTATAATGACTGGAAGGGAAATATACCTATGGCTTCAACTATATATTTATCATCATCAACTTTCTGATAAGGGGAACACTGATGTCAGACTTGAGGAGTAGAAGACTGTTTACCTTTGTAGCAAAGACTTTAATGTGTTGTGACATCATAATGATATATCCCGTCATTTCTACATTTCTACTTTTCTCCAAAGTTATAGTCAGGGAGAGAAACTCTGGAGAGGAAAGAGTCCTAGATAGGATGAGGTGGGTCAATCTCAGTCCCTCATACTATCCAGCCCTATGATATTCTGTAGACTTTAAGAGTTATATCAAGGGACTTTACCTCCTTTCCATCAATTTCAATATGCTTGTTTCCTTATTGTACACTAATAAATAAAACACTAAAAAAGGAAGAGAAATCTGAAATGAAAGGACTTTAAGAAACAATCATGATCAAGCACACATGTAAAACCTAGTGGAATTGCATGTTGGCTACGGGAAGGTGTGTGGGGGGGAGGTAGGGAAAGAACATGATTCTTGTAACCAAGGAATAATGTTCTAAATTGAGTAAATAAAATTTTCAGAAAAAAAGAAAGAATCATGAGTTGCAGGAAATGACAACTATTCTTGGTAAATTTTGTAAATTGATCAGGTAAACAAAATATGCCTGGGGTCTGTAAAAAATAGACTCGAATACAGGACTATAATCCCCATGAGCCTTTGCTCCACTTCCCCAGAATGCCTTGTAATCTCCCCTGGGCAGAGATGGAGAAGGTATTTAAGCTGATTCAAAGGCTTTTGAGGGCTCTCTCCCTTTTTTGAACTTCCATTTTGGAGCAGACATGGCTCTTTCCATAATGTAGGTGAGGTTGTGTCTAGGCCACTCTATGGCCTGGACACGTGTTTCTTATCCTGTCTTTTCTTTAATCCTTAATCCTTAATAAACCTCAAAAAAAGATAATACTCCTTGCAGAGAGAAACTAATTTCTATCTGCCTCAGTCTCCCCATATATTCTTAAATTTTAATCTTTACAGGTCAAAAAATGGGCCCTCAAATCAGTACTCATAGATAAAGAGCCCCAAACAGTTGGGGTATGTCATTACTAGGAAGGCTATAATCACCAGGTTGAGTGTAAGGACATTTTGTGCAGAAGTTCAATTGGGTTTTGGAAGAAATAGTTGAAGGAAAGGTAAAAATATTCTCTCTGTAAACTCCCTAGTATATTATTTTTTACTTGCTAACAATGTAAGTTCAATGGTCTTTTATGCTGCTGAATGATGGCAAGTATTGTCAGGATCCTCTTCACTTTGTCAGTCTGGGACCAGGTATATCCCTGTGGGAAGCAAATAACAACTACAGCTTCCTATAGCAAGGAATTAGCTTTTTTAGTACAGCTAAAGTTAATTGCTATTTGGTCTGGCTGGATAAAGATGTTCTTGATTCCTTGACCATTTGCACTGGTTACCATGTAATTTGCTATCTTGGTTTGTTAGTAAGGCCCATCCCATTGGGCATACATGGACACACGTACTATAGTTAACTATAGGAGAGTCAGTAGACTTAAAGAGGGATATATAGAGTCATGAAAATAGTGAATGTGAATTTGGACAAGCTTAGGAGAGAGGTTCTGGCATGCACTGAGTCAGAAAGAGTCAGATATGACAACTCGGTGACAACAACACATTTTTTGTGAAATGTTAAGTTATGAAATCTTATGATTATTAAATAAGAACTAGACACATCAACAAGCAAACTAGCAAGAACCACATGATTATCTCAATAGATGCAGAAAAAGCCTTTGATAAAATACAACACCCATTCCTATTAAAAACACTAGAAAGCATAGGAATAGAAGGGTCATTCCTAAAAGTAATAAACAGTATATATCTAAAACCAACAGCTAATATCATCTGCAATGGGGATAAACTAGATGCATTCCCAATAAGATCAGGAGTGAAACAAGGATGCCCATTATCACATCTACTATTTGACATTGTACTAGAAACACTAGCAGTAGCAATTAGAGAAGATAAAGGAATTGAAGGCATCAAAATAGGCAAGGAGGAGACCAAGTTATCACTCTTTGCGGATGACATGATCGTCTACTTAAAGAATCCTAGAGATTCAACCAAAAAGCTAATTGAAATAATCAACAACTTTAGCAAAGTTGCAGGATACAAAATAAACCCACATAAATCATCAACTTTTCTATATATCTCCAACACAGCTCAGCAGCAAGAACTAGAAAGAGAAATCCCATTCAAAATCACCTTAGACAAAATAAAATACCTAGGAATCTACCTCCCAAGACAAACACAGGAACTATATGAACACAACTACAAAACACTCGCCACACAACTAAAACTAGACTTGAACAAATGGAAAAACACTAACTGCTCATGGATAGGACGAGCCAATAGAATAAAAATGACCATCCTACCCAAACTTATTTATCTATTTAGTGCCATACCCATTGAACTACCAAAATACTTCTTCACTGATTTAGAAAAAAACATAACAAAGTTCATTTGGAGGAACAAAAGATCAAGGATATCCAGGGAAATAATGAAAAAAAACACATATGATGGGGGCCTTGCAGTCCCTGACCTAAAACTATATTACAAAGCAGCAGTCATCAAAACAATTTGGTACTGGCTAAGAAACAGAAAGGAAGATCAGTGGAATGGACTGGGGGAAAGCGACCTCAGCAAGACAGTATACGATAAACCCAAAGATCCCAGCTTTTGGGACAAAAATCCACTATTTGATAAAAACTGCTGGGAAAATTGGAAGACAGTGTGGGAGAGACTAGGAATAGATCAACACCTCACACCCTACACCAAGATAAATTAAAAATGGGTGAGTGACTTAAACATAAAGAAGGAAACCATAAGTAAATTGGGTAAACACAGAATAGTATACATGTCAGACCTTTGGGAGGGGAAAGGCTTTAAAACCAAGCAAGATATAGAAAGAATCACAAAATGTAAAATAAATAATTTTGACTACATCAAACTAAAAAGCTTTTGTACAAACAAAACCAATATAACTAAAATCAGAAGGGAAACAACAAATTGGGAAAAAATCTTCATAGAAACCTCTGACAAAGGTTTAATTACTCATAATTATAATGAGCTAAATCAATTGTACAAAAAATCAAGCCATTCTCCAATTGATAAATGGGCAAGGGAAATGGATAGGCAGTTCTCAGATAAAGAAATCAAAACTATTAACAAGCACATGAAGAAGTGTTCTACATCTCTTATAATCAGAGAGATGCAAATCAAAACAACTCTGAGGTATCACCTCACACCTAGCAGATTGGCTAACATAACAGCAAAGGAAAGTAATGAATGCTGGAGGGGATGTGGCAAAGTAGGGACACTAATTCATTGCTGGTGGAGCTGTGAACTGATCCAACCATTCTGGAGGGCAATTTGGAACTATGCCCAAAGGGCGACAAAAGAATATCTACCCTTTGACCCAGCCATAGCACTGCTGGGTCTGTACCCCAAAGAGATAATGGACACAAAGACTTGTACAAAAATATTCATAGCTGCGCTCTTTGTGGTGGCCCAAAACTGGAAAACGAGGGGATGCCCATCAATTGGGGAATGGCTGAACAAATTGTGGTATATGTTGGTGATGGAATACTATTGTGCTAAAAGGAATAATAAAGTGGAGGAGTTCCATGGAGACTGAAACAACCTCCAGGAAGTGATGCAGAGCGAGAGGAGCAGAACCAGGAGAACATTGTACACAGAGACTAATACACTGTGGTATAATCGAACGTAGTGGACTTCTCCATTAGTGGCGGTGTAATGTCCCTGAACAACTTGCAGGGATCCAGGAGAAAAAAACACCATTCATAAGGAAAGGATAAACTATGGGAGTGGAAACACCGAGAAAAAGCAACTGCCTGAATACAGAAGTTGAGGGGACATGACAGAGGATAGACTCTAAATGAACACTCTAATGCAAATACTATCAACAAAGCAATGGGTTCAAATCAAGAAAACATCTAAGGCCCAGTGGACTTATGCGTCGGCTATGGGGGGTGGGGGGGAAGAAAAGAAAATGATCTATGTCTTTAATGAATAATGCTTGGAAATGATCAAATAAAATATATTTTAAAAAAATAATAAATAAATAAATAAATAAGAACTAGAAGAGGTCTTAGAGGTCATCTAGTCCCATTTCCGTCCCCCCCGCCCATATCCCCAATCTCATCAATAAGGAAATTCAGGTCAAAAGATTATGACTTGCTTAAAATCACACACTTAACAAATAGTAGGGCTGGGATTCGAACCTATATTCTCTGCCTCCAATCCCTCAGTTTTCCCCCACTCTCCTTTGCCTCTTTGGTTGATAAAAATTGAATTAGCTCAATTCCCAAAGGACATCTGAATTCTTATAATGCTACTGAGGGGGTCAAAGAAATGTCAAAAGTGATGAGGTTTAATCTGTTTGATAGTATTGAGGCTGATCTAAAGATGCTGACTATGAATAGGCACAACTAGAAAAATTTGAAATTATCAAAGGATAATTTAAATTGGACTTTTACTTTCATTCATATGATCAATCAAATTTTAATATCCAGTACATGTTGCTTTACTTTTTTATTTAAAAGTAAATCAGTCTAGTATGTAGCTTATGAACAGCCTCATGTCCTCATATTCTTTTTATTCTTCTCAAACCATTTACCAAAAGGGAAATATTAATGACTTTTTGTTTGGTTAGCCTTTAGCATAGCAAACAGTGAATATTTCCAGGCACTTCTTATAGAAAACAGAAAAAAAAAACAAAGTTAAATGTTTTCTCTTTCTTTCATTTGCATTTAAGAGTAGTGGCAGAGTGTCTTCCCACCTGGGAAAATTTGACATGATATTATTAGACAACATTTATTAATATAAGAAATAGAAGTCCCCCAATTTATGGAAGAATGAGCTATCGCTACCACCCTTTTGACTCAAAGTAAACTCTTGCTCATTTAAAAGTAGGCATTATAATACTCTGGAGATTACATGATATAGCAGAAAGAAGTTCAGATTTACTCTGATGAGTTTGGCTTAAATCTTGATTTTGTTAGTTATTACTTGTATGACCTTGGCCACATCATCTCTAGATTTCAGTTTCTTAACTTTGAACTGACAAGTTTGGGATGTTTGACTCCTGAGGTACCTTTCAGCTCTTTCGCTGGTTTTATTTTCCCTATATAACACAGTATTGGGACCTATCTGGATTCAAGAAAACCTAGATCACTAGCTGCCTCTGATGTATACTGACTTTGCTCAGTGTCTTAGGTAATTCTCTAAGTAGGAATAATCTTTGATCTGTGAGAGGTAGAAACTATGCCTTATGAACTCTCTAATCTGTATCCAAAAACTGCAAGAATATTAAGAGGAATGTTCTTTTTAAATAGTAACATATACAAATGTGAGCCTAATATGTCATGTCCTCAACTGGCCAACCAGTGTTCTTTTGCATTTTTTATTTTTAATTTTATTTAAAAATTTTTTTAAAGTCCTACTTTTCATCTTGGAATCAATACTATATGTTGGTTACAAGGCAGACCAATGGTAAGGGCTAGGCAATGGGGATTAAGTGATTTGCCCAGGGTCACACAGCTAGGAAGTGTCTGAGGACAGATTTGAACCTAGGATCTCCCATCTCTGGGCCTTACCTTCAATTCCCTGAGCCACCCAGCTGCACCTCCCCTTTTTTTGAATAATAAAAATAGGAAGGACAGAAAAAATATTGGTTAGTAGAAAAGAACTGCTCAGTTTCATAAATGACAGGAAATGTTATGTTGTTTTTTAGGAAAAAACTTTAAGATCATCATGTATGACCACTTCATTTGAGAGATGAAGAAACTGAAACCCAGAGTGGTAACTTAACTTTTTCAATAGAATATAACTAGTTAGATTATGGAACTTTGATTCTGGATAATGGAACTTATCCTTGGCTTTGCCAGTCTTTATACTCTTAGACCAAAGTCTTTTTGAATTGTGTCATAGGTTGCATTATGTCTTATCTTTTTTTCAGACAAGTTTCCCACCTTCTCTCTATTGTTTCCTCTACTAAACTGTAAACAGGAGAGCATCCTTGAAAATAGTAGATATTCCATATATATTTGTTTGATGAATATAAATGGATGAATAGTCAAGTATTTGGCAAGCTGAGGGTTGTTTAACTGTTTCTTGTAATGATTCGGAAAAATGTGATTTTTAAAAAATATATATAATTCCACTATCACCAGGAGAGAGATGTTGTCAGAGAAGTGACCACTCCTAACTTTGATAAACAATAGAATTGAACTGGCGATATCTTATTGTGTTTTATGATAATCATCAGAAACAAAGTACTCATTAAAAGAGATGTGTTTTTTTTCAGTTGAGCATTGAACAGTGTTTCTTCTAATTCTGTTGCCTTCTTTTTAATTATTTCAACATGATTAATAGGAAATTATATCAGTTAATCATAGAATTTGCAATAGATTTATTACAGGGAATATTGCAGACAATAACTCAAGGGTCTATGATTTCACTCATGAAGGTTCTACTCCTACTGACTGATTACAGTCATTTTACTACCTATTTAATAGTCTTGAGAATTATTATGCTCAAAAAGCTAATCTCTCAGAGGCTGATCTGGTGACAATACTTTCAGAACATAGCCTGGATGGTCAAAGAAGAAATGATACTCAGTATATCACTAGGTCAGAAGAGTAAAGTCCTACAATCATGTTTTATCATTGCTCTCAAGGGCTCTGCCAGCAGAAGAAAACCTAAAATAGCCCCTACCAAGCTAGAAAAGATTGTGGAATGTTGGATAATCATTAAAAGTACTTCTGATTAAGTATTCTACAACCCATGAAGTACTTAGAATCTCTTAAATTTATTAGCTCTATCCTATCTCAAATCAGGATTGAATTTATGCTTTCTTATTCAGAAAAGTATCTCTTAGCTTCATAAACACAGAGGGAAATAGGTTAGAGTTTCCCTTAGCATCTCATTCCCTTTTAGCCTTGGCTTTTCAAGTCTTTTATTGTCTCAGTCCCAAACCAATGGCTTTTTGATTCCTGTATTATATGTTGCATTGTCTTCCATCTTTTATGCCATTTTTTTTTGCCCCAAGATCAAGTATAATTCAAGGTAAAATGAATGAATGAACATGTAAGAAGTACTTACATTGTGCAAGGGTCAAGGGAAACAAGTAGCAAAGCAAGATAGTTCTAGCTCTCCAGGAACTCACATTCTTATAGGGGAGACCAGACATGGATATTTTTAGCTGCAAAGCAGATGGAAAAGTCTCATTGTCCTTAGGGTATAGTAGCAAAGCAGGTGGTAATACTTCATGTTTAATGTCATTTCTATTGGACTTTAGGAGTAAGAACTTTCTTTTCTAGATCTTCAGCAGCTATGTCTACAGCACCCACAGAACCCTTGCCAAAACAACTTCAACTAAGTTTTCTTCCAGGATGCTGACAGCGGGGAGAGGAGGGGATGGGGGGAAGTTGGCTGAGAAACTGAAGGCCTGAGGAGGGGAAATATTGTCATTTTGGGGCCTCCTATGTTTAGCTGCCTTTTGGTGGCATTTTCTTAGAAACTGGCTGTGGTTAAGAATGTAAAATCTTCCTCTATGTTGATTTCCCCCCTCAGTAATGACTTTGGGGTCTGGGCCGGCAGTAAAACTATGGGGTTTTGTGAACACTTCTATTTCTAAAGAACTTAGGTTCAGGAGCCCAAGCTATCATCAGTAGGGTACAAGGGGAAATGGAGGTTAAAGCGGTACTGCTTGACATCTACTGTTTCCAGTCTTTTCTGAGGGTTCTTTGCTGCTTTGATAAGCATGAAGTTAGAGTGTAAGAAGGACTTGTGGTTTGGGAGGCATCATTTTCAAAACTCTTGGCTTTAGATTTCTGGACTCTCTCCATCTAGATTTTTCAGTAGTAATTGAGGTGGTAGTAGTAGTTTAGTATAACTGACGCAAATGCGCGATATCATGGTAAGGACACTATAAAAGAATAGGATAATTCTGTGATTCTGCTAGCAAAAGGAAATTTAAACTGGAAAGAGAAAAGAACTATAAAATACAAGAGAAAAAGGTTGCTTATTGGCAATAAAATCACTCTGTCAAACAGCAACAAGATATAAGCTCCTTGTCAGTATGAATTATTCCATTTATTGCTTTTGTAGTTCCAGTTTTCCCAGAACGTAATAGAAATTTAATAAATGCTTGTTGATTGATCCTGTCCTGATCCATGTTGTTGTGATAGCTTATATATATATATACACATATATATATTCCTCCACAAATATATATATGTATATATATATTACATATAATATTTCCCCATCAAATGAGAGGGATAGTCAGAAAAGAAAGTGACTTACTGACTTGCCCAAGGAAGTGGTAGAACAGAGGTTTGAATCCAGATCATGACTGCATTCTGGTATTCTTTTTGCTGAACTACACTGCCCTACAAAATGAAATATGGGATAGATATTAATGCTTGAAAAGAGAGCCCATCAGTCACAATTCATACTCGCCAGCAATGCTGTAGTGAATATACAAAGTGCTTCCTGATTATCTAGAATCTTTACTTGGCAGTGTAGAATGTATATAGGAAGAATAACAATGGAAAAATGAATGTGTAATATTTCTCTTTATAGATAAGAGCATTCCTACTCTTTCAACCAATAACTCATTTAATGTGCCACAATATAGTATGCAACAGAGAAAAAGTTTTCACATACAATTCATAAATAATCTTAAGAAGGGATCTTAAGTCTAAAAGACAAAAGAAGGCTCTTGCTACAAGCAGGGAATCAAACTGGTTTCTAAGTGTACATTTTAGTTTCCAAGTGAGATGTAAAAATCATACAAAAGTGGAGAGACAACTGAAATTGATTCTGTTTTCCAGTTTAGAAGAACAGTCTTTTGTAACCATCAGCATAGTAGTCACACTTGCCTCAATTAGACACCAGAGCATAATTTGTGATTATTTCAGTGTAGCTTAAAAAAAAAAACAACAGACATCCTGCAAAGATGTTACTGTGAATATTATTCTCCCAGGAAATATAAAAGCAAAAGTACTCCCATCAATGAAATGCTGTATTACACATATCATTTTAGTTGCATTGTTGCTTGAAGCAAAGAGCACTATTTTTGCAGTGGGATAGAGGGTGGGTAGGGGCCTTGCAACTGCAAACTAGATGTAACCTCAGAAGTCTTAAGATTTATAAATTTGCACACTATTATTAAATAGGCCTAAGAAGCTTCTATATGCAACAGGAAAATTGATTATTAGATCATTGTAATTGACTAGTTAACCTACCTTAAATCTCATTTTGGAATTCATTTTTGTTACAACTTTTCCAAATCATACTCAAAAAGCACTGATCTGTTCATGTTAATCCTTTGCTCAGTGACTTTCAGTATCTCATTATCCACCTTCAACCTACTTTTCAAGAATTATTTATATATTATATATATAAATTGCCCTGTGTCTGTTCTCTCCTCACTTGTGGTTCTTAGAATCTCTACCTTTCCTTCAAAGCTCAACTCAAATGTTTTCTCTTACATGTGGTCTTCTCTGATCCTTTGAATTGCTAATGGCTACTACCCCAGATTATTCTGCCTTTCTATCATATAAATATATCAATGAACCCACTCTGAAGCTATTCTCACAATACACACTTGTTCTCACAGTTTGGGATCCCAGATGGACACTAAATAACTTTGATCTATCGTCAGGATTCTGTCAAGTTACCCACAGAGCTAAAGTTTCCAGGTCTGATGCTTTTGAAGGCTTATGCTATGATTCTAATTGATTAAAATCCAGTCATTATTAATTAACTTTTAGGAAATAGCATATGCTAAAATTTTATAACAAAAATAATAATTACAAAAATGTTTCCTTCAAACCAGGAGTACATTCTCTTCCTACACACATATGGATAATGGAGAAATTAGGCTCAAACAGTGGGACAGTAGATAGAATATTGTGCCAAAAGGTTAGAAATACTTGAGTTAAAATCTGTCCTCAGATATTTACTAGATTCTATATGTCGTCTAACTTCTGTTCGCTTCATTTTCCTCAAGTGTAAAATGAGGATAATAATAGCACCAACCTTCCAGGGTGGTTGTGGAGACTGTTAATCAGTCACTATACCCATCTTCTATGGCTATTGTCATCAGCTCTTGTAGACCTGGATACTGACTATAGTCACTAGTAGGACCTCTGATAGGACATGAACATATGCTGAAATTACTAGGTCAAATGGGAGGGTGTAGGAAGAAGAAAGTAAGTAATGCTGCCCATTTCCTAAGTCATTTCCACTCATGGGGTCACTGGAGGTCCTTTACCATAACACTGTCCAATATTAATTCAGAATAGAAGAACAATACTACAAATTTTAATGAAATTTGAATAACTTTTTTACAATTTTTGTCCCCATCTGAATCTCTATGTACTTTATTTGGAAGGAGGGTCTACAGTTATATATAAGTGCAGTTATATATAACTACATGAATGTGATTCTCATGCTGACATTGCTTTTCTGCATTTATATAACATTTTGTCATTTTGAATTCTTTGTATTAGTAATTTCAGAGCACAACAGAAAATCTGAAATGAATATATCATAACTCATATAGTCATGGCCTTATCAGTGGACACAAAGCTTGTTTATTATGTTGTTACAAATAAAGCAGTTGTGAGTATTTTCCCTCATGAAATAATATACTTGATATATAACCCCTACAATGGAGCCCAGACAGATCTGGGTTTGAACCCTGCCTATGGCATTTTTTAGCATAACTTATCCTATCTCTTAGTTTCCTCATTAGCAAAACAGAGATAAGAAGAGCTGTCAATAGTAACCTGGGATGTTATACAGAATTAGTTTCAGATTCTGGAGGAGCTGGATTCAAATCGTACCTCTGACACATTTGGCTGTTGGAGTCTGAGCAAGTGATTAACTCTTTCAGTTCTCTTAGGCAATTCTCAAAGACAGTGAGGTGAAGAGCAGATATTGATCTGCATTGATATAACAGATTTTCTCAAAAGGAGGATCAGTGCCAATAAAATCATAGGTCCAGTGGGGTAAAAATAATAACAAACAAAAACATCTCTAATTACAATATCATTGTGAAATTCAAAAAAAAGCCTTAGATTTTCCTATATTTGTCTTCTATTTGCACAGTAAATCTATACCTTCACATACTCACATATATGCAGTGTGTATGTACTCATGTATGTATGCTATCCAAAAATAAGAGCTTCAAAAAATGTTTCAGTACTTCCAAAAGTCATATCCCTGCAATGATGACTCAGCAAGCATTGATAAATGCTTTGATCTCTGCAGTCTTCCTCTGAATGACATCTAAGACAGTAATTACAAAGAAAGTAGAAGTAGGTCAGGTTAGCTAGCATGGGGGATAATCTGACTTTCCTGTTCACTTAAAATTTCTAGTCATTGAGATAGCCTCTTTGTTTCATTTAATATTTAATTCCTGGAATTTATTTGTTTAGCACAACTGCAAAAATAAGAAGCTTCTCCCAACCAGGAAAGATTTCTATTGTATTAATTAATTTAACTCAATGCAGCATGTCATCCCTAGTAGCAATGCTTCTAACGAAGTTCATATGATTAAACACATTATTTGTTATGTAATAATAATAGACAAATTAAAATCCTATGTAAGGGAAAACAATCAACTCATACTCCTTAAGTCTCCTTGAATTCTTTAGTAGTGGATAATCCTCTCCTAAATATAATACATCTGAATAATGAGAATAAAAATAAATATACTACCTGCACCTCAAAGCTATAGGTAAGAAATGACCATATATGCATTTTATACCTGTAAAATGTTATCAATTTACTATCACAACATTTCTTCTTTAAGAAGTCCCCCTATGTTATTTAATTCATTTTTAGAACATCAGTGTAAAGTACTAAAAATATATGCAAATACTATAATATAATATAAGATTAGTTAAAACACATACTGGGGGGACAGCTAAGTTGGCTAAGGGGATTGAGAGCCAGATCTACTGATGGGAGGTTTGGGGTTCAAATCTAGCCTTACTGTGCCTTGCCCTTCAGACTCTTCTGGTTTAAAAGTAGTATATAGTAGATAGAAGGTAAGTGTTTAAAAAAAAATCACATTCTTGGGGACAGTGAGGTTGCACGGTGGATAAATAGCCAAGCCTGGAATCAGTAGGATCTGGGCTTAAATCTGTCCTCATATATTCCCAATGTGTGACATTAGGCAAGTTATTTGTTTTTAGAGTTGTTAATAAGAAAGGAAATAAACATTTAAACCATATTTGTATTTACACCTCTAAATAGACTCATCCTCCCTCAGCATAGTTACCTTGAGAGGCAGAACTAGTCTTCCCATGATGCTGTCATTCCTCTTTTGTTTTTGGAATTCTACTACTGAGAAGTAGTAGTCAGTGCTTTGCATGAAGTCAGTGCTTTGAAGTATCCTCAAGGCTGGAAAATCTTTGTCTTCTGAGAAATATTTCTATTTGGAAATACACAAAATAATTTACAGTCAAAATTGCCCTAAGTGGCACCCCAGGTAGGTAAGAAATTTGTTACAAAATCAGATATAATTATAAAGTAATTTTATTGATTTTCTTATATTAATTATAGTTTCTGAAGGTGAAGTCCAAAATGTAGTTTCCAATATGCTTTTGGCAATGACAACTTTCTTGGAAATAATATAATAACTGATGGTTCATGCATGATATGTAAAAATTTTATAGTAGTGATGTTCTTTAATTATTTGGGTATTTGCTGGCACTCTTTCTCAAGGAGAGTAGCTAATAATTTCTTGACTTGCTTTAGTGACAATTTTCTGCCTTTTAAATGTACAGAAACACATGAGGTAGGAACCCATAATTCTTTTCTTTTTTCCAGACTGCTGGAATTACCAAGACTAGGTCACTGGGGAGAAAAGATATTTCCATCTTCCACTCTGTGATAAGTGGGCATAATCTGACATGTCCATTGTGTTTTGGAAGAACATATTTAAAAGTTCAAAGGAAGAATAGACAGTATCTTACATATTGAAATTCTATAGAGAAAATTACCCTAGGAAAGACAGGATAACCTCAAAAATGAGAATTCTTAAGATTCAAAGAGAATGAAATTTGATCAGAAAGATGAAGGTGGGGGGAGGGTTATCTGAAGAGACTGTGTGAATGAACAAGGGCGCTCCAACTTAGATTTTACACAAGAGCCAAGTTAGATTTAAAAAAAAAGCCAAGTTCAGAAGGTGGAATTAAATGTAGGTAACAGAAGATATAGCAATGTGACAGTAGACTTGCAAGAAGAGTATCAGGAAGGCTAGTGGAAATATAGAGGAGAACTGAGTAAAGAAAGGTAAAGATAGGGATTTTTAGCAGTAATATGGGGAAATAAAGAAATCAAAGAAAGGATACAACTGTTATTAAAGGTTGTTGGGAGGGGGGAGGAATGGGGCACAGTAGATTGAGAGCCTGGTCTAGAGATGGGAGGTCCTAGATTCAAATTTAACCTCAGACACTTTGTAGCTGTGTGACCCTGGGCAAGTCACTTAACCTCCATTGCCTAGCCCTTACCACTCTTCTTCCTTAGAACCCATACAGAGTATTGCTTCTGAGATGGAAAGTAAGGGTTTAAAAAAAGGTGATTGGAATGTGAACATTTGAAAACAAACAAGAATTATTTGCTTTTTATTTTCATTCTGTGTTCTATAAGGAAAATAAAATTATCAGTAACATGATTAATGGTGGAAATGGTAGTTATTTAACTTTCACATAGGAAAAATAGGAGGGATGGATAGGTAATACACCAAAACATCCAAACATATTTTCAGCGTTTTGAATACTAGGCATTACCCAGTAAGTTGAAATTTACTAGAGATCAATAAGATGTCTTATATTTTTCAAAAAATCAACTTCAGTGTATAAGGTATGGTTAGATTATGATTTGTCCTTTTTATAAAAATTAAGATTTGTTGTACTTCAAGGTTAACATGAGTCAACAGTATGACATGGTAATTAATAAAATTAATACTGATTATAAACTTTCCTTTTGTAGAGTTCCTGATGGCAGACATTAACTCATTTGTTTAATATTCCCTCTGAATAGGAAAATGTCTAAACACACATTAGTTACATCTAAATATCATTATATGTTGTTTCTAGGAAATCCTTTTAAAATAGATTAACTTTCAAAATTTTTAATGTTTAAAATGTTAATCATTCAACACATAACATTAATTGGTGTGTAAATACTCCTCAAAATGTGAATATGTGCTTTTCTTAAATGAAAAAATAAATTCTAGTGATTGACTTCCAAGCTCTATTTAAGCAAGGTGCTAGGAAGTGTGTGCCTCATCAGATTTCCATATAAATTAAAGTACGTATTTGAAATTGTTTAGGCTTAATTGCTAAAAATAATAATTGTCCATTGAAATAGGGGTGTCCTTAATCTCATTGGATTCAGTCAGAGGACTTGAAGAAGTGTGTGTGCCAGAGTGGACTTGGACAAAGCACTTTGTCTGAGTGACTTTGCTGATACTCTGAGGTTTTCTTTTATTTTTCCTTCCTTTGTGTAAATAATGGTAAAAGTTCAGAGTGTGGAAACATTACTGTACAATCATTTTTTTTAGCATTTGTGTGAGATTGAACATAAATGTTTAGGAGCAGATGGTCTTTTTTCTCTACAGTGCTAATCAAACTTTGATATATTTGGACCTGCACGAGGGAAAAGCTGACAAGGCCGACTGAGTGCATCTGCTTAGTTGTTCCTTGCAGTTCTTGAGAAATGAATCAATATTCAGTTCCTGGCTGAAATACCAAACCTGGAGAGTCAATATGGTGGCTGAAAATTCACAGAATCAATTAAAGCACAGCTAGTTGCCCAGGCATTTCAAAATTAAGCCTTGGCTGACACTTTTGGCTCTCACTTTGAAGGGAAGTGATTGTACTCTTCATAGCTTTTCATTAGAATTCCATTAATGCCTTTGTACTAAAGAAAAAGCATACAACTTTGTTTAAAATTAGTTTCATAAAGAGTTTCCTTGAAAGGTCATTCTGGATAGATTTAACCTAGGTAACTCTATATAGTTTATGAAAAAATATTGAGTCATTTGGTGCAAAAAAATAATTAGAATTTTTAAAGTTAGCTATTGATCATCTTATAGAGAAAAAATATCCATAAAACCAACAAAAATAAGTATCTATATAATATGCACCATATTTTAGGACAATGAAGATGAAATCATATCCAAGTTAGGTTAGCCAAGGTGGTGGTTCAACTGGAAACTCAGCCACACAAAGATTACTCAAAGGGATTAGGAGACTTTAACTTTTAGAAGAGAAAACTTAGAAGTAACATCATGATTTTGATTTTCAAATATTTTATGGAGTATATGAGTAGGAGACATTGGACTTGTTTGTTTTCTTCTGGCTTCCCAGAGGGAAAAATTAAGAATAATGTGTGAAAGTTGAAGAGAAATAAACATATTTTGTGAAAGGAAAAATCCACCAATTGTGAGTGAGGTCTGTCCCAAAGCAGAATTGTCTGTGTAATAAAATAATATGTTTCCTATCATTGAGATTGTTTGTATATATTCTTTTGACCACACACCATAAAAGTTTATACCCCAAAGAGATAATAAGTAGAAAAACTTGTACAAGAATATTCATAATATGCACTCTTTGTGGTGACAAAAAATTGGAAAATGAGGGGATGCCCTTCAGTTGAGGAATGGCTGAACAAATTGTGGCATCTGTTGGTGATGGAATACTATTGTGCTAAAAGGAATAATGAACTGGAAGAATTCCATGTGAACTGGAGTGACCTCCAGGAAGTGATGCAGAGTGAGAGGAGAAGAACCAGGAGAACAATATACACAGAGATGAATATACTGTGGTACAATCAAATGTAATGGACTTTTCTACTAGCAGCAATGCAATGATCTAGGACAATTCTGAGAGATTTATGAGAAAGAACACCATCCACATCCAGAGGAAAAAACTGTGGGAGTAGAAACACAGAAGAAAAACAACTGCTTGATCACATGAGTTGATGGAGATATGAATGGGGATGTAGACTCTAAATGAACATCCTAGTGCAAACATCAATAATACAGAACTAGGTTTTGTTCAAGGACACATGTAAAACCCAGTGGAATTGCAGGTTGGCTACAGGAAGAAGTGGGGAGGGAAAGAACATGATTCTTGTAATAAAGAAAAAATATTCTAAATTGACCAATTAAATAAAATGTTCAAAAAAATAGTTATGAGAAGATTTCTACGAAGGTACAGGTTTTACTACATGGCCTCTTAGGTCTTTTCCAACTCTGAGTTTCTACGAACAAATATTTTATTGAAATACATTCCATTTTTTAGCTAGGCATGTTTGTAATTGATTCAAGTGTACCCAGGACTATTTAAATTAAAAAATAGCAATGAAAATGAAGACCAAAATTGACATCGATACTAATTACTATAATTTCACATAGAAATTTACTAGTACAAATCCATGGTCACAATAAAAAGACCACAGAAACTCACAGAACACTTTGCTTTTCTTGCTGAGAAAAGGAGTACATTACAAAAGAGAAAACAAGTTTGAATATAAAATTTGGGGGTGGGGTAAAACCTTACAAAAGAAGATGTAAGAAAATTATGTACAAATCTCCCTGATCAACCAGAAAGAAAGAGAAGGGAACAAGAACAGTTTAAAGACAATATGAATGAATTTCAAATAAACAAAATAATGGCAAAGGAATTTGAGGCAATCAGGAAGTCAGAAATATTTAAGAATCAAAATGGAAGGATAATAAGTAAAAAAAATAGAAAATACATGTTAAATATATGTACTTTATGAACTATTTTTCACCATTAAAGGCAATAGAGTAGAGTGACATTATATAAACAAAAATGGTAAAAGCAGCTCTATTAGACCACGAAAAGAGTTTATCTGAATGTTCTGAAGGCAAAAAAATTATGAAAGTACTAAGTGATTGATATTCAAGCTATCTGAAGGAAGAGGATATCAGATTTTATTTATATTAAAAGGTGGGAAAAGCAATTGAGAAAAAGTCAATAGTCTACTTCTCTAATCACTGATTTATATGGAGTTTTCATCTGGATGTTCTCTACACAATTCCTTGTCATACTCCATATAAATATCATTGGAAAAAGCATGCTTTTGCAACTGAACTTAAACACTCAACCAAATTCTTAGCATTTCACTGTTGACTGAAAGATAGAGAGAATATAAACATTTCTTTTGCTTATTATATTTGACTGTAGAAAAAATTCTCAATTTTCATCTGAAGACTATATTTTATTTTATTATTAGAAAAAGATTTGACCTTCTCTGTATAGTAAAATCATTCAGAATTCCTTCAATAATGAAGGGATTGAAACAATCCTGTTCTGGTTATAATCATTAGGGAAAGCATAAAATATATGAGCTTAGTCTTTCTTAAAGTATTCACACACTTAGAGGACATTCACCACAATTCAAGTTGAAGAAGGATTATTTCATAGATAAGATACTCCTTCCTGTTTTTAGATTGAACTGCTGGAAAAAGTAAACGTGAGAATACTTCAAAACCTCATAAAACTGAAAATATTCAAAAGAGTTTGGCATAATCATCTATAGAGATAATACCATGTTGATGAAGACATGCATTTTATGAACAACATATAGCTTGTACATCAGATGTGTATCTGGCACAGAATGTTCATATGAATAAGTTGTTAATTGTTGAAGTAGAGGAAGAGAATAGGCAGGATTGTTTTATTTGGAAAATTGCTAAATTATTTATATCCTCCTGGATATAAACAAAAGGAATACCTGCATTCACATATGCATACATATGTGCATACATATGCATATATACACATAGTTCTTCAGTCATTTCAATTGTATCTTTCTCTCTGTGACCTAATATGGGGTTATTTTGGTATAGATACTAGAGTGGTTTGCCTTTTCTTTCTCCATCACATTTTATATACTAGGAAAATGAGGTAAACTGCTTTAAGTGCATTGTCCAGGGGCAACACTTTAGTAAGTGTCTGAGGCCTGATTTGACAATAGGAAGATGAGTTTTCCTAACTTCATGCCCAGCTCTCTATCCACTGAACACCCTAACTGCCCTATTGCTCACCTAATATATAATATTATATTTACATGTATATATCACATTAAATATATTTGTTTTATATATTATAATCACATATTTATATATTTATAATTATATATTATAAAATTTATAAATATAAATATGTATGTTGTAAAATATTTATTTTATATTTTTAATAGATATATACATGATATATCTTATAATTGATACTTAGAGATCTATATGTTTTAAGTATCAATTTTATTGATAGCTCTCTTTAATAACTTCATTTTCAGTATATTCCTCCTTTCTTCTCACAGAAATCCACTGCCCTTAAAAAATAAACTAAGGTAAAACCAATCAACATATTTAATTTAGTGTCCCATACCTCTATCCCTACCTTTGAAAAGAAAAGGAACGCTTCCTTGCAGCTCTTATTTTGGGCCAAGTTTGCCCTCTAATCAAAATTTTGCAGCATTTAGATTTGATATTTTTCTTATCCCTTATATTGTTGTATTCATAATGGTATTTTAATATTGAATAACAGTTAAATTGAGAAATAATGTGAACTGCATGGGATAATATTTTAACATTTAATATGGCACTTTAGCTCAAGAATTAGAGTACATAGATACCAATACTTAATAATGCAAAAGATTTTAGCAAGTGGTAAATGTAATGTGAATGTTAAAGAAGGTAGTGTAGACATTTTTGAGTGTAATATCAGATGACTGAAAGCCATCATTGTTGAGGTTGCATTATAAGAATTAGTAATACTTATCAGATATTTATCTGTGACAATAAACACAGTATAATATTCCCATTGGTATTCTTAACAGAAAAATAATTAGGACAAAGAAAGTAGGACTTCATTCCAACACACTGATATTTAGTGAATCTAAGTTTAAAGTAAATTCTAAACATGATGTGATTTCAATTTTACTACACTGAAATTTTAACATCAACTCACACATTTTCAAAACTGTAATAACAAATGGATTTAACATCTATTTAGCAAAAAAAAAGTTAAATTTGGAAGCTATTAGTTATCTGGCTTTTATCCATAGTCAACTACATACCAGGTGAGCTATTTCAAGTCTTGATACCCTCCCAGAAATAACATCAGTATTTTGTAGGGTGTTTTCTCCCTTTGGACCAGTATCCCATGGTGTTCTATTCTATGCATGAGAATTTGAATTTACTTCCAAAAATTAATTACAGAGCATAAATTATGAATTTGATTCATTTATATTTCCTATACTTTATCCAATTACACAAAATTCTAAGTTCAGCTCTTCCTGTTACCACAATGCTCTGGACAAGAGTACCACCAGGTCCTAAATGCTTTGAAGAATAGGAATCATTTTGTATCATGGTTATGCAAGGCAAATTGGCAGTCTTACAGTGAAGAGCATTAAAAGAAATTTGAACCAGACTTCCATGCCACATGTACTAGTCCTAATTTTAGAGTGCTTGATCACTTCAGATTTAAAGTTGTTGATGAATAAACTATTTCTACTGCAAATTGTTTATAAGATGTTAGGAAGTTTTCAAATTTGCATGCCATGACTGATTTGTAAAGAATTTGGAATTAAACTTTAAAACAAATACTAGCATTGATGTTTTAAATTTAAATTGACTTCTCCCAGGGGAGGCAATGAAGTATGGTTTATTAGCTTCAAATAGATCATCAATATGCCAAATCACCTAAAACAAAAATAAAAACTTATGATTACAGCCTTAAAAATGTAATATCAAAAAATATAACTTAAAATTTCTATTGAACATTTTCCTTAGGAAAATTTGAATCCTGATTCTCTATACATATACTTTCTTGTATTTTTAAATTTTTTTAATTTGGAAAAAATTTATTTAATTAATTAATTTAGAATATTTTTCCATGGTTATGAGATTCATGATCTTTCCCTCTCTTTCTGTCAACCCCGTTCTGTAGCCAACACATAATTCCACTAGGTTTTACATGTGTCATTGATCAAGACCTATTTACATATTATTGATAATTGCACTAGAGTGATTGTTTAGAGTCTATATTCCCAAACAAATCCCCATCTACTCATGGGATCAAGCAGCTGTTTATCTTCAGTGTTTCTATTCCCACAGTTCTTTCTCTGAATATGGATAGCGTTCTTTCTTATAGGTCCCTCAGAATTGCTCTGGATCATTGCATTGCTGCTAATAAAGAAGTCCATTACATTCAATTGTACCACAGTATATCCATCTCTGTGTATGATGTTCTGGTTCTGCTCCTTTCACTCTGCATCAATTCCTGGAGGTTGATCCAGTTCACATGGAATTCCTCCAGTTCATTATTACTTTGAGCACAGTAGTATCCATCACCACCAGATACCACATTTTGTTTAGCCATTCCCCAATCAGAGGGTATTCTCTCATTTTCCATTTTTTTGCCACCACAAACACTGTTGCTATATTTATGTACAAGTCTTTTTCCTTATGATCTCTTTGAGGTATAAACCCAGTGGTAGTATGGCTGGATCAAAGGGTAGGGAGTCTTTTTGTGCCCTTTGGTCATAGTTCCAAATTGCCCTCCAGAATGGTTGGATTACCTCACAACTCCCCCAGTGATGTATTAATGTCTCAATTTTGCCATATCCCCTCTAACATTTAATACTTTCTTTTTCTATCATGTTAGTCAATTTGCTAGGTGTGAGGTGGTACCTCAGAGTTGTTTTGAGTTGCTTTTCTCAAATTATAAGATATTTAGAAGACTTTTTTATGTCCTTATTAATAGTTTTGATTTCTTTATCTGAAAATTGCCTATTCATGTCCCTTGTCCATTTATTGACTGGGGAATGGCTTGATTTTTTTGTACAATTGATTTAGCTCATAAATTTGAGTAATTAGACCTTTGTATGAGTTTTCTGCTTTAAATATTTTTCCCAATTTGTTGCTTCCATTCTAATTTTTGTTTCATTAGTTTTGTTCGTACAAAAAACTTTTTAATTTAATGTAATTAAAATTATTTATTTTACATTTTGTCATTTTTTCTAACTCTTGATCCTCCTTTTTGTACCTTAGCCAGTACCAAATTGTTTTGATGACCACTGCTTTACAGTATAGTTGGAGATCTGGGACTGCAAGGCCACATTCCTTCACATTTTTTTCATTATTTCCTAGGATGTCCTTGATCTTTTGTTCTTCCAAATGAATTTTGTTATGTTTTTTCTAATTCAGTATAAAAGCTTTTTGGTAGTTCAATGGGTATGTCACTAAATAAATTAATTAATTTGGGTAAGATTGTCATTTTTATTATGTTAGCTCATGCTACCCATGAGCAATCAATGTTTTTCCAATTGCTTAGATCTAGTTTTAATTGTGTGGAGAGTGTTTTGTAGTTGTGTTCACATAGTTCCTGTGTTTGTCTCGTCAGATAGATTCCTTAATATTTTATATTGTCTATGGTGATTTTAAATGGAATTTCTCTTTCTAAACTTTGTTGCTGGGATGTGTTGGAAATATGTAGAAATGCTAATGATTTATATGGGTTTATTTTGTATCCTCCAACTTTGCTAAAGTTATTGATTATTTCCACTAACTTTTTAGTAGCTTCTCTAGGATTTTTAAGTAGACCATTGTATTATTTGCGAAGAGTGATAACTTGGTCTCTCCATTGCCTATTTTAATACCTTCAATTTTTTCTCCTCTAATTATTAATGCTAGTGTTTCTAGTAGCATGTTAAATAATAGAGGTGATAATGGGCATTCTTGTTTCACTTCTGATCCTATTGGGAAAGTTTCTATATTTTTCTACATTGCAAATGATGCTTCCTGATGGTTTTAAATATATACTGTTTGTTATTGTTAGGAAAAGTCCTTCTATTCCTCTTCTTTCTAGTGTTTTCAGTAGGAATGGGTGTTATATTTCATCAAAAGCTTTTTCTGCATCTATTGAGGTAATCATGTGATTTTCTTTTTCTTTTTTTTTTTTTTTGGTTTGCTTGTTAATATGGTAAATTATATGGCTGGTTTTCCTAATAGTGAACCATCCTTGAATTTCTGGTATAAACCCCACTTGATCATAATGAATAATCTTCATGGTCACTTGTTGGAGTCTTTTTTGCTAATATTCTATTTAAGATGTTTGCATGTATGTTTAATAAGGAGATTAGTCTGTATTTTTCATTCTTTGTTTTTGATCAGCCTGGCTTTAGAATAAGTACCATATTTGTGCCATAAAAGGAATTTGGTAGAACTCCTTTTTTGCTTATTTTTTCAAATGATTTTTGAAGTATTGGCATTAGTTGTTCTTTAAATGTTTGATAGATTTCACTTGTGAATCCATAAGGCCCTGGGGATTTTTTCTTAGGGAGTTTTTTGATGAGTTGTTCAGTTTCTTTTTCTGATATGGGATTATTTAAGTATTCTATTTCTTCTTTTGTTAATATAGGCAATTTGTACTTTTGTAAATATTCATCCATATCATCTAGATTGCCATATATTTGCCATATATTTGGGCAAAATAGTTTTTAATGATTGCCTTAATTTCCTCTTCATTAGAGCTAAGGTCTCCCTTTTCATCTTTGATACTATTAATTTGGTTTTCTTTCCTTTTTTTACTCGATTAGATTTTTTAATTAGATATTTTTTAGATTAGTACTCTTACAAAGTAATACTACTGTGTCCATTTTATTTATATTTTCAAAATATCAAATTGTAGCCTTATTTATTAATTCACTAGTTTTTTGCTTTTGCTTTTATTGATTTTTCCTTTAATTATTAGGATTTCTAATTTAGTTTTTATCTGGGGATTTTTAATTTGTTCACTTTTTGATTTTTTAATTTGCATGTCCAATTCATTAATCTTTGCCCTCTCTCATTTATTAATATATGCAGTCAAGGATATTCATTTCCCCCTGAGTCCTGGTTTGACTGTATCCCATAGATTTTGATGGAATGTTTCAACCTTGTCATTCTCTTCAATGAAATTATTAATTGTTTCTATGATTTGTTATTTGATTAACTGATTTTGGAGAATCATATTATTTCCAATTATTTCCAAGTAATTTCCAATTACTTTTTTATTTGGTTCTCCATGTACCCTTGCTAATTTTTGTTTTTATTGCATTATTTTCTGAAAAGTTTGCATTTATTATTTTTGCACTTTTGCACTTGTTTGCCATGTTTTTTATGACCTAGTACATGGTCAATCTTTGTGAATGCACCACATACTTCTGAGAAGAAGGTGTATTCCTTTTTGTCCCTATTTATTTTTTTCTCCATATATCTATTAACTAATATTTCTAAAATTTCATTTATATGCATTACCTTTTTCCTATTTACTTTTTGGTTTCATTTATCTAGATATGATAGAGTAAATTTCAGGTCTCCCACTAATATAGTTTTACTATCTATTTCTCCCTTAAGTTCTGCTAGTTTCTCCTTTAGAAATTTGGATGCTCTACTATTTGGTACATACATGTTAAGAACTAATATTTTCTCCTAGTCTATATTGCCTTTTATCAAGATGTAATTACCTTCCTTATCTCTTTTAATCAGATCTATTTTTACTTTGGCTTTGTCAGATATCTTGATTGAGACACTTGCCTTTTTTTTTCCTCAGTTGATACTCAATAGATTTTGCTCCAGCCTTTTACCTTTACCCTTTGTGTGCCTATCAGCCTCGTGTGTGTGTGTGTGTTTCTTGTATACAACTTATGGTAGGATTTTGGTTTCTAATCCATTCTGCTACTTACTTCCATTTTATGGGTGAGTTCATCCCATTTACATTCAGAACTTTGGTTACCATTTGTGAATTCCACATCATTTTGATTTCCTCTTCTAGTCCTTCCCTTTCTTCTTTCTCTATTTCCTTCTACAGTTTCTTAGTATTTTGAGAGTAGAGGGTTCTGATATGAGACAGAAAAGATGTAGGAAACAGATGAGTAGTTAAATTTTTACATCTAGGAACAAATTTTCACAGTTGAAAATGAACAAATAAATTCTCAATCCAGAGCATCATTACATAGCTACTAAAGGGATGAATGAGATCCTACTTCCAATATATAAAGATGATAGCTTATTTGAAGTATTACTGAGATCATTCATTTAATACATATTAATTTCATTAATGGCACAAGTAACCTTTACACATTACCCCTGGACTAAATACCTACAGTGAGAGCAAATTACAATTATCTGGGAATTCCACACTAGATGAGATGTGCAAAGACACATTTTATAAGCCAAACCAACTTCATTGGGAAGAATTTCTGAAAGCAAATAAAGTACTATGCAATATTTTGCTTAACAAAGATACCATCATTCACAGGATCCAACTTTTAAAAATATATATACAATGCAACTTGGTTAGGGATTCATTTGTTTCAGAATTATAAAATCTCAGACCAAGATAAAGTAGAAGTAATTGCAAAAGATGTCAATGCTTTAAAGAAGTGATGTCAAACTTTTTAGAGACTAAGTGCCAAAAGCCCACTATCTCCTTATCCCAGACAGTGGAGGGAGGTACCATTCCCCTTGAACTTTCTGGGTAGAGGGGCAGATGATATAAGAACTGTCCTCAGGCATGTGTGGAGCGAGGAGCACTTCTTCTAGCATACATGCAATAGATTTGTCAACACTGCTTTAAAGAAATCCCCCAGACCTTTTGGCAAGTCTAGAAATGAGTTCTAGATCCTTTTATAATAATCTTAAGAAGACACCCTTTCCTATTTGAACACAAAACTCCTATTCTTAGCTATAGGAATGGGTAATTTTCTTTACCCAGAGATCAACTGAGATGGCTCTGAGATAAAATATATCCATTAAACCAGAACCAAGATTTTTTACTCCCCCTAGAATCCTCTTACCCCTCTACCTGGTAGTCAAATTCTAAGACTAGATCATAGTGCCTGTCTAGGAAATTCTAGTTCTTATTAGTAGTTTTTTCCATTTCTTTAATTATAGATTTCCAGTCATTTTAACTTGTGATTATTTCATCTTATGGGAAATGTGAAAGAGAGTACTCAGAGTGGCTGGACTAGAGTCAATTTTTGAATTGATTCTTTTTTATTATTTCTTTATATTGTGTTTAGCAAACTTAATTAATTCCTGTTATATGTGAAATATAAGCCTTGGTCTCAAGGACCTTACAATACATCAGGCAAAAAATAGTGTAAAAAGCATCACTATATCAGTAACTAGGGGACAAATACCTTCAATAGGGGAAAAACAATAGTATAGGTAATTTTTTCATAAGTAATTTGAAGAAGTAGATAATTTCAAATTGGAAATCAGAATATAGGTTGCTGTGGAGCAAGGGATGTATAAATGGTGTCTACACTAGAAGAAGCTTTAGCTTAACCTGAGCATCTAGGGAAGGAATAACATCAATAGATACAGGTAGGGATTTAATGTATTCCAGATCCTGGGAAATGCTTAAGAAAAGGCATAGCAAAGGAAGAATCAAGGGATTGTTATGTACATAGAGATATGGGGAACTTTGTGATGAAAAAAACTTCTGAAAATTCAAGTTGGTATTTTCTCTACTATGTATCATTACCTATCGCCAGAAGGCAGAGTATAGTCCACAATCCTACTAAATGTAACCCAAACCAAATTAATGATTTTTAGATACTATCAGATTTTACTATATTGATATGTTAATATATGTGGGAGTTCCTAAATCAGGATGCTGTCCACAGAGATCTTTATGCATGATGTAATAGACCCTGATTCTATTTGAATTTGATATCACTCACCTAGAACAATAAGTAAATTAACCAAAAATTACATAATCAGTATGTTTCTGAGGAAGGCATTGAACAGAGATTTTGCAGATTCTGAGGTGATAAAATGAGTGCCAGGCCTGGAATCAGAATGACCTTAGTTAAAATCTGTCCTCAAACACTACTGTGTGACTTTAGACAAGTCATTTAGACTTTTGCCACAGTTTCCTCATCTGTAAAATGAGTTGGAGAAGGAAATGGCAAACCATTAGTATTTTTGCCAAGAAAACTCCAGATAGAGTCACGAATACTCAAATGTCACAGAAAGGAATGAATTGCTGGTTCTGAGGTCACCTTTCTATCCACTACACTACATTACATTTTATCAAAGAAGTTGACTATCTCTTGTACTATAATGAGCAAGACAGATGTGAAGTAGGTGATATTAAAAGTACCTGCAGAAATGGATTGAAAGTATAATCATTACTTCTAGGTGAATATGAGTAATGATGGGGCTGAGCGAGAGTGCTTAATCCAATTTTAGATTCTAAGAGCAGAAGCTTAGAGACCATTAATTGCAATCCTTTCATCTTAGGGATCTTACATGACATCTATCATGAAGATTCAAACCAAAGGTCCTCTAACATAGACTCTAGTATCCTTTCCATCATCATATGCTCCTCTCAAATGTTACAAAGTCATGGTCTTGGGGAAGAATCTGAACCCTTGGCATCCTCAATTGAACATAGAAATAGTTAACTCTTGAATATGTGATAGAAATATACTTGGAAGCTTTTTCACTAGAGAATTCTCTAGTTCTTTGTATACATAAAAAAAGAAAAAAGACCAGAGCAGAAAATTACCCCAAGGCATTTCCAGTACCAGGATTATGAACCTTTTAAATGAAAAACGAGATTTTCCTAACAGATGTTAATCTTAGAATGTGGCGTCTTCAATTTGATGTTATTACAACTGCTGTGATAATGCTTTCTTTCCCTAAATGTTTCTTTTACTTGTTAGCTACTATGAAGTTATACAAAATCAAAACCATGACACTGAGAGAATCTCCATGTTCTAGAAAAATAAATAATCCCTTATGTTGGAATATTTTTATATGTTGTTTTCAGTAAGACACATAAATTTACAAATTATTCAGTCTTTCTGTGTTTTTATCTTTCCTGTGGTAGAAATAGTATTTTTTCAATAATCTTCCATGTCAAAAAAAAAGTCAAATTAAAATCTGTTCTTATTTAAAATGTACTGGGACCATACAATTCTCAGAGTAAATAATAATAAAGCTGCATGTTTCTGTCGAATGTAAAGATATTTATCTGAATGACAATCATAATGCCCTCCATAGTGAGTTAAGAAGACGGTACATAGTCATCTACACAGAATACAAAAGGTTAAACAAATATTATTTCATGATTACAAGAGACATGCTTCTTATTGAAGAAGTAGTATTAAATTCAGTGATTTGTCTGAAATTGCATAGCAAACAAAAAAAAACCCTAAAAGTTTAGACCAGCTGATCAGACAGTGCTTGGCACACAGTAAACAATTTTAAATAACTGATAACTGACTGACTCAATCGCCAGACTTGATGCAGAGTTATAGAACTTGGATTTTTCTTCTGTTACTTTATTGAAAGTTGAAGATCAGCAATTAATAGATCTACATGGAAGAAAAGCATATTTATACATTCATAATATTTATTTTCTCCCCTTATCAATTGATATCTCATTCGACCTCATAGGCTTATAATGATACATTGAAACACAACTTAATTTAATGACAGCAGCAACAGTTAGAATTTATAGTGTTAGCAATTATAATTGAGCTATCAAGGAGAGGAGGGGAAAAGAAGGGAAGTAATCAAATGCTCAGTGTTATCGATGAAAAGAACCTGACTTCTTGAGTTTCTTGTTTTGTCTTCAGGCAAACTTTCATCCTGGAATTATTAATGTGATGGTTTTGAGCATGTTGCCAACAAGGCCACCATTTTAATGGATAGTTATTAATAGACTAATTAGCTTTGTACACACCCAGAGACTTTCAGTTGAAGGATCTCTGAGAGCACACAGTCATAGCACACATCTCCCAAACTACTATTAGCCTTTCTTTGTATACAAAGGACAATTTGAATCAATTTAATAATAACCTATTAAGCATCAATATCAAGTAAAATGTTTTGCTGGTTTAGGATCATAGGTTTGGAGTTAGAGAGTGGTATGATCTTCATTATCATAATAGTTAGCATTTATACCACACTTACTACATTCCAGGTAGTGTGCTAAGAACTTTAACATTTTTATTTAATTTGATCCTCAAAACAACCCTAGGAGGTAAGGGCTATTATTCCTTCTCTTTTATGGTTGTGAAAACTGAGGCAGGCAGAAGTTAAATGACTTGACCATGGCCATGCAATTCGAAAGTATCTGAAAACCAATTGGAAGTCTTCCTGACTTCAAACTCAGTATTCTTTCTACTGTGTCATCAAACTGGTCCCAACAATCTCTTTTCACAAGTACAACTATCCCCCAGAGTAATTAAGAGATTTGTCCAAGGCTATACATTCAAGAAGTGAAAAAGTAGATTATATTGAGAGAAGAGGGAAAGCAAGAAAATTCACCTCAAAACTGGTGGTGATCATTCTGTTGGGAGCTTCCTGATAAAATGGAATCAAGACTCCTAAACTCCATAGGTCCTAAATTAAGTATTGAATTAAATACTGCCATGTACTGAAAAAAAATATGTGTATACACACACACACACACACACACACACACATACACACACACATATAATATATACATATTTCCTGAATGATGCCTTCTCTGGTGTGGGGAGGGGAGAGAGGAGCTGAGTTACCTGGAAATTAATATTCTATTCATAAAAAATACAATTAAAAACAATAAAATGAAGATGGTGGAGTAGAAGCAGGGAAGTTCAAAACCACCATGAGAATCCTCTTCAATCAATCTTAAAATAGCTCCACAAACTGAAAATAGAAGTGAAAGAAACAAAAAGGAGAAAGAGTGAAACAACTTTCATGAAGAGAACAACTTAAAAGGTAAGGAAAGAACAAGAAGGGCACTGAGATGAGAGGGAAGCATAGCCAGCAATAAGCTACAACAAGGAGTAAGGAGCAAGGAAGCAGGAAGTCCCCCACACATATCCCATATGTACTCTTCCAAGTTCTGATCCTGGGCCCAAGCTGACATCCAGACACTGAGACCCTGCCTGGGCTAATAGATGGCCAACTCAACACACACCCCTTAAATTCCCAAGCAAACCAGCCATGAAATCTGGAATTCCATTCCAGGGCAGTTTGTGCTGTGCAGCCTGATCTGTGTGAACCCAGTGTAAATCCAGGAGTTCCAGCATGGGCTTGTGGTAATGTTAGGATTAAAATTTAGTTTCTCTGCTAAAAGCATTATATTTTATGAGGTTTATTAAAGATTATAAAATAAAGAAAATACAAAATAAGAAAAGCACATGCAACCTACATCTTGCCTACTAGGTAGAGAGCAGCTTGTGCCTAGAAGCAGAAGTGGAAAGACAGAGGCTGAAGTAGGCGGAGTCAGTTTAAATACAAATTGTGTTCTCGCATTCAGGTGAGGACTCAGGCTGAGATTTTAGGGAATTCTGGGAACTACCAAGGACTTCTGTCAATTGAAGTCCGGGGTTCAAATCTCCATTTTTACAGTAAGGACATAGATCCCATTTTAGTGCAGTTGGCAGACTCAGAACTACCCCACTTCCCCCATCTCTGGCAGGGACAGTTCCCAGGGTGCTGACTTGAGGGATACTGACTGCTCCTAACACAGATGGTCAAGATGGAGACCCAGGGAATTCAGTGTGCTTGACTTAATCAAACCCAGAGTATGACCAAAAGCCTACACCCAAGCCTGAGGCTAGAATATGAGCTATCCTCAGTCTCAGGGATAACTGAATCAGTAGGGTAGGTGAACATAGAAGAGTATATCTGTCAGATATATGGGAAAGGAAGGACTGTAAGACTAAGCAGGAGGCAAAAAACACTACAAAATATGAAATGAATAATTTAATAATATTAAATTTAAAATTTTATGGAGAAACAAAACTAATGCAATCAACATTAGAAGGGAAGCAACAATTTGTGAAAAAAATATAACAGAAACCTCTGACAAAGTTCTAATTTCTCCAATTTATAAGGAAATAAGTCCATTGTACAAAAAAATCAAGCTATTCCCCAATTGACAAATGGTCAAGGAACATGAATAGGCAGTTTTCAGATTAAGAAATCAAAACTATCAATAAGCACATGGAAAAGTGTTCTAAATCTCTTATAGTTAGATGAATGCAAATGAAAACAACACTGAGGTACCACCACACACCTAGCAAATTGGACAATATGGCAATAAAGGAAAATAATACATGATGGAGTGGTTGTGTCAATTCAGAACACTAATGCATTGCTGGTGGAGTTGTGAGTTAATCCAGGGAAGACAATTTGGTATTATGCACAAAGGGCTTTAAAAGAATGCATTTTTGACCTAACAATACGACTACCAAGTTTGTACCCCAAAGAGATAAGGAAAAATACTTGTACAAAAATATTCATAGCCACACTCTTTGTGGTAGCAAAAAATATTGGAAAATAAGGAGTTGTCTTTCTATTGGGGAATGGCTGAACAAATTGTGGTATATAATTGATGGAATACTACTGTGCTGTAAGGAATGATGATTTGGAGGATTTCTATACTTAATAAGGGACTATTTTGATTGGTAATTGATAACTAAAAATCAGGTTATTACCTACTTTCTTTCTCCCTTCATTTTTCTCTCTCCCTTCAGCCTGCCTTTTCCTCCCCTTCCCCCTTCCTTCTTCTTCTCTCTTCTTCTAAATCAACTCAGGGTGAGTTTATGAGGTCTCAAATGAAATACTTTTTCTCTTCTTTATCTTAAAAAAGGGGTTTATTTGGGGAAGACAGGAAAGGATAAAAAATGAAGGTAAGAGGGTTGGGGATTTCCCTAATACTACCCTGAGTCTTAGATTGGAGGATGGTGAAATATAGTTCAATTGAGAGAAATGGCTGATAGGTCTGGAAGTTCAGTCACTATCACAACAGAGCAAATGAGAGAGAGCTGGACTTTGTCCTTCTTTCTTCTGTCTTCAAAGCCAAAAGACAATGTCTCCTTTCTGTCTTCAAGGTTAAAGATCACCTTCAGACTTCAGTCTCAAAGTCCAACAAAAATCAGCCTTCTTCCCTCTTTCAAGCCAGAAAGTTTTTAGACATCAGTTGGTTTGCCTCCAACTGCTTCTCCTGGTCATATTCCAAAAAGAATACTCTCATTTGAATGACAGGTCATCAGTCTCAGCTGCTCCTGTCTTTTTGCATGCTTTCCCAATTTCTCTCTCTTCCACATATATGATCTGGGAGAATCTCAGTGAAATGAGCAGAACCAGGAGAACATTGTACACGGAAAGTAAAACATTGTGAAACAATCCAATGTATTGGATTTTGCTACTAGTAGCAATGAAATAAGCCAGGACGCTTCTGAAGGACTTATGGGAAAGAATGCTAACTACATTGAGAGAAAGAACTAAGGGTATAGAAATGCAAATGAAAAACATATTTCATCACTTATCATAGGTATATATGGATATGTGATTTGGTATTTAGGCTTTAAAAGATTTCTCTATAGCAAAAATGAATCATATGGAAATAGGTATCAAGTGATAACATTTGTACAACCAGGTGGAATTGCTTGTCAGCTCTGGCTTTGGGGAGGGAAGAAGGGAGAGAAAGAAAATGAATCATGTAAACATGGAAGAATATTTAAAACTAAAATAATTTAACAAACAAATGGAAAGAGCATATTATCCTAAGGAACACTAAAAATTATTATACTAAAATGATAAAAATATATCATATTTAACACGATGGTATTTTGTAGAAACAAAAGTGCTTTGTGAACTGTAAAGTTCTTAAATAAATACAAACCATCATATTATTCTTATTAAATTTATTTACTTTGGTTCTGTAGTAGTTACTGTGTAAAGTGTTTTCTCATTCCCATTTACTTTAATCTCCATCTATTTTTCTAAGTCTTCAATTTTTACCTTATTTGTGGTTTATCATGTAATTATAATATTCTAATACATTCATGCATTATAACTTGTTTAGCTAAAGAAATGCTGATGTACATTAGGTCTTTTTTTAATCCTTGTGTTATCTGCCTCATAGTGGATTCTCTAGATGAATTGCCATGGGCATTTTAGTCCCTTTAATTGCCAAATTCTAAAATGTTTTCAAAAAGCATTTTCCAACAATGCATTGGGGTGCTGATTTTTCCAATACTGATTAATTATATCTTTTGTTATCTTTGAAATTTTGGTGGGTGAGAGGTTAAATCTTAGGGGTTTTGTTTTACTTTGATTTTAATATTAGCGATTTTCAACATTCTTTCACATAGTTTTTTTTGTTAATTCTTATCAATTCTTCTTTTGACAAATGATAGTTTATCTCTTTTGACTACTTATCTTTTGAGATGTGTGTTTTGGTTATGTATTTCTTTTAGTTTTCTATATAGCTTGAGGGCCAAATCCTTATCTAAGAAATCTCTTATGAAGAACTTTTTTCTCTACAACTATTTTATTTATGTTGTTATCGTAGATGCATTAATCTTTTTTTTGTATAGCTCTTCAATTTCATAAAAATCAAAACTTTTATCTACTGTAATTGGACTTACATTTTGTTTAGTTAAGATTATATCTTCTATTAATGGTTATGGATGGCATCATTGCTTTTCTTCATTTTTACAATATGATCTTTAATGTTAAGGTCATGTATCCATTTAAAATGTATTATGTGATGCCATGGAGTGCTGACCCAAGTCTAATATTCTGAGAAAGCAGAGATTTAATGTTTTGGAGCTTCCTTTGTAATAAATATGAAATATTTTGATTTAGATCATCTCAGAAAAAATTATGCTTTTTCAAAGTAGCAATGATCTCATAAATCAGTAGAGAAGAGCTCTTTCTCCCTTTTTGCAGTTGAATGTTTCTTGTACCATCTTTTGCCATATTGAACAGTAACACTGATACCCTGGTGGCATAAGGGGATTAAGTAAAAGGACCATTGATAGTAATACTTTACTTCATCTGTTTTTTATCTTTGCCTAAATTACTATGGTTGATAGGCCTTGGAAAAGCAATATGATGAATAGTAAAGTATTCTATGAAATATCATTTGTTATTTGTTTATGAAATGGACCAAAACATTGCAGGATAATGTTTTGAATTCTGCAGGAATTGGATTAAGTGATTCAGAGTTGCAGTCACTGAAGTCCAATGACAAAATGAAAGTCAGGATAATTGATGATAGACTGGGCTGCAGGCTTTGGCATCTTCAATGTCTGACCAAGCTCTAAGCACTTCATAATGCCTGTGTCATCTGCTTTCATGACCTTTTGAATGAATTGTTCTCATCTGCAGTATGGGAGTGCTCAAGAAGGACTAGTCCCTCTGGTGTGAGAGCTTCATGAGCCCTCATCTACTGTTCATCTTCTTTTGGTGTCCATCTGGCCCTCAACTCTCACCTGTAGGTCCAAAAAGCTATAATATGTGTAGTGGCCACAGCCCATATTAGCAGATGGTCTCAAACAGGTTGAAGGTAACCCAAGGACCCTGAATCCAATGGAGTGTTAGAGGAGTATCTATCCCAAGTATGTGAAGACTTGTCTTGATTGAAATGAAGGATCCTTGGAATAAGACCAAATGAAAAATACACCTTGCAGCCTATAATTTCTAACAATACAAGCTAAAAATTTCATATTTAGGATAATTTTAATAAGGGAACATAGAAATTAAATTATGACAAAATATGATCATTAATGTACATGCTCTTGTTACATTACTTTATATATTCATTTTACACACAGTCTATTTCAGATATGCTCTATTATCAAGGATTAAGAAAGAGAAAATATTGAAAATATAGGAACATCCCAGGGATATTTTATTGAAACAAAAAAGTGAGAATTGTTTTGATCCTGATGGTGGCTCATAATCCCCCAAAACATTAAGCACCATTCCATTGACAGTTGGACACTTGTATTGATATGAAAGTTCAATGTTTCTTGGAGTGACAGAACTTCTAAAACTAAACTACCTCTTACAGAAGACTCCATTGTTCTTGTTAACCATTTTTTTTCACAGCACTAAATTTTACCATTAGCTCTGTTTTATGCATCCAGTAAAATGCCAAAAGTGAACTCTAATACCCAAACATTCATTGAGGCAGTGTGGAATCTTGTTTTAGTGTATCTTTAGCCTTTTTCCTTGGGGCACAGCTATCCTATTTGACAATCATGTCTGAGTAAAGCACTACTTACTTACACTTATTAGTGCATAGATAAATAGGGATCAGACCTGTGATTTCACTAGTATGAAGAAATTCCAGATGAGAAAATGCCTTTTGTCATTATAGGTTGGCACCTTCACTGCAAATTACAGCTGTGTTAGAGAATTTCCTAGAGATCTGAAAGGTGAAATCTCCATGGTCACATTACCAATATGTGTCAGAAGCACTACTTGAATCCTACTCTTTCTGGCTTCAAGACCAGCTTTCTATCATATCAGATTGTTTCCTGGCCCATTTATATGTTTATAACATGAAAATTACCTTATTCAATAATATTTATCATATCTAATTGGGGGGGGGAGTTGAAAGGCACACAGCTTATTTATTAAACCAAATGTTTTAAGAACACATTGCTGAGGATAAATATCTGGCACAGTGATTAAAGTTTCCCAATTAGTCCTGAAATCCTGGGTTCAAATCTAACTTCAGATACTTCCTATATGGGTGACCCTGGGCAAGTCACTTAACCTTGTTTGCCTAATCCTTGTCCTTCTGTCTTATACTTGCTACTAAGAAAGTATGGTTAAAAACATGTTGCCATATTAAGTATTTAGTCCTAATATCCCCCTCTCATCTGATTTCCAGTTACTATTGAGTTTTCCATTTTTTTGAAGGGGAATTGTCCAGCAGCCATTTCCCTTTATACCATCTCATGCACATTCCCTGAGATTTAACTTAAATGATTTATAGGAGTAGTATTTTATTTTCCAAAAGTAGAAAAATTCTCATACCTTTTTTTGAGGGTAAAATAGTGGGTTTTTGTTATTTCAAACTTGATTCTTTACCCATTTTATTTATTTTTTTAAATAGTAAACCCATCAAACAGCAATTATTTCTGAGTTGTCTCTTATGGACTGTTCCCCTAACAGAGTTTAACTTGAAATTAGAATTGGGTCCATCTGGTAATCTAGATGTAAAAGATCTCCCCATCAGAGGAGAAGAAAAACACATTGATCATAAGCTTTTATCACACATTAAAGCTGAACATTTTCAATTTTTATTAAGTAGGAACACAATCAGCCACACAAGTAGGAAACAACTTATGGCTGTGAGCCACAGGACTTGGCATCTTCAGTGCATCATAGATATTGGAGCACTTACACTTCCTCTACCCACTGGAATGAATGTGAACTGAATATTATCTATCTACTTTCCTAATCTTCACACCAAATACCCATAAAATTATATCCCAAGGGTAGTCATTGCCTTAAGGCCCATATGCTCAAGCATCTGTCTTAACTCATGCTCAAACCTCAAGGGCAAAAATAGCGACTTATTACTTGGGTCACATGTACTACCTACTAAACTTTTATGCTTCTGTAGTGTCTGAAATACACAGACATAAATACATGTATATATTTTTTCTTATATGAAATATATCAGTAAGCATTTCAAACACAAAAGAAGTATAAATGTTACTAAAGCATATTATAAATATTAGAGAAGACTACATAATTTATTATTTCTGTTGCCTCATGATTGCAAAAAATAAAATAAACAACAACAAAACAAAATAAGAAACTAATCTTCTCCCCAAGTGCTAAGCCTTAACCAAAAATATCATGAGTGTTAGTTAGGCAGCAGCTGGACTAATGATCTCTTTTAGGTTTTGTTTTGCTTTTTTTACCATTAAATAGAAAAAAATTAGGTTTGTTAGGGAGTTTAAATAAAAGAATATTCACACACACACACACACAGAAAGTAATATGCTCCCATATTATGCTTATACTAATGCAATCTCTTCAGTAATATTCCTTCCTAGCTTTTCCTGAGAAAAGGGAAATTGAAAAATCTCTCAATGACCTGTCAATTAACATAAAATTTACCCATCTTTCTATCAATTTATCAACATTTGTTAAATGCCTAATATGTGCCAGGCACTATGTTAAGCATTGAAATGTGAAAAGAGACAAAAAAACAGTCCTGGCCCTCAAGGAGCTTACCATATAATGGTGGAGAAATGCAAACAAATATATACAAAGTAAGCTATATGCAAGATGAATTGGGAGAGAATGCACTAGAATTAAGAGTTTAGGGAAGGCTTTCTGTAGAAGGTAAAATTTTAGATGAGACTTGAAGGAAGTCAGAGAAGTCAGTAATCAGATCAGAGAAGCTAATTTTGGCCCTGCTCTTATTGACCTTAAAACTATTCAAATCACAGTCCCTTCAATTAGAATGAGTTATTCCCTATTGTATTTCAGTCATAAATTTGGGAGCTGGATAGGGTAAGTTGTATATACAACAATTCAGACATTTGTCCTTCGTGGAATTTTTCTTGGTGAAGATACATCAGAAACATATCACAGGTATCAGGACTCTGATGGATGATTTTTATCCATATGAATAGCTATGAATGAGAAAGTCTGATCAAGACATGGATTAGGTGACCCATAATTGTGCTAATTAGATTCAGGTAAAGTAGAGTATTTGAAAATCTGGGCAGATGGTCAGAGAATAGATTAATAAAGAATCATTTGCAAGTAGTCACAAGTATTAGTGCAATCACAGACATGAAGTGTCAGGACAGTTCATTATAAGTGAGTAAGGTAGGTAAAGAGGACGCAAAAATCCACAAAAATTCAGGGTTGTGACATAAGTATAGCCCAAAGATTAAAAAAAAGTTGATAATCATGGATAACATAATGATAAATGAAAAAAGGACACAAAGACTAAAAAGGCAACAAAGACCTAATAAATAGAGCATTCTTTTGTCCTAACCCCACGATCTTTATGTGTTTTCTTAAGGGTGTGAATCAGTCTTGTAAGCTAGGTTGAGTGCTGTCAATAGGGACCTAAGGGTGGAAGTACCTGAACATTGTGGAGAGCTTATAGACAGAGGATTAACAACAGATTCTAAAAAATTTGAGTGTTTAGATAAGAAGGTGTTTAAGACTATAGTTCCAAACATTTTATTCTATTATAATCTATATATTCCTACTAGCAAAAAAGTCAAATATTGGCACTCACAAAAGGGTGTCTCTGAAGACGTGGGAGAATTTACAGAATCTAGATGGGTTAGTTTTAGTCCATCATTGTGATGGCTAAAGCCAGGAATGCAGTAACATAGGCTATAAACAAAGAAACATGAGCCATATTGGATTTGTATGTGGAGACCGTCTAATAGCTCTATTTATCTTAAACATTTTTATTTAATTAATTAATTTAGAATATTTTTCCATGGTTATATGATTCATGTTTTTTCTTTCCCCTCCTCCCACCCCCTCCCATAGTCAATGCACAAATCAACTGGGTTTTACATGTGTCATTGATCAAGACGCATTTCAATATTATTAATAGTTGCACTAGAGCAGTGGTTCTCAACCTTTCTAATACCGTGACCCCACAATACAGTTCTTCATGTTGCAGTGACCCCAAACCAAAAAATTATTTTGGTGGCTACTTCAAAACTGTAATTTTGCTAGAGTTATGATTTGGAATGTAAATACCTGATATGCATTATGTATTCTCATTGCTATAAATCAAACATAATTTAAACATAGTGATTAATCACAAAAACAATATTTAATTATACGTTGAGAAATATTAATCCAGCAGGAGGCAGACTGAGAGCTGGAGTAGGAGGTAAGTCCTGCTTGGGGAGGGGATCCTCAGGCTCTGCCTTCTTCTTCCTGTCATCTCCCTCCAGCTTGTTCTGAGGCTTCATTTTGCTGGGGTTACTTGGCTCCATTATCCTCTCCAGGAGTTATCCACTCCAGGACTCATTCTTAACCCCTCCGGAGCCAGCACCCAGGTGCTCTCTCTGGGTCTCTGTTTGAGTCTGGTCTCTAGGCAACAAGGTAAATCCATCACCCCTCAAAGGGGGAGGGCTGCTGATAGGTAACTAATATTAGTACAATGTGCGGGCAGCAGCCCATTCTTTCTGAGATCTTGCTGTAAAGTAGCGTGATTTCTCAGCGGCTAAAGCCATCAGAAATATGTATTTTCCGATGGCTTTATGTGACCCCTGTGTTTTGGTCATTCAACCCCCTCCAGGGTCGTGACCCACAGGTTGAGAACCACTGCACTAGAGTGATCATTTAGAGTCTACATCCCAAATCATATCCTCATTGACACATTTGATCAAGAAGTTGTTTTTCTTCTGTGTTTCTACTTCCACAATTCTTTCTCTGGATGTGGATAGCATTTTTTTCTCTTAAGTCCCTCAGAATTGTCCTGGATCATTGCATTGTTGCTAGTAGAAAAGTCCATTACATTTGATTGTGTATCTGTCTCTCTAAACAATGTTCTCCTGGTTCTGCTCCTTTCACTCTTCATCAATTCTTGGAGGTTATCCAGGTGCTGTGGAATTCCTCCAGTTCATTTTTTTTATTTTAGCATAATAGTATTCCATCACCAACAGATACCACAATTTGTTCAGCCATTCCCCAATCAGAGGACACCCCTCATTTTCCAGTTTTTTTCCAACGCAAATATCACGACTATAAACATTTTTGTACAAGTCTTTTTCCTTATCATCTCTTTGGGGTATAAACCCAGCAGTGGCATGGATATATCAAAGAGCAGGCAGTATTTTAAAGCCCTCTAATATGTCTTAATTAGCTTTTTGTCCACAATAGAGTACCACACAGAAAGGTGAAGTTAATTATTGGCATTTACAGTTATCCTTCTTCAACTCTTTCAGCTACCTGAACTCTAGTACAACTCCTAAATCAGTTATTGGAAAAGCATCTAATGCATCTGGTTTTTTTTTATTTTAATTCAATTTTTTATTTTATTTGGTCAATTTCAAACATTATTCCTTGGTTACAAAAATTATATTCTATTCCTCCCTTCCCGCCCCCTCCCCCTCCAATAGCCGATGCGCAATTTCACTGGGTATTATATGTGTCTTTGATCAGAACCCATTTCCATGCTTTTAATGTTTGCACATTTAGGGTCTACCTCCCCAGCCATATCCCCTTGACCCATGTAATCAAACAGTTGTTTTACTTCTGTGTTTCTACTCCCACAGTTTTTCTGCTGAATGTGGATAGTGTTTTTTCTCATAGATCCCTCCAGGATGTTCAGGAACACTGCATTGCCATTAATGGAGAAGTCCATTACATGTGATTGTACCACAGTTTATCAGTCTCTTTGTCCAATGTTCTCCTGGTTCTGTTCCTTTTGCTCTGTATCACTTCCTGGAGGTTGTTCCAGTTCCCATGGAATTCCTCCACTTTATTATTCCTTTTAGCACAATAGTATTCCATCACCAACATATACCACAGTTTGTTCAGCCATTCCCCAATTGAAGGGCATTCCCTCATTTTCCATTTTTTTTGCCATCACAAAGAGCACAGCTATAAATATTCTTGTACATGTATTTTTTTCTCATTATCTCTTTGGGGTACAAGCCCAGCAGTGCTATGGCTGGATCAAAGGGCAGACAGTCTTTTAGAGCCCTTTGGGCATAGCTCCCAATTGCCCTCCAGAATGGTTGGATCAATTCACAACTCCACCAGCAATGAATTAATGTCCCAACTTTGCCACATCCTTTCCAGCATTCTTTACTTTCTGTTGCTGTCATGTTAGCTAATCTGCTAGGTGTGAGATGGTACCTCAGAGTTGTTTTGATTTGCATCTTTCTGATTATAAGAGATTTAGAACACTTTCATGTGCTTATTAATAGTTTTGATTTCTTTGACTGAAAAATGCGTATTCATGTCCCTTTTCCATTTATCAGTTGGAGAATGGCTTGATTTTTTGTACAATTGATTTATCTCCTTGTAATTTGAGTAATTAGACCTTTCTCATGTAAAAATTAAATTATATCTCTACTAATAAAATATTATATTTTATGATGTTTATTAAGGATTATTAGAAATCAAGGATTTAAAATAAAAAAAAACCATGTGTCCATGGATGATTAACCCATTCAAAATCCCTGCGCTTAGCTTACTTGCTCTACTTGCTATATCATTGAAATGGAAGAGAAGAGAACATGGTAAGCATTACTGCCAGTTAAATAGGAATTGTGAGCTCACCTACGTGGAGACTTAGGTGAGATTTTAGGGAATTCTGGGAAATAACAAGGATTTCTGGGGATTGAAGACTAAGGTTTAAAATCTCCCTTTTTACATTTACCCCCTGAGGCCCAAGGAAGACTAGTCTCTCAGATGGGTTTTGTAAACATACCAGCTATGAAATTACAATAATTTGAGAATAAGCAGAAAAGAGAACAAAACCAATAATTGCTAGGTCCATTGACAAAAAGCCAGTTAGGGGTCAGTTCCCTTCAGCATAAGAGTATACATACAAAAAAATGCATTCCACCCCACACAGTTCAAATAACCACATCCCAAAGTTCACTCTGGATCTTCTCATGCATCTTGTGGTCTGTGGAGGCATCTTCATGGTGTCTTCGCCAAACAGTTCACTTTCTGGATTTGGAGAGGTTGCAAATTTAAAATAATAATAGTTAACATCCCCCTGCCCCAAAAGAGGGTCTTTTCTTTACAAATACTTGGAAATCTTCTATTTTGTTGAATGCCCATACTTTCCCCTGAAAGTATATGGTTAGTTTTGATGGATAGGTGATTCTTCGTTGTAGACCCAATTCTCTTGCATTTCTGAATATCATGTTCCAGGCCTTACACTCCTTTAGTGTGGAAGTTGCCAGGTCTTGTGTGATCCTGATTTGTGCTCCTTGGTATCTGAATTGTCTCTTTTTGGCTTCTTGTATAATTTTCTCCTTAGATTGAAACCTCTGGAATTTGGCAATTACATTCCTGGGAGTTGTCTTTGGGGATTTAGTGTAGAGAGTGTTCTTTGAACTATTTCAAAGTCTTTTTTCCCCCTTGTTCAAGAACATCAGGGCCATTTTCTTGGATGATTTCTTGTAGTATGATGTCAAGATTTCTGTTGACTTCTGACTTTTCAGGTAGACCAATGATTCTCAAATTGTCTCTCCTTGCTCTGTTTTCCTGATCTGTCACCATGTCAGATAGATATTTTATGTTTTCTTCTATTTTGTCAATATTTGGACTTTGCTTAATTCTTGCTGTTCTGCAAGATCATTCATTTCTAGTTGCCCAAATCTGGTCATTAAGGCATGGTTTTCTGTTATAATCTTTTGGTTTTCTTCTTTAATCTTTTGATTTTCTGCTATAATCTTTTGAATTTCATTTTCAGTTTAGTCTATCCTGCTTTTTGTGGCTTCCAGCTGTTTCTCCAATTGGGAGTTCTTGTCCCTCAAACTGTTATTTTCTCTTTGAACTATTTCCCACTTTTCTTGCCAGAAGGCTTCCATCTTTTTGATAAGCTCCAATTCAAATTCTTCAAGAGCTTGTGGACAATTTCCATTTTTTGGAAGGTTTTGGCTTTGTTTGAATTTCCTCCTATATTTCCTCTGTAGCCTGGGTTTTTCCTCCATAAAAATTTTCCAGGGTCAATGCCTTCTTTTTGTTTTTCTTTGAGGGAAGTTGTTGTTCCTGGGTGCAATTTGCCATCTCTGTGGAGGTTTATCCTTCCCTTTTTAGTCATAAATCTGAGTGAGATGGGCAGGTTCTCTGTGTATGGATCTAAGGAGAAAAGGATTTTCCCTGAGGAAATCTCTCAAATCTCCCTGGCTTCTGATCTCTGCTGCCCTTCTCTGTGCTATTTTCTGTGCCAGTGCCCATATTCTGTGCTCCTCAGCCTGCTGGGGTTTCAGGTGTAGCTGCTCTCAGGGGTAGGTCCTTGGTGGTCCTAGTCAGCTCCCAAGGACCTAGAGATGCCCCTTGCTCACTCCAGTGGTGCCACTCACTCTCGCACTGAATCTGGTAAGAGCTGGCTCTGGCTCTGGCTCCATAGGTGCGGTGGGAGAGAGTAGACAGCTCACATTTGGTTGGGAGCTTTTTCACCCCCTAATGGTGTAGAAATGCCCAAATCCCACATACCTCCAATGCTGAGCCCTACTGTAGAGTCCCTTCATTCATATAAATTTGTTTTTTATTTTAGTCTTTGAGGTAGTCTATATTGGTGGGTGCTGAGGAGAGGAAGAGTCCTGTGTCTAGACTGCCATCATACCAGAAGTCCTGTGCATCCCTGTTTTAATGGTTTCACAATCTCACTGATGTGTAGGTAAACTCTCTTGTAATGTGGATCATAATCATCCACATGAGATCTGTGAGATTCTTGTCAATATTTATCCACAAAATTTTCATAAATGATCAACCACATATACCACGATTTTTCAAACCTTTCTAATTTCTATTTTTTAATCTGTGAAAAATAAGAACAAATTTGTTGCTCAAGTGATTTTTCATAATTCAGTATTTTCTTTTTCCCGTGATCCTATCTTCTAACTTCCTTCAGGGAAATTTTACATAGTTTAAGCGAATTGATGACTATAGCATCACAATGAATTGGATACTTCAATTTTTAATACATCCATTTTACAGATAAAGAAGCAGAGGTTACAAAACTGTTAAAGACTTGCTCAAGATAACACAGCTAGTAACTACTAGGGGCAGGATAAAATCCAAGATCTCTCCTTACACTCAACTCTGGTCCTTTTGGAAGAAATAACTAATGCTTTGGCCATAAAAACGTCACATACCTATATGACCTTGAGCAAGACATTCAAACCTCTCAGATTTAGTTTGCTCATGTATAAAATAGATAAATTAAATTAGATGATCTTTAATGTCCTTTACAGTTTTAAATGCTTTTATTCTCATGAAGGTACCCTATCACTATATAAATAGATGATTTTAAGAGGAGGTAGAGAAAGATGTTTCTGCCTGTTTTACAAACAAAGCAATACCTTAACCTTCACTACTCAGTGAATAATTAATTTTCCTACTATTCCTAACTTGAAGTAAAATGAAGAGTCAGAATAAAACAGGCATTTTTCTCTGCTCTGTTGACCCATTGTCCATCAAAAAGAAAAAATAAGATAGATATAATCTTTCCTTCACTGTTTACTAGGAAGCGAGAATCAAATTCCTTTTGTTCCTTGGCTGAACTAAAGAGAGATAAAAAAGGATAAGAAAAAGAGAAATGCTTTTATCATCAATGTTAATGTTCACTGCATGCCCACGGGACATTATGGCAGTGTTTCTAGATGCAAAAATTAAAGCCAAAATATTACAAGCAGAGAAGCTCGTGGGATCTTTGCAATAACAGAATGAACATGTCAAAATATTTCAGAATATATACAAAGAAAGATTGAAAAAATGATGTGAAGATGAAAAAGATAGCAGTAGATCCTGATGGCCATAAAATTTAAGCACCACTAGGGTTTTCCTCTTGTGATTGTTCATTTTACCAAAAGGACATATTATATCCCCAATGTATCTCATAGAGATAAGAGAAATGCCAATAATAATTAAATTATTTTTTAAAAATCAAAGCTAGAACTCTTGCCCTTAGGATGCTTGCTATACTGTTCTTTATTTTCTGAGGCTGGATATTATCTGAATATCTGAAATTTTTCCTCAGTTATACTGCCAAAATATTCCTTAATTAGCTGCTTAGGCATCGTCAGGAAGAATTTATGTGGGGTGAATGGTGGGCACATAATGGAAAAAAATAATTTTAATTACATTTCATCTTTTGAGCCCTAGCTTCTCATATTTTTTATTTCTGAAAATATGACTTTTATCCAATATAATCAATGCTTTATTATGAGAATATCTGAAGAATTCAATAGATGCTCATCAAACTAGACAGAAAATGGGGTTAAAATATAAATAAGTAGTTTCCAAAGGAAAGATATAATGGTATTCCATGATTAAAAACTTCTGTGGAAAATTGCTTGAGGAAAAATTGGTCAAATCTCTTAATGGAATCACAAATTTAAAAAAAATCTGAATTATTGCAATATGCCTTATGTTAAATATATCTCTTACTCATTTTAAAGAGAGTATCATTCCCAAACATAGCTTAACAAACTTTGTTTATACTAGCTTCTTACACTGTGAGGTAAAGAAAGTACTAATTGCTAATCCAAATAGAATTATCACCTGTAATAATAACTTGGTCTACTTAACTACATATTTCTAGGATTAGGTTAATGAAAATGTTTTTGAAATTAGTCTTGAAAATGTCAGGTGAATTTCTTGATGATACCTACCTATTACTTGATGGGTGTGTATTGGCAATAAATATACTTTATAAAATTTTGTTTCCCTTTTACTCACCAGAAGCTGAAGTAATAGTGAACATTTATTCCCAGAAAAAGACACATATAGACCCCTTTTCCCCCAAGAGGCTTTGAAAAATATTACAAAAGTTGAAGGATTGAAAGAAATAATTTAATGGAGTCATGAATGCAATGGTGGATAAATCCTTTCATTGTGTAGTTTTTAGGGATCAGGGACACTGAGTTTTGTTTGTAAATATCTGAACACAGTAGAATACAATCACAAAGAGTTGGAGAAATTCATCTACAAAGGATTATACTTTTTATTCATCTAGACATACAACTTACCCAGGACTGGATTATGTCTTGATTTCATCAGTTTGGATGAATTAAATTGTTAGCAATGTTAAGAACAATAAAACATGGAGAAAAAATTTGGGTCAGGCAAACTATTTCAAAATACAAAGGGTAATAAAGGTTTGGACCACAGATTGTTTTATACAGCCAAAGAATTAGCTGAATTTCTAGTAACAGTTTTGATTGCTTTCTAAGCACTTCTTCATGTGGCAAATATAAGACACTATTAGGGATCTTTGTAAAATCAAGGACATGCATTAGTGCTCTACCTTTCTTATGAAAAGGAGGAATAGGGAAGAGAAGAAAGGTGGGAAACTGAGTAAAATAGGAAAAGGAAGGAGGAGAAAGAGGAAGACAAAAGGAAAGATGAGTGATTTGAAAAAAAAGATGAAGAAAGTTTGAAAAGAGGGAGAGGAAGGGAAAAAGGAAGTGGAAAGTTCTGGCATAGGTGTAGACAGAATAACAACTGGAAATTTTGGTTCACTGCATAGAAACTATGAAATTGCTAATGCAAAACCCTCAAATCACCCATATATAAGAGCAGATAATCCAATACTGATTCTGTAGAAGAAACTGTTCATTTCCTCATAAGAGATGATCTGATATAGATATTTATGTTAATGACATTTAAAGGACATTTACATTAAGATATGAACTTGGGAAAGTGGTGGAAATGCATGAAGTACTTTCTTTCCCTAAACCCCTGACAAACAACCAAAAAATAACTCCATATAATCAATCACAGACCCTACAGTCTTGGTTCTGGAGATTGTCTCTCATTTATAGGTATGGATAAACTGTTTACTAGAAGCAAACACCATAGTGCCAATAAGCACTAAGCCCTGAGAGGAAGACCTATAGCCTCATCTATCTGCTGGACCAGGGAGATTATATTCCTGTGGCAGATACCAGTGGAGTCAGTAGGCAGTAAATCCTTGGAGTGGCTTTATGGGCTGCAGCCTGGATCCCAGATATCACCACTCACCCACAGCATGGATTTAACTTCTGACCAGGGATGGTCTTTCAGTAGCCTAAGAGCACAAACCAGACAAATGCTGCTGCATCAGGAGAGGAAGAGTGAGGAGGGAAAACACTCCAATGAGTTGAGAAGGAGTTTAGTTACTGAGACACAAGGTTCCTGTTGGCCATGATTACCAGAGAGAGAGAGAGAAGGTGTTTTTTGTTTGTTTGTTTGTTTTTGTTTTTGCTGTCATCACAGTGGGGAAGAGAGCTGTCTGCTTGCAGTGGCAGAACAAGTTGTGGGCTCTGGTCTGATCATATGAATTCAATTCCAGATTGGGGCTTGAGGGTGGGGAGGAGGACAGAGAGTATACTTGAATGTAGATTATAGAAATTAGAATAAATAAATAGGACCAAGTAATTAAGAAAAAAAAATCCTGAACTTGAGGCACCATTCCCAACATCCTAGAAATTTTTGAACTAACATAAAGCTAATAATTAAAGCTATTGATCTGACTGCTACTATTAAAAAATTATTAAGCAAATAAAAATACTATCTAATCAGAACTATCATAGAGGAAAAGATCTGAGTTCAAACTCAAAGGGCAATGAATTTTAAAATCCTACTTATAAAATAGCAAAAAAAACCCAATAAATTGTCAAAAGTTCAAAAACCAATTTTGGAAGAGTTTAAAAAATACTTAAAAAATATTTCAAAAACTAAATGAAAGAGGTTGAGTAAAATCACCCCAAAACAAACAAAAAAACACCAAAAAATATGAAAAATGACCAAAATGGAAAAAGATCAGGAAAATTATGGAAGAAAAGAATTCCTTAAGAACTTGAATGGGGCAAGCTAATGACTTCCTAAAGTAACAAGAAATAATAAAGCAAAATCAAAGGAATAAAATAATAGAAGAAAATAGGAAACATCTTATCACAAAAACAACTGACTTGGAAAATAGATCAAAGAGAGAGATAATGTAAGAATTGATGGACTCCACAAAATTTATAATTTAAAAAAAAGTATACAAACCAACCTCCAAGAAATCTAGAAGTTAAAATAGAAATTGAAAGCATTTACTGAATATCATCAAAAATAAATCTTAATATAAAAATGCAGGGAACATAATTGCTAAGATTCAGAGCTCCCAGGTTAAGGAGAAAACACTATAAGCAACAAGGAAAAAAAATAAATACCATGACACTATGATCAGAATCATAAGATTTAGCAGCTTCAATATTTAAAAAAAAGGGAAAGAAGACCTTATTATAAAAAATGAATGAGTTTACAAACAAGAATAATATGCCCAGCAAAGCTCAATGTAATTAAACAAGGGAAAAATGAACATTTAACAGACTAAAAGAATGAGAGGAAGAACTATCATAGAGATAGGGAGAAAGGGGTTGGGAGCTAGTAGTAGTAGTAGTAGTAGAACACTACTCTCATCAGATATGGGTTAAAGAGGCAACTAGAAGGATAAAAGTTTTCTTAATGTACAAAAAATAGGCAGGGTAAGGGCTAGGATAAGGGAGGGAATGAGAGTCTCCTTAAAGGAATAAGGGACTAAGAGAAGGTAGCATAGATGAAGAGAGAAGAGGACAAAGGCATCAAAAAAGGGAAGATTATCTAGTAGGGAATATATATCAAGAAATAGGATGGAAGGTACAGAGATAAGGAAGGAACTCTTATGACAAGACAAGTGAGGGATTTTTAGAAATGAACTCATACCAAGAAATAGAATAGAGGAATAAAAAAGGAACTTTTGGAAAAAATAAGAACTAGAAGATAAGGGTCAAGGGAATAATCACTTGTAGAAAGGTGGTCTAATTTAAAACTAGGAATACACAGAGAAAGGATAAGAAAAAGATTCTAAGAAGGGGTGTGAATCAGAATGGGAGGGAAGAGAAGCAATTTGGACATCTAAGGAGAGATACAGAAAAAAAGGAAAAGAACAAACAGTGAAGAAAATTAGAATGCAGGGAAATATACAACTAGTAATTTGAAAGAACTTTGAAAGAAACTAAATTCATCCATAAAACAAAAAAAAAGATATCAGAATAGATAAAATAACAAAACCAGAAAATATGTTGTTTATAATAAGCACATTTAGAAATAAGACACATACATAGATTACGGTTTATTCTTAAAGCAAAAAGCATCTAACTAAAACCATCATCAAGAATTATTTTTAAAGGGGATAAAAAGAAGCCTTCCCAATAAGATCAGAAGTGCAACAAGGATAACCATTATCACAAATATTATTTATCATAGAATTAGAAAAGCTAAGAAGAGAAATTTAAAAAATTGAAGGAAATAGGACATGTAAGGAGGTAATAAAATTACTTCTGTTTGCAGACAACATGATGGTACATGTGAAATATCATAGCTATTCAACTAAACAGTTATTTGAAATTATCAATAAACAGAATAGCAGGATATAAAATATACCCAAAGAAATCATAATCATTTTATATATTATTAAAATGTCCTGAAAGAGATAGAAATAGATACTTTAAAATAACCAGACATACAATAAAATATCCAGTAATATACCTGCAAAAGCAAAGCCAGAAACTATAAGAACATAATTATAAAACACTTTTTACACAAATAAAATCAGATATAAACATTTGGATAAATATCAATTTTCCATGGATGGTCAGAATCAATATAATTAAAATGAAAATTGTATTTGAACTTATCAACTTATTCAGTATCATCCCAATTAAATTACAAAAATAAACACATTTTATTGAGCTGAAAAAATCATTATAAAATCTATTTAGAAGAAAAAAGATAAAGAATATCAAAAGAATTAATGAAAAGTACAGGAAGAAGGTTTAACACCACCAGATTTTTAATTGCATTATAAGGCAGAAATTAATAAAAGTAGCTGATATTGGCTAGGAAATGGAGAAATAAATCAGTGGAACAAGACAAATATATGACAAATAGTAGAAAAAGATTATAGTAACCTCATATTTGACAAGAGCATAGATCCATGTTTTGGATATGAGATATCATGATTTATTAAAAATCATTGGCAGAACTAGAAAATAGTTTGTCAGAAACTAGATATGGACCAAAATCTTAAACCACTCACTAATATAAAATCAAAATGACTACATGTTTTAAGCATAAATGTAGGTATCATAAGTAAATTTGAAAAACAGAGAACATATTACCTATCTGATTTATGGATAGGAAAGGGATTTATAAATCAAGAAGAGGTAGAGAGGACTTCCGGTTAAGATGGCGGCTTAGAGAAAGCTAAAGTTCAGATCTCCGGAAAACCCTTCCCGACCGATCTCAAACTATAAGTTTCTAAGGCGCCAAAATTCAAAACGATCAACAGCACAGACCCTGGGAACCCTCCTCCTGGACCTGGACCCAGTTTAAAAGGTACAGCTCCCCTCAAAAGCCAGAACCCGAGATCACTTGGACCTCAGGGGTAGGAGCGCAGAGTCCAAGGCTCCCGGAAGCCGCAGCCCGGCCGGGCTCAGAGAGCAGGGTCCTCAGAACAACAACCCTCAGGGCCTTCTACCCAGTCCCGGTGAAAGTTACTGCCTGGGGCTTCAGCTGCAGAGAGCTGGTCGAAACAACAGCAACCCTCAGGGCGGGCAAGACAGCCTCACAGGCTGGATCCTGCTATCCAAGTCTCAGTGAAAGTCCTTGCCCTTGGAGCTTGGGGAAGCTGCAGCCCATCCCCCCGCAGGCCGACGAAACAGCCTCACGGCCAGCGATTCTGAAGGCAACGTCCAGAAAGCGAGCCAGGGGGAGAGTGTGGCCTCGTGGTCCGACCCTTCCATTCCAGTTCCAGTGAGGCATATTCAGTTTAACCCAAGGAAAGCTCATAGAACCAACATCTGCCCAGGACTAAAGCCTCTGATCACCAGACAGAGATAAGAAAAGCTAATCCTCCACATTCAGAGATGGCAAACTCCACAGAAGCACAGAAGCCCCAAAATACCAAGAAAAATAAGAAGAAAGGGGCAACTTTGGACACATTCTATGGAGCCAAAATACAAAATACAGAGCAGATAGAAGAAGATATACAAGAAAATTCTCCAAAATCTTCCAAAGGAAATAGAAACTCTCCACAAACCCATGAAGAATTTGAATCAGAAATGACCAAAAAGATGGAAGCCCTCTGGGAGGAAAAGTGGGAAATAATGCAAAAGAAATTCATGCATCTACAAAACCAGTTTGACCAAACTGTAAAAGAAAACCAGGCTTTAAAGCAAGAACTAATAAAGCAAAGCCAAAAAAAAAAAGCCAAGAAATTAGAAGAGAACATAAAATATCTCACCGACAAGGTGATAGATCTGGAAAATAGAGGGAGAAGAGAAAATTTAAGAATAATTGGACTTCCAGAAAAGCCAGAAATAAACACCAAACTGGACATGGTGATACAAGATATAATCAAAGAAAATTGCCCAGAGATTCTAGAACAAGGGGGCAATACAGCCACTGACCGAGCTCACAGAACACCTTCTACACTAAACCCCCAAAAGACAACTCCCAGGAATGTAATTGCCAAATTCCAAAGCTATCAAACAAAAGAAAAAATCCTACAGGAAGCCAGAAAAAGACAATTTAGATATAAAGGAACACCAATCAGGGTCACACAAGACCTTGCAAGTTCTACTCTGAATGATCGTAAGGCATGGAACATGATCTTCAGAAAGGCAAGAGAGCTGGGTCTCCAACCAAGAATCAGCTACCCAGCAAAACTGACTATATACTTCCAAGGGAAAGTATGGGCATTCAACAAAATAGAAGACTTCCAACTTTTTGCAAAGAAAAGACCAGAGCTCTGTGGAAAGTTTGATACCGAAAATCAAAGAGCAAGGAATACCTGAAAAGGTAAATATTAAGGAAAGTGGAAAAATGTTATCTTCTTCTTTTACTCAAACTCTCTTCTATAAGGACTACATTTATATCAATCTATGTATACTAACATGTGGGGAAAATGTAATGTATAAATAGGGGGTAAAGAAAGACCAAATAGAATAATGGTTCTCACACAAAGATTCACATGGGAAGGGGAGGGGAAGAAAACTCCTATAAGAAGGAGAGGAAGAGAGGGGGGGGTTACTTAAACCTCAATCTCAGGGAAATCAACTCTGAGAGGGAAAAACATCCAGATCCATTGGGATCTTGAATTCTATCTTGCCCAACAAGGGTAAGGAGAAGGGAAAACCAAGGGGGGGAGGGGAGAGGGAGAACAAAAAGGGAGGGAAAGAGAGGGGGGAGGGGGAGGGGGAGAACAAAAAGGGAGGGACTAAAAAGGGAAACATCAAGGGAGGGGACAAGGGGCACTGATTCAAAGTAAATCACTGGACTAAAAGGTAGAGCCGAAGAAGAAAAGGTTAGAATTAGGGAAGGCAATCAAAATGCCAGGGAGTCCACAAATGACAATCATAACTTTGAACGTGAATGGGATGAACTCACCCATAAAATGTAGACGAATAGCAGAATGGATTAGAATCCAAAACCCTACCATATGTTGTCTTCAAGAAACACACATGAGGCGGGTTGACACCCACAAGGTCAGAATTAAAGGATGGAGTAAGACCTTCTGGGCCTCAACTGATAGAAAGAAGGCAGGAGTGGTAATCATGATATCTGATAAAGCCAATGCAAAAATAGACCTGATCAAAAGGGATAGGGAAGGTAATTATATTTTGTTAAAAGGGACTCTAGACAACGAGGAAATATCATTAATCAACATGTATGCACCAAATAATATAGCACCCAAATTTCTAATGGAGAAACTAGGCGAATTGAAGGAAGAAATAGACAATAAAACCATACTAGTGGGAGACTTAAACCAACCATTATCAAATTTAGATAAATCAAATCAAAAAATAAATAAGAAAGAGGTAAAAGAAGTGAATGAAATCTTAGAAAAATTAGAATTAATAGACATATGGAGAAAAATAAATAGGGATAAAAAGGAATACACCTTCTTCTCAGCACCACATAGCACATTCACAAAAATTGACCATATATTAGGTCACAGAAACATAGCACACAAATGCAAAAAAGCAGAAATAATGAATGCAGCCTTCTCAGATCACAAGGCAATAAAAATAATGATTAGTAATGGTACATGGAAAACCAAATCTAAAACCAATTGGAAATTAAACAATATGATACTCCAAAACCGTTTAGTTAAAGAAGAAATCATAGAAACAATTAATAATTTCATCAAGGAAAATGACAATGGCGAAACATCGTTTCAAACCTTTTGGGATGCAGCCAAAGCGGTAATCAGAGGCAAATTCATATCCCTGAAAGCTTATATTAACAAACAAGGGAGAGCAGAGATCAATCAATTGGAAATGCAATTGAAAAAACTCGAAAGCGATCAAATTAAAACCCCCCAGCAGAAAACCAAATTAGAAATCCTACAAATTAAGGGAGAAATTAATAAAATCGAAAGTGATAGAACTATTGATTTAATAAATAAGACAAGAAGCTGGTACTTTGAAAAAACAAACAAAATACACAAAGTACTGGTCAATCTAATTAAAAAAAGGAAGGAAGAAAAGCAAATTCACAGCATTAAAGATGAAAAGGGGGACAACACCTCCAATGAGGAGGAAATTAAGGCAATCATTAGAAATTACTTTGCCCAATTATATGGCAATAAATACACCAATTTAGGAGAAATGGATGAATATATACAAAAATACAAACTGCCTAGACTAACAGAAGAGGAAATAGAATTCTTAAATAATCCCATATCAGAAATTGAAATCCATCAAGCCATCAAAGAACTTCCTAAGAAAAAATCCCCAGGGCCTGATGGATTCACCTGTGAATTCTATCAAACATTCAGAGAACAGTTAATCCCAATACTATACAAACTATTTGACATAATAAGCAAAGAGGGAGTTCTACCAAACTCCTTTTACGACACAAACATGGTACTGATTCCAAAACCAGGCAGGTCAAAAACAGAGAAAGAAAACTATAGGCCAATCTCCCTAATGAATATAGATGCAAAAATCTTAAATAGGATACTAGCAAAAAGACTCCAGCAAGTGATCAGAAGGATCATTCACCATGATCAAGTAGGATTCATACCAGGGATGCAGGGCTGGTTCAACATTAGGAAAACCATCCACATAATTGACCACATCAACAAGCAAACTAGCAAGAACCACATGATTCTCTCAATAGATGCAGAAAAAGCCTTTGATAAAATACAACACCCATTCCTATTAAAAACACTAGAAAGCATAGGAATAGAAGGGTCATTCCTAAAAATAATAAACAGTATATATCTAAAACCAACAGCTAATATCATCTGCAATGGGGATAAACTAGATGCATTCCCAATAAGATCAGGAGTGAAACAAGGATGCCCATTATCACCTCTACTAATTGACATTGTACTAGAAACACTAGCAGTAGCAATTAGAGAAGATAAAGGAATTGAAGGCATCAAAATAGGCAAGGAGGAGACCAAGTTATCACTCTTTGCAGATGACATGATGGTCTACTTAAAGAATCCTAGAGATTCAACCAAAAAGCTAATTGAAATAATCAACAACTTTAGCAAAGTTGCAGGATACAAAATAAACCCACATAAATCATCAGCTTTTCTACATATCTCCAACACAGCTCAGCAGCAAGAACTAGAAAGAGAAATCCCATTCAAAATCACCTTAGACAAAATAAAATACCTAGGAATCTATCTCCCAAGACAAACACAGGAACTATATGAACACAACTACAAAACACTCGCCACACAACTAAAACTAGACCTGAACAAATGGAAAAACATTAACTGCTCATGGATAGGACGAGCCAATATAATAAAAATGACCATCCTACCCAAACTTATTCATCTATTTAGTGCCATACCCATTGAACTACCAAAATACTTCTTCACTGATTTAGAAAAAACCATAACAAAGTTCATTTGGAAGAACAAAAGATCAAGGATATCCAGGGAAATAATGAAAAAAAACACATATGATGGGGGCCTTGCAGTCCCTGACCTAAAACTATATTACAAAGCAGCAGTCATCAAAACAATTTGGTACTGGCTAAGAAACAGAAAGGAAGATCAGTGGAATAGACTGGGGGAAAGCGACCTCAGCAAGACAGTATACGATAAACCCAAAGATCCCAGCTTTTGGGACAAAAATCCACTATTCGATAAAAACTGCTGGGAAAATTGGAAGACAGTGTGGGAGAGACTAGGAATAGATCAACACCTCACACCCTACACCAAGATAAATTCAAAATGGGTGAGTGACTTAAACATAAAGAAGGAAACCATAAGTAAATTGGGTAAACACAGAATAGTATACATGTCAGACCTTTGGGAGGGGAAAGGCTTTAAAACCAAGCAAGATATAGAAAGAATCACAAAATGTAAAATAAATAATTTTGACTACATCAAACTAAAAAGCTTTTGTACAAACAAAACCAATATAACTAAAATCAGAAGGGAAACAACAAATTGGGAAAAAATCTTCATAGAAACCTCTGACAAAGGTTTAATTACTCATATTTATAATGAGCTAAATCAATTGTACAAAAATCAAGCCATTCTCCAATTGATAAATGGGCAAGGGAAATGGATAGGCAGTTCTCAGATAAAGAAATCAAAACTATTAACAAGCACATGAAGAAGTGTTCTACATCTCTTATAATCAGAGAGATGCAAATCAAAACAACTCTGAGGTATCACCTCACACCTAGCAGATTGGCTAACATAACAGCAAAGGAAAGTAATGAATGCTGGAGGGGATGTGGCAAAGTAGGGACATTAATTCATTGCTGGTGGAGTTGTGAATTGATCCAACCATTCTGGAGGGCAATTTGGAACTATGCCCAAAGGGCGACAAAAGAATATCTACCCTTTGACCCAGCCATAGCACTGCTGGGTCTGTACCCCAAAGAGATAATGGACACAAAGACTTGTACAAAAATATTCATAGCTGCGCTCTTTGTGGTGGCCCAAAACTGGAAAACGAGGGGATGCCCATCAATTGGGGAATGGCTGAACAAACTGTGGTATATGTTGGTGATGGTGTACTATTGTGCTAAAAGGAATAATAAAGTGGAGAAGTTCCATGGAGACTGGAACAACCTCCAGGAAGTGATGCAGAGCGAGAGGAGCAGAACCAGGAGAACATTGTACACAGAGACTAATACACTGTGGTATAATCGAACGTAATGGACTTCTCCATTAGTGGCGGTGTAATGTCCCTGAACAACTTGCAGGGATCCAGGAGAAAAAAATACCATTCATAAGCAAAGGATAAACTATGGGAGTGGAACCACCGAGAAAAAGCAACTGCCTGAATACAGAGGTTGAGGGGACATGACAGAGGATAGACTCTAAATGAACACTCTAATGCAAATACTATCAACAAAGCAATGGGTTCAAATCAAGAAAACATCTAATGCCCAGTGGACTTACGCGTTGGCTATGGGGGGTGGGGGGGTGGAAAAGAAAATGATCTATGTCTTTAACGAATAATGCTTGGAAATGATCAAATAAAATATATTAAAAAAAAAAGAAGAGGTAGAGAGCATTGTGATGTGCAAAATGGATAATTTTGAGCACATTAAGTTGAAAAGATTTTGTACAAATAAAACAAATGTTGCCAAGATTAAAAGGAAAAAAATATAGACAGCCTCTGGGATAAAGGTCTCACATCTAAAATATTTAGGGAATTTTGTTATAAATTTAACAAGAATAAGAGCCATCCCCAAAATGACAAATGGGCAAAATAATAGAGAAATTGAAACTAAAATAATTCTGACATATTCCACACCTTCAGATGGGCCAAAATGACAAAATTGCAAAATAGCAAAAGTTGGAAGGGATAGGGAAAAATAGGAAACCTAATACACTCTTGTTGGGAATGTAGAAAAATGGGGAAACTAATATACTATTCGTGGTACTGTGAACTGATCCAACCATTTTGGAGAGCAATTTAGAATTATGCCCAGAGAATTACAAAACTGCATATATCTGTATACTCAATAATACCATTGGTAGGTCTATTTTCAAATGTGATCAGGGAAAAATGAAAAGAACTGGTATGTTTAAAAACTGAAAATTAAGGGGATACTCATCAACTGAAGAAAGTCTAAACACATTGTGATATATGACTGTTGGTAGAATACTACTGAGCCATAAAAAATAATGGTATGATTAATTAAAAAAAAACTTGGAATGAACTTCACAAGATATTGAACACTGGAAGGAGTAGAACTAAGAAAAAATAATAATGAGTTAAATAGACTTAATACTTGAAGAATAATTTGTGAATGCTATCTTCAGAGAATGAAATGAAAATACAAATATGAAAGGTAGCATTTATATATTCCTATCTCTCTTCCTGATGATGACTTATATGATGTGGGGAGGTGAGGGATGGGAACTGAGACATTTGTAAATAAAATTTTTAAGACATCCACTACACTGGTATTGAGGTTGCCACAAAGGCAGTAGAAAATGGAACAAGGGTCTCCATAAATTTTGGTGCCCTGAGACAGATTTGATTCTTATACATAGGTAATGTCTCTGATTTTAGTAATTAGATTACTGACATACAAGAACTAGACACTAACACCTGTAGGAAAGCAGAAAGAAGGAATAAAGTGGATTATGTGCTCTGATTTAATTAATTTTGGTACAAATCAGTACTAGTAGAAAGTGTAGTAGTAATAATAATAATAATAATAATAATAATAATAATAATAATAATAATAATAATAATAGCATTCATTAGTGTAGAATCTTTCTGTGACCTGAGGTAAATATCTGGAATGGTTAGTGTCTGAATGGGAACTTCATCGTGACAACTAGTACTAATTGTCTAAAAATATTATCAATCTCTCACTCCTGCAAAGGTTTCCAGCTATTCCTAGAATGAACTCCTTTTCCCACTTCTGCCTTGAGTTTCCATTAAAACTCTACTCAGATGTCACTTCCCATATGAGAAAATACATCTACTTCTTGCTATTTATTTTGCATATATATTTGCGCATATTAATAGTATCTGTACACATTGTCTACCTACATAGAATGTAATTTCTTTTTTGGAGGGGAATGAATTTTTTCATTTTTTCCCTTTATGTTTCTAATATCTACTATAGTTCTTGAGACATAGTAATTGCTTAATAAATACTTGTTGGGTAAATGGTATAAATTTGTAAATAGTGTAAAATTACTGTAAATTTGATTATAAGGAAGGGAGCAGGGGCATAATTTAGAGGCATGCATTCACAAGCCAATCACAAACTTGATTATTTCAGTCTCATTATTCACGAATTGCTGTAAAAAGGCAATTCTACCTGCCAATACATTTGTGGCTTACTTTGATCTAACTGTGTACATTTGCATTTCATTACAATATTTTATAACAGACCCCTCTCTAATTCAGGATTGCCAATACTCCAATTAGTTCGGATTGTTCTGATACTTCAATGCTTTTTACAAGTTATTATTTTGCTACATCAATTCATTCCTTGGTAATTGAAATTAGAGATATTTACCATTGTGTCCCAATGGATTTTATTTATAAAGAAATTGATTTATGTCTGCCAATGACAGATAAATTCAGTGAAGCCTAATAAAGGATATTAATATTTTCAGAAGTAAAGTATTCTTAAAATTCAAAATTCTGTTGCACAGAGAAAATAATGTTTCCCTTTATCTTATATCATTTGAATTTTATGTGTAAATATATACTGTAGTCGCCTTTTACCCTTTACATAAAATAAAACTTATTTGAATTTAAGAAATGATAGCCCACTCTCTCTTTTGGAGGGGTGACAGGAGTAACAAGAACTGACATTAAGTATAAGAACATATCATCTGCAAAGAGAGGTAGCTGTGTTTCCTCATTGCAAATTTTAATTATTTCATTTTTCTTATCTTATCAATCTTATCATTCAATCTTATCGATCAATAGCATTTTTAGTGCAATATAGAATAATAGTCATCCTTGCTTAATCCCTGGTCTCACTGGGAAGGCTTCTAGCTTCCCTATTACACATAATACTTGTTGATAATTTTAGGTATTTATCCTGCCTATAATTTTAAGGAAAGTTGCATTTATTAGTATGCTCTCTATTAAAAATTTTTTCTCAAGCTTTCAGATACTGCTTTTTCATCTTTACTTTTAAAATTATTTATTTTATTTCAAAGCATACATTAAATACTACCTCCAATTTGTAGCCCCTTCTATTTCTCCAAGCTATTTTCTCACATTGCACAAATTTTCCTGGAATACATTGTCTAGTTTGTTTGTTTGTTTGTTTTTTATCCTCCCCATCACTACCTATCAGAGACTACAATTATCTAGAATAATTTCATGTTCAGTTCCCTGTCTTTCTTTTGCAATTCCTCTCTGCCTCAATCTAAAAAAATTATAAAAAATGATGAAATTCACTTGTGAATCCATCTGATACACCTGGGAATTTTTCCTTAGGCAATTCATTGATGGATCATTCAATTTATTTTTCTATTATGGGGTTATTTAAAATTTTATTTTCTCTTTTGCTAATCTTGGCATTTTTATATTTTTATGCCCCCAAATAGATAATAAGTATTCATTATTTTATTTTTAATTTTCTATGATATACTTTATTAAGATGTGGTTTCCTTCTTCATCACTTTTAATTTGATCCAGTTTGACTTTTGCTTTGTCTGAGTGCATGGTTGATGCCCCTGCTTATTCATTTATTTTCTACTTGAGTTGAAGTGCAATATGTTTCACTCTAGGACCTTTCCTTTACTCTGTATGTATCTTCCTACTTTAAATGTGTTTTTTGTAGACAAAATTTTGAAGGATTCTGAGTTTAATCCATTCTTCTATTTTTTTATGTTTTATGGGTGAGGACATGCCATTCACAGTCAGAGTTATGATTACTATTTTTCTCCATAATATTTTCCTCTTTTTATTTTATCCCTCTCCTTTAAGCCTTTCTCTGCTAACCTATTTTTGCTTTTGACCACTCCCTTCATAATAACCCTCTCCTTGGTTTCTTACTCCTTTTTTTGGTGAAAGCATATATATAGATATATATGTAAATATGTATATATATGTAATACACAAAATAATTATAATACAAATGCTTTGTTGTAAATATGTAATGAATTATAATAAATATACTTATCCAAGAGAAATGAATTCTTATATTACCTAAGTCCAAAAATCTCTGTTTCATTCTTTTTTCCCCTCTCTTCAACCCTCCCTGAAAAAGCAGGTAATATTAGTAGGTTGTTGTATATATTATTATATAGTACTTATTTCCCCTTTTTATTATATGGTAAAACAAGAGAAGTATTGCTAGAGCTAGACAAAAAAATAATGAAGAAAATAAATGGAATAATAGTATGTTTCCTTCTTCATTTTTACTCTGTTAATTCAGTGGTATGGATTTTTTCATCATGAGTTTCCTGGACTTGTTGGAGTCTTGCCTTGTTGAAAATAGCTGAGTCAATGATAGTTGATTATTATATATTATTTTCGTTACTGTGCACAATATTCTCCAGGCTCTCTACTCACTTCAATTTGCATCACTTCATATAAGTCCAAGTTTTTTTGTGTTCATCTTTTATGTAATTGCTTATGGTACAATAGTAATTTATTACAAACACAAAATATTATTTAGCCCCAATTAATGGACATCACTCCAGTTTCCAGTTCTTTTCCAATACAACAAAATTGCTATAAATACTTTAGAACATATGGTTTATTTTCCTTTTTCATGATCAACTTATAATATAATTATATAATTTAAAAACTTCATTACTAAAATAACTTTATGACACTCAAAACTTAATTACATTTTGTTATTTCAGTTTGGGTGATGAAGTTTGCCAACTTAATGCACTAGGATCAACATAATTCTGTATATCTTTGAAGGAAGATGTGGAGTCATCTATTTGGAATCTTATTTTATTTACAAATAGCAGTATGTCTATGGATCTCTACATAAATAATTCACAATACACTTTATTTGCACCTAGATGGCTGTGATAGAACTGAAAGATAAAAATTGCATATAGTTTTTGGTTTTCCCACCCACTTTATATTTTCCTATTAGATAAGTTAGAGTTCTATACTGATTTTGAAGATTCAAGGACTGTTTTCTCCAACTTCCCTTCCACTGTATTGATTGATACTTTTATACATATATGTGATATATGTTTGTCATATATATCTATAGCTATACAGAGATCAGGACAAGAAGAGAAAGTTAGAAATAAATTATTTCACCATTAAGAGGCATTTTTCCCTGAAGGAATATACTCAGTTTCACATGGTAGATTATTCTTAGTTGAAATCTCAGCTTCTTAGCTTTCTGAAATATCATATTTCAAGTCCTTTGATACTTTATTGAAGCAACTTCAAGGTCCTGGGTAATTCTGATTGTGGCCCCACAATATTTCAAGTATTTATTTCTGGCAGTTTGAAGTATTTTCTCCTTGTCATAGGACCTCAGGAATTTAGATATAATAATCCTGGAAATTTTTATTTTGGGCATTTATTTTAGGAAGTGATATCAGGAATTTTGCAATTTCTATTTCCCTATTTTATTAGAGAAAATAAAAGTAGTTTTCATTGATAATTTCTTGTAGTATGTTGTCCAGGAATCTGTTTTTTGTAGAGGAGGGGGTTCAGGGACTAAGATCATCTCTCCTGGATGTATTTTCTTGGTCAATTGATTTTTTTCAATGAGACATTTATGCCTTTCTTCTACTTTTTTCATTCTTTTGATTTTGTTTGTTTCTTGATGTTTCATGTAATTATTAGCTTTCACTTGCCGAATTCTCATTTTTAGGAAATTGTTTTCTTCATTAAGCTTTTCTACTTTTTTTTTAATTTGCCTAATTCTACTTCTTAAGTAGTAGTTTTCTTCCTTGGATTTTTGTGCTTCCCTTTCCATTTAGCTACTTGTTTTCTTCATTGAATTTTTCCCCCTTTTCCAATTGCCCAATTTTAGTTTTTTAGAAAGTTGTTTTGTTTATTGGGTTTTTCAATCTCCTTTTCCATTTGCCCAATTCTAGATTTTGTTAGTTACTTACTTCAGTTAATTTTTTATCCTTTTCCAAGCTGTTGACTCTTTTAAAATGATGCATTATTCTTATTTCTATATATTTCCCTTCTATATCTCTTCTTTGACTTTGAAAATCTTTTTTAAGCTCCTCTAAGAATTCTTTTGTTGTCCTGACACCATTTCACATTTTCCTTTAGGGCTTCCATGTAGCTTTTTTGGCATTGTTATCCTCTTATAAATTTGTATTTTGATTTTCTCTGTCACTAATATTACTTTCTAGGACCTTTTTTTTTTTGCTCAAATTTTTCCCAGCATATTTCATGACCATACTTTGATGATAAAGTTCAGCCCTTTTTCTTGGGTAGAGGGATTACTATCCTGAGCTTATATTGGAGTCTACTCTGGTGCTTGGGGGATAGCTGACTGACTATACGTCTTATAACATAAACTTCATTGGGGATCCCTGGCTGTCTTTGGTTCCTATAGTATGTAATTTATTTGGGCATCCTGGCTAGCTTGCTCTGGGGAAAATAGTAGTTACTTTTCCCAGAATGGCTTGTGACAGATTGAGCTGTATTCCATTCTCCTGGTTGCTTATTTGCCTAGATACTGCCTGCACTGGGTTGCCCTTCCATTTTTACCCCAGTGAAAGATGTCTTTCCTGATATCTTTCTACAATATATTTGGATGAAGCATTGTTTCATCCAGTCTTTTGTTTGTTCTACCACTTCAGAATTTTTTGTTTTCCATTTTAAAAATTTATTTGTTATTTTACCAATTGAATGTAATAACACATTTCCACATAACTTGTTCCAAGTTATATGACTGAACTTATCTCTCTCCCTCCCTTCCCTTCCCTCTACCAGTGTGGGCAGGTGATTTGATCAGAGTTATACATGTGTTATCATGCAAAACACATTTCTATATTGTTCACTTTTGTGAGTATTCTTAAAAAAGAAAACTCCCAAAATAAAAACCCAAATAAGTAATTGAAAAATTGTATGCTTTCATCTGCATTCTGAATCTTAACAGTTCTTTCTCTGGAGGCTGTAGAAGGTTAAGTTTTGGGGGGTAGGAGTTTTGAACAAAAGTCAGTGCACAATTTGTTAAATACAAAACGCTTAGTTTAATATTAGGAAATATGGATAGAAAATAGGAAGGAGGAAAGTGAAAGTAATTTTACAATCGCATGTGACTATACTCCAGATCCCAATTCTAACTAAATTTTTTTTTTACAAAAAGAAAACTCTAAATCTATCTGCCTCAGAGGGCAATATCTTCTGCTAGGCTGAAGCCCTTGCCCACTCTCCTACTTTAACTATCTAATCATATAACCATTATCTATCTACCTCATCTACCCAAGATTTAATAATCAATAGGGCTATTAAAGCCTTAATTTCATTCTCTGTCTCCAACCAGAAATATTGCTAGTAGCACAACCTCTCCCCAGGAGACCCAGAGACAAAAAGCCCTTTTGCAACTCTCTGCAACTCACTAACTCCCCTTGGCCATGTGCTTCTAACTTTCACTATCTACTGTACAGCAGGGGTCTGTTACTGACAAATATTATTGCTCCTTTTCCTCTTAAATAAAAAAAGGAAAAATTAATAAAAATCCTCTTAACAAGGAGCATAGCATTCTTTGTCATGAGTCCCTCATAACTGATCTGAGTCATTGTATTACTGAGAGTAGCTAAGTCTATCGCAGTTGATCATTCCACAATATTGCTGTTACTGAGTACAATGTTTTCCTGTTGCTGATTATTTGAGAATTTATTTTAAGACATTTTTTGTGGTTATTCAGAGGTGCATTTGGGAGACCTCAGGGTGTTCCTTTAACTCCATAATTTTGGATATTAGAATAGAAGAAGTTGTAAGACAATTTTGTTCTATATTGCTGGAGATAGTATTTTCATCAAACATTAACTGTTCTATAGTTCTCTAATAAAATATAAATCTAGAAAACCAAAAAAAAAATTATTAACAACAGAGTACAATGCACATCTAGCAACCAGAGATACTTCTTAGAGGGAGATTTAGAGAACATTATGGACTTTGAACTTAAATAATTAAGTTTTATGTCTCTTACTACCTCACTTCCCTCAAAGATCATTGACATCAAGCAAAAAATCATTTATGACTGGCACTGTTTTTCGCAAATCCTAAATGTTAGCACAAGTGTTTTAATAAAAGTTCACATTTCAACTTGGGGATTTGTTATCTATCTCAATATTTCTTTTAATTACAAAAAGCAAATTCCCTAACCCCCAAAGGCATCCTTAACTCTAATATTAATTTTTCTTAACATTAAAGATGTCTTTTATTGCAGATAAGAAGGATGAATTTTTAGATATGCTAGTATTTTGTGTTAGCACAATATTATTTTCATTATTACCACTTATTTTACAAGGCTTTACTACTGAGATAAATTGGTAATAAATTCTTGGGGCATTATTTCTAGAACTTAGGAGGTAGAAATATTGAATGTAATATGAGCAATTTTGACCTAATAGGGGTTGTATGCAGAACTTATCTATGCGTTTAAATACACAGATACTATATTCATATTATATATGTGTATATTAGAAAGATTTTCTCCATGTTTAGGGAATAATTATATTAGAAGAAAAATAAAAGCAGCAATAATATATTATGCTAGATTTTTGGTCTCTTTTATATGTTTTTTTTTCCCCAATTGGAATGGATATTCCTTAAAGGAATGTATTGTCTTTCTTCATGTATTCTCTTTCCTGAGATTGAGGACAGTGTTTTCCAAATAATAAGCATATAAAAAATTTTTATTGACTTAACTTAAAATATCAAGAAAAGTATACTGGCCTAATGGGTTATTGGTTTCCTTTACGCCTTAAGATAGGGTTGTAAACTTGATTCATCATTTGTTTAAATTTATTTTCCTGAGACTTTAATAAGGTTGAATTAAGTATTAGTTGAAATCCCAAAATGGAAATCATAATGGTATGCCTTGTAAATTTCCTGGAGGAAGTTCTCAAACAAAATTGATACTCACCAGTGTTCAAATACTTTGTGAGAATCAAGTGACTTATTTGAATTACTAAAGAAAGATACTACTACTTCTTTCCCTCAATCCAACTTTTTGTAGTAGATCATTGAGGTGTTTTTTTTCTTTTAGATTATATGTATGACTGATACAAATCACTTTGAATAACTTTATTCCATTATTGAATAGAAAGCAACAATAGCCTCTTCACTTTCTGGTATTTGTTTCCACAGTGTTGGAAATAAAATTATTTACAATGCCATCTAATACATTGCAATAAATATGTATTCAGTACCCATTATGTTCCAGGCACTGTAGTGATCATTGGGGATACAACTAAGATAAGGAAAAACATTCCCTGACATCAATAAGCTCACAGTCTAATAGGGGAAAACCACACACACACACCCAAAATGAAAAGCAAGGAAATTAGGAGAGATGGTTTTCAATTTGGTGATTGTGGTGGAGTCCACAAGAAGATAGCAAACACCTTGTTTTGGAATTGCACAAAAGAGGACATAAAATCTCTAAGGATAAAGTTCAGTGGTGTCTCCAAAAAGTAGAATATTTGGGATTCACCTTGACTGCGGGTGCTCGTTATATTTCTCCAAAACGAATTGAAAATATTCAAAAATTGAGTGCTCCTACCACTAAGAAACAGCTGAGAGCAATTTTAGGAGCAACAGGGTTTTGCAGACAATGGATTCCTTGCTATGGGGAAATTACTAAACCCCTTATAGCATTAACAAATGATTCGGTTCCTGAACCCCTCAAATTAGAGCCTGAACATTTGTCAGTTCTATCAGATCTAAAAAAGGCTATCATGTCTGCACCCACTCTAGGCATTCCAGATTAAAACAAGCCATTTACTTTATATGTGCATGAGTGAAGAGGAGTAGCCTCTGGAGTGTTAACTCAGACTTTGGGACCTTCTCAGCGCCCAATTGCTTATTATTCTGCCCAACCAGACCCAGTAGCAGCAGGAGCACCACCATGCCTTAGAGGAGTAGCTGCTACAGCCTTACTAGTAACAAAAACCTTTGATTTAGTATTGGGATGTCCATTAACAATAATGTGCCCACATGAGATAGAAGCATTATTGATAAAACATAGAACGCAGGCATTCTCGGATCAGAGAATTACAAGGTATGAAATAACCTTATTAAATAGTGAAAATATTACCCTGAAACGCTGTTCAACTCTTAACCCTGCCACCTTGCTTCCAGATTTACCTACTTCAGGAGAACCATTACATAACTGTGAAAAATTAGTGTCCATGGCAGAAAAGCCTCCAGATAATCTCTTGGACACTCACTTAGACAATGCAGATCTGCTTTTATTTACCGATGGTTCCTCTTTTATGAGGGATGGCATATGTTACACTGGAGCTGCCATAGTCTCAGAATTTGTCATTGAATGGTCAGCTTCACTACCTTCTAACATTAAATTTTTGAATCTAACAATTTCAAAATCTAACATTAATTTTAACATTAACAAACACTGATAATTTAAATTTATCACTTTCCTATAATGAAAAGGAAGTGGAAAAATGGAAACAAAAATTTAAAGCAAAACAGATTAATGAAGTATGGGTGTCATCTGAAGGAAAACCCCTGCTCCCTAGAAGTTTCTATAACCAAATTTGCCAATCTATTCACAAAAATGGTCATTTTGGCACCCAGGGCATCGTGGACTCTGTCAAGAGAGTATGGATAGCCCCTGGTATAACTACTATAGCCTCTAAAGTATGTTCAGCCTGCTCCATTTGCTAGGCATATAACCAACATTCATATCATGGAAAAGCCTTTGGGGGATGTCCTCTGGCTTACACACCTTTTGAACATCTACAGATAGATTTCATAACAATGCCAAAGGCTGGACGTTATAAATTTTGTCTGGTCATAGTAGATCAACTAACCACAGCAGATTTTGTTGCAAAGATACTTTTAAAGGAAATTATTCCTTGTTTGTTTTGGCCTGCCAGCACGTATTGACTCCGATAGAGGGAGTCATTTTACCGATTCTGTCTTAAACCAAATATATTCTTGCTTGGGGATAACTCCAAAATTCCATGTTCCATATCACCCCCAGAGCTTAGGCCAAGTGGAGAGGATGAATAAAGAACTTAAGACTATGATTGGCAAATTTTGCACTGAGACCCATTTAAAATGGCCTGAAATTCTCCCTCTGGCCCTATTTTATCTTAGAAGTAGGCCTAGAGGAGATTTACATATTTCACCATTTGAGATGCTTTTTGGACATCCACCTATACAGGCTAAGTCTTTCTCCCCTGCTTATACATCGCTATTAGGGGGAGATATTACTATTGCTTCCTATATACAGGAGTTACAGCACAAACTACATGAACTTCATGAATCCAGAGCTGCAGTACAAGCTGGACCATTAGACTTTTCTCTGCATGACCTGAACCCAGGAGATAAAGTTTATATCAAGAATTTCAAGCGAACTGGAGCAACTCAACCTTCATGGGAAGGACCATTCCAAATATTATTAACTACTCCAAAATCTATAAAGATTGGAGAAAGAGACTCTTGGATTCACTGCTCACATGTGAAGAAAGCATCTTCTGCTGAGACTGATTGACTCTATTCTATCATATGAATTGTGACTATATCTTATCATATGAATTGGAGATAATAATCCATAGACAAATGGATGCTTTTTTTTCAAGAATATGTTGAATTACTGATTTTTTTCTTATTTTTCTTATTTCTTTTCTTTTATTTTTTGATCAGAATATTTGAATTTTTTCTCATTTTTTGTACTGAAGGTACACATAATTAATATTAATATTATTTTTTTCCTGCAGTAATACAAGTTAATATATATACTCTTGCTATAATATCAATATATGCCTAAAAGCTTTAAACTATGGGAACCTGCCATTTATTGATAAAATATTATAGGACTGTGATTAATGTTTGTGTCTAATTCCAAGAAAAGAGATAAAAACAAGGAGCACAGACTAAACCTGAATAGTGCCAATAGAGCACACAAGAAATATTAAAGTGAGACTCGAGGTTGCAACGCTTAACTTATGTTTAAGTCGTAGGACTTCCTTGTAACTACACTCTTTACGAAGTACTCAAACAAGTACAAAGCTTGACTATCATGCTGGCTCCCTATATCCCTGAGGAAAAAAAAATCAGAAGAGGGAATGACATTTCCCCATCAAAATAGAATTCTAATTCTTTTCTTCTTATATTATGGCAACTTCCTGTAGTCTTGGCTACAAATGGCTAAGTGAAATATTACTGCATTCTGTCCTACATACTTGTGGGATAGAAATTACTTTAAACTGGACCTATACAAGGCCTATTTTGAATTTTTCTTATGTTTTTGATTATTTTTCTATTCTTTTGATAATTGACACATACACCCCCATAACTGAACATTGCATTCTGAGCTAAACTTGATACTTTTTAATACTTACTTCAGGGGGGATTGCATTTTAATTAAAAAATTTAAGAATTTTTTTATTTTTGAATTTTTTTGTTTGAGATTGTATTTTTATAAAAATCCAAGAATTTTGAATTTTGTTTAAGATTTTACTGCTATAAAAAATCAAAGATTTTGATTCTGTTAGAGAAAAGATCTTCAAGAAAGAAGCTTGAAAGTTCTATATCCAGAGAATGAACTGTTGCAGAAAGATGCCGAAAACCTACACTTCATCAAGAAGATCAAGAATGAACTTTGGATATGATTGATTGGACTGAACTTTTGATTGAACATTTATTGTAATTGTACACATTTATGCCCTTATTTGGCTTTCTGTCAATGCACCTAGCAAAACATTGGTTTTGCTTTCTTTTCTTTTCTATTTCCTCTCTCACTATTCTAATTTCTCTTAGAAAATTGAATATTGTGTATATCTATAGTTATAATTGCATTTAGAACTACAAAATGATTATGTTAAATGATCAATGGGGAGAGTAGTCTCCCAATGATCATCGGGGGGGGGGGGTTGTAAACCTTAAAATTTCTTAGACTTATGAATGTTGGAAATTTCACCATTGGGAAATTTCATACTGGAAATAATTTCCTACTGATAGTAAGAACTCTATTGGAATGTGAAACCCCTTGCATGGGAGGATCCTTCTCCTCCCTAATTAAGACTACCTTACAACAGAAACCTTTTGCTAAACAATGGAAAGGGTTTTGACCTATGCTTAAGCATAGAACAGGAAGTTCTTTGAGTCATGATTGATTTTAGAATTGATACAATAGAGATACTTGGAATGACAGAACCAGGTCTTAGAACATACAATCTCCACCCTACTCAGTCTAACAGGATTTAGGAAGGGCTGCAGCATAGATCAAGATTTAACTATTTGAGAATATGACCTACAAAAGACATATGCAAAGGAAACAGACCTCTAGGCAGTCCTGGGTTAAGCTAGAGCCACCATTGGCACAGGGGAGACATCGACAGTGATTGGTAGATGTGAGAACTGAGGGGAGGGAACTTAGATGGTTTCCTTAAAGATAGAGGGGTCTGAGGAGAGAGGAAGAGGTTTTGCTCTGAGCGAGGTGGCTCTGAAGGAGGACTGAGGAGGTTGCTCTGTTGGAGGACCAGGAGAGAAGGCTGGCTCTGAAGGAGGAGAATTCTCTGGACACATTTCTTGAAAGAAGGCTCTCTTGAAGGTAGAGCCTGAGGTTGGCATGAGAAGCCTTACCTAGAGAGATCTTGGGTGAGTGATAAAACCTACTGACTGATTTATTCATTCTTATTCCTTTCTTCCTTTCTCTCTTTTTCTATTGATTAATCAGTGTATTGTAAATTAAATTTATCTATAAAACCCAGTTGGCTTGGGCATATTCAGAAATTGGGAATATATTCCCTGGCCACCATCTTATATTTATATAAAACCAAGACACAGTAGAAAACATATTTCAGCTGTCATAATTGATATATATATATTTCCCTTGCTCCCAAACATTTTAATTATCATACACTTTTTTTTGAATATTAATATGCCATTTCATGTACTAGCTTATTAAGTCAGGCCCTAAATGGTGAGCATTCATTTTGATCTCATTTCTTTGTATCCACAAAACCTGTGTCTGTATTAATATATACCAGATTTTGTTTCTAACTAGACTAACTTTTCAAAATCCTAAAACAAAGCAGAGGGAGTAATCTATGTGTTCCTCACAAAATAGTCTTACTCTAACCAAAAATTCTACCTCCACTTCTGTTCTTGAAGTAGCTTCCTTTCTCCCCAAGCTAGGAGGAAATTAAACTTCTAGAGACATTAGAAATGTAACCCACTTTGCAATATAGCAAGTCCAAGTATTGCAAGAACTGTTACAAACATATTAAATTGTCTTGGTGCAAAAACAATATATGGATGGATATTCTGAAGCCAGGTGATATATCTACATGCATTGTGAGAATGTGTTCATACTTAGTAAATTTACTTCTACATTCAAATCATGTAAGAAAAAAAATCTATGTTGATTGACATTTACATTTTATCCTAATTTTGTAAATATGTATATATGAAATCTCGAAAAACGTCTATAGAGTTTCAAGATTTTTGAGGCTACTATGAACATTTTCCTAGTTAACATTTAGAAAAAATAGAATATGTAATTCTGAAGAGGCAATTTTAAATAGATGTGAACACTTTTAGTAATCAGAAATTAAAAATTTCACACTGAAGATCCCCTACATAAAACAAAGTATTTTTTTTACTGATCTGAAAGATAATTTTGACAATCTGGAGATCTGATTTTCACCCTACCATTAACCAAATGCCTTAATCTGAAAAAGTCACTTAGACTATTTAATTAGATATCAAGTGAGAATGACAGTGTAGATCAAACATACTTGATGTACGTAATTAATTCCCCCTAAGTGATCACATTATTTGAATTCAGTTGCATATTTTCATTGTATTGGAATATTTTCTGTAACTCTAACTTAAAATAATGAAAACTTGAACACATAGAATTGTTTTATGGGAATTATTATTAGCTCTCTAATCAGGATCTAGAAGTATCCTATAAGGAGAAAATAAGAGTGATGATGAGAAAATTCTCAGTTGAAAGTACTATATGAATGGAATATGGTATCATCTGAAGCTCTTCCATTTGCACAAAATGTCAGGTAGGTTGGTGCATAATACTTTATTATCATTATAGAATATTTCCTTTCTTCCAGTGAAATGTCCCATTCCAGAAATAATGTATTTTTTATGTCTAAGGCATTAATACTTTTGTTATTATTATTATTTTAAATTTAGAGTATTCCTTCTTGGCAAGGTTTATTCCTATGATAAGCAGTAAAGCCTGGGGCAAGAGCTGTTGCATTATTACCTACAGCACTAATAGACTCTTGTTTCTTCCTGGATATCTGAGTAGAGGTAGAGGGACACAATTATTTATGATGTATATAACAATTGTCATTTTTAAATAATCCTAAAATCAGTTTTAGTAGTAAATCTTCAGAATGTTCATTATTCTTGTCCATTCTGTTAGATTTGATTTCATAGTAAGAGGAAGAAGCCATGTTTATCTTTTAAACTCCATTTAATCTGACTACAGTATGCTTAAATTCCTGCCATTAGTATGATGGAGGGGAACAAACAATGGGTTATGGCTTGCTCACTAATGCAGGATGATGCTTTGGTAAATGAAATTCCAACTGCAAAGCCTTTTATAGTTCAAAATTGCATTGATGTCAAGATTCTCAAGCAGGAAAAATAATAAAAAAAAAAACTTCATAAAACTGAATCCACTGCAAGGGACTTCTATTATAGACAGAAAAGGTGGCAATTTCCAGCCTAGAGATGGTAAATGGGTTTGTAAAGGAGGTGAGATAAATGAGTTGAACTGAGTATTTAGTTCATGAATGTTTCCTATTTACACTCATTATCTCAATCATCATGCTACCTTCATTGACCATTTACAATAAAAGCAAATTATATAACATTTTTGTACCTTAGTCCCTTAACAATAATAACATATGTAATTAGGAATTTAAAACACATGCATGATTATATATGTATTTATTTTATATATCAATTCAATAAGCATTCATTAGTTATTTACTTTGTGCTTACTATGTATTTGTATCAATTGTGCAAGGCAACATACCAGGCAATAGTAATACAAAGACCTAAATGAAACATTTCTTCCCATTAGGGAGTTTATATTCTCTTGACCATAATAACACAGATAAATTCATGAAAAATATAATAAATAAACATAAATAAATAAATAAACAGGAAGTAACTTTGTAGAGGTATAGAAACTATGGGAAGGACAAAGATTAAAGGTCCTGTGCCGGAGGTAGAACTCTAGCTTAGCTTTGAAAGAAACAAGAAATTTTAAGAAACAGCATTATAAAGGGAAAGCATTCTATTTATTGTGAGGGTAGAGTTGTCGAAGGCCGCACTGTATGAATAAATGGAAATATAGGAAAAAATGTAGTGGGTGGTGTCAAGATGGCAGCTTAGAAGCAACAAAATTTGATTTCTCTCACACCAATCAAAAACAAAGCTCTTCAAGCAGGACAGAAAATCACATCTAACAAGAAGACACACTTGAGGGACCCTCCTGCTTGATTCAACTTAAAAAATACACCACAGAGAATGTTAAATTCTTGGGTTTAAGGAGAAAAATGAAGTAAGGTCCAAGTGACCCTTCCCCATGTAATGTGCTGAGACTTGGGCAGTCAGTGGGATCTCAGGGCTAGGATTCCTACCAGGACAGAGTACCTTGCTACCACAAATAAATAAAGCTCAGAGCTCTGACCACAGTTGGCAAGGAGGCAGCTAGATGGGAGAAGCAGAGAAGAGGGCAGGCTGTTCTCAGCCTTCATTTACCATACCTCTGCATCTGGATGCTTTTGACTCAGGGCACATTCAGCCCTGCAGATCATCTCAACTGGCTTAATCCAGTTTATCAATAGTGCAAATAAGCCTCCAGTGGGCAGAGGGACTCAGTTTCATGGAGCTGGCAGAAAACCAGAGGAGCAAGGGTACAAGAGTAGGCAGAGAGCCAGGCTTGGAAGGAGGAGAGAACCATGGGTATTTACTGCTCAATCCAACCTGAAAATTATTCAGATGAAATAGAATTCTCAGGTATAAGTGAAAGATCCAATAACCCCCCATCCCCAGTTTCTCTGAGACCCATGGTAGGACTGGAGCTTACTGGGATCAGTAAAAGGGACTTCTATATTCTCTTTGAGTTTACACTTGTGAAAGGGACTCCTTTATTCCCTTTGTCTATATTAAGTTAACAATTTAGTTAACAACTTAAGTATGCCTACTTAATGACTCACCAGACTGAAGACAGGATTAACTCTTCTTTGTCTCCTTTTGAATTGAATCAACAAACGCTTGAATACCCTACTTAGTATGAAATGGCGGAGGTGGGGGGGCTTGGGGGTGGGAGCTCTCCACACTTTCAACTCAATCAGCCAGGAAATGAGAATTCACACTTCTTCAGAAGGTGAGAAGTTGTTCCCTCAAGCACTGCCCTCTGGCCATTTCTGGGCAATTTGGAAGCTGTGACTGGCCCTTGTGAAAAGGGGAAGGGACAAGAATCCACTATAAAAAGAACTTGATTTTCTGGGGTGAGGGAAGTTGAATCCAAGAAGGAAGTAGGCTTCAAGGTCAGGTCAAGAAAAAAAGTGGGCCTCAGGAATCACCTTCTGCTGCAGTCATCCTCTTGACCTGCCTCTTGGAGGGAACTTGGGTAAGTGGTTAGCTGGCTTTCCTTTCCTGTCTTCTGGAGAGAGTTTAATTATGGTTGAAGCTCAACAAGTCCTGATTGTGTCAATCATCTGAGCAATATTTAGTTAGATAAGCTAATGTCTTCTCTACCCATTTGTATTCCTCTGTTTTCACTATTTCCACCTCTTTTGTAAATAAAGTTTATTAAAGTAATTTTAACTTTGAAGTAATAATATTTTGAATCAGCAACTACCATATTATTTATAAATTTCATATATTTTAGTCAATTAAATTTAATTCTTAAAGATCCCAGGGCAAAGGTTGCAACCATGACAGAGTATCTTGTTGCCACCACAGGAAGCTCTGGGCTCTTAGCAGGAAGCTGGCAGGGAGGCTTCTGATAGAAAGGAGTAGAGAAGAGGGGCCAAGGTAACTCTTCAGGCTCTGCACCTTCACTTTCACCTTAATGCTCTGTTGGCAGCCAGGGGAGATCTGGAAGATCTTCAGGGCATATTAATACAATAGGTCAAATCCATCAGCCTAATCCAGTTAATCAACTGAGCAGAGAAGAAGCCCCTTCAGGGCAGAAAATCTCAAACTCGCAGATCCAAAAGAATCATGAGAATACAGCCAATAAGGAGGGGGAAAGAAAGGAAAAAAATGAGTAAACAACAGAAAAAATTACAATCCACAGCTTCACTTCAGGTAATGAATAAAGAACAGATGGAATAGAGGAAGACCAAGGAACACCTAGCAAAAACTGAGGAACTCTAGAGAGTTGGTCCCAGACTCTAGAAGAACTCAAAACACAATTAAAAAAAAAATAGGAGAGGTTGAAGAAAATTGGGAAAAGAACTTAAAAAAGCAAAAAAGGTCATCTGGAAACAGAGTCACATGAACTAAAACAAGAAAATAGTGTCTCAAAAGCCAGAATTGCCCAGCTTGAAAATGAGGCAACAGAAGTAAAAGTTTAAGACAATACCCAATAAAGAAAAATAGGTAAAAAGGAAAAGAGAGATAAAAAACAGTGATGGATTCAATCTTTAAAAATTAGAATCAAACAACTAGAAGCAAATATCTTCAGAAGGCAATAAGATTCTACAAAACAAAATCAAAAGAATGAAAAAAAATTGAGGAAAATATGAAACAATTCATTGATAAAACAGTGAACCTGGAAAATAGATACAGAAAAGACAATTTAAGAATTATTGGACTACCTGAAAATCACAACCAAACAAAAAGCCTGGACATCATTCTACAGGAAATTATCCAAGAAAACTGTCCTGATATTCCTGAACATGGTGGATAAAGTAGAGATTAAAAGAATCCAGAGATAACGTCCTGCAATAAATTCCCAATTGACAACACTGAGAAATTTTATAGTCAAGTTCAAGAACTTCCAGGCCAAGAAAAGCAAACTTAAAATTAATTGGAAACTAATAATATAATTCTTCAAAACAAGTGAGTTAAAGAGCAAATCAAAGATACACTTGCTGATTTCATTGAAAAGAATGACAATAAGAAAACAGCCGATCAAAATCTATGGGATATAGGCAAAGCAGTACTCAGGGGGAAATTTCTATCCCTGAGTACATCTATCAACAAATCAGAAAATGAATAAAGTTCAATAAATTGGGCACACAACTTAAAAAATCTAGAAATAGAAAAAAAATTTAAATCCCCAGATAAAAACCAAATTGATAATCATAAAAATCAAAAGAGAAATTAATAAAATTGAAAGTAAAAGGACTATTGAACTAATAAATAACACAAGGAACTGGTCCATTGGGGAAAATAAAACAAATAAAATAGATAAAGTACTGCTTAATCTAATAAAAAGAAGAAAATCAAATTAACAGTATCAAAGATGAAAAAGGTTACCTCACCTCTAATGAAGAGTAAATTATGGTAATTATTAAGAACTATTTTGCCTAATTATATGCCAATAAATATGACAATATAGGTGAAATGGGTGAATATTTACAAAAAGACAAATTGCCCAGATTCACAAAAGAGGAATTAGAATATTTAAATAATCCCATCTCAGAAATAGAAATTGACCAACCCATCAACGGTTTTCTGAAGAAAAAATCCCCATGTCCAGATGGATTCCCAAGTGAATTCTAGCAAACATGTAAAGAACAACTAATCCCAATACTTTTCAAACTATTTGACAAAATGAGCAAAGAAGGAGTTTTACCAAATTCCTTTTACTACACAAATATGGTATTGATTTCAAAGCTAGGCAGATCGAAAACAGAAAGAAAACTACAGACCAATCTCATTATTGAAACTAGATGCAAAAATCTTAAATAGAATACTAGAAAAAAAGACTCTAACAAGTTATCACAAGGATTATTCACTATGATCAAGTGGGATTCATATCAGGAATGGTGTAATGGTTTAATATTAGGAAAATCATCCACATAAAAGACCAAATAAATAATCAAATCAACAGAAATCATATGATAATTTCAATAAATGCAGAAAAGCTTTTGAAAAATACAACACCTATTCTTATTGAAAACAGTGGAAAGTATAGAAATAGATGGGCCTTTGCTAAAATTAACAAACAGTATATATTTAAAATCATCAGCAACCTTCATCTCCAATGGAAACAAGTTATAAGCTTTCCCAAAAGATCAGGAATGAAGCAAGGATTTCCATTACCACATCTATTATTTAATATTGTACCAGAAATGCTATCAATAGCAATTATAAAAGAAAAAAGAAATTGAATTGATTAAAGTAGGCAATGAGGAAACCAAATTGTCACTCTTTGTAAATGATATTATGACCTACTTAGAAATCCTAGAAAATCAACTAAAAAGCCAGTGTAAATAACCAACAACTTTAGTAAAGGTGCATGATACAAAATAAACCCACATAAATCATCATCATTTCTATATATTTCCAACACAATTCAGCAGCAAGAGTTATAAAGTGAAATTCCCTTTAAAATCACCTTAGACAATATAAAATATCTAGTGATATATTTGCTAAGACAAACATAGTATTTAGATGAACACAACTAAAAAACACTTTCCATACAATTAAAACTAGATCTAAATAATTGGAAAAACATTCATTGTTCATGGGTAGGATGAGCTAATATAATAAAAATTACAATCCTACCCAAATTAATTTACTTATTAATTGCCATACCTATCAAACTACCAAGAAACCTTTTTATTGAATTAGAAAAAAATTATAAAAATGTTCATTTGGAAGCACAAAAGATGAAGAATATCAAAGGAACTAGGGAAAAAAATTGAAGGGTGGAGGCCTATCAGTACCAGATCTTAAACTGTACTGTGAAGCAGTGATAATCAAAGCAATAGGGTGCTGACTAAGAGACAGAAGGGATAATCAATGGAAAAGACTTGGGGTAAATGACCACAATGAAATTGTTTATGATAAACCCAAAGATCCCACTGATTGGACCAAGAAACCACCATTTAATAAAACCTCCTGGGATAATTGGAAAACAGTATGGGAGAAAATAGGTTTAGATCAACATCTCACATCCTATACCAACATAAATTCAGAATGGGTAAATGACTTCTGTATTAAGAAGGAAATTATAAGTAAATTATGTGAACATACTATAGTATATTTGTCAGATTTATGGGAAAATAAAGAATTTAAGACCATGCAAGAGAGAGAGAAAATATTACAAAATATAAAATAAATAATTTGATTGCAATAAATTAAAAAGGTTTCATATGAATCAAATCAATGCAACCAAAATTAGAAGTAAAACAATATATTGGGGAGAATCTTTATTAAAAAAAAACCTTTGACAAAGTTCTAATTTCTCAAATTTGTAAGGAGCTAAATCAATTGTACAAAAAACAAAAACAAAAAAAAAAACAATCAAGCCATTCCCCAATAGATAAATGGTCAAGAGACCACATAAATGAATAGCCATGAATTCAAGGCTAACAATAAGCACATTAAAAAGTGTTTTAATCTTTCATAAATAAAGGAAATCAAATGAAAACAAATGAGGTACCACCTCAAACCTAGTAGATTCGCCAATATGACAGTAAAGGAAAATAATAATTGTTGGAGGGGATGTGGCAAAATTGGCACACTAATGCATTGCTAGTGGAAGGGTGAACTGATCCAACCATTCTGGAAGAAATTTGGAACTCTGCCCAAAGAACTTTAAAATACTGCATACCCTTTGATCCAGTAATACCATGGCTGGCTCTATACTTCAAAGAGATAATAAGGAAAAATACAAATACAAAAATATTTATAGCTGTGCTATTTATAGTTGCAAAATATTGGAAAATGAGGGGTTGTCCATCAATTGGGGAATGGCTGAACAAATTGTGATATCAGATGGAGTTAGAATACTATTGAGCTGAAAGGAATAATGAACTGGAGGAATTTCATGTGAACTGGAACAACCTCCTGGAATTGATGCAGAGTGAAAGGACCAGAACTAGGAGAACATTGTACACAGAGACTGATAAATTGTGGCACAATCAAATGTTATGAACTTCTTACTAGTAGAAATTCTAGGACAATGATGAGAAATTTATGAGACAGAGCACTATCCACATCCTGAGAAAGAACTGTAGGAGTAGAAATGCACAAGAAAATATATGATTGATCACATGATTTGATGGAGATATTATTGGGAATTTTGACTTTATTTTTTTAAACATTATTTTATTTGGTCATTTCCAAACATTATTCATTGAAAACAAAGATCATTTTCTCCTCCCCCCCTCCCCCGCCACCTCTCCCATAGCCGATGCATGATTCCACTGGGTATCACATGTGCTCTTGATTCTAACCCATTTCCGTGTTGTTGGTATTTGCATTGCAGTGTTCATTTAGTCTCCCCTCAGTCATATCCCCACAACCCCTGTAGTCAAGCAGTTGCTTTTCCTCTTTGTTTTTACTCCCACAGTTTATCCTCTGCTTGTGGATAGTTTTAGATCCCTGCAGATTGTTCAGGGACATTGCATTGACACTAATGGAGAAGTCCATTACAGTCTATTGTACCACAAGTGTATCAGTCTTTGTGTACAATGTTTTCCTGGTTCTGCTCCTCTCACTCTGCATCACTTCCTGGAGGTTGTTCCAGAATCCATGGAATTCCTCCAGTTCATTATTCCTTTCAGCTCAATAGTATTCCATCAGCAACATATACCACAATTTGTTCAGCCATTCCCCAATTGATGGGCATCCCCTCATTTTCCAATTTTTGGCCACCACAAAGAGTGCAGCTATGTATATTCTTGTACAAGTCTTTTTCCTTATTATCTCTTTGGGGTACAAACCCAGCAGTGCTATGGCTGGATCAAAGGGCAGAAAGTCTTTTATCGTCCTCTGGGCATAGCTCCAAATTGCCCTCCAGAATGGTTGGATTAATTCACAACTCCACAAGCAATGAATTAGTGTCCCTACTTTGCCACAACCCCTTCAGCATTCATTACTTTCCATAGCTGTCATGTAACCTAATCTGCAAGTTGTGAGGTGATACCTCAGAGTTGTTTTGATTTGCATCTCTCTGATTATAAGAGATGTAGAGCACTTTTTCATGTGCTTATTAATAGTTTTGATTTCTTTGGCTGAGAACTGCCTGTTCATGTCCCTTGCCCATTTTTCAATTGGAGAATGGCTTTATTTTTTGTACAATTGATTTGGCTCTGTAATTTTGAGTAATTAAAACTTAGTCAGAGGTTCTTATGGAGATTGCTTCCCAATTTGTTGCATTCCTTCTGATTTTAGTTACATTGGTTTTGTTTGTACAAAAACTTTTTAATTTGATGTATTCCAAATTATTTATTTTGCATTTCATAACTCTTTCTAATTCTTGCTTGGTTTTGAAGTCTTTCTCTTCCCAAAGGTCTGACATGTATACTATTCTGTGTTCACCTAATTTTCTTATAGTTTCCTACTTTATGTTCAAGTCATTCACCCATTTTGAATTTATCTTGGGGTAGGGTGTGAGGTATTAATTTAAACTAATTTTCCCCACACTGTCCTCCATTTTTCCCAGCAGTTTTTATGAAATAGCGGATTTTTGCCCCAAAAGCTGGGTTCTTTGGGTTTGTCATATACTGTCCTGCAGAGGTCACTTACCCCGAGTCTCTTCCATTGATCCTCCTTTCTGTCACTTAGCCAGTACCAAAATGTTTCGATGACCACTGCTTTATAATATAGTCTGAGATCTGGGACTGCAAGGCCCCCTTCCTTTGTATTTTTTTTTCATTATTTCCCTTGATATCTTTGATCCTTTGTTCTTCCAAATGACCTTTGTTATGGTTTTCTCTAATTCAGTAAAAAAAATTTTGGAAGTTCAATGGGTATGGCACTAAATAGATGAATGAGTTTGGGTAGGATGGCCATTTTTATTATATTGGCTCGTCCTACCCATGAGCAGTTAATGTTTTTCCAATTGCTCAAGTCTAGTTTTAGTTGTGTGGAGAGTGTTCTGTAGTTGTGTTCATATAGTTCCTGTGTTTGTCTTGGGAGATAGATTCCCAAGTATTTTATTTTGTCTAAGGTGAGTTTGAATGGGATTTCTCTTTCTAGCTCTTGCTGCTGAGCTGTGTTAGAATTATATAGAAATGCTTATGACTTATGTGGGTTTATTTTGTATCCTGCAACTTTGTTAAAGTTGTTGATTATTTTGATTAGCTTTTTGGTTGAATCTCTATGATTCTTTAAGTAGACCATCATGTCATCTGCAAAGATTGATAACTTGGTTTCCTCCTTGCCTATTTTGATGCCTTCAATTTCTTTTTCTTCTCTACTTGCTACTGCTAGTGTTTCTAGTACAATGTTAAATAATAGAGATGATAATGGGCATCCTTATCACCTGATCTTATTGGGAATGCGTCTAGTTTATCCCCATTGCAGATGATATTAGTTGATGGTTTTAGATATATACTATTCATTATTTTTAGGAATGACCCTTCCATTCCTATGCTTTATAGTGTTTTTAATAGGAATGGGTGTTGTATTTTATCAAAGGCTTTTTCTGTATCTATTGAAATAATCATGTGGTTCTTGTTGGTTTGCTTGTTGATGTGGTCAGTTATGTGGATGGTTTTCCTAATATTGAACAAGCCCTGCATCCCTGATATAAATCCTACTTGATTATGGTGAATGATCCTTCTGATCACTTGCTGGAGTCTTTTTGCTAGTATCCTATTTAAGATTTTTGCATCTATATTCAGGAGGGAGATTGGTCTAAAATTTTCTTTCTCTGTTTTTGTCTTGCCTGGCTTTGGAATCAGTACCATATTTGTGTCATAAAAGGAATTTGGTAGAACTCCCTCTTTGCTTATTATGTCAAATAGTTCGTATAGTATTGGGGTTAGCTGTCCTTTGAATGTTTGATAGAATTCACTGGTGAATCCATCAGGCCATGGGGATTTTTTCTTAGGAAGTTCTTTGATGGCCTGTTGGATTTCTTTTTTTGATATGGGATAATTTAAGAAATCTATTTCTTCTTCTATTAGTCTAGGCAATTTATATTTTTGTAAAATATTCATCCATATCACCTAGGTTGGTATATTTATTGCCATATAGTTAGGCAAAGTAGCTTTTAATGATTGCCTTAATTTCCTCTTCATTTGAGGTGAGGTCCCCCTTTTCATTCTTGATGCTGTTAATTTGCCTTTTTTCTTTCCTTTTTTTAATTAGATTGACCAGTACTTTGTCTATTTTGTCTGGTTTTTCAAAGTACCAGCTTCTAGTCTTGTTTATTAGTTTAATAGTTCTATCACTTTCAATTTTATTAATTTCTCCCTTAATTTTTAGGATCTCTAGTTTGGTTTTCATATGGGGTTTTTAATTTGTTTGTTCTTATGTTTTTTTTATTTGAATTTCCAATTCTTTGATCTTTGTCATCCCTAATTTGTTAATATATGCACTCATGGATAGGAATTTTCCTCTAATTACTGCCTTGGCTACATCCCATAAGGTTTGAAAGGATGTCTCACCATTGTCATTTTCCTCAATGAAATTATTAATTGTTTCTATGATTTCTTCTCTAATTAACTGATTTTGGAGTATCATATTATTTAATTTCCAGTTAATTTTTTATTTGGCTCTCCATGTACCCTTACTGATAAATATTTTTATTGTTTTAAGTTCTGAAAAGGTTGCATTTATTATTTTTGCTTTTCTGCATTTGAGTGCCATGTTTCTGTGACCTAGTATATGATCTATTTTTGTGAATGTGCCATGTGGTGCTGAGAAGAAGGTGTATTCCTTTTTGTCCCTATTTATTTTTCTCCATATGTCTATTAACTCTAATTTTTCTAAGATTTCATTCACCTCTTTTACAGCTTTCTTACTTATTTTTTTGGTTTGATTTCTCTAAATTTGATAGTGGTTGGTTCAAGTCTCCCACTAATATGGTTTTACTGTCTATTTCCTCCTTCAATTCTCCTAGTTTCTCCATTAGAAATTTGGATGCTGTACCATTTGGTGCATACTTTTTGATTAGTGATATTTTCTCATTGTCTATACTCCCTTTTAACAGAATATATTTACCTTCCCTACCCCTTTTGATCAGGTCTATTTTTCTTTGGCTTTGTCAGATATCATGATTGCAACTCCTGCTTTCTTCTATCAGTTGAGGCTCAAAAGGTCTTACTCCATCCTTTAATTCTAACCTTGTGAGTATCAACCTGCCTCATATGTCTTTCTTGAAGACAACAGATGGTAGGATTTTGGTTTCTAATCCAGTCTGCTATTTGTCTATGTTTTATGGCTGAGTTCATCCCATTCACGTTCAAATTTATGATTGTCCCTTGTAAATTCCCTGGCATTTTGATATCTTCCCCTAGTTCTGAACTTTCTTCCCTAGCTATATCCATTTGAACCAGTGATTTACTTTAGGTCAGTCCCCTAGTCCCCTCTGTTGACATGCTTCCCTTTCTATCCCCTCCATTTTTATGCTCCCTTCCCTCAATTTTTATAGTCCCTTCCCCCTTCCCCTCCTTTATTTCCATTTTTTTTCTTACCCTGTTGGATAAGATAGAATTCAGCATCCCACTGGATCTAGATGTTCTTCCCTCTCAGAGTTGATTTCACTGAAAATAAGGTTTAAGTAATACCACTTCACACTCTCTTCCTCTCCTTCTCATATGGGAGTTCTTCCCCTCCCCTTCGCATGTGTATCTTTGTATGGGAAAGATTATTTTATTTAGTACCCCCCCCATTTCTTGAAGTAAATCTTAGTATTATCGATGATTCCCCCTCCCTATTTTCTTACTTTGCCCCCCCCTTTCACCAAATCTTCTTAATTCCCCAATCTTTCCCTATGCATGATTCTTCTAACTACTCTTATGATGCATACAATTTTTGAGAGTTACACAATACATTTTCCCCACATATTAATATATATAATTTGATATAAATGTAGTCTTTGTAGAAGAGAGTTTGACTTAAAGAAAAAGATAAGATTTATATCCTTTTCCCTTTCTTTCATATTTACCTTTTCATGTTTCTCTTGCTTTCTGTGCTTAGATATCAAATTTTCCACAGAGCTCTGGACTTTTCTTAGCAAATGTTTGGAAATCTTCTATTTTGTTGAATGCCCATACTTTCCCCTGGAAGTATATAGTCAGTTTTGCTGGGGTAGTTGATTCTTCATTGGAGACCCAGCTCTCTTGCCTTTCTAAATATCGTGTTCCCTGCTTTGCGGTCTCTTAGTGTGTTAGCTGCTAAGTCATGTGTGATCCTTATGGGAACCCCCCCTATATCTGAAGCTCCTCTTCTTGGCTTCTTGTAGGATTTTCTCCTTTTCTTTGAAGCTCTTGAATTAGGCAATTACATTCCTAGGGGTTGTCTTTTGGGGATTTCATATTGTAAAGATTAAAATTTAGGGAAACTGAGGCAGGTAGAAATTAGTTTCTCTCTGCAAGTAGTATTATATTTTTTAGAGGTTTATTAAAGGTTAAGGATTAAAGAACACACAGGATAAGAAAACATGTGCCTAGGCCAGAGAGGCCTAGACAAGATAATCTCACATCATAGAAGAGATGCATCTGCTCCAAAACAGAAGTCCAAAAAAGCCCTCATTAGTCAGAGAACTCCTTTAAATAATCATTTGTGTTCTCCCCCAGGCGAGAATTCAGTGTGATTACAAAGCACTCTGGGGAAGTGGAGCAAAGGATTCTGGGGATTAGAGTCCTGGATTCAAGTCTATTTTTACAGTATAGAGGGTGTTCTATGAACCCTTTCTATTTCTATTTTGCCCCCTTGTTCCAGAACATGTGGGCAATTTTCTTCTATAATCTCCTGTAGTATAGTTTTGAGATTTTTGTTTATCTCTGTTTTTTTGGGCAGACCAATAATTCTCATGTTGTCTCTTCTTCCTCTGTTTTCCTGGCCAGTGACCTTTTCATTGAGATAGTTTATGTTTTCTTATAATTCATTAATTTTTTGGCTTTTCTTTATTAATTCTTACTATTTTGTAAGCTCACTGTCTTCCAATTGCTTAATTGTGGTAGTTAGGAACTGGTTTTGCTTTTCAGCTTTGTTTGCCCTTCTATTAGATGCTTTCAGCTCTTTCTCCATTTGTGAGGTCTTGTCTATCAGACTGCTGATCTCTTTCTCCCATTTTTCTTTCCAGAAGGTTTCCATATTTTGGATAAGTTCCAATTTGAGTTCTTCCAGAGCTTGTGGATAGTCTCCATTTTGTGAGGCATGTTTTGATTTTGTTTGGATTTCATCCTCTTTCTCTTATTTTCCTTGGGTACTCCAGCCATAAAAGTTTTCAATAGTTACTTTTTCCCCTTTCTTCCTGGAGGCTTGATTTTGGGTCATGTGAGCCATTCCTTTGGTGGTTTTATTCCCCTTTCCTTTTTGGTCTGGGGTCTTGGTGATATTAGTGGGTTTTCTGTGAATTTAGGTTGCCTCAGACTAGTTCTTCCCAGCCTCCAAGGTTTCTTAGGGTGCAGGCCCCTGTGCTGAGAGTAACCACACCTGTGTTTAGCATGGCCACCCTGTGCTCAGCTCGGCTTCCTCTGTGCTCTGCACAACCTCTCATGTGTTTAGCGCAGCCTCCCCTTTGATCAGCGTGGCTGCCCCTGTGCTCAGCATGGCCTCCCCTGTGTTCAGGGAGGCTGCCCCTGTGCTCAGCGCAGGATTCTCCCATGAAACTGCCCTGAGAGGTTATTTCCTAGAAGTCTTTAGATTCTAAGGACCCTGGTGTGCCCCCCGCCCAGACAGAGACGTTCCTCACTCTATCGCTGTCCCAGTGAGCGTTCTGATAACTTACTCTGGTTTGGTGGGGGAGGTGGTGGGGAAGGATGGCTCAGTTCATGTTTTTGTGCAAACTTTTCCTCCTTCTTATAGTCTGGAAATGTTCAAACCCCACGTACCTTTGTTTCTGTGGGGTACTGGAGAGTCCCTCCGTTCTTCCAAAGGTGATTTTTATGCTCTTTTGAGGTAGTCTATTTCGTTCGGTGTTGGGGAGAGGAAGCGATTCACGTCTAGATTGCAGCCATGTTTACCCGGTGGGAATTTTGACTTTAAAAGACTATTTTATTATAGATATAAGTAATATCTAAATGGGTTTTGAGCAATGATACATACATTACCCAGTGGAATTGATTGTCAGCTCAGGGCATGGGCAGGAGGTGGAAAAGGGAATAGAAAGAACATGAATCATGTAACCATGAAAAAATATTATAAATTATAAATTAATTATTTTAAAATAATGTAATATAGGACAAATAAAATGGAGGTCATAAAAGAAATATGTGAATATATACATAGCTGCATATATGAATACACTTTTCCATAATATCCATTCATATAATGACTGTCACATCTATTAAATATTTTGAAGAGGGAATAAAATCTTGGATATAGTAGGAATTTATCATAATGGAACTATTAATTTTCATGGGTATAGATTATGTGAGATAAAGGGGTGGGTAAAGTGGATGGAAGAAATTATATTGCCTGAGAATCTTAGGCAGTTAATTGTCATCTTTTTGAATGCTGGAAGAATTTCCTCAAATAATTTAGGGTAATGTACTGTGGAATTTTTTCTCCTAAAGAATATTCCTAAAAATCTTTGCTTGATGACCTAAGGGAATTGAATGTTGGGACTGTATTTCAAGGGATATGGAGAAGTTAGCAATTGCAGATGAGAAGGCTTAGCTTTGGCTCTTTTCTTCTAATTATGACATATTGTTGAACTATTTAAATGTTTTAAATTCTTTGTTGCATTCTTAATAACTTGGATAATCCATGAAATTTATTTTTATAAACCTTATAAATTTAAAGAATTTGATAATGAAATTGATAAAAGATAATGAAATGACAAAATTTTTTCTCCAGTAGATTTAATGAACTGTTTTATAGATGCACATTTAAGTAATTAATTAATAAGAGTGTATACATTTCAACTGATTTGTGAGAAAATATAAGAACATACTCCTCAGCTACCTTGTTATTGTAATACAGAATTAATACTCAGTCAACAAACATTTAAGTTTCTTACTTTGCAAAAGTGTGTGTTTTAAGCACAGTAAATTTGAAGACTAACTAAAAATAAAATGTAGTCTCTGTCCTTAGGGAGATTATATTATAATGAGATTCTATATTAAAACCCACTCATGTTGCATATGAGATACATACAGACTAAATGAAAGGTATCCTTAGATATGTAGACACTAATAGTTGAGAGTTGAGAAAGAAGGTCATTAAGACAATCTTAAAGGAAGCCATGGATTATGAAAGGTGGAAGTTAGGAGGAAGAAAATTTCAGGCTTAACAGAGAGTCAATGCAAATTCACCGAGTTGGGACTCAGACCATCATTTGTGAGAACTAGCCAGTGGACTAATCTGGTGGAATTGCAGAGTATGTGAATGTAACACTGTTCAAGAAGAATGGGAAAAAAAGAACTGCTTTATGAAGAGCTTTTAAAAAAGAAAAAAAAAGAATTCATTTTTGATCTTTGAGTTAATAGGGATAAATAAGTGTTAAATAAATGCCATGTTTAGACCTATGATTTGGAAAAATCATTTAGGAAGCTGAGAGGAGGATGGATTGAAGTGCGAAGCAATTCGAGTCAGGGAGCACAATTAGAAAGTCATTGCAATAATAGCCTGGGTGATTAGAGCTTTTGTTAGGTTAGTGATACTGTGCATGGGAAAAGGTGTGTGTGGGGTATGAGACAGTTTTCTGAAGATAAATTGCAATGTGAATGAGCATGAGCAATAAAGGATGACTACAAAGTTGTGAACTTGGAAAATGGGTAAGATTATGATGCTCTTGATTGTAAAAGAAAATTTTGACAACATATATATTTTGAAGGAAAGAATGCATTTTCTTTTGAATACATTTTGTTTGGATTGTATATAGGACATCTAGCTTGAAATATTTAATAGGAAACTGGTAATAGGAGACTTGCACTCCATAGAGATACTAGGGTTGCATAGGAATATCTGAGAATCACACATAGAAATGATAATTAAACTCATGGGAGTTCATGGTATCATCAAGTAAGAAATTAAGAAGGACAAGTAGAAAAAGAAAAAAAAAACCTAAGGGTCTCATCTTCTGTGAGAATGACATTAATGGAGTCACAGCAAAGGAGAATGAGAAATGGTCAGACAAGAAAGAAGATAACCAAAGTTCAGTCTTGAAAAAAAACAACAACAGAGGAATACAAATCCAGGGGATGACACTGGTAATCAAATACTGCAAAGCTTTCTCTCCTTCCCTCTCTCTCTTTGTCTCACTCTCTCACTCTAGCTCTTTCTCACACTCTAGCTCTCTCTCTCTCACTCACACACCCACACATATACACACAAACATCTTATAATTTTGGCATGTGAGGACTTCTCTCTAGGAATGTAGTCTTGTCTGGGACATAAAAAAGGTAAAAGATCTTTTTCATTCTTCTTGCATTGTATGTCAGAATTTGAATATTGAATCCAGATATTTCTTAATCATAGATGAGTTCTCCATTAGTGCCCTCTCCCTAGCTTGATAATAATTTTGACAACCATATTGAAATTAATATTTTTACACTTGTGAAATCAGTTGAGGAATTGTCATTTTACATATGGAAACAAGACACAGAAAAAGGAATTGTCTCCTATAAAGTCTTATAATTATTTGGTGAAAGTACAATTCAGTTTCAGATCTTCAGAAACCAACTCTAATATTTTATCTAATAGCTTATCTTATATCTTTGGTTAAATTTAATAATATATTTCTGATCACAGAGTCTATACATGGGAATTATGGCATTTAGCTCATTTTTGTGTTACAGGCATTAGCATTTAATGCTGTGTTTTCTGTTTGTGGTCATCAATATTTCAAAGCATTAAAAGCAAATCCTTTACCACCCCCAACTATGTTGATAGACTAGCTTTGGAAGTTAAACATGAGGAAATGGACAAGAATGGACAGTCATGAATGAAATGTTATCTGAACTATCTTGAGGAATTTTTTTATGTCATCGAACCATTAAAGTATCAAAACATAAAGAGTTTTGAACTCCAAAGAATTCACTTCATGGACTCAAAGTGTCATTGCCCTTATATCAATGGATACTTACTACTCTTTCTTTACCATTTCTTTTACAACTGTAAGAGATAATCCACCTGGGTTGCTAGTGTTCTGTTTTTCTGTCAACTTTTAATTATTCTAATTGTTTAATTATCTGCTCTGATGGAGTGGCAAAGTCCTAACATTTCATATTCACCTTTGGAAAATGCATTTTGTCTCGAGAATATTTGCTCTTGTTTGTTTTATGAAAACAGCTTCAGCAGCTTCCACAATATCACTTTCATCTGTCAACAGCTTTCAACTCATGACATTGAAGTCTTATTGAATCTTTGTCTTTAGCATTATACCCAAGTCTTCCTCTCTCAAATGAAGCTAGTCAGTTTCAATTGTAACTATTCCTAGTTCATAGAGGGAAAAAGAAAATATGCCATATGATTTATACTTTTCAGCACAGTTTAGTTAAGTGAAAGAGCTTGCTTACCATGTAAGTTTCCCTGGAGGGAGTTAAATATCTTACCTCATGAAGTAAGTTGTCTTCTGGGAGAAAGTTGTTTATGTATAAAGGAATTAATGTTTTAATTGAGATCATCATTATCAATGTGCAACATATAAAAGATAATCAGCAAAGGCAGGTTATTCTCAATGAGTTTGTGCCTCGTGGTAAGATGTTTTTGAGCATTTTATATTAACTTCAGGAATATACAAAAACTAATTTGGGTCTGTATCTGTTTTAGTGCCTTACAGAATCTACTTCTATGTTATAGTGAACAAGTATATATTACCTATAGAACACTGAACTAGTTACTACTGGAAATGTAATGTGATTTAAAAAAAAAACAACTTCTTTGTTTGAAGTTTGTTTAATTTTTATTTTTACTCTCATACAAAATTCACTTCCTTATTAGTCATTGTTGTAATAGCACAGCCACACAAAATCAAAATCTCAGAATAAAATCATAAATACACTGATGTGAAAGATAGTATGCTTTGGTCCATATCCATTCAACACCAACAGATCTTTCTCTGAAGGTGGATAGCATTCTACTAGGATTTCCCCAGATCATTACATTGCTAAAAGTAGCAAAGTTTTCACATTTTATCATCAAACAATATTGCTGTTACTGTGTACAGTGTTCTTCAAGTTCATCTTATTATTTAATTCTTTATCAGTTCATGCAGACCTTTCTAGCTTCTTCTGAAATAATCTTGCTTAACATTTCTTTGGGAACAATAGTATTCCATAAACAACATACTACAAATTGTTTATTCATTACCCAAATAATGAACTTTCTCTTAATTTCCAATTCTTTGCCACTATAAAAAGATTGGCTATAAATATTTTTGTACAAGTAGGTCCTTTCCCATTTTTTATAATCTCTTTGGAATATAGACCCAGTAGTGGTAGTATTACAGGATGATACAGTATGCACAATTTTATAGCTCTTTGGGCATAATTCCAAATTGCCCTCCAGAATGGTTGGATCTGTTCACAACTCCAGTAGCAATGCATTAGCATTCCAATTTTGACAAATCAACTCCAACATTTATCACTTTCCTTTATTTTTGTATAGACCAACCAGATTTATAAATTGAGGAATGTATTATTTTCTTATAAATTTGACCTATCTCACTGTAGATTTGAGAAATTGGACTTTAATTGGGGAAATTTGTTGTAAAAATTTTCCGGCATTTGTTGTTTCCTTTCTAAACTTGGTTATATTAATTTTGTTTGTACAAAAGCTTTTAAATTTAATATAATCAAAATTATTCATTTTATATTTTATAATGCTCTCTATCTCTTCTTTTGTCAAAAATTCTTCCCTTCTCCAAAGATCTTCCAGGTAAACTATTCAATGTTCCCTTAATTTAGTTATGGTATCACTCTTTAAATCATATACCTATTTTGAACTTATCTTTGTATAGAGTGTGAGATGAGTTCGCGCCATATAATTTTCCAATTTTCCCAGCACTTTTGGTTAAACAGTGAATTCTTATTCCAAAAGCTGGGATCTTTAGATTCATCAAACACTATGTCGTTAAGGTCATTTATCCCTGTATATTGTGTATTTAATCTATTCCATTGATCTACCATTCCATTTCTAAGCCAGTATAAGATTATTTTGATGATTGATTACTGCTTTATATTACAGGTTGATATATGGTACTTCTAGGCCACCTTCCTTCATTTTTTTTTCTATTAATTCTCTTGATATTCTTAACTTTTTGTCCTTCCAAATGAACTTTGTTACATACTTTTTCTACTTTTATGAAATAACTTTTTGTTAGTTTTATTGGTATGGTGCTGAATAAATAAATTACTTAGCATTGTCATTTTTATTATATTAACTTGACCTACCCATGAATAATTAATATTTGTCTAATTTAGTAATTAAAATTTGTCTAATTCTATAAAAAGTGATTTTAATTATGTTCATATAATTCCTGGGTTTGTTTTGGAAAGTAGATTCCTAGGTATTTTATATTGTCTGGAGTTATTTTAAATGGATTTCCTCTTTTCATTTCTTGCTATAGTACATTGTTGGTTATATATATATATATACACACATATATATATATATATATATATATATGATTTGTTTCCATTTATTTTGTATCCTGAAACTTTACTAAAGTTTTTACTTTGCTAAACTTTACTAAAATGAATTATTATTTCAATTAGGTTTTTTTTTAAGTTTACTCTCTAGGATTCTCTAAGTATATAATCATATCACCTGCAAAGGGTGATAGTTTAGTTTCCTCTTTTCCTACTTTAATTCCTTTAATTTTTCTATCTTTTCTTATTGCTAAATCTAGTATTTCTAATAAAGTATTTACTATTAGTGGTGAGAATGGGTTTCTTTCCTTTTCTCCTGTTGTTACTGGGAAGGTTTCTCACTTATGCCCATTGTCTATGACACTTGCTGCTGGCTTTAGATAGACACTACTTTTCATTTATTTCTATACCTTCTAGTGTTTTTTATTAGGAATGGTGGTTGTATTTTGTCAAAGGCCTTTTCTGAATCTATTGAGATAATTGTGTGATTTATATTAGTTTGGCTATTGATTTGGTCACTTATGCTGATAGTTTTCCCAATATTAAAACAGCCCTGCATTCCTGGTATAAATCCTTCCTTGTTATAGTGAATAATCCTTGAGATAGTAATTGTAGTTTCCTTTCTAGTATTTTATTGAAATTTTTGCATCTATACTCATGAAAGAAATTTGTCTTTGATTTTATTTCTCCATTTTTGTTCTTCCTGGCTTAGGTAAAAGTACCCTATTTTGTCATAAAAAGGATTTGGTAGAATTCCTTTTCTAATTATTTTCCCAAATAGTTTATATAGTGTTGGTACTAGTAATTCTTTAAATGTTTGCTAGAATTACATATGAATCCAGCTGACTTGGGGGTTTTTTACTTAGGGAATTAATTGATGGTAAGTTCAATTTCTTTTTCTGAAATTATATTACTTAAGTATTGTATTCTTTTGTTAGGCTGGGCAACATATAGTTTTGCAAAAATTCCATTTCACTTAGATTGTCAGAATTATTGTCATATAATCAGGCTAAATAGTTCCTAATGATATTACAAAGTAGTGGTCATCAAAACAATTTGGTACTGCCTAAGAGACAGAAAGGAGGATCAGTGGAATAGACTAGGAGTAAGTGACCTCAGCAAGACAATCTATGGCAAACCCAAAGACCCCAGCTTTGGGGACAAAAATCCACAATTTGATAAAAACTGCTGGGAAAAATAGAAGACAGTGTTGGAGAGATTAGGTTTGGATCAACACCTCACACCCTACACCAAGATAAACTCAAAATGGGTGAATGACTTGAATATAAAGAAGGAAAGTATAATTAAATTAGGTGAACACAGAATAGTATACACGTCAGACCTTTGGAAAGGGAAAGATTTTAAAACCAAGCAAGACTTAGAAAGAGTCACAAAATGTAAAATAAATAATTTTGACTACATCAAATTAAAAAGGTTTTGTACAAACAAAACCAATGTAACTAAAATTAGAAGGGAAGCAACAAATTGGGAAACAATCTTCATAACAAAAAACTCTGACAAAGGTCTAATTACTCAGATTTATAAATGGACTGCCTATTTTATTTGTTTAGTTTTATTAATTAGTTCAATTTTATTAATTTCTCCTTTAATTTTTAGTTTTCAATTTAGTGTTTAAATGGAGTTTTTAATTTGTCCTTTTTTAGTTTTTTGGTTGCATGCACAATTAATTGCTCTACTAATTCTCTATTTTATTTATGTAAATGTTTAGAAATATGTTTTACCCTAAGAATTTCTTTGTATGTATTTCATGAATTTTTATGTTGTCTCATTCTCATTAATGAAATGGTTGATCATTTCTATGATTTCTTCTTTGACTGGACCTTTATTTAGCATTAATTTATTTAGGTTCAAGTTAATTCTTGATTTGTATTCATGAACCATTATTGATTATAATTTTTATTATGTTTTGATCTTAAAAGGTTGCAATTTTAATTTTTTTAATTGGGTTGTGAAGTTTTTATGCCCTCACACTTAGTCAGTTTTCATGTAGGCGCTACATAGTCATGAAAAAGGTAAATTCCTTTCTATTCCCATTAAATTTTCACCAGAGATCTATTAGTTCTAAATATTCTAAAATTTCATTTACTTCCTTATTTCCTTATTGCTTATTGCTTATTGCTTGCTTTATCTTGATCTGAAAGGGGAAATGTGAGATTCCCAACAAGTATAGTATTTCTATTTCCTTCAGAAGCTCATTTAATTTCTTTCTCCTTTAAAAATGTGGAGACCATACCATTTTTGTGTACATATATATATATTTATATTAATATTTATATTACTTCTTTTTCTAGAGTACTTTTTAACAAGATGTAATTTCCTTCCCTATTCCTTTTAATCCGATCTATTTTTGCTTTAGCTGTGTCTGAGATGTTTGTTTCTCCTACAATAAGTTCTGCTCCGACTTCTTACGTTTACTCTGTATGTATTTCTCTGCATTAAATGTGTTTCTTGTTAATATATCATAGGATTCTGGTTTTTAATTCACTTTGCTCTCCACTTCCATTTTATAGGTGACTTCATCCCATTCACATTCACAGTTAAGATTACCAACTGTATATTGCCCTCCATCTTATTTTCTTTCTGATCCTGCTCTTTCTCCTTTTTTCTGTGTCTCTCCTTACAAATGTTTTGGTTTTAATCAGGACCCCTTACTTCCCCCTTCCTTCTATTTGTTATTCTTTGTCTTATTCCCTTCTTACTTTTCTATAGGGTAAGATAAAGTAATGTACCCCAATAGGTTTGGTTGTTATTTCCTCTCTGACCCAATTACAATGAGAGTAAGGTTGAAGCATTGCCCATCAACACTCTCATCCTCCTCTCCAGTATAATAGCTTTTCATGTTTCTTGAGGTGAGATAAATTACCACATAGAACCTCTTTCTTCCCTTTTCTCTCAGTGCAATTCTGTTTTTCACCCCTTTTTTCCATATTGTATCATTATAATCAGCTTACTCCACACATTCATACATGTCTATGTATACTCCTTCAAACTGCTCTAATACTGACAAAAAATTAAGAATATCATCTTTCATTGTAGGAATAGTTATAGTTTGAACTTATTGAATCTCTTAAATTTTCTCTTTCTTATTTGCATTTTAAGGCTATTCTTGTTTGGATATCAAATTTTCAGTTTATATCTGCTCTTTTCATTAAGAATTATTGAAATTTTCAATTTTATTGAATAACATTTTTCCCTGTAAGAATATACTCACTTATGTTTGATTGTTTATTCTAGGTTGCAGTCCTATAAATTTTGCCTTCTGGAATATCATTCCATTCTTTCTGATTCTTTGATGTGGAAGCTGCTAAATCCAGTATAATCCTGACAGTAGCTCTATGGTATTTGAATTATTTCTTTCAGTGTAATTGTAATATTTTCTTCTTGGCTTGGGGACTTTTCAATTTAGCTCTTTTTTTCCTTGGAGTTTTCACTTGGGGATTTATTTCCAGAGGTGAACTGTGGATTCTTTCAATTTCTATTTTACTTTATTTCCCAAGAATGTCAAGACAGTCTTCTATAGTAATTTCTTACATTATGATGTCTAGGCTCTTTCTTTTATATATATATATATATATATATATATATATATGTCATAGTTTTCAAATAGTACAATAATTCTTAAATTGCCTTTTCCTGGATCTATGTCCAGATCATTTTCCAGTGAAATATTTCACTTTTTCTTCTTTGATTTGGTTTCATTTTTTCTTGATGTCATATCATTAGCTTCTAGTTGCCCAATTCTAATTTGTAAGAAATGAGTTTCTTCCATGAGTTTTTTAATCTCCTTTTCCATTTGGCCAATTATGATATTATTTCCTTCTGGCATTACTTTCATTTCTATTTTCCATTTTTCCACTACCCCTCTTAATTGATTTTTGAAATCCTTTTTGAGATCTTCAGAGCCTGAAACCAATTCATATTTTTCTTTCAAGCTTTGAAAGTTCATGCTTTGCTTCCACTGTCTCTTCTGTGTCTGGGTCTTGTTCTTTGTCCATATAAAATCTTCATTGGTTAGGGATTTTATGTTTGCTCATTTTCCCAGCCTTTTTCTTGACTTTCACTTTTATCTTAAAGATGTGATCTGTTTTCAGGGTAGAGAGGACATTCTATTAAACTTTAATTGTTCCTTGAAGCTACCCTTAGATATATTTAGGTGTTTCTGTAAATTTCAATTCTTCCAAGGCGGTATGATGGCCTATGTGTGGGGATATCTGAATGCCACCTCTCACTGTTGATTTAAACACCACCTTGAAATTGCTGATGGCCTGTAGAGTTCAGAGCACTATGAGTTACCCTATGCTGTGTGGCCTTTGGTGTCATTCTAGGCTTGATTGGGTCAAACACACTGTGCCCTGCCTTGCCTTTGGGTTTGTACCTTTTCTTTGAAATTTTATGGGAGCTAGCTCTGTGTCTGGGTCTGGACTAACATAGATCAGCAAGCTATAGACTGTCTTTCACTGGGGTTCAGGTCCTAGACTAGGTGTGCCATGCAGACTGCCTTGTGATGGGGTTAAAGTCCTTATTATAAACTTGCCTGGGGTCCCCAACCTCATGCTGGGCTTACACAGATCAGGAGTCCTACAGAGATTGCCTCACACAAGGATTCTGGACCTTACTCTCAGCTTGGGCTGAGACTTGGAACTTTAGTGGGTTTTCTTGGATTTGCACTGCTATTGGATTTAGCAGAATCTCAGGGTCATTGACACTGGCTTGGGCCCAAGTTCAGAACCTTTCAAGTTGTTCTCTACATGAAAGTTGCTTCACTCCATCTCCTGTTGGCTCTTTCACTCCAGTGTTCAGTTTGAGGCATTATTTTAAGTTTGGTTGGAGGGGATTAATAAAGTGATTTGAGCTTTTCCTGCTTCTATATCACCATCTTGGCTCCACCCCTAAGGGTTTTTTTTTCTTATTTTAATAAAACAGTCTCTGTCTTTGTGAAATGTAGTCCAAAGGTATGAGTGTGTGTGGGCACTGGGGTAAGAAACAAATAAGAAATATAAATAGTTAACTGTTATAAGATAATCATATCAAGGAGTTACTTATAAAACAATGTGATTTGGAGGTGAAACAACTGAAAGCAATAAGGGAAGATTTTCTGAAGTAGGGGGTGTTTGATTTTCTAATCAATAATCAATCAATAATCATTTATTAAGCAACCACTTTGTGCTAAGAACTGCATTAGGTACTAGAGATAAAAATATTTTTAAAAGTTACATAATTCCTACTATTAAAGAATTTAAATATTATCCAGGATGGTTTCAATAAGTTAGGGATTCAAGATATGAAAAAGGGTGCAGCGTTTTCTGTAGGCACACTCTAGGTACAAGCAATGGTGAAAAGGCAGGTAATCTTGAGGAAAGAAGGAAACAAATATTTTTTCAGCACCTATTGTTTTCCAGGCACTTTTTTAAGTAGTTCACAAATATTTTATTTGATCTTCACAATAACTTTAAGAAATAGATTATCTTATTAACTTCATTTAACAGTAGAGGAAGTATAGACAGAGAGAAATTAAGTGGCATGTCCAGATCACAGACATAGGAAAATATAGGTTGTTCAAATTTGAACTCAGGGCTCTCTGATCCAATTCCTTCCACTGAGTATCCTAGTTACCTCAAGAGGAGATAAAGGGAAGGACAAGGTGAAAGGATAATATAACTGGTGGGAAGAAGCTGTGACGGAAGTGAAAAGGGAAGTGACATGAGTTGTTGCTTGAAAGGTGGATTTGCATCAGACTGCACAATGCCTTAGAAATTAGATAACTCTAGATGATGCTAGATGAACTCTAGCTAGAATTCAAACTTTATTCTTGAGGCTATAGTGAGCACCTGAAGATTTTTGAGCTGAGAAGTGATAACCCAAGTCTTTACATAAAGGAAATTATTTTGGTAGCTGTATAGGATATAGATAGGACTGGAGAGATGATCAACAAAGAGCAGAGGTAGAGAAAAATCTTCCCTTATTGCTTTCAGTTGTTTCATCTCCAATTCACACTCTTACAACTTTTTGATGTGTTGATCTTGTAACAGTAACTATTAATACTTCTTTGTTTCTTACTCCTCTCCATGCACACATACACACAACAAAGAGTAGAGGTAAATACTTTTTAGCATCTTCCAGATAAATAGGGAGAAGTACAATGAGGCAGCAAGGAATGGATTTCAGAGATATAGTGTTGGCAGTGCTCTGCAATTGACTGAACATGAGATGAGAGGGAAAGAGAATTGAAAATAAATGTGAACATAAGAAATTGACTAGATGGTGGCATCACTGACAGATGGGTCCACTGCATGTATTTATTTTGCAGGATCGATGAATATTTGGCTATCTTAAAGAGGCTATTTATTACCTTACTGAGATAATTCTTTACTTGACTAAAGGATTTACCCAAGCTCTCCTCTAACTCACAGTTGCAACAATAATAAAATGTTGATCGTATTTTATATTTATATTCCACTTTACTTTTTCAATATTCTCTCATAGATGTCATCTCAACACATTCTATACAATACTATACATAGGGCGGGTAATATTACCTTCAGGTTACAGATGGAGAATTTGAAACATATAAGGTTGTCTTCCAAGCTGACATGAATCATAGTCTACTACTGTAATCACAACTCAATTTTTATAGGGAAATTCCATTTTTTGTTGGATTTCAATCTAGGTTTTAATACTTTGAGAGGATATTTTATTTTTCCTGCTTTTAACTGATTTTACATCTAGTCCCAGTTTTTACTTTTATAGTCTCTTGTCTAGGATTAATAATTTCCCAAGATAAGGGCAAACAGAGGACAGCTGTAGTCTAGTGGAAAACCCAGAGGGCTGGAATCAAAGGCCTTCCTGGCACCATGCCTCTGCTGCTTACTGGCTATGTGCCACTGGCAAACTATTCTCAACTTCAACTTCCATATCTAGAAAATGACACTTGTACTATCTTTCAACATTAAATACCATAAACAAAGCAAAGCACTGTAATAAAATTGGCTAATTAGCACATTAACTAGAATGTGCAGCATATCTCTTCTCTAATTTTGATATATTAAAAGATGGGAAAGTTTAAAATTATTCTCTTTTTGAAAATAGTCAGGTAAAAAAAAAAACAGTGGTCTAAAAGACTATCCTTGACATCCTGGCTTTGACATCTATTATCTATGCAATCAGGAGAAAATCAGGAGTTATTTGAGGGGGGAAAACTTATAAATCTTCAATTTTTCTACAAATGTGTCTTTGCTTTTATTATGATTATTATTGCTAATAATGACAGTAGTGGCACTAGTACTAGTAGAAAGAATACAATTCATATCTGTCCCCAAACACTCATTTCATTCTACTTTAACATATATTTTAATTTTCCTTTAGAAAAGTCCTAGGTTTCTTCTTTAGGCTTAAACATTCACTTATTAATTTTTTATACTTCCATTCTGATACCTCTCTCTAAGGATATATAATAATCTAATTTTAAAAATCTTCCAGTATATCATCCAAACTTTTTATTTTTATGCTGAGGAACAACAATTTAAAAAATAAGAATGGGCTTAACATGGGGGTCTGTGAAGTTGATTTTTAATACACAAAGATTCATATATACATTATATATATTTATACATGTATATATTGATGACCTCAATTTCAATATAATTGTTTTTCTTTTTCTTTTTTCTTTTATATATTTAAAAATACTCTTTTGAGAATGAATCTATAGGTATCACCAAACTTTCAAATGGATCCATGACATAAGAAAGTTTAGGAATATATTACTTAGAGAAACAATAAAGGGTCTAGAATTCTGCAATAGTGAAAAAAATAAAGGTAAAAATAAAAAAGTAACAGGATTGTATCTTTAATTATATTATAAAGTAGTAATCATTAAAATTATTTATACCCATTTAAAAGGATAGAAAAGCTGAAATGTGGACCAAGCTAGATAAGAAATAATATAAGCAAATAAACGTAGCATGATTTAATCATATGCCTCTTATTCTTAGTATTATCAAGAACACCTTTCTGAAAGGAATCCCTAGTTGACCTAAATTTCAGGGAAAATTAGAAAAAAAGCAGATGTTAGGAAGGTAGGTTTATGTCAGCATTTTTTCCATAGATCACAATAAATATAGATAGCTAAATGATTTAAGTAGAAGAAACGATATTTTAATGAGAATATGTATGATAGGTATTCTATCCAACAAAGATATAAAAACATCTATGACCTCTTATGTTGTGAGAATCTTTTCCATATCCTCCCAAACATCCCATAAAAGCAGTATATTTAACTTTTTTGAGATCTTCCTCCATTTATCTTAAAATAGCATGGATAGTGTTACATAAAAGATGTCCATCATTTTCCTATACTTAACTTTTTTTCCCCAAGAGAAACATTTATCTGGTAATATCCTTTGCTTCTCTCACACAATTGTTAGTTGGCAGGGTGTTACAGTCTGTTCATGTCCACCACTTATTTTTTAATTTCTCTTTGGGAGGTTCATAACTTTAATTATTTGAAAACTAACTCAGCCATGTAACAGCACTGGAAGAATATCATTATTTTAAAACATGGTGCTCTATTTTATGTAGAAGTTTAGGGCCAATGAAAGCACTAAAAAAATTCTGAAAATCATGTGATTAATCTTTCTCCTTTCATTTAATGCTTACACAACATTTACATATATATATATATGTGTATGTGTGTGTGTGTTTATATAGATATCTATAGTGGTATCCCTAAATGATATCTCCCAAAAGACCAATTCTTTAAGTTGTCTCTGGATAACAGGAATTCTTTACACCAAATCCAAATAAATGCATCTCAATTAAGCTAGATAATATATCTAGGCTCTAAAATGTTTCAGGACTTTAATCAATTCAAAATCATCCAGAAACAGGATGCATGTTACCTTTAAAATCTCATGGCATATAGGAATATTATTACAGTTATTCTTTTCATGTTTGGTTTGGATGAACTCAGAGGAAGAATGGAGTGGAGTGGAGAACTTGATCTGGATTTTGAAAGAAGCTAGAAGTTCTTAGTAACACAGGTGAGAAGTGAACACACTCCAGGAAGGAGCAATAAAATTTATTTAAAGGCACACAAATAGGAGATGAAATAACACATTCAAGTACATGTGAGACCTCTTCCACCTCTTAAAAAAAAACCTGTTCTTGATTCTTCAAAACAGAGTCACTTTTAGTGGACACGGTGTTCCTTAAATGATACCTCATTTGATCAACTAATTAATCAGATAGTATTTCTTATATCTATTATTAACTAAAGAGACTAGGCTAGATGCTTGGGATGCAATAAAAATGATAGTCACTCCTTAAAAGAATTTTACAATTTACAAAGGAAAATAGCATTCAAAAATAAATATAAGCATAAGTATATGAAAAATAAAAAGCAGATACTATGTATGTAGTTTTAGTAATGAGACTAGAAAATGAAAAGACAAGGGAAGGTCTTATGCAAAAAGAAATGTTTTTAGATTTGCATTTCAGAGGGAAGTCAGTAACTCCACTAGATGTATATGAATGGTTCATAAAAAGATATCTTCATTTTTCTATTTTCAAGAACTTATATGATTTTAACTTATGCATAGGAAATATTGTGCTGACAGAAAACATTTAAGGTAATATTTCTTCAAACAAATCAAATGTTAAATTTTTTATAGAAGGCAGAAATATATAAAATTAGATCTTATATTGTTGTGTTTCTACCTTCAAGAAACTTACATTCTAAAAAGAAGACAACATATAAATAAATTCCTACAAAATAAATAATTTCCCCTATTTTCAGTAAAATTCTCATTTTAAATTCTGACATACTGAAATTACTTTAAAGAAAATACATTCATATCCCAAATGATAGTGTTTACTAAAATTATAAATTGGAAGTAATACATTTTAAAAAAATTATTTGAACTTTAAAATTTTTATCATAATTCCACATATTCTCTTTTCTATTGAACTTTTACTAGAATATTTACTTTCTATGTGTCAAAATACATTGAAATAATGCCTCAAAAACAAAGCAAAAAGTGAAACAAAGCATCATTGCCATTCTTTTTGCTGAGGTATATAATTTCGGGGATACTAGACCCTAAATATTTATTAGTATTGGTATTAATCAATAGTTGATGGTGGCTGTGGTCAGGTTCTTGAGTTGAGTTAGATCCTGAGTTTTGACAGTTGGTAAAGATGGCTGAGTCTAAGCAGTTGAAAGAATCCTGCTCAAAGTAATATATATATAGTAGTAGTCTCTCAGTAACTGAGGATGACGGTTGTCTTTGTACATTTTCATCTATGATAGATGAGTGTGCACAAAGATACTTGTGCGTGAAGGAGATTTAAGTGGAAAAGTAGATGCACAGAGACAGTCCCACTCTCTCGGCGTTGGAAACCTGGGTCCAGTGGCACGAAAAATTGTTACGCCTGGAGACTTCCTCAGCTGCATTGGATGGCTGTGTTGTCTTTTGTGCTCCAACACGCCCTAAACACTCCACAGTGCCTTGCTGTATCGCCATCTCAGTTGTTGAACCTTCTTGTTCGTTTCTTCTGCCTGTTCCGCAGAAGCAGTCTTCACATGCTGGGTGAGCAAAGCCCTGATTCACCAGGGGTCAACGACCCGATGGCTACCCTCACAAGGTTTAGCCTGGCTGTCGAAGCCTTTGCCTGGGTTGTGGTCGCTGCCGCATGCTAGCAGCTACTAGGAGCCACAAGTGAGAGCTGGGTGTCAGGTGAGGGTCAGAGACTGGAGAGCTGCCCTAGGAGGGCACGACAAGCCCTCCATACCAGAGATACTACCCCTCCCTGAACACCCCATACACACACACATATATATATATGTATATATATATATGTATATGTATATATAAACTATTTATTGTGAATATAAAATTATAGGAAAAGGAAAGGAAAACAGGTAGGGAATATTTCTTATTGATATATATGTGCCCTAAATCTAAATTTCAATATATAACAACCCCCAAAATCTAGCTCACAAGAGCTACCTTTTTCCTTGACAAAAATCAAGGTTGATCAAAACTTCCTATTCTTTCTATGCCTTTATTCTATCTATATAAACTATTTATTCTAATTTAATTTTATAAGTAATTCATTTCCTTCTCTCCAGCTTTAGAGAAATCAGCTCTTGACAGATTCCCATCAATGTAGCTCTCTCCATGCCCTGCTGGCCTCCTTCACCTCTGTAATGTCACAGAGAGAAAATCTCAGTGAGGCTCTCTCCAAACCAATGATCTAATCCAGGAGTCCCCAAACTTTTTACACAGGGGGCCATTTCACTGTCCCTCATGCTGTTGGAGGGTCAGGCTATTAAAAACAACAACAAAAAAAAAAAACTGTGAACAAATCTGTATATGGCTGTCTGGATAGTGGAGGCTACAGAGCTGGCCATGATAGCCCTGCAACACTTTGCACAGGCCCATCAGCACCACCACTATACCAGGCAGCAGTATACACAGGGCAGAATCCCCTCCCCGAGATCGCTGTTCACCTTGCTTAAGTCTTCCATTGTGTTTGCCACATAATCCTTTGCCCAGCACCTCGTTCTCATTCAGTTACTCTCAAAATAAGGCACTATGCAAAAGATTATGTCACCAGAAGTAGTACTGTACATGAGCGACGCCACACTTTGCACCGCCATATACAGGGCTACTCTCACTGACCACCAATGAAAGAAGTGCCCCTTCCAGAAGTGTGGTGGAGGCCAGATAAATGGCCTCAGGGGGACACATGTAGCCCATGGGCTGTGGTTTGGGGACCTCTGATCTAACCCATTAACTTTCCAAATTTTCCAAAATCTTCTCAACCTTCACCAACTTCTCTCAGAATTTTCCAAGGAAAAACCAAAACCTCTAACCTCTGAGTGTGAAACCTCCAGAGTGACTGTTATTTTTCCTCAGACCTGTAGGGCTCTTGGAAAATCTCTTTAAGTTACTTCATGAAAATTCTAGCTGACTTCTTAAGGTAACCTGTGCACAATCTTTTTCTAAAGTGGAGTCCTTCATGTATAAAGTGGTGATAACAACTATCTGAATTATGACAATTGTAGGCTTATTGTGAGAGTAAAACAAGACAGTGCATACATTTTTTTTAAACAAAGGACAAGCAAAAGCTAAAGATTTATTGGTAAAAATGGTCTTTCAAGATCTTGAACAGCTAGATAAAGGGAACTTGCTAAACTAAATATGACACAGGAAAAAAAAAGTATGGCCTCAGAGTATGTACTTACAAGTAAAATCAATGTAGAAGAAAGCCAATATTTTCTCATGTTATGACTAATATGTTCAGACCTATTCAGTTATGTCTAGTCCTTCATGAGCCATCATGGGGTTTTCTTGGCAAAGGTACAAAAGTTGTTTGTTATTTGCTATTTCACTCATTTTGTAGGTGAGGAAACTAAGACAAAAAAAAGTGACTCTCCCCATGTCAAATAGCTAATAAGAGTCTGAGGCCAAATTTCAATTCAATAAAATGAATCTTCCTAACTCCAGGCTTAACACTCTATACACTGAGCCTTCTAAGATGCCTTGAAACATGATTTCTTAATTTGAAAGTTGGTGATACTTGACCTAAAGGCTATTATTGGGCTTACTATAAGAATGACTTTTTTGGGTGTAATCTATTAGGTACTGTGAAAATTGTTTTTTGAAGTTTTAATGCTCTCAACATAAAGTAAATAAATGCTGAGAAATGTTTAGATCATTTAGAAGATGGAGGAGTAACTAGAGCAGCACCTCTGTTACCACAAGAATGCTCTCCGATCAAGATTAAAATATGACCACAAAATGAAAAAGGAGTGAAAGAATAAACAACCAACAGAATGAAACAAGAAAAGAAAAGCCCAAACAATAGGAAGACAACATCTGGGACACTGGGGTGAGAAGATAACAGAGCCAGCAAGAGGCTTTAGCAAGAAGTGAAGAGAAAGCCAAGAGCAAGCCACATAGCTCACATCTGCTGTCATAGGTTCTGAACTTAAGCCTTAACTGTCAGACCTTGAGATCCTTCCTGGGCAAATAGTGGTCTAAGCCAAATCACACCCCTTAAAATTTAAAACCTGTGGAGAAATCTGGAATCCTAGCCCAGGGCAATCTGGGCTGCAGGGGGCTGATCTGTGTGGATTCAGAGCAAAACTAGGAATACAAGTCTAGACTTGGGATGAGGACATAATCTACAGTTTGTGGTAAAGTCACAGTTCACAGGAGGAACACCTTCCCACACCCAAGATCTTTTTGCTCAAACTAAGGGTGGAGCTCCAGGACAGGGCAATCAAGGGTGTACCTGATTGGATCACAAACACCTAACCATGAGACCAAAATCTTGAGGCTAAGCCTGGGGCTAGAATTTCATCAGTTCCTGACCTGATCAAGTTCAGAGTGAGATCAAAAGCTTACACCCAAGCCTGAGGAAAGTCTTTAAGCTCCCAGAATATCAAGGGTCAATTGAATCAGTACAGGGAGAGGGCTCTCAGAGCTCTCAGTCTTCAGACCATCTGGTTAACTAGTAGTAGTAGTCTCTCAGTGACTGAGGATGAAGATTGTCTTTGTGCACTTTCATCTATGATGTAATGAGTGTGCACAAGAACACTTGTGCGTGAAGGAGATTTAAGTGGAAAAGTCAATGCACAAAGACAGTCCCACTCTCTCAGGTGTTGGAAGCCTGGGTCCAATGGCATGAAAAGTCGTTACACCTGGAGACTTCCTCAGCTGCATTGGATGGCCATGTAGTCTTTTGTGCTCCAACAAATCCTTAGCACTCCACAGTGCTTTGCTACGTCTCCCTCTCAGCCTTTGAACCTTCCTATTGGTTTCTTCCATCTGTTTGGCCGAAGCAGTCTTCACATGCTGGGTGAACAAAGCCTTCATTTACCAGGGGTCTACGACCCGATGGCTACCCTCACAAGGTTTAGCTCGCATGTCGAAGCCGTTGCCTGGGTTGTGGCTGTTGCCGCATGCTAGCAGCCACTAGGAGCCACAACTGAGAGCTGGGTGTCAGTAAACTAGTAACAACCCAGAAAATAAGCTGAGATTACATCAAGGAAGGACTGGAGTTTAAGAGTGTACTCCAAATTCCCAGAAAACGGAACCTACCTATAATTAAATAGGAAAAATGAATATACAACAATAAAAAAAGAAATTTTATGGAAACAAAGAATAAGGTACAACCAAAGGGGACATCAAGAACAAAGGAAACACATGCAAAGTCCAAAAGAAAAATATGGATTGGACACAGAGTCTGGAAAAGTTCAAAAAAAGACTTAAAAAAACCATTAAGAGAGACAGAAGAAAAATGGGGAAGAGAAATTAAAGTGATGCAAGAAGAAATAGGCCAATTAAAAAAGAAGAATCAAAACTGACAGAGAAAAAAATAAGGACTTGAAAATCAGAATTGACCATCTAGAAACAATTGATTTCATGGGAAATCAAGAAACAATAAAGCAGAATCAAAGGAATTGGGGGGGGAAGGAAAACATGAAATAGCTTATTGAAAATAAAAAAAAAACAAGTGACCTAGAGAACAGATCTAGGAAGATCTAGGGGAGACTTTTTTTTTTATTTAGTCAATTTAGAACAGTATTCCTTGTTTATAAGAATCATGTTTTTTCCCTCCCACCACTCCCCCCACTCCTTCCCGTAGCCTACTCACAATTCCACTGGGTTTTACATGTGCCCTTGATCAGAACCTATTTTCATGTTGTTGATGTTTGCATTAGGATGATCATTTAGAGTCAACATCCCCAAACATATTCCCCTGGACCCATGTAATTAAGCAGTTGCTTTTCTTCCATGTTTCTACTCCCACAGTTTTTCCTCTGGATGTGGATAGTGTTCTTTCTTGTAGATGCCTCCGAGTTGTTCAGGATCACTTAATTGCCACTAATGGAGAAGTCCATTACATTTGATTATACCACAGTGTATCAGTCTCTGTGTATAATGTTCTTCTGGTTCTGCTCCTCTCACTCTGCATCAATTCCTGGAGGTAATTTTAGTTCACATGGAATTCCTCCAGTTTATTATTCCTTTGAGCACAATAGTATTCCATCACCCACCTATACCACTATTTGTTCAGTCATTCTCCAATTTAAAGGCACCCCATCATTTTCCAATTTTTGCCACCACAAAGAACGCAGCTATGAATATTCTTGTGCAAGTCTTTTTCCTTATTATCTCTTTGGTGAAACCAAACCCAGCAGTGCTATGGCTGGATCAAAGAGCAGACAGTCTTTTAGCACCCTTTATGCATAGTTCCAAATTGCCCTCCAGAATAGTTGGATCAATTCACAACTGCATCATCAGGGCATTAATATCTCAACTTTGCCACATCTAGGAGAGACAATTTGAGAATTATTGAACTATCTGAAAGCCATGATCAAGAAAAAACCTTGGATATCATATTACAAGAAATTATCAAACATAATTGCCCATAGTGAAGTAAAGGAAAAAGGGCACAGGACCTCCAACCCATCTGATAAACACATCTTCCAGCGATGCTGCCCAGTCAAACATTTCAGCAGAGAGCTGACCGTAGGGTGTTTCAGGACTTTGCAACATCAGTTGCAACATTTCAGCAAAATAACTACCCATAAAGTGCTCTAGGGTTTAAACAATCTTCCAGGTTAAGTAATATTGTGAGGCATATATGTAGGGTCCCAACTCTGGGAGGATGGAACTCCTTTGCTGAGCTTTCCCCTAGCATGCTAGTGATAGCGTGCTAGTAATAAAGGTTTTCCCTTGCTTGAATTGCATTGTCTTCATGTGCTCCTTTGGTGGTCTGCAACTCGGACCCTAACAATAGATCCTGAAAACAAGAAAATAAAATTCAAATTGAAAGACTTAACATATTGACTCCAGAAAGAAATCTTCAAATGACTACTTACAGGAATGTAATAGCTAAATTAAAGAGCCACCAGGCAAGGAGAAAATAAGTCAACCAACTAGAAAGAAATGTCTAATAAATGAGTTTTCCTGGTAAAACAACAACAATGGCAACAGCAGCAAAACTAATCTATGATTTCACAGGTAGATTAAACTCTTGATGGGGAAATCTTGTCTAACTAAGCACACATTTTGCAACTTAAGTTTTTGAGACTTATTTATGGTAAATAGAGGTTTAATGACAAGCCAAGGTTAAAACAGATTCACAGAGATGGAACTTGAATTCTTATCCTCTTGACTTTGACACCAGGTTCCTATGCACCATGCCATAATGCTTCTTTTCTGAGAAGACATAGCAAGGTAATGTCAATCTACTCTGTATTTCTTTGGACTAGTTTTCTGTTAGCAACAGCAGTTAAAATAAGTGAAATTAAGAATAGGTTTATTGTGTAAGACCATGTATAAATATTACTCTTTGCAGCTGTTTCCTTGAAAAAAGAAATCCAAAATAAAACAGACTACTTATGAGCTAAGAGATTGAAATGTTTGGAAATTCTTTTCTAAGAATGTAACTGTGACCAATGAAACATAAGGGATTTATCTTTGAAGCTACATTTAAGGCAAAACTGGATTATAAAAAGTATTGCAACTGATGCAGAATCTTCTGCTCCTTAGTCTAACTACTGTTTATTTCCAAATAACTTACTAAGAAATTTTTTGAATTCTTTAATCTAGACATTTATTTCTCACTTCAAAACACAGAAAATGTTGGCTGTGCAAGTTTTTAAATATGTGATTTATTATTTAAGTTTTCATATTCATGTATCATCTGAGTTTCTTATGTATCCTTCCAAAGGTACTGGGAACAGGTCACAGGAGAAATTTTACCCTGTCAGTTATCTTTACCTAATGAATGAATTTATTTAAATTATAAGAAAATAAATTAAAAAAGCAGATTAATAAAACTTCTGGATAATATCAGAAAGTAATCAAACTGCTAATAGGGGTTATGCTGACATCAAGAACTTCAGCTTTTGAGGATGCTTAGAGTGCTCTTCTATTCTCTTACAAAGTATAACAGCTTGGGATCCCCAGACCAGTTTATTGTTTGTGGCTTTAGATTAAGCTCAAGTCCCTGGGCTTGCTGTTAATATTTTGTTATAATGAATTGCTCAACCACAGAAAATTCTTGCTATTAACTGTGTTTGGGATTAGCCTCAGAAAAATTAATTTGCTAAAGACAAGAGTGAAAGCCAAATGGCCATAATAAATGTAACACAAAATAAAAAACAGGACAATTTATAGAACTATTATAAGGGTCAGTCTGCAAAGTGCCTACTGGGAATCTAATTGTAAACATGTATTGGTTTTCATAATTTTCTGAGCAATTCAATAAGTAAAAACATTAGCTGCCATATTTGGAGCATAATATATTATAAAAACTTAATGTATTTAATAGCATATATCTATAGATATATGAATATAGGAAATTGGAATGACCTTCAGGTAATTTCTATATTTACTAATCTATGATGATTGAGGTTCATAATTTTCATCAGAGTAATTTGTTGGAAAGAAAATACTATTTCTATATAATAGGAGTACTTTAGAAAAGAAACCTAATAAAAAGGTAGCATGATAATAAGATGAATACTGGAATTGGTGTAAAAAATAAAAGACTTTGACTTTAGAATGGGCTGTATTTTTTCCCCTGTAAAACCTTGTGCAAGTAAATTAATCTCCCTAATTCTCAGTTTCCTCATCTGTTCAAAGAAGATGATAAAAGTTTTACTTAGGGTTGTTGTGAACAGTGTTTTATAAACTGTATATTGAATAATTATGTTATTATTGTAATTTCTGTTTATATTTTCATAGTATTTATTGTGGAACTAATTGCTCCTTTATTAGAATCAAAGTTTATCTTCTTATATCCATAACAGAATCAATTACATCTATTTTAAACCTTTCGGTAAGTGAGTACTAAGGCAAATGCTATTTTGCCATATCATTTATTAGGACAAAGAGAAAAAAGTCAAATTAAATTACATAGTAAAAGAATCATAAACTGTTAGAGAGAAAAAATAATTTCAAAGATTGTCTAAATCAAGGAGGGAAGACTTAGTGTGGAAGACAATACATATAGCAGGGGTATGTTAAATTAAGATGTTTATGGGATATCTAGTTCAAGATATCGAATTGGCAGTTGGAATTGTAAGATTGGAGATGTGGAGAAAACTTAGGTCTCAATAAGTATATCTGAAAGCCATCTACAGAGAGATAATTTTTCTATCCATGGGAGAGAGAAAAGAGGTCAAAAGCAGAGACTTAAGGGACACTCATATTTAACAGACAAAGAAGACTAAAAAGAAGTGGTCAGGTCAAAGAAGGACCAGAAATGAGTTGTTTTCCAAAAACTAGAGATAAAAGAATATCATGGGAAAAGGTTATTAAGACTTTCAAAGGCTTTAGAGGTTAAAGAATATGAGAACTGAGAAAAATGTCATTAGATTTATCAGTTGAGAGATTGTTAATAAGTCTGTAGAGAATTATTGGAAAGTAAGGATGAGGTGACAAGTTTGACTAGAGAGAGAAGAGATTTCTGCTGAGATAACATACAGTTTAAGATATCTACTAGACAGCTGAAGATGGAAAATTGGAGGTAAGAAGAGATGGTAAAATTGTAAAAGTAAATAATAAAGTCATTTGCCTAGAGTTGATTAATAAATCAATGAGAATTGATAAGCTCAAGTAAGATACTATACATAGAGGGAGAGAAAAGAATACCCAGGGAAAATATTTGGAGAACATCCATTGGTTTCCTGTATGACCTAGATCAGTTATGGTGAACCTTTTAGAGACTGAGTACCCAAATTGCAACCCTCATACCATATATGAGCCACCCACTCCAACTCTAACTTACCCCGGACAGAGGATAGAGGAAGCACTCCCATTGGGCTGGTGGGAAGAGGGGCAAGTGATGTAAGAAATGTCCTCAGGTATGTGTGAAAAGGTAGAGGGGAGAAGCTCCCTCCTGCATGTGTGCCATAGGTTCACCAGCATGATCTAGATGAATATCTAGAGAAGGAAACTGAAGAGTGATCAAGGAGTTTAGATAAGTATCACAAATATGGCTAAGAAAGATTAGTTAGAATTTTAAAATCACATACAAAACATCATTAAGGAGAAGAGGTTAACTGAGAGTTTCAAAAGCTTCAGAGAGGTAAAAAATGGTGTGTATTAAGGTAAGGTTATTTTACTTGGTAAATAAAATATCATTGGTAACCTTAGGGAGAGGAGTTTTGATTGAATGATGAGATCAAAAGCTAGACTGCAGAGAATTAAGAAAAGAGTTAGTGGAGAAAAAGTGGAGGCACCTGCTATAGACATTTTTTCTGTTGGGTTTAACCAAAAATCCCAGGATAGATATGATGCAGTAGCAGAAAGTGAAGTTATTTTAATGAGGGGGAGACATGTATATGTTTGTAAGCAGCATTGAAGTAGCCTGTAGTCAGGAAGATACTGAAGATAAATAAGATAGAGTGGGTAATGATAGAGAAGGCAATCTCTTGAAGATATCACTATGGAACAGGATTGGTTGTGCATGCATCAGGGTTTATCTTGGTAAGAAGGATTACCCCTTCTTACCAAGATAATATAGGGGTGAAAAAGATTATTGTAAATGCATATTGACAATGTGAGATGAAGAACTTGAGAGAAGAGGGGGCTTTAATTAATTAAATGACTTCAAATTTTTTTTCAGTGAAACATAAAGTAAGGTTTTCAGATAAGATGGTTTATGGAAAGGTAGACATAAGTGATTTGAAGAGAGATTAAAACATTTGGAAAAACTACTCTAGAAAGTGGCTTAATGAGTGCATTAAGGAGGTATAAAAGCAATGTGTTATTACAATGGAGGCCCTGTTGAGATCAAGCAACATAAATATGTAATAGATTCAGTCAGTATTTTTTCTGGATTTTCATCATCTTCATTCAACAACATTTGAATAGGAATAAAGGCTTTGGATGAGGGAAGTAATCTAAGGCTGAGGGCTGTTTGGGATTTAACTTTGATAGGATTTGGATATAACTTTGACAGGATAAAGAGGTAAGTGACTGGAGAAAAGAGAAGAGAGTAGAATTAAATAAATTCACTAAGAGAAAAGAGTATATAATCATTGCCTAGTAAAGAATATAGGGGTGGTAAAGATTAGTGATTGGTAAGGTTGGAAAAGAACTGGAGTTACCAGACAGAAGGAGTGGTGGAATGGTAATAAAATGTGATCTGAAAAGGGAATTTGAAGAGTTCATAAACATGAAATAAAAGCAGCTGGTTAAATAGATAGACCTGGAATGAAGAAGATGAGTACAAATTCAGTTTTAAACACTTACTATCTGTGTGATCCTTGGCAAACCATTTAACCTCTGTTGGCTTTAATCCCTTTAATTCTTTGAAAAAGGAAATGTCATAACACCCCAATATATTTGCCAAGAGAGCCCCATATGTATTGATGAAGAGTTGGACAAAACTGAATAACAACAATAAGAAGCATGTAAGTAATACATTTATAATTCTTGGTAGATCTAAGGGTATAACCATATCTGTGTGTAGCTGACACAGGGTGGAAGATGAGAAGTAGATGAGTTGAAGGTATGTATACCTATTATCTACCTATAGATCAATCAATCTATCTATCTATCTATCTATCTATCTATCTATCTATCTATCTATCCATCCATTCATCTATCTCTTAAAGACCCTTAGTATGAGGGAAAGAGGTGGGAGAGAAGACTATATGAAGTACTTAATCGCATTAAAAGTGTAATACAAACTCTTTATAGTTTCTAAATGTCAGAATTCTTGAACATTCCATTTTTGCCTCATTACTTTCTCATTTCTATATTTTATATTAGAAATGTAATATACTTGTATGTCTTCAAAGACCATTTCTATGTGAATGTTACCCAAATCTCCACTTTCAGACCTAATCTCCCCCTGTGATCACTTATCACTTTTGGAAGTCTCTTTCCTTTTACTCCTTATTATTCAATAGTTCCCTCAGATTGAAATTATGTAAAACTTAATTTATTAACCTATTGTCCTTAGATGTCAGCTATACCATTCATCACTAAATCCATACTTAAAACTTTTCTAGCTTGGTGGGATTTGTCAAAGCTTTTATTTGGTTGGTGTAGGCTTGAGTAGCCCAGTGTCTTCTCCTTATCATAATGAAGTTTTGACACTGGATTTTATTATATGCAAATAAAACACATAAATATTTATGCCTCTATAGGTGCATATATATATGTGTGTGTGTGTGTGTGTGTGTGTGTGTGTGTGTGTGTGTGTGTGTGTGTGATGTATGGGGTGTTTAGGGAGGGGTAGTATCTCTGATATGGAGGGCTTGTCATTCCCTTCTAGGGCAGCTCTCCAGCCTCTGACCCCCACCTGACACCCAGCTCTCACTTGTGGCTCCCAGTAGCTGCTAGCATGCAGCAGCGGCCACACCCTGGGCAACGGCTTCGACAGGCCTGCTAAACCTTGTGAGGGTAGCCATTGGGTCGTAGACCCCTGGTGAACTAAGGCTTTGCTCACCCAGCATGTGAAGACTGCTTTGGCAGAACAGGCAGAAGAAACCAATAAGAAGGTTCAATGGCTGAGATGGCGACGCAGCAAAGCACTGTGGAGTGCTTAGGACATGTTGGAGCACAAAAGACAACACGGCCATCCAATGCATGCAGCTGAGGAAGCCTCCAGGTGTAACGATTTTTCTTGCCACTGGACCCAGGCTTTCAAGGCCAAGAGAGTGGGACTGTCTCTGTGCCCCTCTGTGTGTGGGAAGTGTCTCTTCCACTTAAATCTCCTCCATGCACAAGTGTCTTTGTACACACTCATCTACATCACAGATGAAAACACACAAAGACAATTGTCATCCTCAGTTACTGAGAGACTGCTACTACTATATATGTATATATATATATATATATACATATATGTATATATATATAAATATATATATATATATATGAGAGAGAGAGAGAGAGTCTTTTATCCAAGATGTTGGATTCAAGTACAGGTAAGAGAAACATCTGCAGATGTAGCACCAATTTATTTGGTTCAAGGATCATTAGTGTCTATGAATGCCCTGGAAAAAGACAAGGCCCCTCTATTTTTTTTCCTGAAGTGAGACAAGTACTTCAAAATAGGAGGGAAGAGCACAGGCACTCAGAGGGTTGGTCAAGGCCAGATACTACTACCACAAAGGAGAAAGATTATAGCTATCAGGGTGTGGGGCCAAGAGGGCCTTATTTTGACTGCTACATTAACCTCAATGCCATATTTCTCCAAAAAAATTTAAATTAAATTAGAAAACTAAACAGGAAAAACAGAAAGAGAGATCAGAGATCAGAGTGAGGTAGGTATATAATAAAGCCTTCTAACACTTTTGCTGCCACTCATCTTACCCTCTTACCCCAACTGGGTAAGATAGCATATGCCAGGGTGAATATTATAGGAAAGAACTCTAACTTAGTGGTGTTAAATGACCAGAAAACATGGAAGAAAAACTATACTTATTAGTATTTGCCCAAATCACATACACATAGTGAAAATCCTCCTATGAACTTCCTTTCTTCATCCCAATGACAGTATTTTCCTCTTCCACAGTTTATCTCCATTTCTTCATAGTCCGTTTTTACATTTTTTTCATTTTAATTTCTAAATACTAATATTAAGAAAAAGTGATATATTCAATCTAGTGGAGTCAAACTACGGAGTACTACAATTCAGACTTTGATTTATCACTTTGTTGATTGCTCAGACTTAAGAGAGTAATAGAGAAAATGTCAATAATGGTTAAATTTAAACATTGTCAAATATAACCAATTGATAAAAATTTGCTTCACATTCCTGATTATATTAGGCTGTATATGCTTCATTTGCTTAAAGGTAGATAAGAAACTGACTATAGCTGATTGTGCAGAGAAAAGGAAAGTAATTATCTTTCTAATTCGTTGGGGTCAGCAGAAGGTGGGGAGCTCAAGCCAAACTAAAGACATTTTCAGTGATAGTTATTATTATAGCTTACCCAAATCAGGAATTAATTCTGACCAAAAAGAAACCTAGACACAATGAGTCTACAGTTTTGTGATGGAAGACATATTGGTAAATAGAGAACTGGAGTCTCTTTCCTTAGAAGCAGTGGCCTGAGTGTTCTTTAACCAAAATGGGTTAAGGAGCCTCTGGATATGAGCTAAGAAAGAGATACTCTACCCTCATAGGGTTTGGCCTAGAGAAAGGGAAAACCAATATACTTCTCCAGCTAGACATGTCCTAAGTCAGTGTTGGTGAATGTTTTTGAGATTGTGAGCCCAAAGTGCAACTTCAAGCTGCCTGTGAACCCCCAACATTACCCCAGACAGCAGAGGGAAGAAGGGCTCTCATTGGGTGGTTGGACAAAGGGTTGTGTGAGTGTGAACCCCCCTAACCCCTTTTATGATTATAAAATATTAGCATTTGTAATTATCACACAAATAATATAGTTTGCTTTATATGAATTATAAGCATTAGCTAAGAAAATGACAACTTAGGGTGGTATTAAATCTTGCTGACAGGCACTTTGACTTTAAGCCTGTAATCCAAAAGTTTCTACCAAAGACACCACACCCTGCTGCATGGCAGACAGTCAGTAAGGAGTCAGAGGGCTGCTCTAGGATATAAGTTCAAGATAGTCAGAAGGGAGGTGGAAGACTGCTCTTGGGTGCAAATATCAGTCATCCAACTGCTGACTTCTGGTATTTCATAATAATTGTCAACAGAAAATAATTTGACACCAATCCCTTATTGCAGAGGCCTTGGAAAGGTCAATCATAATAGCAGACACAGGCTACCACCCATAGTGATGATTTTTGTATTTCCTGCTTATTCAGCACTTGCATCATCATTTAGGATCTGCCTATTTGAAAGACTTATACATCCTTTCTATTTAAATTTTGATTGTATTACTTTGTCACTATGCCATAAGTTTTCTTTGCATAAAAAAGGCTATCTCCCAAGGATCAGGGTCTTTGGTCTTGATCTAGACCAGAGTTCAGATTTATTGTGAGACTGGCCACCTCTCAACAAATTTAATAATATCTTGGAGACTGCATGGGTATGATCATTTTTCACCACATGCGGGATGTTAACTTGGAAATATTAATTTGCATCCAGGTCCACACTTAGAAATCATTTAACTTGTAGTTGCACTTCTAGGTGGTTCTTCGGGCTGCTGACTGTCCCCACCTTCCCTTGGGACAACAGACAAGCTGTTACCCATGTCCAATAGCACCCAGGTGGCTATGGACAATGTGGCTCTGTGTAACCCACAGATGCCGAACCAACAATCCCTTAATTAAAGAGCGAGTCACTCCCAAACACCAGATGCAAGTCCTACCTCCAAGAGCCACTTACCTGGCCCTTGCTAACCGGACTCCTGACCCAACCCTGAATGGGTTGTGTGAAGTACCTCAAGTCTCGGGGTTCTTGTTAGCAGGAGGGTTCAGCAGCCAGGACTTCAGATCTTGGTGGGACCTCCATTATGTCAACTAGAAAAAACACAGAACTATTAAATAGTCAAAGTCACTCTTTAATCAAGGGCTAAAGGGGTTCAGCGCTAATAGGCCATAACAACAGAGCTACTCCCCAAGACTGCACAGAGTCTGGATGCCCCGTCACTGACCCCTGTGAGTGCCACTGACTCAGGATGGACTCCGAGAAACAAAAGAATTTGGGGATCTTATATACCATTTGGGGAACTCAGTGGCAGGGAAAGATGATTGACATCACTATAGCTACAAAGAAAATGGAAGTGTTCAAACTACACTGACAGGATACAATCAAGCTTAGAAAAGGACTCCTAGCAAGAGGCTAGGGTGTAAGAGAAGAGGCTGCTTACAATAGATACTAAAGGATGGTTCCAGCTCAGGTGTGGATCTTCTTGGGAAAGGTATTAACACAATAGGAGAAACTATCTAAAATAAAGAGTGTCTTAGCATATGCTTATCTCACCCAACTAGGATTGTCAATCCCCTAAAGATCTCCTATTCAAATCTGAAACTGCTAATTTGGTATTCCCTTCAGGGTAGATTCCATGGGAATAGGGAACAAGTATAAGCTTTGGGGTCTCCAATCTACAAACTAGTCCTGAAAATTGGGGTTCATCAGATCTCACTAGATAACAAGTTTGGGATTCCTAGATTCCATGTTGACAGGGATATGCAATAAATGTCCTTGGGTGCTGTGGAGAGTAGGAATGGAGTGGTCCTTCCTGTGCTGCCCTGGCATCCATGCCATAGCTTTGCAAACATGGACCTATATGATAGACAGTAAAAGTAGCAGTGTTGTTTAGTGACTTCAGTCATGTTTGACTCTTATCACATTTGGGAGCTTTCTTGGCAAAGATACTAGAGTGGTTTCTCATTTCCTTCTCCAGATCATTTTTTACAAATGGGGAAACTAAGGCAAACAGAGTTAATTGACTTGCCCAGTGTCAAATCTAGTAGGTATCTAAGACTAGATTTGAACTCATGAAGATTTCTTTCTGACTGCAAGCCTGGTGCTTTAACCACTGTGCAACTGAGCTGTCCTTCAAATATTATCATTCCTCCCTTTTAACAAAGAATTTGGAGCTGGCTCATAGTTATATCAGTAGCAAATATTCAATGGGTAATTTAATCTTCTTTCTTGACTTCATTTTAAATTTACTAAACTATTTCAAATTAAACATAGATTTCCTCCATCCTCCAAAACTGATTGAGTGAAAGTAATGGCCAGGCTGTATGTATTTAAGTTATCTTTATAAAGAGAGCTTATATAATTTGGATATTTAAAGGGTTAAAGAGACAATAATGGATCAGCTATGGATCAATAAGAAGTATCCCTTTGAGAAAGATTCCATTCACAACATGCAATTTTTCAGATGTCCAGAATTTTCATATAGCTATCAGAGCTTAGATAGAGGTCTAATGAAGACATATTCATCATGGGAGTTCCATTCAAGGATGAATATGTGTGTAAAGATGAGTCTTAGATTTCAAGTATGTAAAAACCCAGGACTATTAATTCTCTGAGTACATAACCTCTAATCCCTGTCAGATTAATAAAGGAACACTTAGGCAGCCCCTAATAGAATGTAGGGTACCCAGAGATAGAAGAGAAGGGTAATATTAATGAGAGGTCATTTGGTTTATTTGTTTTTTTGATGGAGCATTTTAAAAGGAGAGCAAAGGGAATAGCGCCACAAAGAAACTGCTAGTGGGAAGCATCATGTGATATTTTACAACCACTAGTAGAAAACATGGAACTATGGCAAATGTCCTTACATTAGTGATGCTCACTTAAAGGAAAGTTTGACCCATGATGACTTCTACAGCTCCACTGCAGCAACCTGATAGGGGAGAAGGTCAATATAGATAGGGAGGCTCAAAGATGGCTATACTAAGAAATTGATATTAAATGTCCGCTTTTTTATTTGGTACGCAATATGGATTTATGACAAAACAAATCAGAATGACATGCATATCTCTATTGACAGGATCACTTATTCTATCATTTATGAAAAAAGAAAGGGAGGATTTCTTAGAAAATTCTTACATGGCTTAATTGCAGTGGTGCATTGGCTCACAATTTAAGAGGTAGCTCTCTGGGGAAAGCATGTAACTACAATACACTTTTAAGTATAACTGATTATTAACAACTTTCTACTATTACCTTAAAAATAAAAAATCAACAAAATAGCAATTGAAACTCTGATTTATTACATTTAACAATTTCTATGGTGTGAATGTTCATTTAGGAAATTTATCAATTGGTCTCAGTTGCCATTTTGAGCTAGATCCAGCATACTCCTCCCTAGGTGGTTTGAAACAATACCCTATCTGAAGGTGGTGGTAGTGGCAATGGACTGGGCAAATGCAAAAGACACACTTTGTGTTAAGGTCTGGGATTTCACCCACCACCAAGGAAGACTCATGGACAATGCAAACAGACAAAGGGTCCTTTATTATGGAACTGGTACGTGCACCAGTGGGAACTTCTGCCATCAGAGTTCTGAGTTCCCTCCTGAAGATTCAGTCTTAAATACTTTTCAGCATGAATAGCCCCCCTCCTTTCCTCCTTCCAATCCGTTATCTGTTGTATGCTCTTGTTGGAAAGTTGCAGGGTCTTTTTGCACCTGGGACCTTGGTCCCGAAGTTTATCTGTCTATAGCTGGGACCTTGGATAGGTCCCAAAGTTTATCTGTCTGTAGCTGGGACCTTGGACAGGTCTGAAGTTTATCTGTCTGTAGCTGAGGCCTTGGCATTTCTCCTGGCTGAATTTCTCAAGGCTTGGGCAATTTCCAACTCAGATCTCCCTCATTTGTTAATAAAATCAGCAAGACTTTATAGCTAATTGATTTGGGAAAGATTAGGAGAGGTAAGTATCAAAGGTATTAATGTTTCCTAATACATGACAGTAGGTAAATTATTGTCCCATTCACAGAAACAGTGTCTGAAGATGAAGATGAAGGAAGAGGAGATTATGGTGAAAAGTCATAGGCTTGGATTTGTTTGTGTTAAATTTCAGATGCTAGAGGTTATCCAGGAGGTATTCACATAGTTATTCTTTAGGCAGTTGTTAACATGATTTCAGAGCATGAGACAAGAGCAAGAATGGAGATTCATATTTGTGAGTTATCTCTATAAAAGGGATATTTAAAGTCATGTGAATAAACATGTTTCTCAGAGATAAAGAAAAAAGATATGAATATGAGACCTCTGGGAATATTAACATTAGGAGGCTAAAATTGGATAAAAATTAATAAAGGGGATAATAATAGGAAATCCAGGTGTATGTGACCTCTCTTGAGTTCAAGGGAAAAACCTTTCCAGAAGGAAGATTTTGTCACCAACCTCAACAGAACAGACCTAATGAGAAGGATAAGGAGGGGAAAAAGGACATTGAATTTGATGGTGACATTTAACCTTTGGTGACATTAGAGAGGGGCTTGTTAGGAAGGAAGGAAACCCCTTTGTAAATAGTTGAGGAAGTTTAAATAGATTTTTCTTTTTATGCAATTAAATATAGCAATTAGACACTTCCTAAATAATTTCCTATAAACACATAGTGTCTCAGAGTTGGAAGGAACACTATACTTTGCACCAATATCTTAACAGGAATTCTTGCTATAATAGCTTTGAAAAGTGATCATTCAATCTTTGTTTAAATATTGTTAGTGAAAGGAAATTTGTCCTTTTGAAACAACCCACTACCCTTCTGGATAGCACTAATTACAGAATCACAGAATGACCTATTTGAAAGGGAATGTAACAGTGTTGCATAATAGAAACCCACAGACTCAATATAGACAATTTAGGTAAATAAGATCAAAAAGCCAAATTTCTCCAAGTCAAGGTAGAAAGTTAGATTTTATTGGAAGAGGGCCAAGTCCTTCAATAAAAGTGTTCTCTTGCATGTTTAATTCATACCTAAACAAAAATCTCTATGTTAAAAACCAAAGGTGGCCTTCTAATTAATAAATAAATAGTTATTAAGCATATACTGATTATACTAAGAAAGGTAAAAGATGGTCATTGAACTCAAGGGCTTCACAATTTAATGAGGAAGATAACGAGAAAATATGAACAAATAAATTATAGAGAGAATATGTAGAAAATAATCACAAGAGAAAAGATAATAGAATTAAGAGAGATTGAGAAAAGGTTCCTTTAGAAAATGAAATTTTAACATTGAAGACCTTCAAAAAAAGGAAACCTACATTTTATAAAATGTTTCTAAATAACTGGAATTAGCTTCTTTATTCTTTCTACCTTCTTCAAATTCAAACTTTCTAGTACTTTCCATCTATAATGTTTTGCTTAGTGATCTCATTTCAAATGAGTTAAATTACCTTCTCTATATGAATGATACTCTATCTCCTGACCCCATGTATTTTTTAAAATAGTTTTTCAGGTGACATTCTATACAATTTTAATAAGTTTTCCATTATTTTACAACCTGTGTTCTCTCCCTCCCTTCCAACCATCCTTTCATTCTGAAAAAGGTAAGTATTATGATATAGATTGTACATGTGTTAATTATAGAAAATTTAGTTACATGTTCATTATTTTGCATAAAAGGATACATATCCCTTAAAACAGAGAAAAAATCATGGTGGAAATAAAGTTAAGAATGTTGTACATCAATCCCCATTCAGATTCCTTAAGTTCCTTCTATGGCAATGAATATTGCCATATTGGAGATGTCCTGGATCCTCGCATTGTTGATAATAATTAAATCATTCATAGTTGATTATCATACACTATTGCTGTTACTGTGTACAACATTTTCTTTGTTCCACTTGCTTCATTTTATATCACTTCATATAAATCTTTCCAGATTCTTTGTAATCATTCTTTTTCTTATTTCTAATGACACAATAATATCCCATAGTATGCCACTATAATCATATGCCACCACTTGTTAGCCATTTCCCAATTGAGTGGCATTCTTTTAGCTTCTAGTTCTTTGCCACCAAAAAAGAGCTCCTTTAACTATTTTTGCATAAATAGGTTCTTTTCCACTAATATTGATTTTTTTTTTGGATACAGACCTGATAGTGGAATTACTGAGTCAAAGTTTGATGCACAATTTGATGGTCTTTGGGCATGGTTCCAAATTGCTCTTCAGAATGGTTATATGAGTTCACAGATCTATCAACCATATATTAGTGTCTCAATTTTTCCACGTCCCCTCCAATATTTATCATTTCACTTTTTGGTCATAATAGCCAGTCCAAAATTTATGAGATGATACCTCAGAGTCATTTTAATGTTAATTCCTCTAATATATAAATTTAGAAGAACCTATATATTTTCAAATGCCATCCCTTAATGTGTCTTCCCTCTAAGACTACCTTAGATACACTTTTTATATGTCTTGTAGGAGTATAGTTTGCCTGTTATCTTCCTCATTAGACTATGTTCTATCTCTGAGAGCAGGAATTGTTTTTAACTTTCTTTGTATCCAAAACACTTAACAAATACTTGCACATAAAAATGGCAGTTGTTTCTATATCTCAATGTCCATTGACTGATGATTCCATTCATTCCTTGTGGTTTTTTGTTCACTATGGAAAAAGAACACCTCAAAATCAGAACCAAAAAATGAAACAAAACCCCAAATTCCCTTTACATGTTAGTAAGTAGTTCAATTTACCAATCCTTATCACATATTATATATAAAGTAAAATACTAAGCACTAGCTATATAAAGTTGGAAGAAAACTGTCTCTATGCTCAAATAATGTATCACATAATAGAGGACAAAAGTCTTACATGTTCACAAATATTTTTGAAGATAGAATGTGATAAAAGAAAAAGAAGAAGGTTATTAGAGTACTTTGAGGAATTTGTGTAGAGTCAGAGAATTTTGATCAGTTACATGGAGAAAGTGGCACATTAAGTATAAGAAGATAAAAATTTCCACAGTTGGAGTTTGTTAAGAGATTACTTTTTAGTTATGATTTATTCATGTATTTTGTTTTTACTTTACAAATATTTATAGATTACTCTAATTTTGTGAGAAATCTCCTACTACAAAGCAAAATATTCAAATGAAATTAATAATGCAGATACCTCATCTGAAAGTGCATGAAAGAATTCAGATCTTTAATGCCTCCAGTCACTTATGGTTTATTTTATTAAAGTAGAAACCTGCTTTTTTTTTCCTTTTCCATCCTCAAATCCATTGGGAAAAAAGAAAAAGTAAATTCTTCATAATAAATTGTCATAATCAAGCAAAACTAATTTTTATTGGATGCATACAAAATATATATCTCATTCCACATCCATTTTTTTACAACTCTGGAATGGATTATATGTTTCATAATTGGTTTTCTGATATCATAAATGATCATTGTATATTAACCATGTCTGATAAATGATAGCAACATGGAAATATTTAGGCTGTACTTTCTACCCATGCAAAATAGTCAAATTTTGGAAAGGTGATAGAGGTACCAGATAGTAAAGCTTATATAATTCTGTCACTTCTAACAATGCCACCATTCTGGTCTGACCTCATCACCTTCTGCCTGATGATTGCAATAATTTATGAGTTGGTAAGACTGCCATAAGTTTCTCTCCAGCTCAATCTTTTCTCCACTCTGGTTGGTCTTATTAAAAGTGAAAGTCTGACCATGTCAGGCCCTATTTAATACATTCCAATATCTCATTATTTCCAAAATTAAATATAAAACCATCCCTTTGGCTTTTAAAGTGTCATCAACAGAAGTAGGAAAGCTAGGAAGAAGATGAATGTTTCAGAGAATATTGAATTTGATGGCCAATGGGACATACAAATAGAAGTGATGAGCAGGTAATTTGAAATAGGGGAATGGAACGAAAGTAAGAAATGGAACACAGACATAAAACCCTTGGAGTTTATGTGCATAAAGGTACTTATCAAAGCCTTGGAAACATATGGAAATAACAAGGGATAAAAAAAAAGGAAAAGAGGGCCAAGAACTGAACTTTGGAGATCCCCACATATAGGGGCTTAAAGAAGGTAGATGCTTCAGACATGCATTCCTATCTCAAAGCAAACCCCACACAAAGCTTCACTTAGAAATTCACGTATTTCCATATACTTCAATTGTTCGATATGTCTAATTATTTCTAATTCTCCTTTATGTGGATTCCATCTAACTTCTCAACATTTGCCATAATAATCCAACTAGACCCAAATGCAAAAAACCCAAAGTGATATGCCTAAAACAAAGTTCAAAAAGAATAAGAATCATTTGTTCTCTAAAGAGTTATATGATATAGTAAGATTTTAAAACTTACTTCTTGGAATGTTAGATCTGTTAAAATTATTAGGAACATTCTTACATGAGCTATTATCTCTTTTGATCTTTCCCAATTTTACCTGTGCTTTTAAAATTCCTATTAAATATAATATTTTATTTAATCCAAACTTCCTGCCTGGCCAGAATAATTTAAACTTTCCATTATATTACTTGAAATAATAGTTATACCTCAGAGTTCACTGTGATCTAAAATTTGATAGGTATGGCACATATGCTGTTATTAAAGTTCTTGATAAAATATTTGAATGCAATTTGGAAACAAGAGTTGTGTTTCACCCTTGATTTTACTCCATTTTGACAGCACATTTTGTCCAATCAATCAGTTCTGAATCCACTTCACTTCATTGTTTCCCAGTTTATCTATCTCAATCTTGCGATTGCTTATCTTTTTCTCATACTCTTTCCCTATGTTCATCTTTCCTCAAATATTTTAGGTAAACATCATGCCCCCCCCCACCAATTTACAGTAAATTGAATAGTTAGTTAAAATGACTTTATTTCTTTTGATGAACCAGTGTTAACTCTTAATCCATAATTACTATTCTTTTCAAGTTCTTATAAACCACTTTAGTAATGTATTAGGTTGATGAGTAGATAGTCAGGTCAGAATACAGAATATCCTGTGTCCAAATTTGGCCTCATAAATTGTCTAGTGTTGTAATCCTAAGTAAGCCACTAAATCCCAGTTTAGTCCTTCCTACTCTTCTGCCTCAGAACTGATACTTGGTATTAGTTTGAAGTCTGAAGGTAAGGCTTTGTTTGTTTTTTAAATAATGAGTTGGAGAAGTTATCCATTCTAATGACCATTTTCATGACTTATTGTAAAATTTTATGTGTAATTTTGTCATGATGGATTTTTATTTTGAAAAAATTGGAAAGGAAGAATTTGCTTTATTTTTTGTATCCCTTTTCATCTTCCTTTGCCTCTGATCTTCCAATTAGAAGGGGGGAAATGTGTTCCTGTAGTGCACTCTGAGGTGTTTTTGTGTGATAGCAAAAGTGACTGGCTTGACAATGGAAAGGAGCACCTCTAAAACAGTGGCTATATGACTTAACCTCTAAATTACCAGCTGCTACTAAAAGTTGTTGAAACTTTTACTGGAATTCCTTCCCAGTTTGGCTGTACCAAAAAACTCCATTGATATTCTACTTGGAACCCAACTCCCTGACATAATGAGGAAGCAAAATAAGATTTAAATAGTAGAAGCTAAAATATTAAAGTAATAAAGGCTAGGATTTGCTAGAAAAATTTATTAAATAAATATGTTCATTAGATGAAGTATTGGTATTCAAATTTTTGGTTGAGTAGAACCATGAAATAAATATATTGACAAGTCAAAATTATCTCATAGTATTAGTGATATTTAATGATTTTCTCCCAGACAAGTTGATACAATTTTTATAATCATTTTCTGACATTTTGTGATTCATGTTCTCTCCCTCCCTTTCAACTTTCCTCCATTTCCCAAAGACAGCAGATAATATGATATAGTAGGTTATGCATGTGCTATCATACAATAGCTACTTCAATGTTCATCATGTTATGAAAGAAGACAAATCACATCTGAGGAAACTTCATGGAGGAAATAAAGTGAAGAATTACATACTTCAAACTGCATTCAGACTCTATCAATTCCTTCTTTGGCAGTGGGTGGCCTTATTTTTTTTATCATGAGTCCCTTGCAGTTATCTTGGATCCTTGAGTTGCTGATAATAGTTAAGGAATTCACAGTTGAACAATTTATATTATTGCTGTTAATGTGTGTAACATTTTCCTGTTTCTGCTCATTTTACTTTGTTTTAGTGCATATGAATATTTCTAGATATTTTGTGATCAGATCATTAATGATTAAAAGGAAAGTTTTCTATATATGTATGTGAAACAGAGATAGAGATGCAAATATAGAAAAAAGACAGTGGCAGAGAGAGACAGATAGGAGACAGAGTAAACATAGTGAGGCAGAAACAAAGAGTGCGGGGAATGATGTGATGAGGATGGTGATGAGGATGATAAAGAGAGACAGAGACAGAGATGAGACACTGTTTTCTGCTCATAGACACTGGCAGATGTTTTGTTTTGGGAGCAACCCAACTGCTGGAAAGCTACATATATTTTTCAGTCACCATCAACTAGTGACCCAGAAGTATTCCAATGGCTTCTCATTATCTTTCCACTAAACTCCCAATATACCAAAAGTCAGTCTGTCTTTTGGAATGAGAAAGGAAGTCTTCAGTGATAAAGTGAAAGAATTAGACCCTGCTGGGCCTTTTTTGTGATATTTTCTCCATCCATCAGCACTTCCAAGTGCCGTTTTTAGCAGAGGTCATGAAGACAGTACTCATTGGCTGATAATACTTGCTTTTTGTCAAAGAAAAGTTGATAAAGAAAATTAACATAATCTACAATTTACAACTTTCTTCAGGATTTTTTTGACCTTAGGAACTCAAAGCAAGCAGAAATCAAAATCCCTTTATATAATTTTTCAACCATTTTTGTGAGGTGTACAGCTGTGATAATCATGCTAGTGTAAGAACAGTTTTATTCTTTTTTTTTTAAACCCTTACCTTCCGTCTTGGAGTCAATACTGTGTATTGGCTCCAAGGCAGAAGAGTGGTAAGGGCTAGGCAATGGGGGTCAAGTGACTTGCCCAGGGTCACACAGCTAGGAAGTGGCTGAGGCCAGATTTGAACCTAGGACCTCCTGTCTCTAGGCCTAGTTTTATTCTAATCCATAAATATTCATGGATACTTTCAAAAGCTAGGTGGAAATTTGAAACCATTAACTGATATTTCTCCGAAGTTCTGCTTCAACCATCAACAATTCCACCTCTATTTCCCATGTTTTTTTTTCTATTTATATCATTTAGATAATTGCTTTAGCACTGTCTTTATTTTTATGTGAGACCTGAGCTAAACTTCTCCTTTTATCATTTGAATTTCTCTCCTTGCTCTTCTATATGTAATCTCTTTCCCCTAAAAGATATTCCCTCATTTCTATACCTCCAAAATTCTCTCTCCGACTGATTAAGTCAAAATAACTGAGAAACAGCTTGCAATTTCAACTAGTTCTAAGAACTAGGATTCACTGATTCTCTGTGTATTTTTTAAGTGTAGATATGAATAGGGGATAATTTTACTCAAAATCACGTCTTAATGCCTATTGAGAGACTCACCTAATTAGAACTGTACAGATATTTCAAGAGTGGATTAATATTGTCTGATATAGTGGTGTATACAGAATCCTAATGAAAAGCAAACTTTTTTTGTTCCTTGTTCCTTTCTTTATCTTTTATTGTGACTAAGAATTCTATAGTATATAGTCTTACAGTTGTCTGGGGTACTAAGAGAAGCAATTCCACTGAATTATGCATGTATCATTGTTCAAAACCTATTTCCATATTATTAATATTTGCAATATAGTGATCATTTAAAGTCAAAATCCCCAATCATATTCCCATTGAACCATGTGATCAATTATGTTTTTCCTCTGTGTTTCTACTCCCACAATTCTTTCTCTGGATGTGGATAGTGTTCTTTTTCATAAGTTCCTCAGAATTGTCCTGGATCATTGCATTGCTGCTAATAGAGAAGTCCATTACATTCGATTGTACCACAGTGTATCTATCAGTCTCTGTGTCCAATGTTCTCCTGGTTCTGCTAATTTTGCTCTGTATGAGTTCCTGAAGGTCTTTCCAGTTCACACTGAATTCCTCCAGTTCATCATTCCTTTCCATACAATATTATTTCATCACCAACATATACCACAATTTGTTCAGCCATTCCCCAATTGAAGGGAACCCCCTCGTTTTCCAATTTTTGCCACCACAAAGAGTGTGGCTATAAATATTATTTTACATGTATTTTTCCTTATTATCTCTTTTGGGTACAAACCCACGAGTGGTATTGCTGGTTCAAAGGGCAGTCAGTCATTTAAATCCCTTTGGTCATCAATTCAAATTGCCTTCCAGAATTGTTGGATCAATTCATTGGATCAATTCACAGCTCTACTAGCAATGCATTAGTGTCCCAGTTTTGCCACAACCCCTCCAACATTTATTATTTTCCTTTAAGGTCATATCGACCAATCTGATAGACTTCAGGTGGTAGGTAATGAATTTTTTGAACATGGAAACCCACAAACCCAAAAAAAGTGCAAACAAATGCTCAGTCCTATGGAAGAACTCCCTTGAAACTTTTATGATTCTCCAGAAACAATGATAGAGAGATGGAAAAGGAAGAAAAGGGGGTGCTAATGTGGTGTGTTTGAGGAGAGAGAATAGGTATTTATATAGCATTTACCATATGGCAGGCTGTGCTGAATGCTTTAAAAATATTATCTCATTTGTTCCTAACAATCCTGAAGGTCCAAGGATCACAATATTGAATTTTTTCTCAATTTCTTAAATGTCAGTTTTTCTTTTCTGTGACATTCTTGTTCATTGAACAATGAATGGTCATAGAACTAGGCTTTAGAGGACTCAGCAGGATCAAGTCCTTTGAGGAATCATTCTTTACAAATTCATTGCTATTTTCTTAATTCTTCTTCCATGTTAGTGTTATTCTTTATGCCCATCCTTACACTCATGGGAAGGAACCCAAAGTCACTGTTCCACATTAAAATTCTGCCCCACCTTCCTTTTTCCAATACTTTGGACTGCCTTTATCTATTTGAATTGTCCAACCAATAGTAGGAAAGGACAGACATAGCAGGCATGCAAGCTTACGCTATTTGGATGAAAAATAGTTACCAACTACAACCATTCCAGTAAAATGCCAGGCCACTGGGCCTTAATAAATTTCCCATCATTACATGTTTTTAACTTGTAAGTAATGCCATCTGACCTGACATTAGGCCCTAAATATCCCTGGGTCTTACCATCCATCCTGAGGTTCAACCATAATGATCAGTGGGATTTTGTATCTGTCCACTGAAACTTGCATCTTATTTCCCCTGACTAGAATGTAAATTTCTTCTGAGCAGAGACTAACAATTAAAAAAAATTCCTAGAAATTATAATAATGTTGGGGGAAGGGGAAAAGTAAGCCCTTAGTAATTTTATTTTCACTTTTATTTACTCCTCATTCATTCTCTCTTACTATAGGAACTTAATTATAATAATCTTAATATCTTTATTTTAATGAAAATCAGAAGACAAATGGGTCATATAATTAAATAGAAAAGTGACATTGCTTCTTCTTGAGAGGTGGATGAATAAATAATCAAATTTTGAATATTCTTGCATTCAACATCAAAAAGAAATATTCCAGGAGACACTTAGTTATCTTGAATTGCTGTGTCCCTAAATATTTGAAGAGAGACAAGCATAGAGATTACTGAATCTTTTTGCCAACAAAGGATATCTGAGTAGAAGAAATTGATGAGTTTGATGTTAAATAAACATGTATTAAAGATTTCAAAGAAAGATAATTTAGAAAAAATGGTTCTGATTTAAGAAATGAAGGAGAAAAATAGTTTATAGATGTTACAAAAGCTCATCTTTACCTATCATGTACACTTCAAAATTCAAGAAGGTCTGACTATAACAAACATTGAATAATTTTTTTTAAATTAAATTGACTAGACTTTAACATACAAGAAATTACAATTATTGAAGTGCAAAATAGTTTATATTATCAGTCTATAGTAAGAAATATAAAACTGATAATATTTTGCATATACTTGAGACAATTCTAATCTGATATATTTAGTCAAGGTACTATAACAATGAGCAAAAGCAGTAAAATTGGTAAAAACAGATATTTACACATAGGATCATTATTTTCTACTGAAGTTTAACTATATAAATCAATCACCACAACAAGGAGACCAAAGGAGCTTAACAGAGATCTCCTTCAGAAACTTTTTGACCTCTTTATCAAGTAGAAAGTTATTCAAGAAAAAAATTGATTTAGAGATTAATCTTAATTATGTGGACAGTAAAATTTAATGAAGGAAAATATTAGAAGCATATATAGCATCATATCATGAAATAGCAAGTATCAATGTAGACACAAAAAACTTTCAATGAATATCTATTATATGCTAGGAATTACTCTGGGCACAACTGATGCAAAGGAAAAATATTAAACACATGCTTCTATCAAGGATGTACTATTAAACTCAATTAAAAATGTTTATAGATAGTTTGGTAAGAAACTCAGTTAAGCCAGATAATACTAGGGACATTTTAATGAAAAACTGGAAGAAAAAAACCTTAATAGGTGGAAAATGAGGGGCATCACAAATATTTCTTTAACTTTTCTTCTGAATAAATAAATATGATATGAATCCATATAAACTCATATTGGAAAAAAGAATGTGGGGATATTGAGGGATTTATTAAAAAAATAGACATTATGGTTGGGAAAATATTGAAGAGTGCTGACTCATCTACCTAGTTTTGTATCTCCATGAATTTTTTTGAAAAAGAATTATTCCCACAAAAAGACATTTTCTTTGATCATAGAATAAGAAGAAAACAGGCAAGCTTTTAAAAACAGTATTGCATAGCAAAGCACATAATTACAGACACACTAAAGTCTTTCTTCTCACTATTTGCTAACTAAAAAAATAATTCAGTAGAGTAAAAGACTTAATTTCAATAAAACCTTTGCCATGAATGCTTAAATGACACAAAATTCCTTGGAATAGTGGATGACAATGATAACTTTTAAGGCAATTTAATTAGTATTAACAACAGATGTATAAACAGAGACACAAATTTTCATCAAAATTATTTGCCACTATAATGAATGATGTATAGGCAGAATTCTAAATGAAGATTCCCTATACATAATGAGGATCTTCAGATATTCCTTTCTGTGCATGAAATTGTCTTGATTGCTCCTCACTCCTACCCATTTCAGAGCCTCCTAAATAAGATCTATTACAAGATCAAAGTTAATTAGCCTAAGTATTGACAAAATAAATGGAAATATAAAATATAGATTGCCTAAATTTTTATATTCCCAAGAATGGGAAAAGTGCAAAATTGTTTATCACTGCATATCTTTTGGTGAACAATGGAACCACAAATGCCTACAAAGCAGCAAGTAAATCTGGATTGCTTTTGGAAGTGACCCTGAGCTTTTTCCTTAGGACAGAAAAACTATCTTTTTATAATATTATCATCATTCTTGCCTGGCCTAAATTCATGAATTACAATGATTGCTGAAAAATTAAAATGATGTAAAAGAGGTCAAAGTGAAAAAGAAAAGAATTCATCAGGCTCCTCGTGGAAAATAATCTCAAATTGAAAACACTCCAAAATATCATGGCTAGAAGTAAGAGTTTCTATGTCAAAGGAAAGAATATTATAAATAGCCATAATGAAAATGTTAAAGTGTTAAGGGAAGTTTTGATTGTGCCAGCTGCCATCAATAAGGTAAAGGTTATATTATAGCTATAAGTATACAGTTAGTTTGATTATAATTCTGTAAGGAAAATAATTATTTAAAATAATAGAAGACTTTTAAATATTCCCAGGAAAGGAACAGTGCTAAGTGGAATCTTGGAAACACAAACATAAGAAAGAATAAAAACAGGGAATAAATGAAATGTCAAAGGTCTAACTGATGATCAAAATTAGTGATTTTATTCCAGTAGAGGAAAGAGTATAATTAGGATGTCATTATCTTTTTTTTAACATTTTTTTATTTGGTCATTTCCAAACATTATTCATTGGAAACAAAGATCATTTTCTTTTCTTCCCTCCCTCCTCCCCCACCTCTCCCATAGCTGAGGTGTGATTCCACTGGGTATCACATGTGTTCTTGATTCTAACCCATTTCCATTTTGTTGGTATCTGCACTAGAGTGTTCATTTAGAGTCTCTCCTCAGTCATATTCCCTCAACCCCTGTAGTCAAGCAGTTGCTTTTCCTCAGTGTTTTTACTCCCACAGTTTATCCTCTGCTTGTGGGTAGTGTTTTTTAGATCCCTGCAGATTGTTCAAGGACATTGCATTGACACTAATGGAGAAGTCCATTATCTTAGATTGTACCACAGTGTGTCAGTCTCTGTGTACAATGTTTTCTTGGTTCTGCTCCTCTCGTTCTGCATCAATTCCTGGAGGTTGTTCCAGTCTCCATGCAATTCCTCCACTTTATTATTCCTTTTAGCACAATAGTATTCCATCACCAACATATACCACAATTTGTTCAGCCATTCTCCAATTGAAGGGCATCCCCTCATTTTCCAACTTTTGGCCACCACAAAGAGCGCAGCTATGAATATTCTTGTACAAGTTTTTTTTTTCCTTAATATCTCTTTGGGGTACAGACCCAGTAGTGCTATGGCTGGATCAAAGGGCAGACAGTCTTTTATTGCCCTTTGGGCATAGTTCCAAATTGTACTCCAGAATGGTTGGATCAATTCACAACTCCACCAGCAATGAATTAACATCCTTACTTTGCCACATCCCCTCCAGAATTCATTACTTTCCTTTGCTGTCATGTTAGCCAATCTGCTAGGTGTGAGGTGAAACCTCAGAGTTGTTTTGATTTGCATCTCTCTGATTATAACAGATTTAGAGCACTTTTTCATTTGCTTATTAATAGTTTTGATTTCTTTGGCTGAGAACTGCCTATTCATGTCCCTTGCCCATTTATCAATTGGAGAATGACTTGAGTTTTTGTACAATTGATTTAGCTCTTTGTAAATTTGAGTAATTAAACCTTTGTCAGAGGTTTTTATGAAGATCGTTTCCCAATTTGTTGCTTCCCTTCTGATTTTAGTTACATTGGTTTTGTTTGTACAAAAACTTTTGAATTTGATGTAGTCAAAATTATTGATTTTACATTTTGTGACTCTTTCTAAGTTTTGCTTGGTTTTAAAGTCTTTCCCTTCCCAAAGGTCTGACATGTATACTATTCTGTGTTCACCTAATTTACTTATAGTTTCCTTCTTTATGTTCAAGTCATTCACCCATTTGAAATTATCTTGGTGTAGGGTGTGAGGTGTTGATCCAAACCTAATCTCTCCCACACTGTCTTCCAATTTTCCCAGCAGTTTTTATCAAATAATTGATTTTTGTCCCATGTAAACCTCAAAATTTCTTAGACTTATAAATGTTGGAAATTTCACCATTGGGAAATTTCATACTTGAAAATTTTCCTATTGATAGTGGGTCTTGGCTATTGGAATGTGAACCCCATTGGCATGAGAGTTTCCTCCTCCTCCCTTCTTAAGATTACTTTAGGACAGAAACCTTTTGCTGAACAATGGAAAGGACTTTGACCTATGCTTAAGCATAGGACAGGAATTTCTTTGAGTCATGATTGATTTTAGAATTGATATAATGGAGATACTTGGAATCAATCTCCACCCTACTCAGTTCTAACAGGATTGAGGAAGGGCTGCAGCATAGATCAAAATTTAATTATTCCAATCTCTACCTTACTCAGGTTAACAGGATTTAGGAAGGGCTGTAGCAAAGTATCAAAGATTTAATTATTTGAAAATATGACCTTCAACAGATATGTGCAAAGCCAGAGAGCTCTGGGCGGTCCTGGGTTAAGCTAGAGCCTCCATTGGCACAGGGAAATTGATGGACAGTGATTGGTAGATGTGAGAACTGAGGGGAGGCAACTTGGATGGTTTCCTTAAAGATAGAGAGCTCTGAAGACTGAGGGTGGTGGTTGAGGAGTTTGTCTGAGTGGTTGGAGTGTGCTCTGAGAAGCTTGCTCTGAAGGAAGCTGAAGGTGGGGGCCTCTGAGACTGTTTCTCCATTTTGGTCACGTGAGTAATAGGGACTGATCTCTTTTCTTTGCCCCAGCTATCTAGGGGCTTGGGCCTTTTGGCCCAGCCTAAACAGAAGGGGTATTTAAGCCCTATTCCCTTCTCTCCCTTTTCTCTCTCTCTATCTCTAATTCCTTTCTTCCTCCTATTGTAATTAAACTCCATAAAAGATTGACTGCTGATTTGAGTTTCCATTTAGGAATTACATACCTGAATTCCTTGGCGACCTTAAATTAATATATATCAGTCTTTTAAAGTGATTTCCTTGTCACACCCAAAAGCTGGGGTCTTTGGGTTTGTCATAAACTGTCTTGCTGAGATAATTTACGCCAAGTCTATTCCACTGATCCTCCTTTCTGTCTCTTAGCCAGTACCAAATTGTTTTGATAACCACTGCTTTATAGTATAGTTTGAGATCTGGGACTGCAAGTCCTTCCTTTGCATTTTTTTCCATGATTTCCCTGGATATCCTTGATCTTTTGTTCTTCCAAATGAACTTAGTTATGTTTTTTTTCTAATTCAGTAAAGAAGTTTTTTTGGTAGTTCAATGGGTATGGCACTAAATAAGTAAATTAATTTGGGTAGGATTGTCATTTTTATTATGTTAGCTCATCCCACCCATGAGCAATCAATATTTTTCCAATTGTTTAGATCTAGTTTTAACTGTGTGGTAAGTGTTTTGTAGTTGTGTTCATATAGTTCCTGTGTTTGTCTCAGCAGATAGATTCCTAGATATTAGGATGCCATTATCTTTAAGAATTAAAGATCTTGGGGGCAGCTGGGTAGCTCAGTGGATTGAGAGCCAGGCCTAGAGATGGGAGGTCCTAGGTTCAAATCTGACCTCAGACACTTCCCAGCTGTGTGACCCTGGGCAAGCCACTTGACCGCCATTGCCTAGCCCTTATCACTCTTCTGCCTTGGAGTCAATACACAGTATTCACTCCAAGATGGAAGGTAAGGGTTTAAAAAAAATTAAAGATCTTGGTAAATCAGAGGACAATGAAGAGGTGCATCATGGCCACAATTATCTTTAACATTAGTGGTAAAAAACATCTGGCCTTTCCTCTACAATATTAGATATGTGTGATCAAGAAAGTATATGTACTGATTCTCAAGAATGAGTGATGGATGACTGATTGATTGCCCATGTGCTCCAATGGACTCTACACAGTGTTGAGATTTAAAGAAAGGTGCCCAGCCCAATTAGTAGATTGAGTGGAAGTGTTACTGGAAGGCAAAGGCAATGTCATGCAAGATAAAAGATAGGTTTTAATATAAATTATTGGTAAAAGAAATTCTGTTTTATGATATGGAAATACTACCACAAATAACAGAATGAATAGCATTAGTGTATTATGTTATTTTTGTCATTTCTCCTATTATATATATCTTAATAAAGCTGCTACTGTATATTTGAGAACCATTAAAATTTTCCACATTAAAAAGTTACTCATAAAATGGATTATCACATATGAATTTCATGAAAATATTATTTTAAAGGTGGTAGAATATTTTACATACAAATTTAATCATTTCAATATCTTTACAATCTGCCTCCAACTTATTTTTCCAGCCTTAATATATACACTAATATATCATTTATTCAATGTCCAGTCAAAAAGGTCTTTCTGTTTTCATCTCCTGTCTCTGCCTTTGGACAGACTGTCCCTTGTATCTAAAATGCATCCCATTATTTCTTCTACTTCTCTGAATCCCAGCTTACTTCAAACTAAGTTACTTGCACCACTGAGGCTATCCTATAAACTTTATATTTGAAGTGTCTTAGGTGAATGATTTTTTGATATTACCACAAAACAATAACTTTTTAAAAGTATAAATAATTATTGAAAAGAGAATCAAGGTCAGGGGTTATGTGGTGATTTCAGATATGCCAACTAACTACAGTGCCTCTTTCCATCTCTCAAGTGACAAGATTTAGTGCATCAAGTTTCTATTGATTAATTTTGAATATTTTATGAAAATACATTTCTAATAGAGACACAATGGACTTAGGTTCTTCATGGTTGTACTGGAGTCACTAGGAAACTGCTGATGTTTTTCATGCTGTAAACTCCCCTCAATGATTTACTTTTGGGGGGGTTTCCTACTTCTGGAACTATAATTTTCTCTAGGATACTCCCTAGAGTAGTTTTATAGCAATAAAATGACTACCCTAGTAAGGCCTGTGTATCTCTTGCCAGTTTACCCATTACTACCAAAACAGTTATTTTGAAATTTTCCCAGAGAAAAAGAAAATAAATGGAAAGTGGGAAGGGGCCACCCACAACAAAGTAATATTGTATATGATAGATTATTTTAAAATGATATCATCATACCAAAAAGTATTAGATGTCAAATTCTATGCCATGAAAATTGCAGAGGGCTGTTTGTGATTTCTAATTCTGAAATTAATAAACTGTACAAAAATATAATCATAGTTTTAGTATCATAATTCTATGGGTAGAAGAAATCTAGAGATAATATTATCTAACATCTTCATTTTAAAGATGAAGAAACAGAAGTCCAGAAAATTAAATTACTTCTCCAAGCTTGTACAGGCAATAAGTTTCAGAATCGTGATCCCAATTCTTGCCTTCTGATTCCAAATTCATCATGATTTATAGTGTAGTGACACACTAAATTAATATAACAATGGTTTCCTATCTTTTTGATTATGAGAACCCTGTTTAACCAACAAAAATTTGAGAAAGTCTACATGGTGGCAGCTGTGTTTTTAGTATCCATTCATTGAGAAATTATATAGTAGCCAAAAAAAACCTATTATGACTTCTGTAATCAATTAAGTTTTATTTAAAATAGCATTTAATAATAAAATTAGAAACATTTCCAACTCTATATTCACATAGAAATATTTTTGTTAAGCAAATGTATACTCCTATAACACATCTAAAACCAGTTTTGGATGGTGGCTGAAATTCATTTAAAATTATGTCTCAGTTACAACATAAAAACAATTAATTTGTTTTGCTCTGAATATTTCAAAGTGCTTAAAATTTCCCAGAAATTCAACAAAACCTACAGTGTGCCCTCCAAGCAAATTGGAAGGCATAATGCATTTAAACAATTGGACAGATTTGTGAATAATTCTTTTTCAGCATGAAAAAGGAAAGAAACAGGATATGTTTGTTCCCTTCAAAAATGTTTCTTGTTTTCTTTTGAATAAATTGTACTCTCTTTTTAAAAAAAAAAGAGTATTATTTAAGCTATGTCCAGGTTGTTAGGTTTCTTCACACCCCCACATTAAATTTGTGTCCTAAATTAAAATTATTTTTTTAAAGAAGGAAGATTAAGAAAATCCTGAGTCAACATGACAGGCAAATATATCAACTAAAAGCAATTTAAATCATAAGACTGAATCATTTCTTCTCTTTTCCACCTTTTTCTTTTTCATTATTGAAATAAATCAAATTTTATGTTACTCTCTTTTTGAGCCACTTATCCAACTCCCACTCATATTGTCAGGTTGGGTTTCTAGAGGTTTACTGAAGGTTAGATTTCCTAACACAGTAGCTCCTGAGTCTACATCCAGAGTATTTCTCATTATTATAAACTAGTTTAATACTATTATATTTTAGAAAAGGGATATAATGAGGTTTATCAAGAACAATAGTTACAAAATAATTCCCCTAAATTCAGGTTATAGTGTTTCCTGCATATGCAAATTCTATGGGAAGAAGTGGGATTTACAATGGTAATGAAGCATAGTTTTAGGGGATAATGGGTCAAGTGGATATATCATGACTACTGGGCTTGGAAATTCTTTTCGACTTTCAAATAGTTTTCCTGAGGTTCCCATTAAATATGATTCTCTTCTGTGCTCAGAAGATCTTTGTCTTTCCATTACCACCAATTCTCTCCATTCATGATTCTATCATCACTTCCCTTCACCTTTCCAGTGGCCTATAAATATTTCCTTTTATATTGGCCACAATAGTTAATATATTACTTCTATCTCAGTTATCAAGAATAATAGAAAGAGGAAGGCAGAATCAAATGGTGGCATAAAGGCAGCAAAAGTTCAGATCTCTGAAAACCATTCATTACTGATTACAAACTAAATGCTCCTAGGGGATTGAAAATCAAACCTAACAATAAGACAGAGCCAAGGAACCCTCCTGCTGGACTCAACTTAAAAGGTACTCCCCCAAAAACCAGAATCCTAGAACACTTGGGTTTAAGGGGAAGGAAGAAGGAAGGTCCTGGGACCCCTCCCCCACCTATAGTGCTAAGCCTCCAGCAGCAGCTGGGACCTCTGGGAAGGCAAATGTGCTGGTCTGGAGGGAGTACCTTCAGAGAAAAGCTGTGTCAGGCTCAGAGTATCGAACACAGGCGGTAGAAAATCAATTAGAGAAGAAGTACAGCGTGCATAGTGGGCAGCCTAGTTGCAGCAGCAGAGACACTCCATATTGCCCCCCTCCTTCCCGAGGTTTTGACCTCAGGTCACATCCAGCTCAACCCAACTGGACTTAATCCCATCAAATCTGTAGGGAAGCTCAAGTTCCAACACCCCTTTCCCACAGACTAATCTGAGAGATTTGCTGACAAAGCTCCAAGGGTGAAGGCTGACAAAAAAGTCCAAAACCACAAAAAATGAGAGGAGCAAAAGTGCAGGCATGGGGGAAGCTGGGTAACTCAGTGGATTGAGTGTCAGGCCTAGAGATGTGAGGTCCGTGGTTCAAATCTGGCCTCAGACCCTTCCCATCTGTGTCACCCTGGGCAAGTCACTTGACCCCCATTGCCTAGCCCTTACCACTCTTCTGCCTTGGAGCCAATACACAGTATTGATTCCAAGACAGAAGGTAAGGGTTTAAAAAAGTGCAGGCAACTGTAGGGAGTAAAGAAGGGGTAAATATGAGCAAACAACAGAAAAAGAAAAAATAATTTACAATTGCCAGCTTCTATACAGGCAATGAACAAAGAGCAAACCAAACAGAGAAGGATGAGAGAACACCAAGCAAAAAACAGAAACCCGAGCAAATTGGATATGTGATTTGAAAGAACTCAAAATACAATTCAAAACACAATTAAGAGAGGCTGAAGACAACTGGGGAAAGAACTTAAAAAGCAAAATAAGTCATCTGGAAACAGAAAGCAGTGTCTTGAAAGCTAAAATTAATAAGGTTGAAAACGAGGCAAAGGAGATGAAAGATGAGGCAAAGAAATTGAACAATGAGGCAGAGAAGATGAAATATGATGCCTAAAGAAAATCAGACCAGAAAGAGAAGGATGACCAAAAAGCCAGGGAAGAAATCTAGTCTTTAAAATCCAGAATACAACAACTAGAATCAAGTGACTTCACAGGGCAGCAAGACACTATAAAACAAAATCAAAAGAATGAAAAAATTGAGGAAAATATGAAGCACCTCATTCACAAAACAGAAGATTTAGAAAATTGTTCCAGGAGAGATAACTTAAGAATCATTGGTCTACCAGAAGACCATGACAAAAGAAAAAGCCTAGACATTGTGAATTTTAAAACTACTCCACCCTACTCAGACGTTAGTTTAGAAGATCTGATTTGGCTATCTCCTGATTTGTAACAATGGAGATACTTGGCTTAACAGAATCAAGTCTTGAGAACTCTACATTTCTCCACCCCACTTAGTTTAACAAGCTCAGGAATGTCTGTATCATATTCAAAGATTTAATTATCTAAGATTATGGCCTTCAACAGACATGTGCAGAAAAAGAGGACAGACACCTGGGCTATACTAAGTCAAGATAAGCTAACATTGGTACAGATGAGATGCAGGAAAGTGATGTAAAACTGTCTATATAAGGCATGTCACTTCCTCTCTTGGTGTCTTTCCCCAGAGAGGCGGCTCTGGTGGACAGCGTGCTAAGTGTTCCAAGATCTTGGATTGTTGGAAGCTATTTGTCTGGGTTTTGGCGGTGAGTTTGCCCTTGAGCTAATTCAGGTTCAGGCATTGTGGCTGAGCCCTCTTGGAGTTCAGGCTGATTCCTTCTTCCTTCACACTCGAAACCCTTACATTCTAGATCCCCTAATTTTCCTGCCCGGCACAAGCCAGGTGGGAGAAAATCCTGCACCCATTCCTTCTCCCTTCTTCTTAATTTCTTTCCATTATATTAATTAAATCACCATAAAATTTCAGACTGACTTGGGTATTTTTATTTTATTATTTGGGATATCCGTGGCAACCAATAATTAATATAATTTAGGTCACAACACTAAAATTATCCTTTACAACATCATAGTACAGGAAATTATCTAAGAAAACAGAACAAGAGGGAAAAGTGGAGATTGAATGAATCCACAGAACACCTCTTGTACTTAATCTGCAACTGAAAACACCCAGGAATGTAATAGCCAAATTCAAGAACTTTCAGACCAAAGAAGAAGTCATTCAGATACCATGGAAACATCCTGAGGATAACACAGGATCTGGCTGCATCTACATTGAAGGACCAAAAGGCATGGAATCTGATAATCTAGAAAGCAAGGGAATTAGGTATACAATCAAGAATCAATTACCCAACAAAAGTGACTATATTCTTACAGGTAAAAGTATGGACATTTAACAAAATAGAAGAATCCTAAGAATTTGTAAAGAAAGACAATACCAGAACAGAAAATTTGATGCCCAAGCACAGAACTCAAGAGAATCATCAAAAGGTAATTAAGAAAGAAGGAAAAAAGAATAAAAAAAATTTAAGATACCCAATAATTTAAAATGATATGTATCCCTATAGGAAAAGAGATCATTGGTAACTCTTAAAAATGTTATTATCCCCTGGTCAATGAGAAGAATTAAACTTAGAGGGAACAGTTATAAACTGTATAGGATGAAAGGACAAGACATAAATATTTATATAGATATATGTATGAATAAATACATATATATGTATATATATATATATATACACAACTAGAACTAAAAAAGAGGTTTATATTAAAAGAAATGGGAAAACAAAAGGGGGTAAGTTTATATGTCACAAAGAAGCTCATGGCAGGAGGGAGGAGAACATCAATAACACTGGAAGGGTAAAGACATTGGAGATAGAAAATACTCATCTCTTACATGCATTGAAATTGACTCAAAGAGGGAAGAACAATCAAATACATTGGAGCAGAGAATTGATTTGCACCCTATAGGGAAGTAGAAAGGTAACAAATGGACTGGTAGGGAGGGAAGCAGTACAAGGGAGGGAAAGAATGGGGGTTGTAGTATAAAAAGACTGTAAAGAAAATAATACCTGAATAGGAAGGGAGGGGGTAGAAAGGGAAGTGAAATAAGGGTGGGAACTAGGCGGACTGATTAAAAACAAAACATTGGCATAGAAGGAAATAGTGAAAGAATAAGAGGCAGGACTAGGGGTAGAAATTAAAATGCTGGGAAATACACAGCTGGTAATCATAACTCTGAATGTGAATGGAATGAACTCACCCATAAAATGCAAGATAATAGCAGAGTGAATTAGAAACCAAAACCCAAACATATGCTGCCTAAAAGAAACACACATGAGGAAGGTAGACAGACATAGGGTAAAAGTAAGATGATAGAGCCAACTATATTAGGCATCAACTGATAAAAAGAAGGCAAGAGTTGCAATCATGATATCTGACAAAGCCAAAATAAAAATAGATCTAGATAAAAGATATATGGAAGGTAATTACATCCTGATGAAAGGCAGTATAGACAATAAGGAAATATCAGTACTCAACATGTATGTACCAAATGGCATAGCATCCAAATTTCTAAAGGAGAAATTAGTGGAGCTCAAGGATGAAATAGATACAAAAACTATACTGGTGGGGGAAGCAAACCTTCCTCTATCAGAACTAGATAAATCAAACAAAAAATAAATAAGAAAGATGTAAGGGAAGTGAATGAAATCTTAGAAAAATTAGAGTTAGTAGATATGTGGAGAAAAATAAATAGGGACAAAAAGGAATACACCTTCTTTTCAGCTGCACTTGTTACATTCACAAAGACTGACCATGTACTAGGGCATAAAAAATATGGCAAACAAGTGCAAAAGAGTATAAATAATAAATGCAACCTTCTCATATCACAATGCATTGAAAATAATAATTAGTAAGGGTATATGGAGAGGCAAATCAAAAATTAATTGGAAATTAAACAATGTGATTCTCCAGAATCAGTTAAAGAACAAACCATAGAAACAATTAATAATTTCATTGAAGAAAATAATGATGACACATCCTTTCAAAATCTATTGGATGCAACCAAAGTAGTACTCAAGGGGAAATTTATATCTTTCAGTTCTTTTATTAAGAAATTAAAGAGGGCAGGGATCAATGAATTGGGCATGCAAATTAAAAAAAAAACCAACTAGAAAGTGAACAAATTAAAAATCCTCAGATGAAAACTAAATTAGAGATCCTAAAAATTGAAGGAAAAATTAGTAAAATTGAAAGTTAAAAAATTATTGATTTAATAAATAAGACTAGAAGCTGGTACTTTGAAAAAAAACAAATAAAATAGACAAAGTACTGGTAAGTCTAATTTAAAAAAGGAAAGAAAACCAAATTGACAGTATCCAAGATGAAAAGGGAGACCTCACCTCTAATGAAGAGGAAATTAAGGCAATCATTAAAAAATTTTATGCCCAATTATATGGCAATAAATATGGCAATCTAGGTGATATGGATGAATATTTACCAAAAAAATTGCCTAGACAGAGGAAGATATAGACTACCTAAACAACTCCAAATCAGAAATAGAAATTGAAGAAGCCATCAAAGAATTCCCTAAGAAAAAATCCACAGGTCCAGATAGATTCACAAATGAATTCTATCAAACATTCAAAGAACAACTAATCCCAATATTATACAAACTATTTGACAGAATAAGCCAAGAAGGAGTTTTACCAAATTCCTTTTAAAACACAACCATGGTACTGATACCAAAGCCAGGCTGGCCAAAAAAAAAAAAAAAGAAAACTATAGACCAATCTCCTTAATGAACATAGATGCAAAAATCTTAAAGAGGATACTAGCAAAAAGTTTCCAACAAGTGATCACGAGGGTTATTCAGTATGACCAGGTAGGATTCATGCCAGGAATGCAAGGATGGTTCAATATTAGGAAAACCATCTACATAATTGAGCATATTTAACAAACAAACTGCCAAAAATCACATGATTATCTCAATAGATGCGGAAAAAGACTTTGATATAATACAACACCCATTACTATTGAAAACAATAGAAAGCATAGGAATAAAAGAGTCTTTCCTAAAAATAACAAATAGTATATAACTAAAACCATCAGCAAACATCATCTACAATAGGGACAAACTAGAAGTCTTTCCAAAAAGATCAGGAGTGAAAACATGATATCCATCATCACCATTATTTAACATTGTACTAGAAACACTAGCAATAGCAATTATAGAATAAAAATGAATTGAAGGTATTAAAATAGGCAATGAAGAGATCAAGCTATCATACTTTGCAGATGATATGATAGTCTACTTAAAGCATTCCAGGGAATCAACCGAACAACTATTCAAAATAATCAACCACTTTAGCAATGTTGCAGGACACAAAATAAATTCACATAAGTCATCAGCATTTCTATATATGTCCAACACATCTCAGCAGCAAGAATTAATAAGAGAAATTCAACATAAAATCACCCTAGACAATATAAAATACTTAGGAATCTATCTGCCGAGACAGTCATAGGAACTATATAAACACAGCTACAGAACACTCTTCACACAATTAAAATTAGATCTAATCAATTGGAAAAACATTGATTGCTCATGGGTAGGATGAGCTAACATAGTAAAAATGACAATCCTACCCAAATTAATTTACTTATTTAGTGCCATACCCATTGAACTATTAAAAAAGTTTTTTACCAAATTTGAAAAAATAAAACATGACAAAGTTCATTTGGAAGAAAAAAAGATCAAAGATATCCAGGGAAATCACACATACAGACACACACACACACACACACACACACACACACACACACACACACACACACACAAAGTGAAGGATTAAGGCCTTGCAGTACCAGATCTCAAATTATACTATAAAGCAATGGTTATCAAAACAATTCGGTACTGACTAAGAGACAGAAAGGAGGATCAGTGGAATAGACTTGGGGTAAATGACCTCAGTAAGACAGTCTTTGACAAACCCAAAGACCCCAGCTTTTGGGACAAAAATCCATTATTTGATAAAAACTGCTGGGAAAATTGGAAGACAGTGTGGGAGAGATTAGGTTTGGATCAACACCTCACACCCTACACCAAGATAAACTCAGAATGGGTGAATGACCTGAATATAAAGAAGATAACTATAAACAAATTAGGTGAGCACAGAATACTATAGCTGTCAAATCTTTGGGAAAGGAAAGCCTTTAAAACTAAGCAAGAGCTAAAAAAAATCACGAAATGTAAAATCAATTATTTTGATTACATCAAATTAAAAAGGTTTTGTACAAACAAAACCAATGCAACCAAAATTAGAATGGAGGTAACAAATTAGGAAATAATCTTCATAACAAAAACCTCTAACAAAGGTGTAATTACTCAAATTTATAAATAGTGAAACCAATTGTACAAAAAATCAAGCCATTCTCCAATTGAAAAATGGGCAAGGGACATGAATAGGCAATTTTCAGATAAAGAAATCAAAAATATTAATAAGAACATGAAAAAGTGCTCTAAATCTCTTATAATCAGAGAGATGCAAATCACAATAACTCTGAGGTTTCACCTCACACCTAGCAAATTGACTAACATGACAGCAAAGGAAAGTAATTAATGCTGGAGGGGATGTGCCAAAGTTGGGACATTAATGCATTGCTGGTGGAGTTGTGAATTGATCCAACCATTCTGGAGGGCAATTTGGAACTATGCCCAAAGGGCACTAAAAGACTCTCTCCCCTTTCATCCAGCCATAGAACTGCTGGGTTTATACCCCAAAGAGATAATAAAGAAAAAGACTTGTAGAAGAATATCCATAGCTTCAGTCTTTGTGGTGGCAAAAAAATGGAAAATGAGGGAATGCTTTTTAATTGGGGAATGGCTGAACAAATTGTGGTATATGTCGGTGAAGGAATTCTATTGTGCTAAAAGGAATAATAAAGTGGAGGAATTCCATGGGAACTGGAATGATCTCCAGGAATTGATGCAGAGAGAAAGGACCTGAACCAGGAGAACATTGTACACAGGGACCAATACACTGTGGTACAATCAAATGTAATGGCCTTCTCCATTAGTGGCAGGGCAGTGATCCTGAACAACTTGGAGGGATCTATGGGAAAAACCACTATCCACATTCAGAGGAAAACCTGTGGGAGTAGAAACACAGAAGAAATACAACTGCTTGAATTTATGGGCTGAGGGGATATTGTTGGGGAGGTAGACTGTAAATGAACATCCTAATGCAAACACCAACTGCATGGAAATAGGTTTTCTTCTAGGACACATGTAATACCCAGTGAAATTGCATGTCAGCTACAGGAAGGATCAGGGTATGATAGGGAGGGAAGTAATATGATTCTTGTAACCAAGAATAATGTTCTAAATTGACTAAATAAATTAATTTAAATTACAAAAAAGAAGAATAGAAAGAGACAGAGATTCATGTTTAAATTGAACTGAAGCTCAACACTTCCTAAGTCATTGGCTCTTCCAGTTCTACATCCCATTAGAAGATTTTTCTCTCCATATCTCCTTTCTAATTCATGTTTCTATTAGGCGTCTGCCACCTACTAAAATTCTTTTTCATTAATAATTCTCTCTCCAGTTGAAAAAAATAGTTCTTTTTATTTAATAATCAATAAATTTAGTACCATAGACCAGAAAGCTGGGAAAGCTCTTCTGCAACCTGGTTGAAGAAAATTTAAGAATGAGAGAGAAGTGTTCTTTCATCAAGAGTCTTAGTAGTACTACTTAACTTTCTCATCCACAAATAAAATCTAGTGCCTTCCTACTTATGGTACAGTGAAAGAGCATTCTTTATGGTCTATCTTGAGTTAACTCTAACTTAATTATCCCTACTTAGTACCTCACTAGACTGAAGGCAGAATTAACTCTCCTTTGTCTACCTTTTCATTGACCCAACAAAAAGCTTGAAATAGATGGAGCAATTCACAAGTCACTGACTAAAATGGGTGACAACTCCAGAAACTTGTGAATCCTTTGATAAGAGTTTATACCTCCAGAGGATGAGAGGTATGGATTCCAAACTTGTGAATCCTATGATCAGAGTTGACACTTTCTGAGGGCTTTAATAAGAATTGATATGTGCAGCATCATAATAGCAAGCCCAGAACTCCCTCAGAGCAGATTGTCTTTGAGAATATAGTATGAAGAAAGTATCTTCTGGAGATAGTTTTCAAAGGAGCTTTGCTGGAGACTTTGGCTTGGACTGGGGTCTTGGAGCCGGGCTTCAACTTGGACTCTGACTCTTGGACTACTTTGTGGAGTGAGTAAAAGGCTGACTCCTTTCCCAGTTTCTGGAGCAACTAGCTTCCATCTTGGAGGAGACCTCCTGGTTACGCACTTCCTGTTTGAGAGCTAATTAATCTCTGCCTGGATTAAGATACATAACCTCTCTAACCTCTTCTCATTTCTCTACTTTATTGTTTCCTCTTCATTTTGTAAATGTTTGTAATTTAATTTCTGAATTGAGATATAATAAACATTGGTGACCACATAACTTCATAAAATTATTTTCCAACCATTAAATTTAACCCTTGCAGTACTAGCAATTTTACATTCATCTAATCTATGTTTTTCCATTTTATCTAAAAGTTTATAATGACAGAATTGGTTAATTGCACTATTAAAATTAATGGTACAATTCCCATAATATTTCCTTCCCTTCTGCTGATCTAATAATCCAATGGAAAAATAGTTTAGCTTGACACTCTTTTGTTATACTAAATTTAAATTTGTTTCTGATTACATATCAATATAACTCTTAAGCGTTAATTTTCTGATTATAATCTATATTCTCTCTCTCCTTACCACCCTCCCCCTCCCGAAGAAGTCAGATAATATAATATAGGTTAGACATATATTATCATATGATATATATTTCCATATTCACTATGTTGTGAAACAATATATATATATATATATATATGTATATATATATATATATATATATATATATACATATATTGTTTACACTGGAGAAAAATTCATGGAAGAAATAAAGTAAAGAATGGCATGCTTCAATTGACATTTAGACTCCATCTGTTTCTTCTATTGCAGTAGATAGCTTTTTTTTTTCTTACCATGAGAGTTATCCTAGATCCTTTCCTTGTTAATAATAGTTAAGTCATTCACAGTTGATGGTTGTTAGTGTATACAATGTTTTTCTTTTTCTGTTCATTTTACTTTGCATTATTTATTTAATTATTTTCAAGTTTCTTGGTGATTTTCTTATTTGTCATTCCTCAAGGCACAATAGTATTGGGTTACTAGCATATTCAAAACTTGTTTAGCCATTCCCCAACAGATCAGCATCTATTCAATTTCTAGTTTTTTGCCAATACATAAAGAACCTACCTTTTAAAATATATATGTTTATATACATATATAAACATAAATAAATAGCCTAACTGTAAAAGCATATACATATATATATATATACATATATATATATATATATGTATATGCTTTATACAGGAAGGTTATTTTCTTCTATCTTTAATCTATATGGGATATAGACCTAGTAGTAGTATTTTTGGGTCACAGGTCAAACAGTTTGATGTCACTTTCGGTACAGATTGCTCTTCAGAATGGTTTTTGCTTGTATCAGTTCACTACTCTACCAGTTCACAACTAATACACATCACTTCCAACATTTATTACTTTCCTTTTTGTCATGTTAGCCAGAATAATGGGTGTAAAGTAGGATCTCAGAATTGTTTTAATTTGCATTTCTCTAATCAATAGTGATTTAGAGCTTTTTTTCACATGACTAAAGAGAATTTTAATGTCTTCTTCTGAGAATTATACTTTAACCATTTTTCAATTGGGGAATGCTTTGCATTTTTATAAATTTGACTCAGTTCTCTGTATATTTGAGAAATGAGACCTTTGTAAAATATTCGTGCTACAGGGGAACTTCCGGGTAATCATGGCTACAATCTAGTTGCCACATGCTTCCTCTCCCCAGCACCAAACGAAATAGACTACATCAAAGGAGCATAAAAATCATATTTGGAGGAACAAAAGAACTCCCCAGTACTCCCAAGTACACAACAGAGGCGAAGGTACATGGGGTTTGAACATTTTCACACTATAATAAGAAGGAAGAAAAGCTTGCACAAAAATGTGAACTGAGCTGCCCTTCCCCCCCCACACACACACCTCCCCCACCAAACCAGAGTGAGCTACCGGAGCGCTCACTGGGACAGCGAGTGAGTGGGGAATGTCTCTGTCGGGGGGTGTGTGGCACTCTAGGGTCCTTGGGATCTGGGGACTGACAGGAAAAAATGTCTCAGGGTGGTTTCAGGGGAGAATCCTGAGCTGAGCACAGGGGGCCCAGGGAGCCGGACTCGAGGCAGTTGCACTGAGCATCTGGGCAGAGGTAATCACCAGGGGCTGAACACGCACTGATTATCTGGGCAGAGCTGAGCACCTGGGCAGTTTGGCTGTGATAAGGGACCCAGTGCTCTAAGAAACCTTGGAGGCTGGAAGAACTAGTCTGAGGCAACTTAAATTCACAGAAAACCAGCCCATATCACCCAGACCCCAGACCAAAAAGGAAAGGGGAATAAAACCACCAAAGGGATGGCTCACATGGCCCAAAATCAAGCCTCCAGGAAGAAAGGGGAAAAGGTGACTATTGAAAACTTTTATGGTGGAAGTACCCAAGGAAAAGAAGAGAATGAGGATGAAATCCAAAAAAAAAATCAGAACATGCCTCCCAAAATGGAAACTATCAACAAGCTCTGGAAGATCTCAAACTGGAACTTACCCAAAAGATGGAAACCTGGAAAGAAAAATGGGAGAGATCAGCAGTCTGACAGATAAGACTGCTCAATTGGACAAAGAGCTCGAGGCACCCAATAGAAGGGTAGACAAAGCTGAAAAGCAAACCCAGTCCCTAACAACCAGAATTAAGCAACTTGAAGAAAGTGAGATCATAAAACAGTAAGAATCAATAGAGCAAACCCAAAAAATTAATGAATTAGAAGAAAACATAAAATATCTCACTGAAAAGGTCACAGACTTGGAAAACAGAGGAAGAAGAGACAACCTCCAAATTATCAGTCTCCCAGAAAAACCAGAGATAAACAATAAACTTGATATTATTCTACAAGAGATTATAAAAGAAAATTGCCCACACATTCTGGAGCAAGGGGGCAAAATAGAAATAGAAAGGGTTCATAGAACACCCTCTATACTAAATCCCCAAACGACAACCCCTAGGAATGTAATTGCCAAATTCAAGATCTTCCAAAAAATGGAGAAAATCCTACAAGAAGAAAAGAAGAGAGGCTTCAGATATAAGGGGGCTCTCATAAGGATCACACACGACTTAGCGGCTAACACACTAAGAGACCACAAAGCATGGGACACAATATTTAAAAAGGCAAGAGAGTTGGGTCTCCAACCAAGAATCAACTACCCAACAAAACTGACTATATACTTCTAGGGGAAAGTATGGGCATTAAACAAAATAGAAGATTTCCAAGCATTTGCTAAGAAAAGACCAGAACTTAGTGGAAAATTTGATATCCAAGCACAGAAAGCAAGAGAAACATGAAAAGGTAAATATGAAAGAAAGGGAAAAGGAGATAAATCTTATCTTTTTCTTTAAGTCAAACTCTCTTCTATAAGCACTACATTTACATCAAATTACATATATTAATATGTGGGGAAAATGTTTTGTGTAACTCTGAAAAATTGTATGCATCATAAGAGTAGTTAGAAGAAACATGCATAGGGAAAGATTGGGGAATTAAGAAGATTTGGTGAAAGGGGGGGCAAAGAAAGGAAAAGGGAGGGGGGAACCATCGATAACACTTCAAGAAATGGGGGGGACTAAATAGAATAATCTTTCCCATACAAAGATACACATGGGAAGGGGAGGGGAAGAACTCTCATATGAGAAGGAGAGGAAGAGAGCGTGAAGTGTAATTACTTAAACCTTACTCTCAGTGAAATCAAATCTGAGAGGGAAGAACATCTAGATCCAGTGGGATCCTGAATTCTATCTTATACATTAGGGCAAGAAAGAAAGGAAAATTTAGGAGGGGGAGGGGAGAGGGATTGTAAAAAGGGAGGGAAAGAGAGGGGGGAGGGGAAGGGAGCATAAAAAGGGAGGGGCTAGAAAGGGAAGCATCTCAAGGGAGGGGACTAGGGGGACTGACCTAAAGTAAATAACTGGTTCAAAAGGAGATAGCTAAATAAGAAAGGTCAGAACTAGGGGAAGATATCAAAAATGCCAGCGAATCAACAAATGACAATCATAACTTTGAACGTGAATGGGATGAACTCACCCATAAAACATAGACTAATAGCAGATTGGATTAGAACCCAAAACCCTACCATTTGTTGTCTTCAAGAAACACATATGATTTCCAGTCAAGATGGCGGCTTAGAGAAAGCTAAAGTTCAGATCTCCGGAAAACCCTTCCCAACCAATCTCAAACAATAAGCTCCTAAGGCGCCGAAATTCAAAACGATCAAGAGCACAGACCCTGGAAATCCTCCTCCTGGACCTGGACCTGGATCAAAAGGTAAGGCCCCCCTCAAAAGCCAGAACCCGAGATCACTCAGACCTAAGGGGAAGGAGCGCAGAGCCCAAGGCTCCGGGAAGCCGCAGCCCCTCCCTGATCAGAGAGCAGGGTGGTCTGAAACAACAGCAACCCTCAGGGCCTTCTATCTGAGTCCCAGTGAAAGTCACTGCCCTTGGAGCTCCAGGAAGCCTTGGCCCCTCCCCCCCTCAGAGAGCAGGGTCCTCTGAAACAACAGCAACCCTCAGGGCGGGCAAGACAGCCTCACCAGCTGGATCCTTCTATCCAAGTCTTAGTGAAAGTCACTGCCCTTGGAGCTCCGGGAAGCAGCAGCCCATCACCCCGCAGAGAGCAGGGTCCTCTGAAACAATAGCAACCCTCATGGCCAACAAAACAGCCTCACGGCCAGCTATTCTGAAGGCTACTTCCGGAAAGCAACCTGACACAGTCCAGTCGAGGGGGCACCTTAGCAGCAGGGAAACAGAGAGAACCGGGGGAGAGTGTGGCCCCCTGGTCCGACCCTTGCATTACAGTTGCAGTGAAAGTCATTGCCTGAAGGCATATTCAATTTAACCCAGGGAAAGCTCATAGAACCAACAATCTGCCCAGGACTAAAGCTTCTGAACACCAGACAGAGATAAGAAAAGCTATTCCTCTCCATTCAGAGATGGCACACCAGACAGAGATAAGAAAAGCTATTCCTCTCCATTCAGAGATGGCAAACTCCACAGAAGCACAGAAGCCCCAAAATCCCAAGAAAAATAAGAAGAAAGGGGTGACTTTGGACACATTCTATGGAGCCAAAATACAAAATACAGAGGAGATAGAAGACGATACGCAAGAAAATGCTCCGAAACATTCCAAAGGAAATGGAAACTCTCCACAAACCCATGAAGAATTTGAATCAGAAATGAACAAAAAGATGGAAGCCTTCTGGGAGGAAAAGTGGGAAATAATGCAAAAAAAAATCACGCATCTACAAAACCAGTTTGACCAAAGTGAAAAGGAAAACCAGGCTTTAAAGGCCGGAATCAGGCAGCTGGAAGACAATGATCATGTAAAAGAGCAAGAATCAATAAAGCAAAGTCAAAATACCAAGAAATTAGAAGAGAACATAAAATAACTCATCGACAAGATGACAGATCTGGAAAATAGAGGGAGAAGAGATAATTTAAGAGTAATTGGCCTTCCAGAAAAGCCAGAAATAAACACCAAACTCGACATCGTGATACAAGATATAATCAAAGAAAATTGCCCAGAGAGTCTAGAACAAGGGGGCAATACAGCCACTGACAGAGCTCACAGAACACCTTCTACAATAAACCCCCAAAAGACAACTCCCAGGAATGTAATTGCCAAATTCCAAAGCTATCAAGCAAAAGAAAAAATCCTATAGGAAGCCAGAAAAAGACAATTTAGATATAAAGGAATGCCAATCAGGGTCACACAAGACCTTGCAAGTTCTACTCTGAATGATCGTAAGGCATGGAACATGATCTTCAAAAAGGCAAGAGAGCTGGATCTTCAACCAAGAATCAGCTACCCAGCAAAACTGACTATATACTTCCAAGGGAATGTATGGGCATTCAACAAAATAGAAGACTTCCAACTTTTTGCAAAGAAAAGACCAGAGCTCTGTGGAAAGTTTGATACCGAAAAACAAAGAGCAAGGAATACCTGAAAAGGTAAATATGAAGGAAAGGGAAAAGGAGAAAAATGTTATTTTCTTCTTTTACTCAAACTCTCTGCTATAAGGACTACATTTATATCAATCTATGTATGCTAATATGTGGGGAAATGTAATGTATGAATAGGGGGTAAAAAAAGACCAAATAGAATAATCTTTCTCACACAAAGATTCACAAGGGAAGGGGAGGGGAAGAAAACTCCTATAAGAAGGAGAGGAAGAGAGGGTTTTTTATTTAAACCTTAATCTCAGGGAAATCAACTCTGAGAGGGAAAAACATCCATATCCATTGGGATCTTGAATTCTATCTTACCCAACAAGGGTAGGGAGAAGTGAAAACCAAGGGGGGAGGGAGAGAGGGAAAACAAAAAGGGAGGGAAAGAGAGTGGGGAGGGAGAGGGAAAAAAAGGGAGGGACTAAATAGGTAAACATCAAGGGAGGGGACAAGGGGGACTGATTCAAAGTAAATCACTGGACTAAAAGGTAGAGCCGAAGAAGAAAAGGCTAGAATTAGGGAAGGCTATCAAAATGCCAGTGAGTCCACAAATGACAATCATAACTTTGAATGTTAATGGGATGAACTCACCCATAAAACATAGATGAATATCTGAATGGATTAGAATCCAAAACCCTACCATATGTTGTCTTCTAGAAACACACATGATGCAGGTTGACACCCACAAGGTCAGAATTAAAGGATGGAGTAAGACCTTCTGGGCCTCAACTGACAGAACAAAGGCAGGAGTGGTAATCATGATATCTGATAAAGCCAAAACAAAAATAGACCTGATCAAAAAGGATAGGGGAGGTAATTATATTTTGTTAAAAGGGACTTTAGACAATGAGGAAATATCATTAATCAACATGTATGTACCAAATAATATAGCACCCAAATTTCTAACGGAGAAACTAGGAGAATTGAAGGAAGAAATAGATAGTAAAACCATATTAGTGGGAGACTTAAACCAACCATTATCAAATTTAGATAAATCAAATCAAAAAAATAAATAAGAAAGAGGTAAAAGAAGTGAATGAAATCTTAGAAAAATTAGAATTAATATACATATGGAGAAAAATAAATAGGGATAAAAAGGAATACACCTTCTTCTCAGCACCAAATGGCACATTCACAAAAATTGACCATACATTAAGTCACAGAAACATAGCACACAAATGCAGAAAAGCAGAAATAATGAATGCAGCCTTCTCAGATCACAAGGCAATAAAAATAATGATTAGTAATGGTACATGGAAAACCAAATCTAAAACCAATTGGAAATTAAACAATATGATACTCCAAAACCTTTTAGTTAAAGAAGAAATCTTAGAAACAATTAATAATTTCATCGAGGAAAATGACAATGATGAGACATCCTTTCAAACATTTTGGGATGCAGCCAAAGCAGTAATCAGAGGTAAATTCATATCCCTGAATGCTTATATTAACAAACAAGGGAGAGCAGAGATCAATCAATTGGAAATGCAAATAAAAAAACTCGAAAGCAATCAAATTAAAACCCCCCAGCAGAAAACCAAACTAGAAATCCTACAAATTAAGGGAGAAATTAATAAAATCGAAAGTGATAGAACTATTGATTTAATAAATAAGACAAGAAGCTGGTACTTTGAAAAAACAAACAAAATAGACAAAGTACTGGTCAATCTAATTTAAAAAAGGAAGGAAGAAAAGCAAATTAACAGCATTAAAGATGAAAAGGGGGACAGCACCTCCAATGAAGAGGAAATTAAGGCAATCATTAGAAATTACTTTGCCCAATCATATGGCAATAAATACACCAGTTTAGGTGATATGGATGAATATATACAAAAATACAAACTGCCTAGACTAACAGAAGAAGAAATAGAATTCTTAAATTATCCCATATCAGAAAATGAAATTCAACAAGCCATCAAAGGACTTCCTAAGAAAAAATCCCCAGGGCCTGATGGATTCACCAGTGAATTCTATCAAACATTCAGAGAACAGTTAATCACAATATTATACAAACTATTTGACATAATAAGCAAAGAGAGACTTCTACCAAACTCCTTTTATGACACAAACATGGTACTCATTCCAAAACCAGGCAGGTCAAAAACAGAGAAAGAAAACTCTAGACCAATCTCCCTAATGAATATAGATGCAAAAATCTTAAATAGGATACTAGCAAAAACACTCCAGCAAGTGATCAGAAGGATCATAACATGATCAAGTAGGATTTATACCAGGGATGCAGGGCTGGTTCAACATTAGGAAAACCATCCACATAATTGACCACATCAACAAGCAAACCAGCAAGAACCACGTGATTAACTCAATAGACGCAGAAAAAGCATTTGATAAAATACAACACCCATTCCTATTAAAAACACTAGAAAGCATAGGAATAGAAGGGTCATTCCTAAAAATAATAAACAGTATATATCTAAAACCATCAGCAAACATCATCTGCAATGGGGATAAACTAGATGCATTCCCAATAAGATCAGGAGTGAAACAAGGATGCCCATTATCACCTCTACTATTTGACATTGTACTAGAAACACTAGCAGTAGCAATTAGAGAAGAAAAAGAAATGGAAGGCATCAAAATAGGCAAGGACGAGACCAAATTACCGCTCTTTGCAGATGACATGATGGTCTACTTAAAGAATCCTAGAGATTCAACCAAAAAGCTAATTGAAATAATCAACAACTTTAGCAAAGTTGCAGGATACAAAATAAACCCACATAAATCATCAACTTTTCTATATATCTCCAACACAGCTCAGCAGCAAGAACTAGAAAGAGAAATCCCATTCAAAATCACCTTAGACAAAATAAAATATCTAGGAATCTACCTCTCGAAACAAACACAGGAAATATATGAACACAACTACAAAACACTCTCCATACAACTAAAACTAGACTTGAGCAATTGGAAAAACATTAACTGCTCATGGATAAGACAAGCCAATATAATAAAAATGACCATCCTACCCTAACTTATTTATCTATTTAGTGCCATACCCATTGAACTACGAAAATACTTCTTCACTGATTTAGAAAAAACCATAACAAAGTTCATTTGGAAGAACAAAAGATCAAGGATATCCAGGGAAATAATGAAAAACACATATGATGGGGGCCTTGCAGTCCCTGACCTTAAACTATATTACAAAGCAGCAGTCATCAAAACAATTTGGTACTGGCTAAGAAACAGAAAGGAATATCAGTGGAATAGACTGGGGGAAAGCGACCTCAGCAAGAGAGTATACGATAAACCCAAAGATCCCAGCTTTTGGGACAAAAATCCACTATTCGATAAAAACTGCTGGGAAAATTGGAAGACAGTGTGGGAGAGACTAGGATTAGATCAACACCTCACACCCTACACCAAGATAAATTCAAAATGGGTGAGTGACTTAAACATAAAGAAGGAAACCATAAGTACATTGGGTAAACACAGAATAGTATATATGTCAGACCATTGGGAGGGGAAAGGCTTTAAAACCAAGCAAGACATAGAAAGAATCACAAAATGTAAAATAAATAATTTTGACTACATCAAACTAAAAAGTTTTTGTACAAACAAAACCAATGTAACTAAAATCAGAAGGGAAACAACAAATTGGGAAAAAATCTTCATAGAAACCTCTGACAAAGGTTTAATTACTCATATCTATAAAGAGCTAAATCAATTGTACAAAAAATCAAGCCATTCTCCAATTGATAAATGGGCAAGGGACATGGATAGGCAGTTCTCAGAAAAAGAAATCAAAACTATTAATAAGAACATGAAGAAGTGTTCTAAATCTCTTATAATCAGAGAGATGCAAATAAAAACAACTCTGAGTTATCACCTCACACCTAGCAGATTGGCTAACATGACAACAAAGGAAAGTAATGAATGCTGGAGGGGATTTGGCAATGTAGGGACATTAATTCATTGCTGGTGGAGTTGTGAACTGATCCAAAGATTCTGAAGGGCAATTTGGAACTTTGCCCAAAGGGCGACAAAAGAATATCTACCCTTTGATCAAGCCATAGTACTGCTGGGTCTGTACCCCAAAGAGATAATGGACAAAAAGACTTGTACAAAAATATTCATAGCTGCGCTCTTTGTGGTGGCCAAAAACTGGAAAACGAGGGGATGCCCATCAATTGGGGAATGGCTGAGCAAATTGTGGTATATGTTGGTGATGGTATACTATTGTGCTAAAAGGAATAATAAAGTGGAGCAGTTCCATGGAGACTGGATCAACCTCCAGGAAGTGATGCAGAGCAAGAGGAGTAGAACCAGGAGAACATTGTACACAGAGACTAATACACTGTGGTTTAATCGAACGTAATGGACTTCTCCATTAGTTGTGGTGTAATGTCCCTGAACAACTTGCAGGGATCTAGGAGAAAAAAACACTATTCATAAGCAAAGGATAAACTATGGGAGTGGAAACACCGAGGAAAAGCAACTGCCTGAATACAGCGGTCAAGGGGACATGACAGAGGAGAGACTCTAAATGAACACTCTAATTCAAATATTATTAACATAGCAATGGGTTCAAATCAAGAAAACATGTAATGCCCAGTGGATTTACGCGTCGGCTATGGGGGGTTTGGGGGGGGGTAGGAAAAGAAAATGGTCTATGTCTTTAAAGACTAATGCTTGTAAATGATCAAATAAAATATAATTTAAAAAAAGAAAAAAAGAAACATATATGCGACGGGTTGACACTCACAAGGTTAAAACTAAAGGTTGGAGACAGACTTTTTGGGCCTCAAACAATAGAAAGAAGGCATGAGTTACAATCATGATATCTGACAAAGTCAAAGAAAAAATAGACCTGATCCAAAGGGATAGGGAAGGTAAATATATTTTGTTAAAAGGGAGTATAGACAATGAGGAAATATCACTAATCAACATGTATGCATCAAATGGTATAGCATCCAAATTTTAAATAGAGAAACTAGGAGAATTGAAGGAGGAAATAGACAGTAAAAGCATATTAGTGGGAGCCTTGAACCAACCACTATCAAATTTAGATAAATCAAAGCAAAAAATAAACAAGAAAGAGGTACAAGTGTGTATTAAATCTTAGAAAAATTACAGTTAATAGACATATGGAGAAAAATAAATAGGGAGAAAAAAGAATACCCCTTCTTTTCAGCACCACATGGCACATTCACAAAAATAGATCATACACTAGTCACAGAAACATGGCACTCAAATGCAGAAAAGGAGAAATAATAACTGCAGCCTTTTCAGATCACAAGGCAATAAAAATATTGATCGATAAGGGTACATGGAGAGCCAAATCAAAAATTAATTGCAAATTAAATAATATGATACTCCAAAATTGGATGGTTAGAGAAGAAATCATAGAAACAATTAATAATTTCATCGAGGAAAATGACAATGGTGAGACATCCTTTCAAACCTTATGGGATGCAGCAAAGGCAGTACTTAGAGGAAAATTCATATCCCTGAGTGCATATATTAACAAACTAGGGAGGAGAGAGATCAAGGAGTTGGAAATGCAAATCAAAAAACTTGAGAACAAACAAATTAAAAACCCCCAGAAGAAAACCTAACTAGAGATCCTAAAAATTAAGGGAGAAATTAATAAAATTGAAAGTGACAGAACTATTGATCTAATAAACAAAACTAGAAGCTGGTACTTTGAAAAAACAGAAAAAATAGACAAAGTACTGGTCAATCTAATTTAAAAAAGGAAAGAAGAAAGGCAAATTAACAGCATCAAGGATTAAAAGGAGGACCTCACCTCCAATGAAGAGGAAATTAAGGTAATCATTAAAAACTACTTTGCCCAACTATATGGCAATAAATATACCAAACTAAGTGATATCGATGAATATTTACAAAAATATAAATTGCCTAGACTAACAGAAGAAGAAATAGATTTCTTAAATAATCCCATATCAGAAAAAGAAATCCAACAGGCCATCAAAGAACTTCCTAAGAAAAAATCCCCAATGCCTGACGAATTCACCAGTGAATTCTATTAAACATTCAAAGAACAGCTAACTCCAATACTATACAAACTATTTGACATAATAAGCAAAGAGGGAGTTCTACCAAACTCCTTTCATGACACAAACATGGTACTGATTCCAAAGCCAGGCAGGCCAAAAACAGAGAAGAAAATTATAGACCAATCTCCCTAATGAATATAGCTGCAAAAATCTTAAATAGGATACTAGCAAAAACACTCCAGCAAATGATCAGAAGGATCATAACATGATCAAGTAGGATTTATACCAGGGATGCAGGGCTGGTTCAACATTAGGAAAACCATCCACATAATTGACCACATCAACAAGCAAACCAACAAGAACCACATGATTATCTCAATAGATGCAGAAAAAGCCTTTGATAAAATACAACACCCATTCCTATTAAAAACACTAGAAAGCATAGGAATAGAAGGGTTGTTCCTAAAAATAATAAACAGTATATATCTAAAACCATCAGCTAATATCATCTGCAATGGGGATAAACTAAATCCATTCCCATTAAGATCAGGAGTGAAACAAGGATGTCCATTATCACCTCTACTATTTGACATTGTACTAGAAACACTAGCAGTAGCAATTAGGGAAGAAAAAGAAATTGAAAGCATTAAAATAGGCAAAGAGGAGACCAAATTATTGCACTTTGCAGATGATGGTCTACTTCAAGAATCCTAGAGATTCAATCAAAAAGCTAATCGAAATAATCAACAACTTTAGTAAATTTGCAGGATACAAAATAAACCCACATAAGTCATCAGCATTTCTATATAATACCAACACAGCTCAGCAGCAAGAACTAGAAAGAGAAATCCCATTCAAAATTACCTTAGACAAAATAAAATACTTAGGTATCTATCTCCCGAAACAAACACAGTAACTATATGGACACAAGTATGAAACACTTTCCACACAACTAAAAGTAGACTTGAACAACTGGAAGGACATTAACTGCTTATAGGTAGGATGAACCAATATAATAAAAATGAACATCCTACCCAAACTCATCTATCTATTTAGTGCCATACCCATGGAACTTCCCAAAATTTTTTTACTGATTTAGAAAAAACCATAACAAAATTCATCTGGAATAACAAAAGATCAAGGATATCCAGGGAAATAATGAAAAAAAATACAAAGGAAGGGGGCCTTGCAGTCCCATATCTCAGACTATATTATAAAGCAGCGGTCATCAAAACAATTTGGTACTGGCTAAGAGACAGAAAGGAGGATCAGTGGAATAGACTGTGGGCAAGCGACCTCAGCAAGACAGTATATGACAAACCCAAAGATCCCAGCTTTTGGGACAATAATCCACTATTTCATAAAAACTGCTGGGAAAATTGGAGGACAGTGTGGGAATGATTAGGTTTAGATCAACACCTCACAACCTACACCAAGATAAAATCAAAATGAGTGAATGACTTTAACATAAAGAAGGAAACTCTAAGAAAATTAGGCGAACACAGAATAGCATACATGGCAGATCTTTGGGAATGGAAAGCCTTCAAAACCAAGCAAGACTTAGAAAGAGTTACAAAATACAAAATAAATAATCTGGAATACATCAAATTAAAAAGTTTTTGTACAAACAAAACCAATGTAACCAAAATCAGAAGGGTAGCAACAAATTGGGAAATAATCTTCATAAAAACCTCTGATAAAGGTTTAATTACTCATATTTATAAAGAGCTAAATCAATTGTACAAAAAATCAAGCCATTCTCCAATTGATAAATGGGCAAGGGACATGAACAGGCAGTTCGCAGCCAAAGAAATCAAAACTATTAATAAGCACATGAAAAAGTGCTCTACATCTCTTATAATCAGAGCGATGCAAATCAAAACAACTCTGAGGTTTCACCTCACACCTAGAAGATTGGCTAACATGACAGCTATGGAAAGTAATGAATGCTGGAGGGGATGTGGCAAAGTAAGGACACTAATTCATTGCTGGTGGAGTTGTGAATTGATCCAGCCATTCTGGAGGGCAATTTGGAACTATGCCCAAAGGGTGATAAAAGACTGTTTGCCTTTTGACCCAGCTATAGCACTGCTGGGTTTGTACCCCAAAGAGATAATAAGGAAAAAGACTTGTACAAGAATATTCATAGCTGTAATCTTTGTGGTGGCCAAAAATTGGAAAACAAGGGAATGCCTTTTAATTGGCGAATAGCTGAACAAATTGTGGTATATGTTGCTAATGGAATACTATTGTGCTAAAAGGAATAATAAAGTGGAGGAATTCCATGGAGACTGGAACAACCTCCAGGAAGTGATGCAGAACGAAAGAAGCAGAACCAGGAAAATATTGTACACAGAGACTGATACATTGTGGTACAATCGAGGTGATGGATTTCTCCATCAGTGTCAATGCAACGTCCGTGAACAATTTGCAGGGATCTAAAAAAAAAATACTATCCACAAGCAGAGGATAAACTGTGGGAGTAAAAACACCGATGAAAAGCAATTGCTTGACTACAGGGGTTGAGGGGATATGACTGAGGAGAAACTCTAAATGAACACTCTAATGCAAATACCAACAACAGGGAAATGGGTTCAAGTCAAGAACACATGTGATAACCAGTAGATTCGTGGTTGGCTATAGGAGAGGGAAAGGTGGTGGGAGGGGCAGAGGGGAGGAAAAGAAAATGATTTTTGTTTCCAGTGAATAATGTTTGGAAATGACCAAATAAAATAATGTTTAAAATTAAAAAAAAAAGATTCTTGCTACAAAGATTTTTCCTGTTTTTTTTTAATAGATTTATAGTCTGAACAAGATATTTTTGCTTTTCTCCACTTACCCTTTTGTATTTGTGAAGGTGCCATGAACTGTTGAGGAAAAAACACATTCTCTTCTATTCCCATTTCATTTTCTCCAGAGGTCTCTCAAGTCTAAATGAATACTATGTGTTGTTTCCAATACTGAAGAGTTGTAACTGGTAGGTAGTGAGGGTTAAATGAATTGTACAGCATCACACAGTGAGGAAATGTCTGAGGCCATACTTGAACCCATGACCTTTTATCTTTAGGATAGCTATTAATTCACTGAGTCACCGAGGTGCCCTCCTCCAACATAACACATACTTAATGAACACTCATTGGCCCTTAACAGCTTCTTCACTATCAACATATCCAAAATCATATCTTGAATAATTTTTCTATGATATTTCCAGTTGACACAAAAAATAGTTCAAATTATTTGTCTTATTTTAAAGACCAAAACAATGACTATTCATGTTCAGCACAATTAGAAAATTGCTATAATTTCTCAAATATTATTCAAATTGATTCAACAACCACAACTGAAAATTCTTTTTGTGTCTTCCAATATAATTAATCTTTTCAGGTGCCTTGAACTAAGGAGAATTTTTCAATCATATGCTATTTTCTTACTTGTCTTTATTATCAAATTTCTGCCAATAATTTTTAATCTTTTCAATTCTGTTTGAATGTTATTCTTCTTGGTATAGAAAGTAGGAACAAAATGGGAGTGGGGTATTTTTTTATTTTTGTTATTTTCCCATTTGTATTAAGCAAAACACTTATATTTCCTTTGATCCTCTTTTCTACAGTAAAATTGAAGATATATATATATATATATAGATAGATAGATAGATAGATAGATAGATAGATAGATAGATAGATAGATAGATAGATAGATAGATATACACATATATAATTGAGTTTTGGGTTGTATTGGATTTTAATATTCCTAGCACTATACATCATGTATATATTTAGAAGATTTTAAAAAATGGTCTAAACAGTCTCATCAAAACTATATTCTTTTACAGTGCAGTTTGGAAGGTATGTCAATGCATTAGCTGCTGAATACTTTATAGAAATGATGTTAAACTCAAATTTAAAAAATGACCACACATGTGCCTTATATAAGGATCAGTGCAGGATAAATGTTGATTTAAATATATATTTTAGTTTCATGTATGTTTCACAGCATTTTTATTTAATTTGTTAATTATTTCTCAATTACATTTTAACCTGGTTCAAGCTAAACTCAGTAATATTGTGACCAAACAGCCTTTAGGCCTTATATTTGACACTTTTATTGTATAGTATAGTCTCATTATTATATGGTTTATTTCTCTCTTCTCTGTCCTCAATCATAGATCTTACACTACAGCTCCTACATTTCACCTATTTCCATTGAGTTAATATTTTGTCCCAACTTATGTTGATAACCGCTACATTATAGTCATTTAACAAATATTAATTTGTAGATTGATAAACAAATAATATGCTTGTATATTACCCCCTTTTGCTTAATCTCTTTCTCCTGATTAGCAAGTTTTCAAAGCTATGAGCTATTCATGAATTTTATTCCACAGTTTCTTACTTACAGAATAACATTTGTCATGTCACTTTAAGATCATTAGCTTGCTTAATTTATTACACACATTCCATATTTATTGGCATTATATGTATTAGCATCTTTCTTTCCTTCTTCCTGCCCGTGCTGTGTGCATAGTAAATAATAGCATTGTCTACTATGAAATACAGAATGCTTTCTTTTAATTTCATAAATATGCTACTCTCTAAAACATGAGTACTCTTTTCCAACCTTTTATTTGAAGTCCTCTTAATTGTATATCTTAGACTGTAGATAAATATATTCTGCCTAAACCTTTTAGAATTTTTATATCCTTGGCTGAAAACACATCATTCTTTTGTTTTCCATCATGGTTCAGAATGCTGGACTTTGAATCAGGAAGACATCTTTATTTGTTGAAATATGGTCTTAGACATCATGTGACCTTGGGAAAATCACTTGATCTTCTTTGTCTCAGTTTCTCATCTGTAAAAATGAACTGGAGAAGGAAATAGCTGACCTTTTCTGTAAACCACTCCTTTTTCTCTGCAAATAAATAACCAAAATGAGGTCATGAAAAATTGGACATGATTAAAACTATTGAATAATAACAGCATAACAGCAACAACAATGGAATCAAGAAGAAAAAAAATCTCTGCATTGACATTTAATACCTGTTTAATAAATATAATCTTTATCAATACTTTTATGAAAAATATCCTAGTTGTCTTAGTCAGCCACATTTTAATTCATTCTTCTATGTATCCATGTAATCTCTCTCTCTCTCTCTCTCTCTCTCTCTCTCTCTCTCTCTCTCTCTCTCTCTCTCTCTGTCTCTGTCTCTCTGTCTCTGTCTCTCTCTCTGTCTCTCTCTCTCTGTCTCTCTCTCTCTCTCTCTCTCTCTCTCTCTCTCTCTCTCTCTCTCTCTCTCTCTCTCTCTCTCTCTCATTTTCTCTCCATTTATCTCTGAATCACTCAAGCTGGAATGTACTAGTCACTCCCAGATCCAATCCTAATGCTGGTGGCCACTAAAATTTTAATCTGCTCCATTTCCTACCTGGGCTCTTCCTAAGACAACCTAGTTGTCTCATGCTCCAAGAAACTTCTACAAGGTCAATCAATAGAAATTATTAAAATATAATCTGTGCTAGGTATCGGATTAATATCTGAGGATACAAAGAAATGGAGTGCAGGTGTAGGGCATGAGTTTCAGCAATGTTGTTTTTTAGAACTCACAATTTTGGGTCAGGCAACTACTTTCACTCCTCCTAGTAGGATGTCCAAGTAGGATCTATGTATGTGTATATAGTAGGATCTATGTATGTATGTATACAGCCACACCTAGTAGCCACATCCTATAAGAAATAGATAACTGGAAAAAGTGTCAAAAAAGCCTAAATTAGGTATATAAGAGGTCTCAAGTCTGTTCCATTTGGGATTATTGAAAGGTACTGGCAATATTTACCATAGATAAGGGAAGTATTCAAAGAGACTTGAGAGAGCAGTATTCATCCATTCAAAGGCCTCTGACTTATAGGAAAGGGATTGTTCTGTTTCACCTAATCTAGCAGAAGCAAAAGTCTTGAAAGGAAACTGCAATAAACAGTTTTGACCTCAATAGCAAGTGGTTTGGATGGTCACTTTCAGGGATTGCTATCAAAGAGAGTCTTGTTATTGTGTAGAGAGGACTAAATGGCTCTTGAGGCCTTTTTTTTTTAACTTCAGAGGCTTATTCAGTACTTGAAAAAGTCAGTCTTTGGAAATGACATTGACACTGGTCTAACAGAAAGAATGATTTACCAGAATTTAGGGTACTAATCCATCAATCAATCAGCTGCAGTTAGAGCTCTGTTTCTGCCACAAACTAGGAAAGAGAAAGTGACTTTTAGCAAGTCATTTCATTTGTTGAATCTTGATATTGTCACTGAGAACATGAAAATTAGTTGACATAATCTTCAAGGTCACTTCCCAGTCTATGATTCCATGAATCCTTTAAGACTTTGTTAATGTTAATACTAATAATACAGTAGGAATTTTGTGCATGAAATGGAAAAAAATCTTCTTTTCTCTAAGTTTGACCCAAATTATATGAATTCAGCAGAAGCCCATTCTGAGGTGTATAGAAATGTACAACAATATCTGGTATTAGAGCTGCAACCTTAAGAAGCCTGACAAAGAGAAGACATGGCATTTTAACATTATCCACTTACTCTCTGTCTGAAGCTTAACTTTCTAGGAGGAATAAAGCATATTCCTTCCCTCCCCTCCTTATTTTCAATTAGAATGAGAAACCCTTTTACCTAAAGCTCTATTTTCCTCTCATCTCTGGCTCCTTAATTTCTTCTCTTTTATTCATATCATGCTTTCAAGCACTGAATCAGTGATTTTAGGTTAAACAGACCTTCCATTGCTAATGGAAGATATAAATGAAAAAGATAAAAACTCAGCAGTCACTGACTTAGATTTTGTGAAGCAATAATGCAACACTGAAAGATAGAGACATTTTTGTCTCCTTGTCCTTAATTTGCACTTAATTGCAAAATGATCACTTTTGTGATAGTCTGACCCCATCCTCTGTTAGAAACGGTCCTCAGCAGAGCAAGCAATTTCCAGATTCTCCTTTCCCTTTCCATCTGCCTATCTCTGGACAAAGACTTTTTCACTATCCTCTGTGTGAGTGATATAAACAGTCACAATGGAGTTGCCTGTTTTTAAGCAGTGGCTGCTCTCCTGTGGAGCAGAACATCTGTCTTACAATGCTGCAGTGACACAAGCCCATAGACACTCCAAATCACATCCTTATCAAGCTAACCCCAGGCACAATTAAGCACCTGTGGGTACATTTAGACACTTGTCCCTTGGTTTTGAAGAGCTTGATTGCACTTAAAATTAACTAACTCTGTGGAGACCTTTGCATATTTGAAAAGGAAGCATAAAACGGTTTTCTAAAAAGAGTACATGGTATTGATTTGAATATAAAATCATTTCCTCATGGCCTGGCATTTATGAACAAAGTGGAGCCAAAAATCATGTTCTTAGGAAGATAAACTCAGATTTGAATATTCCCTTATAATCCTAATTTCAGTAGAGAAGTTGTTACAGTCACCTAAAGACAATGCAGAATGAGCCATGATGGACCCTACTGCTTGCTATAAGCATTACTGTCAAAGAGTCAGAGCCATTCTGTTGTCACATTCTAAACAACTTCACCCTTCTCATTCCCTTAGAGGAAAGTTTCTTATGACAAAATCTATCAATTTAGGAATGGGGCAAAACAGATATAGGAAGAAAGAGAGAGATTTCTGAAAGTCTTTCCAATGGTTTGAACTTGACCCATGTATTTACTTCCCACTCCATGTAGAAAACCTTTAGGCTCCAAGTAATGGAACTCCATGTTAGTTAAGAGAGACAAGTGTGGTGCTGGGTATTCTGGAATATCTCTGTATTTTAACTGAGCAGGGGACTGCCCTTCAAGTGGAAGAGGCAAAGAATGAATGAGGAAAGATCATTGGGGATTATTCATTTGTGTTGACCCACCTAAACTGCAAAAATATGCTTGATTATATTTATGATTTCAATAATTTAATTTAGCAACTGTTTATTGAATTACTGTTATATTCTGCTCTAAAGGAGAATGCATTATTATTAAGATAAATATGTCCATGGATAGTAATATAAACTACATTCAAATAAATATGAGTCACTTTTTGGTGTATGAAGGTCCATTAATAAATTCAGGACTAAGGAAATAGCAGTCCTGGCACTGAAACTGGATCTTTCAGGAGGCATGGGAATCCTCCACAAAATATGGAAGAGAAAGAGTAAACTAGTAATGATTTAGATTGTAAAAGTAGAAGGCTAGGTCATATATAGAAAATAAAATAATTAGACTAGTGTATACAATACATAATATTGAAAAAATATTTTTCTTGATGAGGGCAAAATTCTCCATGCCCCCCAGATAGCTATGACCTAAAACTATAACACCAATATCCCATGAAAAGCAAAAAAATAAAATAAAAAAAACTAATTTTATTATGTCATGGGGATATAAGGAAATGAGAGAGGTGATATTTCATATATGACTAGAAAAGAAAGAGTTTATTTTATATGAGAAAGGAGAATAGAAAACAAGTATGGGGTCAGTTTTTTCCCCCAATTGAGCATACTTTTATCATGAAATCAGCTGGGTTTTCACATCTGAAGTTCCTGAGGTTTCAGTTGCCTAGACTCAGGAGGATAAACAAATGAAAAAGTACATGCTACAAAAATGTGAAGGGAAAAAGACAAAAAGTGAGATAGATAGGATGCTGTAGTAAGGGATTTCTAGTAGGGCATAATAGGGCATCCTGACAGCATGAGACCTTGTAGACCAACATTCTGCTCAGAACTCCCAGAAACTGGGACTGGAGACAAAGCAGTTGCAGAAAGCAGTTGGTGAACTCTGGAAGAGTGAGGCTGCTTTCCTCTAGCAGTCAAGAAAGCCTAGGGATGCTATCTGGTTATTTCTGGGCTGGATCCACAGAGCCAGTGGTCCCTTTTATTTTGGGCTCCCTTGCTTCCTGCCTGTCCTTGCTATGGGAGCTGGTGCCTCTCCTGTGGATAAGATTTCTTCTTAGATGTTACTGGGATTGCTGCATGACCCAAAGGAGGACTCTGGTGTTGTGAGAATCTTTGGCCCATTTGTCCCTGGCCATTTTCCTAACAAAACCCCCTTAACCTTAAGTATTACTTTAGAGATTTAGTTTAGAATAGTTTCATAAGGGGTTTAATCTCTAAATGGGTTAAAGTTAGCTATTCCTTGATCCCTTTTCCCTTTCTCCCTTTAGATAAATAAATTGTTAATTTATATATAGTTTGAACCCTTCCTTTAATCCTCCCCATAACAATGCCAAAGGCAAGCTCTTTGAAATGTAAGAAAAATGTGGACAACAAAATTTCAAGAGTGAATATCTTAGCATGGGTTTTAACTCCCAAATTGATAAACAGTGACCCTTCTAATGACATTAAGAAAAATTATCTTAAGAATATGTCTTTACAGACTAAATAAGTATTAGAATAAGAAATAAAATGAAACCAAAAAAAACAGTTAATAAAATATCTTTACAAATTCTCCAGATTAAAGAGCAAGGAAAATAATCTAGAAATCTAATATCTCATATTTTACAATTTTTGAGACTCTGAATTTTTTTAATGCAAAATTGAGGAGTATATAGTTTGTCCTAGAGAAAACAGGAATTAAATTATCTCTTCCCAAAACAGAGTAATTGTGGAATTGTTGTTCATTCATTTTCATTCATGTCTAAAACTTCATCATCTCATTAGAAGCTTTCTTTACAAAGGTATTGGAGAGGTTTGCTGTTTTATTTTCTCTTTTATTTTACAGATTGAGACAAACAGGGTTAAGTGACTTGTCCAGGGTCACACAGCTCATGGGAGTCTGAAGCCAAATTTCAATGCAGTATGATAAGTCTTCCTGACTCCAAACCTAGCACTCTAGCCACTCTGCTACCTAGCAGTTGGGAGTGAATTTTTTGGTAGTTTTCAAATATAGTTATATTTTTCTTTCAAAGATATTTCAATTTAGGGCTATGGATTATTGGTGGGGATTGGTCAAAATTTACTCTTCTACTTATTCTGAATGATTGGTAGGACTTAATGAATTAACTAGATGAATTTTATATATATTGCTCATAAAGTTTTATGATTTAAAAGTTTTTGGCTATTTCTTTTTTTTTTTAACAAAAAAGGTCACAAGATTTATCTCACTTAATTTTCTGTGAATACAAAATCATCTAACAGTTTTGAGTAGTGATTACTAACTTCTCTGTGGTCATCCTTCTAAATTTACCAAAGTATTGAAAATATGGAAAGTCTTGATGAATACTTCAACACTAGGAAAACCTTTAATTTTGCTAATTTTCCCATAAATTGGCTTTAAGAAATCCATGAGGATTGTTATAGAGAGTGTTAGGAAAGTAAATAATATCATGACTCCTTGGTATAATTAAATTGATTAGGTTCTAAAATATTATAATCATTCAATCAGATAATTTTTATTTCCAAAAAGGTATGAAGAAATTTTAGGGTAAATTTCTCCAAAGCTTTCTATTATATTAAAATGGTTTAAAAGCCAATAATTAAGAAACATCTGTGGACCTCAAGCTTTCCAGGTCCAAAGAGAAACTAATAGGTTACCTCTCTTGTTTTAATGGTTCTTATTCATTCTGTTGATGTTACAAAAGTTTTCTATACCATAGATAATTCAGCTTACCCTTTAAATGTGTTTGACTTCTTTTGGCCATTTTCCACATATTGCTTCTTTTAGGGTTCCTTTTTTCCCTTTTCAAGACTGTATGAAAAGGTTTTGGATTAATTTTGGATTAATGTTGTTTGAGCACTACTTTGGTTTCTTATATTATCTTTAACTTTTGATTTTAATTTTGAATTATTTATTAATAAAATAAAGAACATTTGCAATATTTTTGTTTTCCTGATTCAACTTTACACATTTTTTTGTTGGTGTAGTGCTGGGATTCAGATTTTTCACTGTGCATACAGGCTATATTTTGATGCAATCATTGACCAATTTGTTCAATTTCTTCTATCATGATGGTTTTTGATAACTTCCTAAATAGCATTAATTTTCCTCCTTTAGTTCTTACTGTGGCAATATTGGCAGTATACATGATTATTTGTGAGTCCTAAAATATTTTTCCACTTCTGTTAAGTATTATGACATAATACATTTATGTTGTTTATAGTTGATACCAGCTTTTTAATAATTATTTTTTGGTATAATTAGTTGACCTTTGCCATTAAATTCAAACAGACCTTTTCAGAATTCTATTTTAAGTGGAATGTGGATTGTTGCTATGACATCTGAGGATGGCTTCTTTTAGGGAGTCAGATCACATGTGTTACCTGGCAAAACAACAGGAAAGCCTCTGAATCTGATGGAACAGACTGAACATTTTAAGGTCTTATTGATTCTATTATTGAAAGTATAGTTAAAAAATGTGAATAGCTTGTAATATTGCCACAAATTCAAGTGAAAAAATGCACTATCATTGGATTGGAGAAAACATCCTGGGTCTATATTTAGAAAGATAACTTCCTGATTTGTTTCTATCAGAATTCTTCTCACATACTCACGCTACAAACAAGGAGACACAAGCACAATTGCTAGTAAACCACAAATATTTATGGGAAATGAAATTTGATCTGTTAAAGTCATCTTTTATTTAACTAAATGAACATTCTTAGAATTGGTAGGGAAAAGGTATAAGGAATTTCAGGTGCCTTGTGGACCCCACAATATGTTTGCATTTTTTTCTCTACATTCCTGTCTATCTGAGTAAGTGGTACATGGGAAAAATAAACTTTTACCTACTTTTGCTTTTTTCACTCTCAACTCTTCAGGCTCCCAAAGGCATGGAAAAGAGGAAATTTGAAAAGAGAAAATTCCAACCTCTGTAACTAAACTGCTTTACTCTTGCTGCTGTCAAAACTGTTACTAATGTCTCCAGTCCATCACTTCCATTTTCTCTATATATTCTCTAGTATACTTTATTCTTGGACTAATCTTTTACTCTATCCCTAGTGCCAAACCACGAATTATTTCCTTTTCTCAGGAGATGAATGGAAAACTCAAAATTCCAGAAATATATTCAGATTTAAGCCATTCTTCCCCTCTCTGAGAAGAATTACATAAGTATGGTCATTTCCATTTCAAAATCATATGCAATGCTTATGACATCCAATTTTACCTCAGCATACTCCTTCAGTACATGAAGTTTCTATCATATGTATAGCTTCAAAACCTTCAAGTTATTGAATTTTTACATCTTTGTATTTGAGTGACTCCTTCATTTCTGATTCATTTAATCTGGGTTTAGAAGTGAAATTATTCTTAATGTTTCTTTGTATTGATCTGCAAAACATTTGTTGACCGACTAGGAATTAAAGCTCTTATCTATAACTGGCAAGACCTATTTCAATTTTCTTGTGATAAAATAGCATTAAGTAATGAAATTATTAAGAGTTTGTGTCAATTTCATAGACAATTGCAGGTTTCCCACCAGCATGTTTTTTTATTTTTTTTTTTTTTGCAGAGAAGCATTTATACGAAGTGTTATATATTATTGTTTCCATTTGTTTTGATGTTATTGCCTCCCTCTTTACTCATTCACCTGTCTTTTGTGTAATAATGATCACTATGAGTATTCTGAGTAGGGCTTCTGAGTCATTCTCTTCCCAATATAAAAGGAATGATTATGTCATATTCCTTGATATGTTACCCCAATCAGTGGGGTTGTAAAAACTCAACTAAGTAGAATTTTAGGTGCTTGCACAATCAATTTAATAGTCTCAAGAAAACTGACTTGGAATTATATATCAAACAAGCTGGGATTTCCTTAATCAGTTGTTGATCTCCCTCACAATGTGAGTAATAGGTAGTGCTTTGCTAGAGTTATAGTTATTATTAATGGTGCTTTAGCAATAATCATCATCTTCAATGTCAACCTCAATATAATTATTATGTGAACTCTTACTATTATTAAGGTGGAGATAAAACTAGAATTGGAGTTAGAAATTTATAAAATTTTATCTGATGAAAAATATATTTGTCTTGCTTTATATGGCATTTTCTCTTGATAGTCAAACATAGAATAGGTAATGTTTAACAAATATTATTTAAAATTATTTAGTCATACTTAAAATGGTCCAAGTTAATATTAATTCGATAAATGCAAATTACAACAACTAAGGAACCACTCAAAATCATCAGACTGGTTAACATGACAAAAAGGGAAATAATAAATGTTAGATGAGATATGGACATTGTCACATTAATACAATGCTTATGAAGCTGCAAACTGAAATGACCATTCTGGAGAGCAATCTAGAACCATACTCAATAGGCCATAAAACTGTGCAAACCTTTCACCCAACAATATCACTAATAATAGGTCTGTATACTGAAGAGAATGAATTTAGGGTAAAAGAACATGACTGTACAAAATATTTATAGCAGCTCTTTTTGTGGTGGCAAAGAACTGGAAACTGAAGAGATATCTATCTTTTGGGGAATGGCTGAAAAAGTTGTGGTGTATGCTTGTAATGGCACAGCTTGTAAGCACAATTAATATGCTATAAGAAATGACAGAAAAAGTGAACCCCCCAAAAAACCTGGAAAGATTTATATGAAACGATACAAAGTGAAGTAAGCAGAACTAGGACAACATTATACACAGTAACAAAAATGATGTATGATGATCAACTGTAAACAGCTTAACTATTATCAGCAAGGCAAGAATGTAGCACAACTCCAAGAAACTCATAACAAAAAAAAAAAAAGATATCTATCACAACAGAAGGAACAGAAAGAGTCCAAATGCAATTGGAAACACATCATTTTTTATTTAATTTCCTCTATGAATTTTTCTTTAATATAAGCAATATGTAGTTAGTTTTGCAACATGATGAACATGGGTATTGTAAAAAATAGACTCGAATACAGGACTATAATCCCCACGAGCCTTTGCTCCACTTCCCCAGAATGCCTTGTAATCTCACCTGGGCCGAGATTGAGAAAGTATTTGAGCTGATTCAAAGGCTTTTGAGAGTTCTCTCTCTTGGCTCTTTTTGGACTTCCGTTTTGGAGCAGGCGCATCTCTTGCATGATGGGAGGTTATTTTGTCTAAGCCTCTAGCCTAGGCACATATTTCTTACTTGTATATTCTTTAATCTTTAACCTTTAATAAACCTCTAAAAAATATAATACTTCTTGCAGAGAGAAACTAATTTCTACCTGCCTCAGATGCCTCAGTCTCCCCATCTCCCCTAAATTTTAACTGTTACAGTATACATTATATGTTGATATATTCACAATCTATATAAAAATAGGAAATTAGACCTGAAAAGGGCTTGGCAAGCCTTCAAAAAATTATGAAGCTTTCTCCTTAGAGAACCAAACATACCTAATCATAAAATAAATAAGAAAAAATTTAAAGGGAGTAATAGAAAAAAATGTGATAAAACTTCAGAGACAACTGAGCACCTTTTTAAACTTTATATAGTACCTTCAAAAATGATTATAGATAAGATCATAAGAACTTGAATTCAAAAGACAAAAAAAGCAAAAAAAATTAAATCTACCCTATACAGATGATAATGCAATAAAATTTAATTCAACAAAGGATTATGGGAACATAGATTAAGAATTAATTGAAAACTAAATAATCTAATCATATAGAATGAATGGGTCAAGAAACAAACAAAAGAAATAATCAACGGTTTCATTAAAGAGAAAGACAATGAAAGTATATTCCACAAAATTTGTTAGACTCACCCAAAGTAGTATTTAGGGCAAAAAAGTTCTTAATATTTAACTCAATTTCCTCTTCATTAGAGGTGAGATCATCCTTTTCATCTTTGATACTGTTAATTTGATTCACTTATTTATTTTTTATTAGGTTAACCAGCACTTTATCTATTTTATTTGTTTTTTTGAAGTACCAGCTCAAAGTCTTATTTATTAGTTCAATAGTTCCTTTACTTTCAATTTTATTAATTTCTTCTTAAATTTTTAGAATTTTCAATTTAATTTTTATCTGGGGATTTTAAATTTGTTCTTTTTCTAATTTTTTTAAATTGCAAGCCCAATTCACTGCTCTCCTTTCTCTCTAGTTTGTTAATTTAGGCACTCAGAGATAGAAATATCACCTGAGTAATGCTTTGGCTGTTTCCCATAGATTTTGATGTGCTCTTTCTTCATTGTCATTCTCTTTAATAAAGTCTATAATTTTTTCTATGATTTATTTTTTGATTCACCAGTTTTGAAGAATTAGTTTATTATTTCCAATTAATTTTAAATTTGCCTTTCCATAGACCCTTGGTAATTATAATTTTTACCACAATATGATCTGAAATAGTTGCATTTGTTATTTCTGTTTTTCTGTATTTGTTTTTAATATTTATATGCCCTAAGACATGGTCAGTCTTTGTATATGCCCCATGTACTGCTGAGAAGAAAATATATTCCTTTTTATTCCTATTCAGTTTTCTCCAGATATCTATTAACTAATTTGTCTAGCATTTCATTTGCTTCCTTTACTTCTCTCTTATTTAATTTTCAGTTCAATTTATCTAGTTCTGAAAAGGGAAGTTTGAGTTACCCCACTAATATGGTTTTAATATCAAAATCTTCCTTGAGTTCCTTTAATTTTTCCTTTAGAAATCTAGATGCTATTCCATTTGGTACATAAATATTTAGAAATTATATTACTTCATTATTTATAGTACCCTTTAACAAAATTTAATTTTCTTCCTCATCTCTTTTAATCAGATCAATTTCCGCTTTAGCTTTGTCTAGTATCATCATTGCTACTCCTACTTTTTTTTTTTACTTTTGATGATACATAATAAATTCTGCTACAACCTTTTACCTTGAATCTGTATGTGTCACCCTCCCTCAAATATGTTTCTTGTAAACAACATATAGTAGTACTATCATTTCAATCCACTGTGCTATCTGCTTCCATTTTATGGGTGAGTACACCCCATTCACATTCAGTATTATGATTATGAACAGTATATTGCCCTCCATCATATTAATCCCTTTAAAACCTGCTCAATTCCCTTTTCTCTCTGTTTCTCCTCACCAATATTTTAATATTCTTTTTTTTAACACTTTTTTATTTTAAATTTCAAATTCTCTCAATCCCACACTTTCCCTTCCTTGAGATAATTATATATATATATATATATATATATATATGTATGTATACATATATATATATATACACATATATATGTGTGTATGTGCATAAACATACATATAAATCTAATATAAAATTTTATATATGCATTCATTTTAGTTATTTTGTGGAAGAAAACTCAAGCAAAAATAAAAATAAAACAAAAATAAAAAAGTAAAATATTTATATTTAGGCCTGCATTTAGATTCCATCAGTTCTTTTCCTGAAGCAGATGGTATTTTTCAATATGATTACTTTGAAATTGTCTTGGATTCCTATATAGCTGTGAATGGCTAAGTCATTTTCAAGTTACTCATCATATAATATTGCCATTAGTTTATGAGAGGTTTTCCTGATATTCTTCTCTTTCTTTGCATTAATTCATGTAAGTCTTTTCAAGTTGTTCTGAAATCTTCCTCATCATTTCTATGGCATAATAACATTTCTTTATAATCATATGCCACAATTTGTTCAGCCATTTCTGAGATAATGACAGCACCTCAGTTTTTAATTCTTTACTAAAAAAAAGAGATGCTATAAATAATCTTGTAAAAATAGGTTCTATGTTTCCCTATTTTATCTCTTTGGGATACAAATCTACTATTGTTTTGCTTGCTAGTTCAAGTTATACAGTTTGAGCATAGTTCCAAATTGCTCTCCATAATGACTGGAACATTAACCATGCATTAATGTCCCAATATTCCTACATGTACTGCAACATTTAACATTTTCCTTTTTTTTGTGATATTAGTATGATAGTTGTGAGGCTATAATCAAGAATTGTTTTATTTGCATTTCTTAAAGAAGGAATAATATAAATATTTAAACTTATGACTATATGATTTTTCCTTTTTCATCTGACTGTTTATATCCTTTGACCATTTAACAACTGGAGAATGAATTGGATTCTTATTAATTTGACTCTATATTTTTGAGAAATGAGACCTTGATTAGAGGCATTTGCTACCCCCCCCCCCAGCTTTTTGCTTTCATTCTAATATTGGTTGTATTGACTTTGTTTTGAAAACCTTTAAAATTTAATATAATCAAAATTATCTTTTAATATTTTATAATTATTTCTATCTTTGGTCATAAATTATTCCATTATTCAAATATCTAACCAGTAAACTATTTCCTACTACCCTAATTTGCTTATGGCATTACCGTTTATGTCTAATTCATGTACCTATTTTGACCGTATCTTGGTACAGGACCAGATTTTCATTTATTCCCATTCTCTGCCATATCATTTTTGAGTTTTCCCAATAGTTTTGGTCAAATACTGAGTTGTGAACCCAAAGTTTTGCCCTTCATATTTATCAAATGCTAAATAATTATATTTGTTTATTAGTATGTATTGTATACTTATTCAATTCCAGTGATCCACTACTCTATTTTTCATCTGGTACCAGATTATTTTGATGATTACCACTTAGTAATAAAATTGAGATCTGGTATTGTTAGGCTACCTTCCTTCATGATTTATAACAATTTATGTTAATTATATTAATTTATGTAGAATTGTCATTTTATTATATTGGTTCAGCCTACCCTTGAGTAATTAATATTTTTGAATTGTTTAAATCTGACTATATTTGTGTGATAAATATTTTGAAACTGTTTTCATATCTTCCCTGGGTTTGACATGACAGGTAGACTCCCAAGTATTTTATATTATTTACAAGCCAGTGGTTATCTTTTGCAAAATTCTGAGCCCTTATGCTTGACATATACTAGACAATGAATTCTTGTTGACTTCACTTAACTTTTATTCTTTGTTTTATTTAGTAAAATAAAGAGGTTAAAACAAATAATATAACATTATAGAATGATTGAAACCTAGAAAATATTAAAGAGATTACCTATTACAATCTATAAGTCTCCCATTTTCAAACCCATTTAAATCACTCCAATATGGAAACTGATAAGACACTGGCACATAACTGATGGAAGCTAAAAATTATTTTTATTTAAAACAAAAGAGGAAATAACTGGATTTTAGTAGTATGCTTTTAAATTTCAGTTTATTTCTGGAATATCTAAGTAATAAGATGCAGGGAGTTTGGTTTTATTAGAACCAGTAAAAATGAGGAACATTTAGGTAAAAATTCAGTTATTAAAATTATAGTTAAAGTGTAATAAAATATTTAAACTATTATAAACATTAAATATATATGAAAACATAGGAAGGTTAACTACAATACACACATATACATATATGTCATAAGACATGCCTTTAATTTTCCAGTTTAATAAGAAAGTTTAACTTAATTAGCTTTAAAAATTATTTTAAAATATTTTCTTTTGATATGATACATCCTACTAAAACAATGTATTACTGAAAAAAAAAACATTTCCCCTTCTTTTCTGATTTTTTTGGTGGAGGCAGATCACTGATGGGACTGAGCTTATCTTTCTTTAAAAGAAAAATATACCTTCCATCTTATAGTCAATACTTTGTATTCGTTCCAAGGCAGAGAGTGGTAAGGGTTAGGAAATGGGGGTTTTAACTTGCTCAGATTCACAGAACCAAGAAGTGTCTGAAATCAGATTTGAGCCCTGAAAATCCCATCTGTTAGTTTGGTTTTCAATCCACTGAGCCACCCATTTCTGCCTTTTTTGATAAAAAAAAATAATTTTATATCCCTCACTAAGAGTTCTTATTTACACTGTACTTTTGTCAAGGGATCCCAGAGGGGTAAGAAGAATGCAGAGTGGTAGGAAGGATGAGATGAAACACCTTTGCAGGATCAGGGCAAGCTAGAGGTGCTTATAGCAACTGGAAGCATTTTATTAAAAGTCACATCTACTTTTATTTGGGGGAAGGCACTTCTTCCATTAAAAAAAAATTAAGTAGCTAGAGTAAATATTGCCATGTCCATTGTATTGATGAAGAAATTGAGTTCTTTCCCTTCTTATCATCACCCTGTATTTGTTTGAGAATCAGTTAATTTAATTCAATTGTTTGTCTTCAACTCCAATGCCCCACCATAATTCTGTTATTTCATTAAAATAAACAGATTCTTCTGGCTTCATCATTTGAAAATCAAGTCTCAAATATGATCAGAGAAACAGAAGAGTCTATGGAACCTGAGTAAGTTAAATGAATATTACTAAAGTATTCATAAGAAAGGTACCCTTTAGAGATTTGGCCAGTCCTCTACAGCTGTAAGTAACTAATGGAATTTAGAGTTATAAATCACTCTTGTGATTGTGCATATATAGTCATATATTTTGTAACAACATAAAAGCTTTGACTTAATTCAGCAACCATTTATTTATTCGGTACTATGAATGAGGCACCATATAATGACGACATGAGATATGATTCTTGTCTTTGAGGATTTTTTCTTGAGACACCACTAGGTCACATAAATTTTTATAAAAAAAGATATGTAGCTTGTTTTTGACTTAAAGATTTTGAATATTTTTATTATATAGAATATTTATAAATTCTGGGAATAAAGTCAGATGCTGGTTATGGATATGTTACCAGAAAAATATTAGTGAAGCTATTATAAGAGGTTTATAATTGGACTGCAATTTTCAAACTAGAAACAGAGAGAAAATAACAATAGCAATTTATCCTTAAACAAAATTTTGACAAAATTTTGTGACAAATCTTTTCTCTTTTTTAATGGAACACATCTGTGAAAGTATAATGTAATCAAAGGGAAACTACAAATCAGTTTACAAAAATTCATTTTACACATTATTCACCCAGGAATACTTTCTCAAAGGCAGGCATCATATCTCATTTCATCTTTCCAGTTCCTTATATGTGCCTCATACATAATAAACACTTAATAAATTGTTCATGAAAGGAATAAAATCTTTGAATCCTTAGAACATAGATGTATAGAACTGTGTTTTGCACATAGTAGGTATTTCATTAATATCTTAAATTAAATTTTTAAACAAAGCAGCCTATATGATACTAAGATTATTGTCTCTGTTATGGATAATTTTCTCACGAAGTAGAAAGAGGAACTGCACTTTTGTGTTTTTTAACATGTACTTTAGCTTATTTCTGTTTAATCTTGTATAGTTAAATCTAATCAAAGACACTAGAAAATTATTTTGGATTACAATTAATTCTGTTTGTGGGTGTATGATGAAGACTTAAAGTCTGTGTGATAATATAAGTAACAGTTTGCACAAGCTTTATAATGATCATCTGACGGCTTTTATTGAAATATTTATTTATTTATGTATTTGAGGATGAATCATTCTTAAAAAGTTATGTTGTTAGTGTAGCTCCAAAAACATTTTGTTATTTAAAGTAATTGAATAAAACTGCTACATACATATGATATACATTATATTCTCTTCTCTATGGATTACAGGTATTCAGAGATCAAAGACAGCAACAAAAACACTGAAATCCTGAGCATGCCTCAACACAAGCATGACACAGAGATAATGCTTTGAGTAATCCCATGGAGATCCAAATCCCAGGTTGTGTCCACTCTATTGGCTCAAAGTCCTGGGATGTGATAGAAAGAATACTGAGCTTACAAGTCAGAAAACCTTTTGAATGGACTCTGACTTTTACTTGTTGTCTGACCAAGGGCTAATCACTTCTTCACTATGATCCTGGCTTTCTCATGTCTACAACTGGAATAGAACAAGTGATCTCAGCCCCTGGCAGGTTTTAAATTCTATGAGTATAATACAATATGTCTAATGTATATCAAAATGCTTACTCTCTCAGAGAAGGGGGTTGGGAGTGAAAGAGGGAGAGAATTATAAATTAATTTTAGAAAACTAATGTTAAAATTGTTTTTACATATAATTACAAAAATTAATATATTGAAGGATAAAATACTTTAAAAACATAATGGTTTATGATTAAGAAAGAACACTTATTTACAAATAAAAGAAGCAAGCATGGTATACTAGAATTAGAGTCCCAGGAACAGGAGATCATCACATCATAGAATTAGAACTGGAAGGAACATTAGAAATCACAAAGCCCAATGCTCTCAATTTGGGGGATCATAGATAATATGTGTCATGGAATATGAATCCTCCAGTACCCTACTCATTTCAAGGGTCTGTCCAATTAAAAGTGCATAGCTGTCTTGCTTCATAAATATATCCTGGTCATGCTTTGTATATATTTCCAAGTCTTTATCACAAGGTTCCTGTCATGAAGTCTAAGGCCTCATTTCATCTTTTTTTACATAGTTGTTCCAGATTGTCATCTTGAAAAGACTTCATTCTTCTAATCCAACCCACAAAATGATGTTTCCTATTTATAAGGTCTTGAACTTCAGATACAGTTTTTTTTTTTCATCTTCTGAGTTCTTGGACTTATCCTACTTTTGTGTTTAAAATGAATATCTCCAGAGTCATAAGTAGTTTGTGTGACTGGGGCTAAACCTGTAGGGTATCAACCTGTAGGAAAAGTAATGTATAATGTTACTCAAAAGATATATTTGGGTTCAGGATGTTTAGAATTCTGAGAATTACCAAAGGAAGTTTATATTTTATCCTAGAAGCAATAGAAAATTACCGGAGTTGAAAATAGTCAACTAGTCAAATCTGAACTTAAAGAAAATTACTTTTTCAGTAGTGTTTTGAATAGACCAGAGTGGCAAAAGACTACAAGCAGGAAGTTCAATTAGTGGCATTTGCAATAACAGGAAAACTAAGATAGTTTTAGTGTGAGTATAGTGAAAGATTTGGAAGTGAGATGTATTAAAAAGGTAAATCTGTAAAGCGGATTGAATTGTCTTAGGGGACATACTCACTTTTCTGTACTGCTTTTCCTTTTTTTCCTCTTTTAAGAAAATTTAGTTATAGGTAGAAACAATTTTTCACAATTGTTTTCTGACATTTAGAGTTCTGATTTTCTCCCTCCCTAACCTCTACCTATACAGGTAGCAAATAGTCTGATATAGGTTAGATTTATACTTTCATGTAATAGATATATCCATATTATTTATTTTGTGATAGAAGACACATATCACACACACACACACACACACACACACACACACACACACATACACACACAAATCTCATAGAGGAAATAGAGTGGAAGATGGCAGGCTTTGATCTGCACCCAGACTCCAACAGTTCTTTCTTTGCAGGTGATAACATTTTCATCATGAGTATCTTGTGCTTTCCCTGGAGACTTGCTTTGCTAATGATGGTTTAGTCTTTCACAGTTGATCATTGTGTGATATTTCTGGTCTGGTACATATTGTTCTCTAATTCTAAAGATGTCACTTTGCAAATAACTCTTTCCAGGTTTTTCTGAACTCATTCTATTCATCATTTATTATAGCACAATAATATTCCACTACAATCATGCCACAACTTGTTCATTCATTCCCCAAGTGATGGAGACCTCCTTAGTTTCCAATTCTTTGCCACTAAAAAAAGAGCTGCAAAAATATTTTGGTACAGGTATGCTTTTCTCTTCTCTCTGATCTCTTTGAAATACAGACCCAGTAATAGGATTATTGCTAAGTCAAAGATATATAAAGTTCCATGGCATTTTGAAACTGGTTCCATATTGTGCTCCTTGTCCAACAGATTTTAGGTGGTATCTCAGAATTATTTTAATTTTCATTTCTCTAATCAATAATGATTCCTTTTTTTTAATATGACAGAAGAGTTTTAATTTCTTCCTCTGAGAACTGTGTGTTCATATTCTTTGATCGTTTTTCAAAGGGAAAAACATATTATAATATAAATTTGACTCTGTTCTCTCTATATTTGAGAAATGAGACATTTGTCAGAGATATATGCTATAATTTCTCCCAAAATTCATTTTCCCTTCTAATCTTGGTTGCACTGATTTTATTAGAATAAAATCTTCCTAACTTAATGTAACCTTCTATTTGGTTTTTCATTGTGTCCTCTGACTTGTTTGGTCAGAAATCCTTATTTATAAGCCTGAGTTGAATTTTTTCATATTCCCCTTATTTGTTTAGGGTGTCACCCTTCATATCTAGATCAAATATCCATTTTGACTTTCTCCTGTTGTAAGGTCTGAGATGGTCCATGCCTAGTCTTTGCCATACTTGTTCCCAGTTTTCCCAGCAGTTTAATTCAGAGTGAGTTCTTCAAACAACAAATTGATATGGACATCAATTGCCATGTGTTGATTATCTAATCCAGTGATGGTGAACCTTTTACAAACTGAGGTGCCCCCCCCAGACTGTGTGCTATATCCTGTCCCCCCTCCAGAGACTGAGTGCTGCCATACAACCCCCTCATCCCAGAAAGGAGAAGGATAAAGGGAGTGGAGAAAACTTAATGTTCTGCCCAAGTCCCTCTGCCTTTCTAGTAACTAGTTCTGGTGGGCAATGATACTTGTGCCCAGAGAGAGGTCTATGAGTGCCATCCTTGGTATGAGTCCATAGCTTTGTGATCAAAGATCTAATCCATTTCATTAGTTCAACATTCTATTTCTTAGCCAGGACCAAGCTATCTTTAATATACATTCTTTGTTTGTGAAAGATACTCAAAATCACCCAAATTCAACATTATAGCTTTATTTTGCTATCTTTCAGCATGTTGAATATTGGAGTATTTGTCATTCAAATCCTGTGGATTCTATTTTAATTTCATTTGTCAGATTTGTTTTAGATAGAATTTTTCCTTAGATTTCTTGAAACATTACTCTCAGATTCCTTTTCTCTCCTATATTATCTGAAATATATGTAATCAATATACTCATATATTCTTTATGTCTCTCACTTAGGTTTGTTATTTTCCAACAGTTTGCATAATTTAGTGATTTAAGCCTCTAATTCCAGCTGCTTTGCATTGTATTTTGCTTTATATATTTTGTTTCCGTATGTTCTATTTTCATGCCTTTTAATTTTCACTTGATATTCTTATGCAATTTTTAAAAGAAATTGTCCTGCTTTCTTTTAGTTGCATACATTTCTTAGCATTAACAATTCTTACTTAATATATTTGATAGGTAATCTAAATAATAATTATAATATAAATAAAATTAAAAGCATAATGTAAGTGTAAATAAATAAACAACATAAAAATAAATATTTTGTGATATGCTGTGATATTTTAAATCTTAAATTTTCTACTATTTCTAGTATTTTCTTTCTCATTATTGTTAAAAATTAGTAAGATTATAAGAATTAGTAAGATTATAAGAATTCATTGTTACTGGTCACTAAACCTTTATTATCATTTTAATTTTTAAACATTATTTTATTTGGTTATTTTCATACATTGTTCATTGGAAAAAGATCATTTTCTATTCCTTCCCCCCAAACCCCTACCACCTCTTCCCTAGCCAATGCGATTCGTCTGGGTATCACATGTGTCCTTGCTCTGAACCCATTTCCTTGTTGTTGGTATTTGCATTAGGGCGCTCATTTAGCATCTCTCCTTGATCATGTCCCCTCAACCTATGTAGTCAAGCAGTTGCTTTTCCTCCATGTTTTTACTCCCTCAGTTTGTCCTCTGCTTGAGGATAGTTATTTTTTTTTCCTCATAGATTGCTGCAGGTTGTTCAGGGACATTGTAAAGCCATTACTGGAGAAGTCCATTATGTTCTCTTGTACAACATTGTGTCAGTCTCTGTGTACAATGTTCTCCTTGTTCTGCTCCTCTCACTCTGCATCACTTCCTGGAGGTTGTTCCAGTCTCCATGGAATTCCTCCACTTTATTATTCCTTTTAGCACAATAGTATTCCATCATCAACATATACCACAATTTGTTCACCATTCTCCAATTGAAGGGCATTCCCTCATTTTCCAATTTTTGGCCACCACAAAGAGCGCAGCTATGAATATTCTTGTACAGGTCTTTTTCCTTATTATCTCTTTGGGGTACAAACCCAGCAGTGCTATGGCTGGATCAAAGGGCAGACAGTCTTTTATCACCCTTTGGGCATAGTTCCAAATTGCCCTCCAGAATAGTTGGATCAATTCACAACTCCACCAGTAATGCATTAGTGTCCCTACTTTGCCACATCCCCTCTAGCATTCATTACTTTCCTTTGCTGTCATGTTGAAAAATCTGCTAGGTGTGAGGTGATACCTCAAAGTTGTTTTGATTTGCATCTCTCTGATTATAAGAGATCTAGAACACTTTTTCATGTGCTTATTAATAGCCTTGATGTCTTTAACTGAAAATTGCCTATTTATGTCCCTTGCCCATTTTTCAATTGGAGAATGGCTTGATTTTTTTGTACAACTGGTTTAGCTTTTTATACATTTGAGTAATTAGACCTTTGTCAGAAGATTTTGTTATGAAGATTGTTTCCCAATTGGTTGTTTCCTTCTAATTTTAGTTACATTGGTTTTCTTTGTACAAAACCTTTTTAATTTGATGTAGTCAAAATTATTTATTTCGCATTCTGTGACTCTTTCAAAGTTTTGCTTGGTTTTAAAATCTTTCCCTTCCCAAAGGTCTGACATGTATACTATTCTGTGTTCACCTAATTTACTTATAGTTTCCTTCTTCATATTCAAGTCATTCGCCCATTCTGAGTTCATCTGGGTGTAGGGTGTGAGGTGTTGACCCAAACCTAATCTCTCCCACACTGTCTTCCAATTTTCCCAGCTGTTTTTATCAAATACTGGGTTTTTGTCCCAAAAGTTGGGGTCTTTGGGTTTGTCAAAGACTGTCTTAATGAGGTCATTTACCCCTAGTCTATTCCACTGATCCTCCTTTCTGTCTCTTAGCCAGTATCAAATTGTTTTGATGACCACTGCTGTGTAATATGTTTTGAGTTTTGGGACTGCAAGGCCACCTTCCTTTGTATTTTGTTTTCATTATTTCCCTGGATATCCTTGATCCTTTATTCTTCCAAATGAACTTTGTTATGGTTTTCTCTAATTCAGTAAAATAGTTTTTTGGTAGTTCAATGAGTATGGCACTAAATAGATAAATAAGTTTGGTTAGGATGGTCATTTTTATTATGTTAGCTCATCCCACCCATGAGCAATCAATGTTTTTTTCCAATTGTTTAGATCTAGTTTTAATTGCGTGGAGAGTGTTTTGTACTTGTGTTCATTTAGTTCCTGTGTTTGTCTCTGGAGATTGATTCCTAAGTATTTTATTTGGCTAAGGTGATTTTGGATGGGATTTCTCTTTCTAATCCTTGCTGCTGAGCTGGGTTGGAGATATATAGAAATGCTGATGACTTTTGTGAGTTTATTTTGTATCCTGCAACTTTGCTAAAGTTGTTGATTATTTTGATTAGCTTTTTGGTTGATTCCCTAGGATTCTTTAAGTAAATCATCATATCATCCACAAAGAGTGACAGCTTGGTCTCCTCATTGCCAATTTTAATACCTTCATTTTCTTTTTCTTCTCTAATTGCTACTGCTAGTGTTTCTAGTACAATAATCAATAATAAAGGTGATAATGGGCATCCTTGTTTGACTCCTGATCTTATTGGGAAGGCTTTGAGTTTTTCCCCATTGCAGATGATGTTTGCTGATGGTTTTAGGTATATACTGTTTATTATTTTTAAGAAAGGCCCTACTATTCCTATACTTTCTAGTGTTTTCATTAGGAATGAGTGTTGTATTTTGTCAAAAGCTTTTTCTGCATCTATTGAGATAATCATGTGATTTTTGTCGGTTTGCTTGTTTACATGGTCAATTATGTGGATGGTTTTCCTAATATTGAACCATCCTTGCATTCTTAGTATGAATCCTACCTAATCATAGTGGATAACCCTTGTGATGACTTGCTGGAATCTTTTTGTTATTATCCTATTAAAGATTTTTGCATTTATATTCATTAGGGAGATTGGCCTATAGTTTTCTTTCTCTGTTTTTAACCTGCCTGGCTTTGGGATCAGTACCATGTTTGTGTCATAAAAAGAATTTGGTCAAACCCCTTCTTGGCTTATTCTGTCAAATAGTTTGTATAGTATTGATGTTAGCTGTTCTTTGAATGTTTGATAGAATTCATTTGTGAGACTTCCAGGTAAAGATGGCGGCTTAGAGAAAGCTAAAGTTAAGATCTCTGGAAAACCCTTCCCGACTGATCTCAAACTATAAGCTCCTAAGGTGCCAAAATTCAAAACGATCAACAGCATAGACTTTGGGAATCCTCCTCCTGGACCTGGACCTGGATCAAAAGGTATGGCCCCCCTCAAAAGCCAGAACCCAAGATCACTCGGACCCAAGGGGTAGGAGCACAGAGTCCAAGGCTCCGGGAAGCCGCAGCCCCACCCCCCTCAGAGAGCAGGGTCATCTGAAACAACAGCAACCCTCAGGGTGGGCAAGACAGCCTCACCAGCTGGATCCTGGTATCCAAGTCTCAGTGAAAGTCACTGCCCTGGGAGCTCCGGGAAGCCTCATCCCCTTCCCCGCAGAGAGCAGGGTCCTCTGAAACAACAGCAACCCTCAGGGCTGACAAAACAGCCTCATGGCCAGCTATTCTGAAGGCAACTTCCAGAAAGCAACCCGACACAGTCTAGTCAAGGGGGCACCTTAGCAGCAGGGAAACAGGGAACCAGGGGAGAGTGTGGCCCCCTGGTCAGACCCATCCATTCCAGTTCCAGTGAAAGTCATTGCCTTAAGGCATACTCAGTTTAACCCAGGGAAAGCTCATAGAACCAACAATCTGCCCAGGACCAAAGCCTCTGAACACCAGACAGAGATAAGAAAAGCTAATCCTCCCCATTCAGAGATGGCAAACTCCACAGAAGCACAGAAGCCCCCAAATCCCAAGAAAAATAAGAAGAAAGGGGCTACTTTGGACATACTCTACTGTGCCAAAATACAAAATACTGAGGAGATAGAAAACGATACACAAGAAAATGCTCTGAAACCTTCCGAAGGAAATGGAAACTCTCCACAAACCCATGAAGAATTTGAATCAGAAATTATCAAAAAGATGGAAGCCTTCTGGGAGTAAAAGTGGGAAATAATGCAAAAGAAATTCACACATCTACAAAACAGGTGTGACCAAACTGAAAAGGAAAACCAGGCTTTAAAGGCCAGAATCAGGCAACTGGAAGGCAACGATCATGTAAAAGAGCAAGAATTAATAAAGCAAAGCCAAAATACCAAGAAATTAGAAGAGAACATAAAATATTTCACCAACAAGGTGACAGATCTGGAAAATAGAGGGAGAAGAAATAATTTAAGAATAATTGGACTTCCAGAAAAGCCAGAAATAAACACCAAACTCGACATCATGATACAAGATATAATCAAAGAAAATTGCCCAGAGATTCTAGAACAAGGGTGTAATGCAGCCACTGACAGAGCTCACAGAACACCTTCTACACTAAACCCCCAAAAGACAACTCCCAGGAATGTAATTGCCAAATTCCAAAGCTCTCAAACAAAAAAAAAATCCTACAGGAAGCCAGAAAAAGACAATTTAGATATAAAGGAATGCCAATCAGGGTCACAAAAGACCTTGCAAGTTCTACTCTGAATGATCGTAAGGCATGGAACATGATCTTCAGAAAGGCAAGAGAGCTGGATCTTCAACCAAGAATCAGCTACCCAGCAAAACTGAATATATACTTCCAAGGAAAAGTATGGGCATTCAACAAAATAGAAGACTTCCAACTTTTTGCAAAGAAAATACCAGAGCTCTGTGGAAAGTTTGATACCAAAAAACAAAGAGCAAGGAATATCTGAAAAGGTAAATATTAAGGAAAGGGGAAAAATGTTATCTTCATCTTTTACTCAAACTCTCTTCTATAAGGACTACATTTATATCAATCTATGTATACTAACATGTGGGGAAAATGTAATGTATAAATAGGGGTAAAGAAAGACCAAATAGAATAATCTTTCTCACCCAAAGATTCACATGGGAAGGGGAGGGGAAGAAAACTCCTATAAGAAGGAGAGGAAGAGAGGGTTTTTTACTTAAACTTTAATCTCAGGGAAATCAACTCTGAGAGGGAAAAACATCCAGATCCATTGGGATCTTGAATTCTATCTTACCCAACAAGGGTAGGGAGAAGGGAAAACCAAGGGTGGGAGGGGGAGAGGGAAAACAAAAAGGGAGGGAAAGATAGGGGGTAGGGGGAAGGAACAAAAAGGGAGGGACTAAAAAGAGAAACATCAAGGGAGGGGACAAGGGGGACTGATTCAAAGTAAATCACTGGACTAAAAGGTAGAGCCGAAGAAGAAAGGTTAGAATTAGGGAAGGATATGAAAAGGCCAGGGAGTCCACAAATGACAATCATAACTTTGAATGTGAATGTGATGAACTCACCCATAAAACATAGACAAATAGCAGAATGGATTAGAATCCAAAACCCTAACATATGTTGTCTTCAAGAAACACACATGAGGCGGGTTGACACCCACAAGGTCAGAATTAAAGGATGGAGTAAGACCTTCTGGGCCTCAACTGACAGAACAAAGGCAGGAGTGGTAATCATGATATCTGATAAAGCCAAAACAAAAATAGACCTGATCAAAAGGGATAGGGAAGGTAATTATATTTTGTTAAAAGGGACTTTAGACAATGAGGAAATATCATTAATCAACATGTATGCACCAAATAATATAGCACCCAAATTTCTAATGGAGAAACTAGGAGAATTGAAGGAAGAAATAGACAGTAAAACCATATTAGTGGGAGATTTAAACCAACCATTATCAAATTTAGATAAATCAAATCAAAAAATAAATAAGAAAGAGGTAAAAGAAGTGAATGAAATCTTAGAAAAATTAGAATTAATATACATATGGAGAAAAATAAATAGCGATAAAAAGGAATACACCTTCTTCTCAGCACCACATGGCACATTCACAAAAATTGACCATACATTAGGTCACAAAAATATAGCACACAAATGCAGAAAAGCAGAAATAATGAATGCAGCCTTCTCAGATCACAAGGCAATAAAAATAATGATTAGTAATGGTACATGGAAAACCAAATCTAAAACCAATTGGAAATTAAACAATAAGATACTCCAAAATCATTTAGTTAAAGAAGAAATCATAGAAACAATTAATAATTTCATCAAGTTAAATGACAATGGTGAGACATCCTTTCAAACATTTTGGGATGCAGCCAAAGCAGTAATCAGAGGTAAATTCATATCCCTGAATGCTTATGTTAACAAACTAGGGAGAGCAGAGATCAATCAATTGGAAATGCAAATGAAAAAACTCGAAAGCGATCAAATTAAAACCCCCCAGCAGAAAACCAAATTAGAAATCCTACAAATTAAGGGAGAAATTAATAAAATCGAAAGTGATAGAACTATTGATTTAATAAATAAGACAAGAAGCTGGTACTTTGAAAAAATAAACAAAATAGACAAAGTACTGGTCAATCTAATTTAAAAAAGGAAGGAAGAAAAGCAAATTAACAGCATTAAAGATGAAAAGGGGGACAGCACCTCCAATGAAGAGGAAATTAAGGCAATCATTAGAAATTACTTTGCCCAATTATATGGCAATAAATACACCAATTTAGGTGATATGGATGAATATATTCAAAAATACAAACTGTCTAGACTAACAGAAGAGGAAATAGAATTCTTAAATAATCCCATATCAGAAAATGAAATCCAACAAGCCATCAAAGGACTTCCTAAGAAAAAATCCCCAGGACCTGACAGATTCACCAGCGAATTCTATCAAACATTCAGAGAACAGTTAATCCCAATACTATACAAACTATTTGACATAATAAGCAAAGAGGGAGTTCTACCAAACTCCTTTTACGACACAAACATGGTACTGATTCCAAAACCAGGCAGGTCAAAAACAGAGAAAGAAAACTCTAGACCAATCTCCCTAATGAATATAGATACAAAAATCTTAAATAAGATACTAGCAAAAAGACTCCAGCAAGAGATCAGAAGGATCATTCACCATAATCAAGTAGGATTTATACCAGGGATGCAAGGCTGGTTCAACATTAGGAAAACCATCCACATAATTGAGCACATCAACAAGCAAACTAGCAAGAACCACATGATTATCTCAATAGATGCAGAAAAAGCATTTGATAAAATACAACACCCATTCCTATTAAAAACACTAGAAAGCCTAGGAATAGAAGGGTCATTCCTAAAAATAATAAACAGTATATATCTAAAACCATCAGCTAATATCATCTGCAATGGGGATAAACTAGATGCATTCCCAATAAGATCAGGAGTGAAACAATGATGCCCATTATCACCTCTAGTATTTGACATTGTACTAGAAACACTAGCAGTACCAATTAGAGAAGAAAAAGAAATTGAAAGCATCAAAATAGGCAAGGACGAGACCAAGTTATCACTCTTTGCAGATGACATGATGGTCTACTTAAAGAATCCTAGAGATTCAACCAAAAAGCTAATTGAAATAATCAACAACTTTAGCAAAGTTGCAGGATACAAAATAAACCCACATAAATCATCAACTTTTCTATATATCTCCAACACAGCTCAGCAGCAAGAACTAGAAAGAGAAATCCCATTCAAAATCACCTTAGACAAAATAAAATACCTAGGAATCTACCTCCCGAGACAAACACAGGAACTATATGAACACAACTACAAAACACTCGCCACACAACTAAAACTAGACTTGAGCAATTGGAAAAACATTAACTGGTCATGGATAGGACAAGCCAATATAATAAAAATGACCATCCTACCCAATCTTATTCATCTATTTAGTGCCATACCCATGGAACTCCCAAAAAATTTCTTTACTGATTTAGAAAAAAACATAACAAAGTTCATTTGGAAGAACAAAAGATCAAGGATATCCAGGGAAATAATGAAAAAAAACACATATGATGGGGGCCTTGCAGTCCCTGACCTAAAACTATATTACAAAGCAGCAGTCATCAAAACAATTTGGTACTGGCTAAGAAACAGAAAGGAAGATCAGTGGAATAGACTGGGGGAAAGCAACCTCAGCAAGACAGTATACGATAAACCCAAAGATCCCAGCTTTTGGGACAAAAATCCACTATTCGATAAAAACCGCTGGGAAAATTGGAAGACAGTGTGGGAGAGACTAGGAATAGATCAACACCTCACACCCTACACCAAGATAAATTCAAAATGGGTGAGTGACTTAAACATAAAGAAGGAAACCATAAGTAAATTGGGTAAACACAGAATAGTATACATGTCAGACCTTTGGGAGGGGAAAGGCTTTAAAACCAAGCAAGATATAGAAAGAATCACAAAATGTAAAATAAATAATTTTGACTACATCAAACTAAAAAGCTTTTGTACAAACAAAACCAATATAACTAAAATCAGAAGGGAAACAACAAACTGGGAAAAAATCTTCATAGAAACCTCTGACAAAGGTTTAATTACTCATATTTATAATGAGCTAAATCAATTGTACAAAAAATCAAGCCATTCTCCAATTGATAAATGGGCAAGGGCAATGGATAGGCAGTTCTCAGATAAAGAAATCAAAACTATCAACAAGCACATGAAGAAGTGTTCTACATCTCTTATAATCAGAGAGATGCAAATCAAAACATCTCTGAGGTATCACCTCACACCTAGCAGATTGGCTAACATAACAGCAAAGGAAAGTAATGAATGCTGGAGGGGATGTGGCAAAGTAGGGACATTAATTCATTGCTGGTGGAGTTGTGAATTGATCCAACCATTCTGGAGGGCAATTTGGAACTATGCCCAAAGGGCGACAAAAGAATATCTACCCTTTGACCCAGCCATAGCACTGCTGGGTCTGTACCCCAAAGAGATAATGGACACAAAGACTTGTACAAAAATATTCATAGCTGCGCTCTTTGTGGTGGCCCAAAACTGGAAAACGAGGGGATGCCCGTCAATTGGGGAATGGCTGAACAAACTGTGGTATATGTTGGTGATGGAGTACTATTGTGCTAAAAGGAATAATAAAGTGGAGAAGTTCCATGGAGACTGGAACAACCTCCAGGAAGTGATGCAGAGCGAGAGGAGCAGAACCAGGAGAACATTGTACACAGAGACTAATACACTGTGGTATAATCGAACGTAATGGACTTCTCCATTAGTGGCGGTGTAATGTCCCTGAACAACTTGCAGGGATCCAGGAGAAAAAAACACCATTCATAAGCAAAGGATAAACTATGGGAGTGGAAACACCGAGAAAAAGCAACTGCCTGAATACAGAGGTTGAGGGGACATGACAGAGGATAGACTCTAAATGAACACTCTAATGCAAATACTATCAACAAAGCAATGTGTTCAAATCAAGAAAACATCTAATGCCCAGTGGACTTACGCTTCGGCTATGGGGGGTGGGGGGGAGGAAAAGAAAATGATCTATGTCTTTAACGAATAATGCTTGGAAATGATCAAATAAAATATATTAAAAAAAAACACTAGAAAGCCTAGGAATAGAAGGGTCATTCCTAAAAATAATAAACAGTATATATCTAAAACCATCAGCTAATATCATCTGCAATGGGGATAAACTAGATGCATTCCCAATAAGATCAGGAGTGAAACAATGATGCCCATTATCACCTCTAGTATTTGACATTGTACTAGAAACACTAGCAGTACCAATTAGAGAAGAAAAAGAAATTGAAAGCATCAAAATAGGCAAGGACGAGACCAAGTTATCACTCTTTGCAGATGACATGATGGTCTACTTAAAGAATCCTAGAGATTCAACCAAAAAGCTAATTGAAATAATCAACAACTTTAGCAAAGTTGCAGGATACAAAATAAACCCACATAAATCATCAACTTTTCTATATATCTCCAACACAGCTCAGCAGCAAGAACTAGAAAGAGAAATCCCATTCAAAATCACCTTAGACAAAATAAAATACCTAGGAATCTACTTCCCGAGACAAACACAGGAAGTATATGAACACAACTACAAAACACCCTCCACACAACTAAAACTAGACTTGAGCAATTGGAAAAACATTAACTGCTCATGGATAGGACGAGCCAATATAATAAAAATGACCATCCTACCCAAACTTATTTATCTATTTAGTGCCATACCCATTGAACTACCAAAATACTTCTTCACTGATTTAGTAAAAACCATAACAAAGTTCATTTGGAAGAACAAAAGATCAAGGATATCCAGGGAAATAATGAAAAAAAAAAACACATATGATGGAGGCCTTGCAGTCCCTGACCTTAATCTATATTACAAGGCAGCAGTCATCAAAACAATTTGGTACTGGCTAAGAAACATAAAGGAAGATCAGTGGAATAGACTGGGTGAAAGCGACCTCAGCAAGACAGTATACGATAAACCCAAAGATCCCAGCTTTTGGGTCAAAAATCCACTATTCGATAAAAACTGTTGGGAAAATTGGAAGACAGTGTGGGAGAGACTAGGAATAGATCAACACCTCACACCCTACACCAAGATAAATTCAAAATGGGTGAGTGACTTAAACATAAAGAAGGAAACCATAAGTAAATTGGGTAAACACAGAATAGTATATATGTCAGACCTTTGGGAGGGGAAAGACTTTAAAACCAAGCAAGACATAGAAAGAATCACAAAATGTAAAATAAATAATTTTTACCACATCAAATTAAAAAGCTTTTGCACAAACAAAACCAATGTAACTAAAATCAGAAGGGAAACAACAAACTGGGAAAAAATCTTCATAGAAACCTCTGACAAAGGTTTAATTACTCAAATTTATAAAGAGCTAAATCAACCATACAAAAAATCAAGCCATTCTCCAATTGATAAATGGGCAAGGGACATGGATAGGGAGTTCTCAGAAAAAGAAATCAAAACTATTAATAAGAACATGAAGAAGTGTTCTAAATCTCTTATAATCAGAGAGATGCAAATCAAAACATCTCTGAGGTATCACCTCACACCTAGCAGATTGGCTAACATAACAGCAAAGGAAAGTAATGAATGCTGGAGGGGATGTGGCAAAGTAGGGACATTAATTCATTGCTGGTGGAGTTGTGAACTGATCCAACCATTCTGAAGGGCAATTTGGAACTATGCCCAAAGGGCGACAAAAGAATGTCTACCCTTTGATCCAACCATAGCACTGCTGGGTCTGTACCCCAAAGAGATAATGGACAAAAAGACTTTTTCAAAAATATTCATAGCTGCGCTCTTTGTGGTGGCCAAAAACTGGAAAACGAGGGGATGCCCATCAATTGGGGAATGGCTGTGCAAATTGTGGTATATATTGGTGATGGTATACTATTGTGCTAAAAGGAATAATAAAGTAGAGGAGTTCCATGGAGAGACTGGAACAAACTCCAGGAACTGATGCAGAGCGAGAGGAGCAGAACCAGGAGAACATTGTACACAGAGACTAATACACTGTGGTATAATCGAACATAATGGACTTCTCCATTAGTGGCGGTGTAATGTCCCTGAACAATTTGCAGGGATCTAGGAGAAAAAAACACTATTCATAAGCAAAGGATAAACTATGGGAGTGGAAACACCGATGAAAAGCAACTGCCTGAATACAGTGGTTGAGGGGACATGACAGAGGAGAGATTCTAAATGAACACTCTAATGCAAATATTATCAACATAGCAATGGGTTCAAATCAAGAAAACATGTAATGCCCAGTGGATTTATGCGTCGGCTATGGGGGGTGTGGATGAGGAAAAGAAAATGATCTATGTCTTTAATGAATACTGCTTGGAAATGATCAAATAAAATATAAAAAAAAAATTCATTTGTGAAACCATCTAGACCTGGGGATTTTTTCTTAGGGAGTTCTTTGATGGATTGTTCAATTTCTTTTTCTGATATGGTGTTGTTTAGGTAATTTATTTCTTCTTCTTTTAGTCTAGGCAATTTATATTTTTGTAAGTATTCATCCATATCACTTAGATTGCCATATTTTTTCCATATAATTGGGCATAGTAGTTTTTAATGATTACCTTGATTTCCTCTTCATTAGAGGTGAGGTCTCCATTTTCATCTTGGATATTGCCAATTTGGTTTTTTTCTTTCCTTTTTTTAATTAGACTGACTAGTACTTTGTCAATTTTATTTGTTTTTTTCAAAGTACCAGATTCTAGGCTTATTTATTAAATCAATAGTTCTTTGACTTTCAATTTTATTATTTTCTCCTTTGATTTTTAGGATTTCTAATTTGGTCTTCATCTGAGGGATTTTAATTTGTTCACTTTCAAGGTAAGCTCTTTGGAGCAACCCCTTTGGGGGCCCTGAGGTTTCTGTCCTTTCAGTAGCTCTGAGGGCTCCTGATGCGATTGGGTTCAGCTGGTGCCCTAAAGCTGGGACCTCCCTTCCAAGGGAGGGTCTGTCCTGTTGTTCAGCTTGAATTTCAGTGTTCTAGGAGCACTCAGTTTACGATCAGTAAGGAAGGATTTCCAAGGTCCGAACTTTTGCTGCTTCTAAGCCGCCATCTTCATCATTTTAATTTTTATAACCCTTACTTTTTGACTTAGAATCCATACTAAGTGTTAGTTCCAAGCCAGAAGCCTGCTAATGGGTTAAGTCACTTGCCCAGGATCATATAGCTAGAAAGTGTCTGAGGCCAAATTTGAAACCAGGACATTCCAGGCCTGGCTCTCAATCCACTGAGCCATGTAGATATCCCATATTTTATTAGTGTTGTTTTCCATTTTTTATGTCGGTGTTTGAGTTTTTGCTATTTTCCAAACTTTTTTGTTTCTTTTCTCTTGTCTGTTTTTCAGGCAATATGAGGAACTATGTTGTTGTGTAAATTAAGAGACTAAATCGTCCTCAACTAGAGGAATCTCAGAGAGGTGCACATGAACTACTATGAAGTTTTGGCAGGGTAAAAGGGACTCTGGAATCAAGGAGTGAAACATTTCATTTTTCAGATACAGATATAATTACACCAGTCATACCAGTCCTTTTTCCCCTAGATAGCAATGAAGCACATGTAACAACTGAAAGTAAGGAATACACTATATGATCATCTTCTAGATACTGGGGCATCATGATCTGTGCTCTATTTACATATAATTTATTTATTTTAACTTTTTCTATAATCTTATAAAATATATTAATAATAATTATTTCTACATAGAAATTGTAATTCTATAACATAAATTATAAAATGTCCTTCAACTCTATTTATTTTGGCTTCTTAGAGTGGTCCTCACAGTAAAGAAAAATACAAAAAACAAAAGATGAAAATTCATTTTGTAAATCTGCATTTCATTTTTCCAAAAAATTACCTTGAGAATGACCATCCTTTGATACTAAAAATTAAAGATATAAAGATAAACATCCATAAAGTGTTGCATGTTTTATATAAAGTGAAATGTTAGAGAATGTGCCATTAAACCTTTGACTTTGTCAATATTAGGAATTTGAGATGTGAAAATCCTTCCACCAACTGGTATCTATCCTCTAACTTAAGTCTTAAAAAATTCCCTGAGTGGCTAAGAAGTAAATAGAATGATTTGTCTGTGTTAACAAAAACCAATGTTTGTTAGAGATAGGATTTTAAACCAAATATTCCTGAATATGTTATCTACATTAACTACATTAACTACAGTATACATATGACTATGACTTGAAAATAAATTTTACCTATGCTAATTGCTTTTTCATATTAGCTTATAGACCATAACTATAATTAATGCATGCTTGGAATATTTACTTGTTTATTTAGCCTTCATTTTTCTGTGTCACTAAACCCTTGTCTCCAAATTTTCTTTAACTCAGTGTGTGACTATTTATAATTACTGTGCTACACTACCATAGTACCTATAAAATAACTTTCTGGCCATGTTTATGTATCTGTGTATATATCTGTGTTAGCAAGACTTCCTTAACCACTTTAAGGGTTATGTTTTGTAGCCAATATTTCCTTAAGGATAATTTTTGCCTTCCAAAAGAAGAGTCCAAACTTTTTGTGCCCAGGAAGATGCTATGTTTATACCTTTGTAAAAATGACACTGAGAAACAGGCTTTATATACATAGATTATTAAAATGGGAGAAAATTATACACATTCAATTAAAATAAATTTCCATATTTTTAGATGTAAAGTTTTTCATATCCAAAAAGAAATAGCAATCTGAGTAATTGACCTTTAGATATTTCAGATGTATGTTCTTCCTGATGCTTGTAATTTCTAGGTTGGTTGACTTTGCCAGGAGAGAACCAATCATCTCCTGGAATTAAAGTATGATCTTCTGATCTTCTTTGGCTAAAATAGCCTGTGGACACAAGGAAATAAAATGTTTCTGAACTTTTATGAAGTGTGTTTCTGTATGTCTTTATTTAAGTGGCAACTATAAATCATTGTGGAAAAATATTTTTGATATACAATTTCATTTTGTTATATATAATCAATTTCTCCCTGAAATATATACATACATACATATATATATATATATATATATATATATATGCTGTCAAAGGTGAAATTATGGTTGAGACTGAAAAAAATCTAAATATAACTGGTTGCCAAGGAAAATCCCAAATAATAAAATACCCAAGTCAAGTCAGCTGCAAAATTTTGTGGTGATTCAATTGATATAGTAGAGAAGATTTTAAGAAGGAGGAGGAAGGAAGGGGCTAGTACTGGGCAGGAAGATAGGAGTTCTAGAAAGTAAGGTTTTGAATTGAAGGAGCAAAGAATCAACCTGACCTCCAAAGAGGCCTCTAATCATTTCTAGCTCCCTTATTTTACTTAGAAATATATATTTTTTTATTTTAAACATTATTTTATTTGGTCAATACCAACAACAGGGAAATGGGTTAGAGTCAAGAACACATGTGATAACCAGTGGAATCGTGCGTCGGCTATGGGAGAGGGAAAGGTGGTGGGAGGGGGGGAGGGGAGGAAAAGAAAATGATCTTTGTTTCCAGTGAATAATGTTTGGAAATGACCAAATAAAATAATGTTTAAAATTAAAAAAAATAAAATAAAATATTTCTAAGTAAAATAAGGGAGCTAGAAATTCATGTTCATTCTATGAGGACTTATGTCATATGTAGGGGGAAAGGGGAAATGGAAGGGTGGGGAGAAGAAAGAAAAATAAATTTATTTGTTCACTCTAAATCTTTGTTTCAAAGAATCATAGTTTCCTTCCAAGCTAAAATGAGAAACCACATTTTGGAGGAAGTTTTGAACCTTTTCCTAATCTTCTCTGTCCCCCAGTTTTTGGTGATTTCTCCTTTCTTAAATTACTTTGTGCTTTCTTATCTATACATCTGCTTTATTTATTTTTTCTCCCTTTCTCCCACAGCCATGAATATTCTCTGAAGACAGGAACTTTTATATTTGCAATATACTTAATGCATATTTGTTGATTTGAACAGCAGCAACAAGGTCAGTTAGCTTAAGGAACATGTAGTGAGAAAAATAATACTTTTAAAGTTAATATCAATGTAAAAGTTGGATTTAAACTGTCCTGTATCATTTTAACTGTGATACTTTAAATTGGTGAAACAAATAAATCAGTCATTCAAAAGGTCTTAGACTAAATGATAAAAGATGTTCTAACTAAAATGATATTACTTAAGAATGCAAGAATGAGTTCATATAGGCCATGGAAACTTGATAAGTCCCCAGGAATCATCTATAAACTATCATTAATTAAGAAAATAAAAGTTAAATATAAGCAAGCTCTTGGGACCTGAGTCATCTGTTAGAATTAGAATTAGGTAGATAATCCACAGAGTTCACACAAAACACTTCAATACTAAAAAAAACTAATCAATATTTTAGATACAACTTACTGAGTATAAAAGAGGAATGAGACATGATATATGCCTGAAAAGAGTAGGAAGCCAGTTCTCCAGTCTTCAAACTAAGCATAAGATGTCAGTGATACTTTGAATTTTTATGTTGATTCTACCATATAATATCCATGATCTTAAAATCATAGAGGTCATAAAAATTAATTGTGAACTTGGTTGGTTGATATAGCAAAATGTCAATGGATTTTATTGAGTCCAAATCTTGGATTAGAAAGAATTTGGGAGCTGGAACACATTTGCTCTGGAAGCAAAACACCTACTAGTAAAGTGTGATACTATATTCTATCTATATTTTACACTGGGAATAAATACACCAAAGAGAGATGATTATGTCCTGGGAGATAGAATGCTAAACTAGGAAAAGATTCCTATAGTAAAAGAAATAGTTTTTTCCTTTTACTACAGGAGAGAAAAAAGAAAGAAAGTAAGTAGGGAAGTTTGGTATCATTAAGTGTTGGAAATTTAAATGGCTTAAAACTCAGCATTCAAAATGTCTAAAAGAGATTTCAAACCAATTCCTCTTATAAACTAGTCTATCTATTATAAATGAAATACACCCTCTTTCCAATCATCAGATTCACAACCTCATATTATCATCTTCTCTTCACTCTCATTCACTCCACGTATCCAATCAGGTGCCAGATTGTGATATTTTTATCACTACAATTTCAAGTTCTTCTGTACATGCATCACTTCTACCCTAGTTTAAGCCCTCATAATTTACCTCATAACTGATATAATCTCCAAATTGGTCTCTCTAATTCAAATTTCTCCACATTCCAATTAATTTTATCTCTAGGGCATTTATAAATTCTGTTTTGCATTTAAAGATTTTACGACCAGATCCATTTCATTATTTCTAGTCTTCTTATATAATCCTGCTATTTAACAAAGTTATGATCCAGGTACACTGGAACAATTTATATTCCTTACAAGTGTAAGGAAGGCTAGTAGCCTTCCTTTGAGAGTAAGTGTAAGGCCACTTCACCTCACATCTCTCAACCTTTGTAAAAGCTTCTCCTAGACCTAAATTTTCTCCTCATTTCCAGCTCTAATAATTGTTTGCTTCTTTTGAGATGGAGCTTAAAGTCCATTTTCTACAATGAAGTCTTTCCCAATACCTGTCTAGCTATTAAGGACTTCCTATCTATGGCTCACATCTATAAGCCACTGTGAAGTCAACTAAAGCAAGCACTGTGGAGCATTTAGAGTTCAGTCAGACATCAAAGATGTCAAAGTCATCCACTGCATCCTGAGTCACTGACAGTTATCCTGACTTTTGTGTTGCTGCTAGACTTTGATGTCTCTGGAAGCGAGAATGAGACTGATTGATTTGTGTAACTGCTCATTTAAATCCAATTCACACATAAGTCAAGACATCACCCAAAGATGTCATTGGTTCTCTTCCAAGATGAATGATAAACAGCATAAATACTCTGCATCTACTCTATGGATATCTTGCATATAACTCTTTAAGAACAGATACTTTCTTCCATTTAGATTTAAGGTATTTCAGGACAAGAACTACCTTATCTTTTTTCTTTATGTATTCAGTGTGTATATTCAATGATTAGAGCAGCATCTTAATAAGTAATTGAAATATAATTTATTCATCAACTAAATACTACAATCATCAGCATATTATTTTTTTGGTACCACCTCAAAAATTTCCTCAGGTACAATTTTTATCTCAACATATGAGAACTTTTTTCTCTGGAAACACATTTCCAATTTTAAAATGGAAGTCAATAAGGAAAATAAAATTTAGTTAACAGATGTTTTACTTTACTGTCAATTTGCTAGAATATATCTATTCTCTGAATCATGTATAAGCAAATTCCCATTCCCCATCAAGACACTTCACTCTTCACTATGAAACCCCATATTCCTCAAGGAAACTTTATTTGTACTATTTTGACACATTTTTTCCAAAAGTTTAGTGTCCAAATTTGATAATTGAAAAACTGAAAAGGATAATAAGATTTAGTGAATCAGTATTGTTTCTCTAAGTTATTTCCAACCCTAGAAAGTTGGCAAAGGGTTGATTTGAATAGTAAGACAATATATGTGTGTATAGATAGCAAGAGATATACCTATATCCAAATATATATAAATGTAGATGTAGAATACACAGATATTCCATGGAAGGAATTGAAAATGAAAGTTTTTTGACAATTTATGTTTGTTGCTTTCAGAGATGTGGTTATAAAACAGTAGACAGGAATTTAAAAGACATGTGAAAATACTACTGAGAAGCTGATACATTTCAATTAAATACATTTATTGTCTACTGTGTGCAAAATAGAATGCAATGTACAAGAAAAACAAAAGACATTTATGGCCTGATTTCTGTCCTAGAGGAGTGTATAATGTAGTAGTTTACATAAAGAGATGGCACCTCAAAATACTTCAAATAGAAGTTTGAATCTGCTAGATGGCTTCAGCATAGGTACTCAATAACAACATATTTAATTGCATTTTATAAATACAGATATAAAAGACATAAAGTTCTGTGAGAACTCATATCAGGGAGTAGATACTTTCTAATTTGATTTGAGAGGGAGGGAGAATTGTTTCATAGATGAAATACTATTTGAGATGAATATTACAGAATGGGAAGAAATACAATAGATTTATATTTTAGCAATGTATTATAGTTTTAGAGAACTATGAAAATATATGCATGAATGTTTAGTAGTCTAGGCAGAAAAAATATGTAGTCATTGATTGGCCACTATGCAGACACAACATTCTAATGCTGGAAGGGTGCCCCATTTAGATATGGACACTTTGGCTAATGGAAATGATCAGAAATAGATGTGGTTTGGAGAGAAAAATAAAAGAAACTCTACAGAGAAAACTTTCAGTCAGGATCAAAATGTCCTATGTGTCTTGGATATAAGTTAAATATTAGTGATATCAACACTTTGACTGTAATAACTGGGAGACTGACTCCTAGGACTGCTTGCTAATTATGAGAAAAATGCAAAATCTCAAATGATATAAATATCAGAAAATTCACTTAATTTATTTCCATGAAATACAAATCTCACTGTCATTGATGAAATTCTTTTTATACTTGTAAAGCATAAATGAGTTGAAGTTCAGGTATATAGAAAAATAGAGCTGGAAGTTTATCCAAAGTAAATCTTCTTGTTAGGCTCATTGTTTTATCTGAATGAGAGATCAGTGATACACAGAAGCAAGTGCTCAGCAAAGCTGAACTGAGCAAGTAACCTGAGCTAAACTGAGGGAATCTTAAAAGATCTCAGAATCGAGAGCTTATCACAGTGAAGGTCTTGATTTTAGTCTGGAAAACTACTTCAGTGTTTGAATGAACATCTCCTGCGTGAAAGAGAAAAGTGGAATCTGTAGATCATGGGCTTAGAGTTTTCTATTTTTTGAAGACTATAGTGTAACATTACTTCAGCATCCCAGAAAAGATTTGTCCAAGGAAAAGCAGAGACACTGGAAAGAGCAGGAGCTTAATATATCAGCCACTGAAAAGTAGCCTTCTCCATTAATGAGTTGTGCTTATTGTTTCTAGGGGAAACAAAGTATATTAAGGTTTAGAGTCCAGAAAGATGAGTTTTCCCAATCACATATGCTCCCTATGTGTGTAACTCTTCACTACATTCTCTCCCCTGATGGATATGAGATGCACTGTAGACATCATAACTTACTGTTCTTTGATCTACTTCAATGTCTTCATACTTGTTTATTCACATCCTTTTCTGTGCCCTTTTCCTAAAACATTCAAAGGAATAGCTTCTCTCTTTTCCTTCAACAACACTCGAATATCATTCTAGACCAACTACCTCTGTTTTTGTTAACCTTTAGTATAATATCATTGGCATAGTTTTGCATACTCCTATAATGTGCCCAGTCAAAATTTCCCTGACTAAATGCCTCTATCATCCAAAAAACAGTCTTTCTATTCTTTTCTTTCATATTCTATTCTATTCTTTTCTATTCTATTCTATTCTATTCTATTATTTCTATTCTATTCTTCTGTACAGGTACCACATTTAGTCATCTGGTTAACTTGATATTATTTCTGTTGATTTGATGTTTCTATGGCCTTCTATGGAATGATCCTATTCCTGCTGCTGTACAATGAATTGCTATTCAAGAACACTGTCTCCTCTTGTATTTCTCAGAATAAATTCCTAGAAAAAATAATAAAGTTGAATATAACATCATCTAGATAGATGCTGTCATGAAAATCTTGGAAGCAGTGGTTTGCCTGTTGGTTGGGAAGGCTACTGTTTCTCTGTATACTGTTGTTTCACTAATTCTTGGACAGATTTCCAGGGGTAATTGGAGCAATAATTTTAAAGAAGATACTATGTAGAGCCTCAAGAGATTCATTCCAGTTTGGAAGTAATATCAGAAGATGCTTGAAGTTTTCAGATCATAAGATAAGGACTTAGGCTTGCTTCCGCTGCTGACCAGGCAAAAGCCAGGAAGAGGAAAAGTTAGACTTGTGGTCCCTGCAACAGTGAGATCTCAGTCTGGCTAAAGCCTTCTCCCTTCTTTTCTGTATCCATTAGGGGGAAAACTGTTTTTCCTGCTGCTAGTCAATGCTCCTCCACCCTGATCAAATTCTAGATTTCTTTTGCCCTCCATTCTTAGACATCAGTCAAAATAGTGTGGAAAGGGAGATTGGTTTCTTAGTTTTGCTTTCAAGACCATGGGATCTTAAATGATTATGTAAATCTTGATGACCTTTAAATATTCCTTTGGCTTTTTAATTATATATATATAGCAAAAGTGAGAAGAAATATTTCTTTTGATAATGGGAGATATGTGGTCATTTCCTAGCAGAGTATAGACTGTGGTTGAGTAGGAGAGAAGAGATGGAAGCAGCTACTCTATCCAGAGAAGCTTAGGTTGTCTTATCCCACTATGAAAAGCCTATTTTGAGCAGCAGGCATGAGTTTGAGGAGTGCTGCTGGGGAAGATACCTTTAGGCTACCAGTTGCTAATGCCATCAGAATTTTGTACTAGAGAGCACTGTAGTTGGCTTCTCTCACCAGCTCCCTCAGATGGTTCAACATATTCTCAAAGCAAGATAACAAGGTTATTTCTAAATACTCTCAAGGGATCCATTCTTGGAATTGAGCTGTGTGTTGCCCAAGGCCCTTTCCTCCCTCTCCCAATCACAATCTTCCCTCCTATTTTTCTATGCTCGATTCTGTTATTTTAATATGGTAGTTCTGACACTTCAGTGAACCAGAATACTCAACTACCTAAAGATTCTGAAAAAAATTAAATGTGCTTGGAGATTCCCTATTTATTATATTGCCAATCTCCTCTTTCTTTTTACACCTTTAATTGCTTTTCTACTCCAGTATTTTTTATTGACTTGGGTAATTCTATTAACAGTGCTATTAAGCCTTCCAAAAGGAAAAAGCAAGGAAATTCTTTTCTCTAAGAGAAAATTATTTGAATTGTCTCTGCATCATCAGCCATATACTTTAAGATAATAATTAAGTTAAATATTTGACATGGCTCATCAGGTCTTTTTTATATAATGCTTTTAGGGAATAGAGAATTAGTTTTAGAATAATTTCTTCTCCTTAGAGGATTTTTATTTTTTCTGTTAATCACAAATTTAGGAACCATTGCATAATTCTTAAGGCTATGAATATTGTACTTCATTTCTTAATCAGACTGATTGTAAGAATGAAGCATTTAAATTTGAAACTTTCACCAGGGATTTTATAATTAGCTTTTAATAAGTTTGAAAATATTAGCATCAGTTCTGTCACACTTTTTACCCACAGTTTTAATTTTTTTTAACATTTCAAAGCTATACTATCTTATACTTTGCTGTAAGCTGGTATGAATATCTCCTGGGTCAAAATGTCTTATAAAGATATTCAGGTTACTAAAATTCCTTTTGAAAAATAAAACTTCCTGCTTTTTACCACCAAATCATAGCCACATTATATAAGTTAAGTAATAATTTTAAAATATTCTAATTCAAAACCAGAATATTTATTAAATGTGTTAAATATATGATATATCCCTGCATTTGTATTTATATATGTACATATAAATATACATATATATTCAGTCAACAAAAATATACCTTTGGTATTTTTTTTCTTTTTTCACTGTAACAGAAGAATGTGATCTCATTCAACTTAGCATAAATAATTGGGAAGCAGGTCCATTTTTACAAATGTCACAATCAACAATTCAACAATTATATACTGAATGTACATATACAAAATTCTGAGCTTGATACTAAAAGAAACACCCCTGCAGATACCCACACTATATTAGATATACATTCAAATGTCCCAAAATTATAATAAGTTACATACTGTACCAAAGCCAGAAAATACAGTAAAATGGAAGTAATATTTTAATATATTTTCCCTCTTGATTTTTATTCAAGACTAGTCTAATATTTGCTCTGGGATAACTCAGAAAATCCTTGTCACAGTGGCAAGCTGAATCTTTAGAGAATATTTAACTGAATTTCTCCTTTAGCTTTTGAGGATACCCTTAATGATTTTTGAGTCTTTTTCTTATACCTCAGGACCCCTTACTGGTGCCTTACTTATTTGAATACATTTTGAAATCAAATATTTAAGAGACCGTATTCTCAAAGGAGTTAATCTACTCATTTCCAAATTCCAGCTCTGGGACTGTACTTTTTTTTTTCTTTAAACATAATTTTATTTGGTCGTTTCCATACATTACTCACTGGAAACAAAGATCATTTTCTTTTCCTCCCCTCCCCCCCCCCATAGCCGACACACGGTTCCACTGGTAATCACATGTGTTCTTGACTCAAACCCATTTCCCTGTTGTTGGAATTTGCATTATAGTGTTCATTTAGAGTCTCTCCTCAGTCTTATCCCCTCCAACCATCTCTAGTATGGTTTTCTTCTGGGGGTTTTTAATTTGTTCGTTCTCAAGTTTTTTGATTTGCATTTCCAATTCCTTGATCTCTGTCCTCCTTAATTTGTTAATATATGCACTCAGGGATATGAATTTTCCTCTAAGTTCTTCCTTGGCTGCATCCCATAAGGTTTGAAAGGATGTTTCGCCGTTATCATTTTCTTCAATGAAATTATTAATTGTTTCTATGATTTCTTCTCTAACTATCCGATTTTGGAGTATCATGTTATTTAATTTCCAATTAATTTTTTTATTTGGCTCTCCATGTACCCTTGCCGATCAATATTTTTATTGCCTTGTGATCTGAAAAGGCTGCAGTTATTATTTCTCCTTTTCTGCATTTGAGTGCCATGTTTCTATGACCTAGTGTATGATTTATTTTTGTGAATGTGCCATGTGGTGCTGAAAAGAAGGTGTATTCTTTTTTGTCCCTATTTATTTTTCTCCATATGTCTATTAACTCTAATTTTTCTAAGATTTCATTCACCTCTTTTACCTCTTTCTTGTTTATTTTTTGGTTTGATTTATCTAAATTTGATAGTGTTTGGTTCAAGTCTCCCATTAATATGGTTTTACTGTCTATTTCCTCCTTTAATTCTCCTAGTTTCTCTATTTAAAATTTGGATGCTATACCATTTGGTGCATACATGTTGATTAGTGATATTTCCTCATTGTCTATACTCCCTTTTAACAGAATATATTTACCTTCCCTATCGCTGTGGATCAGGTCTATTTTTTCTTTGGCTTTGTCAGATATCATGATTGCAACTCCTGCCTTCTTTCTATCAGTTGAGGACCAAAAGGTCTTACTCCAACCTTTAATTCTAACCTTGTGAGTGTCAACCCGTCTCATATGTGTTTCTTGAAGACAACATATGGTAGGGTTTTGGGTTCTAATCCAATCTGCTATTTGTCTCCTTTTTATGGGTGTGTTCATCCCATTCATGTTCAAAGTTATGATTGTCATTTTTGGATTCACTGGCATTTTGATATCTTCCCTTAGTTCTGACCTTTCTTCTTTAGCTTTCTGCTTTTGAACCAGTGATTTACTTTAGGTCAGTCTCCCTAGTCCCCTCCCTTGAGATGCTTCCCTTTCTAGCCCCTCCCTTTTTATGCTCCCTTCCCCTCCCCCCTCTCCTTCCTTCCCTTTTTATACCCCCCTCCCCCTCCTTAATTTTCCTTTCTTTCTTGCCCTAATGGGTAAGATAGAATTCAGGATCCCACTGGATCTAGATATTCTTCCCTCTCAGATTTGCTTTCACTGAGAGTAAAGTTTAAGAAATTCCACTTCACGCTCTCTTCCTCTCCTTCTCATATGAGAGTTCTTCCCCTCCCCTTCCCATGTGTATCTTTATATGGGAAAGATTATTCTATTGAGTCCCCCCCCCATTTCTTGAAATTAATCTTAGTATTATCGACGGTTACCCCCCTCCCTTTTCCTTTCTTTGTCCCCACTTTCCCCAAATCTTCTTAATGCCCCAATCTTTCCCTATGCATGTTTCTTCTAACTACTCTAATGATGCTACAATTTATGAGAGTTACACAAAACATTTTCCCCACATATTAATATATATATAATTTGATGTAAATGTAGTCCTTATAGAAGAGAGTTTGACTTAAAGAAAAAGATAAGATTTATCTCCTTTTCCCTTTCTTTCATATTTACCTTTTCATGTTTCTCTTGCTTTCTGTGCTTGGATATCAAACTTTCCACAGAGCTCTGGTCTTTTCTTAGCAAATGCTTGGAAATCTTCTATTTTGTTGAATGCCCATATTTCCCCTGGAAGTATATAGTCAGTTTTGCTGGGTAGTTGATTCTTGGTTGGAGACCCAGCTCTCTTGCCTTTCTAAATATCATGTTCCATGCTTTGCGGTCTCTTAGTGTGTTAGCCGCTAAGTCGTGTGTGATCCTTATGGGAGCCCACTTATATCTGAAGCTCCTCTTCTTGGCTTCTTGTAGGATTTTCTCCTTTTCTTGGAAGCTCTTGAATTTGGCAATTACATTCTTAGGGGTTGTCTTTTGGGGATTTAGTATAGAAGGTGTTCTATGAATCCTTTCTATTTCTATTTTGCCCCCTTGCTTCAGAACATGGGGGCAATTTTCTTTTATAATCTCCTGTAGAATAATATCGACTTTATTGTTTGTTTATCTCTGGTTTTTCTGGGAGACCAATAATTCGGAGTTTTTCTCTTCTCCCTCTGTTTTTGAGACCAGTGACCTTCTCAGTGAGATATTTTGTTTTCTTCTAATTCATTAATTTTTTGGGGTTTGCTTTATTGATTCTTGCTGTTTTATCATCTCACTTTCTTCGAGTTGCTTGATTCTGGTCGTTAGGGACTGGTTTTGCTTTTCAGCTTTGTCTACCCTTCTATTGGATGCTTCGAATTTTTTTTTTCCAATTGAGCAGTCTTATCTGTCAGACTGCTGATCTCTTTCTCCCATTTTTCTTTCCAGTTTTACATCTTTTGGATAAGTTCCAGTTTGAGATCTTCCAGAGCTTGTTGATAGTTTCCATTTTGGGAGGCATGTTCTGATTTTTTTTGGCTTTCCTCCTCATTCTCCTCTTTTCCTTGGGTACTTCCACCATAAAAAGTTTTCAATAGTCACTTTTTCCCCTTTCTTCCTGGAGGCTTGATTTTGGGCCATGTGAGCCATCCCTTTGGTGGTTTTATTCCCCTTTCCTTTTTGGTCTGGGGTCTGGGTTATATGGGCGGTTTTTCCGTGAATTTAGGTTGCTTCAGACTAGTTCTTCCGAGCCTCCGAGGTTTCTTAGAGTGCTGGGTCCCTGATCACAGCCACACTGCCCAGGTGTTCAGCTTCGCCCAGATAATCAATCTGTGGTCCACCCCTGGTGTTTAGCTCCATGGAGATGTTCAGCGCAGCCTCCCCAAGTACAGCTCCGCTGACCCCTGTAATCAGCCCCGGGTTCTCCAGTGAAACCACCCTGAGATGTTTTTCCCTGGCAGTCCCCAGATCCCAAGGACCCTGGAGTGCCCCCCCCCCCCAGACAGAGACGTTCCTCACTCACTTGCTGTCCTGGTGAGTGCTCAGGTAGCTCACTCTGGTTTGGTGCGGGAGGTGGGATGGGGGAAGGGCAGCTCAGTTCACTTTTCTGTGCAAGCTTTCCTCCTTCTTATTATAGTGTGGAAATGTTCAAGCCCCATGTACCTTCACCTTTGTGGGATACTGGGAAGTCCTGTTCCACCAAAGGTGATTTTTATGCTCCTTTGATGTAGTCTATTTTGTTCAGTGCCGGGGAGAGGAAGCCTGTGGCGTCTAGATTGCAGCCATGATTACCCGGAAGTCCTGGAACTGTACTTCTTAATCCTAGTGACCTCCCACTCTGTACCATAGGGTTTACTCTCCTGACTTTTACATCTCTTGCAAAGAAAATTATAATAAATTGTTATCGCTGCTATTTTTTTCAAAAAATGTTTTTTCCCAACCAAAATTTTTTCGTAGTCACTACTTCCCTTTATTTATTATCTCTTCCATTAGAATGCAAGCACTGAAGATTAGTTTGTATTGCCAGCCTTTACTAATATATGCATGCCACACAGTAAAGTTTAATATTTTTTCATTCCTTTATTCATTCACTGACCTCACCTGAAAAATGAGGGAATATGAATACACAATTGCCAAAGGTTCTTCTGCATTTAATATTTTATGACTCATCTTTTTAGCCTGCTAGAGGACAATGATCACTAACAACTGAGTACTACAACATTATATCTATACAAAAGCAAAGTATGTGTTTAATTGGCAGCAAATACACAAGTAAGGTGTGAAGCAGCAATGTTTTAAAAAGAGAAATCCTTCTGATCTTTGTTTCACCATTTTTCCCTTCGAAATTCTTCTTTCTCTATTACTTAAGAGGTTTCTTACCTGAATATGCCCTTTATCCTTCTTTCTCAGGCTTCTAGAACCTTAATACTTGTAAATAACACACTCTTCCTTTTTAACTTTTACCATGACTTCAAGAAAACAAATAAACATTCTTATAGTAAACATCTAGAGAATATTTGTTAAATTGATTCAGAGTGGAAGAATATATGGAAATGAGATAGAAGTAGTTTGTGAGTAAATGCATCATTAAAAAGCATTTTGATCAAAAATTCCATTAAATATAGAAAACACATAATGTACCAAAGGATTTAGACATCTGTTTTGTCCTAAAGTCTAGACCATAGGATTTAATGTTTTATCCTTTTACTAATAAATCTATAATTTTATTAGAAATATATGAAAAAACCATCAGTCAAACAAATTAATAATATTAGGTCACTGGTCAATGTCAATTTCCAGTTTGTCCATCATTTTGCCCTTTGGTAGAATAATATGATATGATCACATCTACATAGGAAGGAAGGATAAATCTTTGAGAGAAGGCTACTATTTTGATGTACTCTCTACTACACCTAGAGTTCTCCAAAAGCTAGCTCAGATTTCATAACTACTGCTTACCTCTTGTCAATGCTCACTTAGCTTGAATCAGAAATGAAAAGATGCATTTTAGGACCATTTGTTATAGGAGATGAGTAGTACAATATAGAGCCCAGAGCATTAAGCAGAAAAATGGTCCTTCAAATGCTCCTAGAGAAGTCCTGAGAGGAGTTGGTAGAGAAAGTCTAAGTGAGGGGTACAGAAGACTGATGGGCTGGGGGAACTAGATGTTACAATTTAAACCATATAAATATATAAAAAGGTCAAACTTGAACATATGCTAACCACTAACACATTTTAATTTCTTGAGTTAATTAGTTGTTCTAAGAATTGCTGCTAGAAAAGAGTATATGAGTCAGTTATTATTTTAATTTTCATCTTTATGAGTGATAGGCTATCACATCTTAGGTATTAATCAGCATAAGAACATCTGTTATAATTATTGATATGTTTACTATTTGGCAAATTTGGAAGTTTGGAAATACATGACATTAATGACCCCTGGGTTAGTACTGAATGTTGGATCAGATATTGTTTGGAAACTCCATTGCTTATTCAGTTCAGGGGCAAAGAAGAGCACTTTTGTTCACAAGAGCACAGAAGCCTTGAAGTATAATACACCTTCTGATTCCAAGGGAGCAGGTACTCTAAGGAGCAGTATTAATTTTGGTCCCAATGGAGCAGGGACCCTGAGAAGTAATATCAGTTACAGTCTCTGCATAAAGATCAGATCATAAACAAAGAGAGCAAATATACAACAAAAATAAAATTAGTCTTTGTTATAGAGCAACTACTCTAACTATAACACCTAAGTAAATATTCACTTCCATAAAATAATTTCACTTTACTACACCTATATTTTATATGAGCAAAAAGACCATTGGACTAGGAGTAAGGATGCCTCAGTTTTACTATTGGATTTTCTATGGAAATACTGTGTGACTTTAGATAAGCCAATTCACTACATAGGCTTCAACAGGTCATATCACATAAAATACTATACCACTTAGCTCTAAACTCTAGTTTTAGAAATATACTACCTATTTCCTTACAAAGTTATAAAAGATTCAAAATGCAGAAGTAATTTTAATAGATTAGACTTAGAGAAAGCTTGTTTTATTTATTTGAATTGAAATATATATATGTATATGTGGAGAGAGAGAGAGAGAAAGAGAGAGAGAGAGAGAGACAGAGACAGAGACAGAGACAGACACAGAGACAGACACAGAGAGAGAGAGAGAGATCAGGGAGAAATGTTTCATGAGCCAATACTTGATTAAAGAATCATCATCCCAAAAATTTCATTAAATATAGTAATACAGTAAAGCATTTCAAGCTTCCAAACCTCCAGAATTCTCTCTAAAAATAATGATGAGACAAAGCCTAAAGTTTGAGAAAGTGCATCCCCACTCAGTGATGGGACTCTCATTAAAATAAAACCAAAAGTCATGAAATAGGCTGTTAAATGAGCAAGCAACAACAACAAAAATGTCATAAACCCACTATTGTAAGGAAAATCAAGAAATAAATGAAAAAGACAATGAAGAAAACTAGTTACAAGCAAAGACTCAAAGAAAAATGTGAATTGTGTACAAAATCAGTAAGATTTCCTAGAAGTATTAACAATTTCAAAATCAAATACGTAGAAGAAAAAGATAAAGAAAGAGGAAAATTATTGTCCACAATGACATCACTTGTAACATAATCCAGCATACACTGGATTGAAGTCAGGTAAAGTTGCATAATGTTGTCATGGTCACTTTTTCTTCCAGAGCCATTAAAGTCCAGTGGCAAGACAAAAGTCAACATGACTGATGATACCATGTTCATGGCAATTGGAATAAATTATTCTCATCTGCTTCTTTCACTGGGAGAAGCTTAGACAGCCTCCTTACAGATGGATTTCAGCAATGCAGGTTACATTCAAACTGGTTTAGCCTATCCACCACATACTACAGCTTCTTGGAGTCACAAGAAAGAGTTTGTTGGTACCAAATGAGGAAAACAGTCCTGAACAGGACTCATCAAGCCTTTCACCTGAGGCACTAGTCTTCCCAAATGCCCCAATGCACTATAGCTACCATGGTAGAGGAGGGGAAGGTTTGGAATATATCACATCACATAAAATAAAAGATATAGGATTAAGACAAAGAATACCCTTCCCAGAAAAATGAGTATAATCTTTCAAAGGGAAAACAAATATTTCTTGAAAAAAGACTTTCAGGTATTCTTGATGAAAAGACCAGAGTTTAATAGAGAATTGTCTTTCAAATACATCTCAAGAAAAGCATAAAAAGGCAAACATAAAGAGAAATCACAAAGGTCTCAAAAAAGTTGAAACTATTTACATACCTATATGGGAAGATGATGAATGTAACTTTTATGCATTTTGTCCTTATTGGGCAATTAAAAGGTTTCTATTTAGAGAGTGACATGAGAATTAGTTAAATAAGGGAGGAAGATAGAAAAAAAAACTATTTCACTTAAAAGATAGGCACATCTTTTTTTTATTATTTTTGTATTAGAAATTAGAGAATTTAATCATAAAAGACAAAAAGATCCTGATAGGGGTTATAAACACTAAATGATCACTCTTGTGAAAATATCAATAATATGGAAGTATTTCTTGACCAATGACACATGTAAAACCCAGTAGAATTGTACATCAGCTATGAGAAGGGGTTCAGGGAAGAGGAGGAAAAAAGCATGATTTTTGTAATCCTGGAAAAATACTTTAAATTAATTAATTAAATAAAAAGATGTGCACAAGGAACAGCTTTTATGGTGATGGGAGAATTGAGAGGAGGGAGACAATAATTCAACCTCATTCTCATCTAAATTTGTTCAAAGAATAGAATATGCGTGTATATGTGAGTGTGTATGTGTGTGTATAATTTTGCATAGAAATCTATCCTATGCAACAGAGAAATAGTAGGAAAATGGCATAAGACAAAAGGTGGATGGGGGTGAAATTGATAAAAATCAAGGGCATAAAAAAAAGGAAAGCAATGGTCAGAAGCAAACAGACTTACAATAAAGGACAGGATAAAAAGAGAGATAAATAAAAGAAAACTGGATGGATGAAAATGCACAGATAGTAATTATAACTGTTTAAGCCAATGTAATTTATTAATCCACAAAACAAGTGAAGAGTGTACTGGATTAGAAACCACACTCCACAATACTGTTTTTATAGGAATATACTTGAATCAGAAAAACACAAAATAAAAATAGGAAGTTGCATAGTTAAAAAAAAAAAAACAGTGGTAGCAATTGGATGAAAAACAAGAAAAAAAATAGACCTAATTAAAAGAGAGAAGCAGGGAAACTGGAATCACACCAAAAGTTACCATAATGAAGTAATAAATTAGTAGTATTAACATATATTCACCCAATGGTATAGCATCTAGTCATAGAGGAAAAGTTAAAGGAGTTATAAGAGAAAATAGCAAAACTATACTAATAGTTTTCCCTTCCCAGAAGTAAAAAATCTAGTCATAAACTAATCAAGAAAGAAGTTCTGCTGATTAGTGGGGTTTTGTAAAATTTGTATAAAAATGGAGAAAATTGAATGGGAAGAGAAAAAACATATATACCTTTTTTCTCATCTCTACATGGTATTTTCCCCAAAGATGACCATATATCAGGGCATTAGAAACTCACAACAAAATGCAGAAAGCAGAAATATTAATTGAACCCTTTTCTAAAAATAATGCAATAAATTACAGTCAATAAATGTTTGTCAAAGCATATTAGAGAGTCTAATCCTAAAAGGGAAAAAGATCCTGATAGGCAAAAGAATGAAACATATAAATAATCAATTGGTTCATTAAAGAGAATGACAAAAGTGATAAACATAAGAAATCTATGACATGCTGCAAAAGCAGTATTTAGGGCAAAATTTATATCTATAAATATGTACATCCATAAAAAAGAGAAAGAACAGATTAAGGAATTCTACATACAACAAAAAAAATCTTCAAAAAAGAACAAATTAAAAATTTCCAAATAACACCAAAATGAAAATCAGAAGAGATTAATAAATTTGAAATAAAAAAGCTCTTGTGAAATACTTTTCACACAAAATCTAAACAATTGGAAGAATGTTAATTGATCCTGGGAAGATTGAGTCAATGCAATAAAAATGAAAATTTCACCAGGTAAATAACTTTTTTTTCAGTTATATTAATTAAATTTCCAAAGGATTTTTTTAGAGCTAGCAAAAGACAAAATTCTTCTAAGATAACAAAAAACCATGAGTATCATTGAATCAATTTTAAAAAATTGAAGAAAGGTAGTCTTTCAATTCCATATTCCCAACTATTTTACAAAGTGATAAACATCAAAACATTCCAATAATAGGTAAGAAATAAAGTGATGGATAATTGGAATAGCTTAGTTACATGAGACATAGTGGTAAAGTACCCTAGTAACCTACTGTTTGATAAGTGGAAAGTTCTAAGCTTTTGTTTTAAAAATTCACCATCTGAAAAAAATTGCTGAAGAACTAGAATTCAATTTGGTAGAAGACTTTCATAGGAGAGATATTTGGCAGAGACTATCATCTCTTTCCAAATACCAAAATAAAGTGAAAATTGATGAATGATTTAGACATCACAGGTATTTGTATTATATGTAAATTAGAGAAGCATGGGAAAAAGTATCCTGTAGGATCTATGGTTTAGCAAAGAGTTTATGACCAAGCAAGAGAAAGAATAACATGAAGTAAAATGGATAATTTTTATTACATTAAATCCAAAATCTTTGACAAATAAAATTATATCAGACAAAATTAGGAGGAAAACAGTAAAGTGAAGAAAATTATGGCAAAAATCTTTTATGCAGGCCAAATTTTGCAAATATGTAGGGTAAGGAGACAAATTTATATAAAAATAAATTAAAAGATGAGCTATCTTCCCTTTGATAATTGATTAAAGTACACGAACAGACAGTAAGTAATAAGAATAAAGAATTTCCCTGATAAATAGGAAAAGGAGGAGGAGCAGGAGCAGGAGCAGGACAAGGAGGAGCAAAATAAGAACAAGAAGAGCAGGGAAAAGAACAATAAAGGGGAATGAGGGAGAAGGAAGGAAGAAAATGAGGGAGGAATAAAAGAAAGAAGAAAGAGAGAGAGGGAGAAAAGAAGGAAAGAAAATAAAGCAAAGAAAGAGGGAAAAGGAGAAGAAATAAGGGAAAAGGAAAAGTTTCTATCATAATTCATGCCAAATCAGTGCAATTTAATTTTATCAACTCCTATTTTCAAAGCATCTAGATGGCAGAGTGGACAGAATACTGGTCCCATACTGAGGAGAACTTGAGTTCAATTTGACTTCACACATTTACTGTTTGACCCTTGGGCAAGCCTTAGTTTCCTTATATGTAAAATGAATTAGAAAAGGAAATGCAAACCACTCTGTTACCTCTGCCAAGAAAAAAACCTCAAATGGGCTCATGAAGAGTTGGAGAAGATTGAAAAATGATTAAACAATAACAAAATATGCAGAGCACTAGCTTAACATTAGAGGAATATAAATAATTTTATGATTGATGTCCTTGTGGAATTTATAATTTAATAATAAGGTAACATAGGTCTATAAATAACTATTATACAAAGAAGGTTAGAATAAGTTCATAAAAGAAGCACAATCAAAATGTTACAAAAACTCAGGGAAGGGCAAGATCATTCTCTTAAGAATCTAGGTTACTACAGAGAGTGATTTATTTAGTACCAGTGAGTCATATTTTGCTCTGGTGAAGTAGCCTCATTTTATTATTAGTTTAATGAATAGAGTTGAGAATTTTTTGGTAGAGGATGTGATAAATAATCACACATGTGCTGAGATTTTGCTAGACAACTCATTCAATGGATGTACATGCTAGGTAATTATTCTTACAGTGTGAGGTCTAAATAATATATCATAAAGCTGAAAATGAAGCCTATATCTTCAAAGTAGGACAAAACAGAATTGCTGCTTTTTAAAAATATCTGGGGAATCTTATTAGCTTTAAGTTATGGTAAATACTGTTCAATGTTAATAAAAATGACCTTTTTACCCTCTCCAATGTGACAGAGGTACTTTGGGGACATGATTAGTATATCTTTGCAGAGACTGACTTTTATCAATTCATTAATTCCTTTCAGTTCCTGAGAATGATATATAAGAGAGAGCATTTTATCATGGTTAGGGCATCATTTCTTCTCCTTGAAGACCTCTATGATTCACTGGGAAAATATAGAATTCATATAAGAAAAAACCTCATTGAATTCTATTGGGAAATAATTCTTCTCTTTGCCCTTTTAATTAATGATTTAATAGACTCTTACTATTAAACAAAAATTTAATGCTCAAATTCTCCTATAATAATAGCAGCAAGATTTTGAAGTTCTAGAGTAGCTTATCACAATAAGGAAACTTCAGAAAAAAAACAAAAGCACTACTTTTTAAAAAAGCTATATGAGGTAAAGGAGAAGGACCAAAGAAGCAATGTCTGCTGCTTGGAGGGATGGGATAATGATAACTAATGATGATAGAAAGCAGGGTTGTTTGATTCTTATTTTTCTTAATTTTCTCTGTCAAAAAGGATGCTCCTGAAAAAGAAAAGAAAAAGAGCAAATATTTCTAATACAGGATGGATTCTGAAGATCAATAAAGAAATAGGAAGATAGAACTAACTGTCCTTGATAAGTTCCAGTCACCTGATTCAGAAACATAAATCACTTGGTACTAAAAGAACTGGAAAAAAGTTCTGTTTTGTTAATGAACTTTGAAAGATCATGGAAATAAGAAAAATATCTAAAAATATGAACAGATATCCTGAGGGTCAAAATAGGAAAGTGTACATAGTCTACAAAATATAGAGCAGTGAACTTGACTTAAATTAGTGACAAATTCTAGAATATATCCTTAGCAAATGGTTAATGAGCATCTAGAAAATGAAGCAGAGTTAATAATTAACATGGCTTCACAAGAATAGGTCATTCTGGGGCAGAGTCAACATGGCAGCATGGTAGCAGCGACATCCTAACCCTGCTCTGAATTTCCTTCCAAACTGATCATTACAAAGCATCTCAAAAGGACAGACATCAAAGTAGTATGAATAAAGGGGCTCTTCCACTGGATACAGTGGAATTTGGAGAATTTCCATGTTTTAAGGGGGCAAAATGGTTCAAAGAAAAGCACTGGCTGACCACCCCTCCCTCCCACCAGATGCAGAACTAGGACAATGGCTGAATTGTCGCGGGCTGGCTACACTAAATAGGCTACACTAAAAAGGCTACACAGACCTACTCCTGGAGGCTTCAGGCCCTGGCAGTGAGATTTGAAGCTTAATAGCACCAGACTACCTCCATAGCAGCAGAGACAGCATCCCAGAGGGGTTGTAGCAGCAGGGGCAGGGAAGCTAGCTTCAGGGACAAACACTGTAAAGCTGAAATCCCAGGCCCTGGAGGTGAGGTTCAGAGCTCCAGAGCACTGGCCTCACCTGGCAGCAGGTGGCAGCAGCAGCAGTAACAACAGGAAGTCATAGCAGCAGCGGTAGCAGCAGCAGCAGCATTAGGAACAGCAACTACCAAAATACTTTTTTTTATAGAAGTAGAAAAAAGTTATAACAAAGTTCATCTGAAAGAACAAAAGATCAAGAATTTTTATCAAGGGAATTAATGAAAAAGAATGTGACTGATGGCTGTCTAGCAGTACCACATCTTCAACTGTGCTTTAAGGCAGTGGTCATCAAAACAAATTATAATGGCTAAGAGATAGAAGGGGGAACAATTTAATAGATTAGGGGTAAATGACCTCAGTAAGCTAGTGTTTGATTAACCTAAATATCCCAGCTTTTGGGATAAGAATGCACTATTTGATAAAAACTGCTGGGAAAATTGGAAGACAGTATGGGAGAGATTAGGTTTGGATCAACATCTCACTCCTTACACCAAGATAAACTGGGAATGGGCGAATGACTTGAATATAAAGAAGGAAACCATAAGTAAATTAGGTGAACATAGACTAGTTTACCTGACAGATATATGGGAAAGAAAATAATTAAAACCAAGCAAGAGATGGAGGATATTACAAAATATAAAATGAAGAGTTTTGATTCTATTAAATTAAAAAGTTTCTGTATTAACAAAACCAATGCAACCAAAACTAGAAAAGAAGCAACACACCAGGGAAAAATTATAACAAAAGTCTAATTTCTCAAATTTATAAGAAACCAAGTCAAATGCACAAGAAATCAAGTGATTCCACAATTGACAAATGGTCAAGGGATATGAATAGATAATTTTCAGATGAAGAAATCAAAACTATCAATATTCATGTGAAGAAAATGTTTTAAATCCCTCTTAATCAGAGAAATGCAAATCAAAACAACTCTGAGGTACCACCTAACAACTACTAGATTGGCCAATATGTCAGTAATGGAAAATAATAAATGTTGGAGGGGATGTGGCAAAATTGGGACATTAATGCATTATGGGTGGAGTTGTGGATTAATCTAACCATTCTGGAAAGTAATTTGGAATTATGACCAAAGGGCTATGAAAGAATCCCTACCCTTTGATCCAGCAATACCACCACTAGATTTGTACTTCAAATAGATAATAAAAAAGGACTGTACAAAAATATTCATAGCCACACTCAAAAAAATTAGAAAATGAGGGGGTATCCCTTGATTGGGGAGTAGCCAAACAAATTATGATATATGATGGTGATGAAATACTATTGTGCTGTAAGGAATGAAGAACTGGAGGATTTCTACATGAACTGGAAGAACCTCCATGAACTGATTTCAAGTGAAATGAACAGAACCAAGTGATCATTGTACATAGACAGTGAAACATTGTGGAATGATCCAATGTAATGGACTTGCATTCAGTTCTGGGAGTCACATTTTAGGAAAGGTAATTGATAAATTAATCAGAGGATGGTAACCAGGATGGTGAAGGACATTAAATGTATGTGGCACAGATCAGGTTTGCTGCATAGGGAGTTCTTTTTAAGGTATAGTGTCTGAAGTCACCTCTGCCACTGAAATTCTGTGATTCACAACTTTTCAGACCTTCTTTCTAAACCTCAAACAAAATATTTTGTGAATGAAGTGGAAACATAAAGATGTTTTAATGGGCATCAAGTAAAATCCTAATGAGGCTGAACATTTTTCCAAATTATTGTTAACTATCTTCCACCCACTTCCATTCTGCACCTCTGTTTGGTTTTAATTCCATCTAACAAGCTGTGCCAGTATAAATTCATCACTTCTCATTGCCATGTTGATAACTCTTGGACACTCAGACACTTTCTCACTTCTTTTAATTCTCTTCTGATCAGAAGGACAGGTTTTATTATTTATCTATTTTAGGTTAATTGCATTCAGAAGTTTATTATAAAAAAAGATTATCATTTTCCTCTGTGCAGGTTCTGGTTAAAATGGAGATTACCTCTGAAAATGTAATTCATAAGTGAATATTGAGGAATAGTGATTTAAAAATCAGCCACATGTTAAAGATTTATTCTTCATTGCACTTCCATGAGGCATTGCAGATTTTGTGTTCCTGGTTTCGAAAACATGGCAAATGGAACAAATAGAATCACAGAGTAGACAGACAAGCTCCTAGATGTTTGTATTATAATGGAATTGTTAATTTTTAAGTAAAGGGTTCAGACTTTCAGTATTGAGAGGGGTAAAGAGAGGAGACCCCCTCTTCTCAAAGCGGGATTCAGGGGAGACAGCTGATGTTTAAGATTGGCTCAGAGAGAAGAGAGGGGATTTAAAGATTTTTCCCCTTCTGCCTTCCCTCCTTAGCTAAAGCTGCTCTCCTCAATTCACTCTTGTCCCTCTTGTCCCCTGTCCACTACTCAAGACCAAAGGGTCTACCCTTGATCTGTTCACTCACTCAGCTTGGGGAACAGATAACTTTTAATGTCAACTCAATCAGGTAATACAAAAGGAATAATGGGCAGGGAAGAATGGGAAAGGAATGTGGGGAAAAGTGGTCCCTGTCTCTATCTAAACCCTTTTCCTCCCTTCTTGAGTTTGGGGGGAACTCAGGCCTTGGCAACCTGGGCCCCCTGAGAGAATGTCAGGTCGACTCACCCCTGGGCAACAGGACCTGAGCTATAGTCTGCTTAGGTTTCTCTTCTGAAAGTCCCTTCAATTGGGAGTTGTTGGGGGGAAAGATTTTCAGTTACCAGCAGGAAAAGTGGGTAACCCTGAGGAGAAATTTTTTTTCCACCATCTCCCTTTGGCTTCTCAAAACTTGGAGTGACCAACTCCTCTATCAGTCAGGATCTTCTCCTCCTCCAGATTCCAAGCCCTTGGGGCCCCTCCCCTGTTGAGGTGATCAATTTCACACACTCTTCAGCCTGGCACTTTTTCTTTAGTGCCAAACTCTGTCACATGTTTTAATATTTGCTATCTGCATATTTTTTCCTCATGAGAAAATTTTAAAAGAATCTTAGAAATGGTATCTTTTGTAAGATAAAAAATGCCTTGGTCATTTGTCAAATCTAAAACTGTCTCTATACACATGTTATGAAGAAAGGGTAATAGTGACATTTATATAGGTAATTATATAAGGTCCTAATAATGTACTTTTATATTATTTATTCATTTATATTTTATATTATAAACTTCATATTTGTTTACATTATATTATCTATCAATATAATTATATATAATAATATAGAATTATATAAGGCCCTAATAATAGGACCTTAATTATCCCCAACAAACTTTCAACTTCCCACCTCCATTTGCCTATGTGGGTTTTGTAACTAACTAAACTTTTAAAATGTCAGTAGTGTCTATGATGATGATAACTAATATTTATATAACTTTGGAAACAAAATGTTTCCTTATTTATTATCAGATCAAATATTCTCTATTAAAAATGATGTTAGTTGCATTCTATGACTTAATATGGCAGATTTAAGGATGCTCAGCTCACCTAAACCCTAAACACACACACACACACACACACACACACACACACACATGCATCACCTCAAAACAAAGGCAAGCGGGAGTAATATGTCTAACTGGAGTAAGGAGAGAAAATAGCCTAGGGAACATCAGTGGGGAACTGGCAGAATTCAGACCACTCAAAAAATGTTCTTGCTCCATCAAAGAAAATAAAGCTACAGGAGGGGAGTGAGTACAGTCCAAGCCATTTGATATAGGTACAAAATGTGGAAAGGGCAGGATAGGGGACCACACAGCATGGATAGTGAAGGAAGAGGGCATCAAACCAATACACTCCCACATAGCAGTAACACATTTGAAGCACCAAAACAACAGCATGGGAAATAGGCCCAGTCTAAACCACTCCACACAGGTAGCAAAGGCAAAGCCTATAGCAACCTAAGTATTCCTATGTGGAAGTAAAGCACCTGAAGCAGAATGTAAAACCAGTCCATTTTAAGTAACTCTGGATTGGCAGGGAAGACAGAACAGAGAGGAGACAAATGCACTTCCACATGGCCTAATATAGTCAAGAGGCAGAGTTCCTGAGGTAGCAGAGGCCAAAGAAGGGGACCTGCTCAGCCCAAGTCACTTGTCAAGGGCAGGGAAGCAACAGAGTGAGAACTAATGCAGCCCACAAAACAGCAGGTGGACCAGTAACAAGGGGAGCTGAATGTTTCTGGACAAAATAGCTGCAAGCATACCAAGAGCAAGCCAATAGTGCCACTACCTCGATAGACATTAAAAATCACATTTGATAAAGGGCAGAAGAAAGGCTAAAAATTAATTGGAAATTAAATTATCCTAAAGAATGAACAGGTTAAAGCACAAACAATACATATAATTAATTTAATTAAATAAAATGACAATGAGGAGAAAACCAGTCAAAATTCATGGGTTACAGCCAATATGGTACTGAGAGGGAAATTTATATCTCTAAATGCTTACATCAATAAAATATAGATATGTCAGATGAATGAATTGGGCAAGCAACTAAAAAAATAAACTTGAAAAAGAATGAATTAAAAATGCTCAATTAAACATCACATTGGAAATCATGGAAATCTATGGAGAGATTTTATTAAATAAGGATGTAGTTTGATTAAAAATGAATAATATTTAATCTATTGGTTAACTCAATTAAAAATAAAAGAAGAAAATCAAATTATCAATATCAAAAATGAAAAAAAAAAGTTTTGCTCAACTATATGCCAATAAATCTGATAATCTAAATGAAAATATTACTTAGAAAAAAGTTAACTACCTAAATTAAAAATAGAGGAAGTAGAATATTTACATATCATATATCATTCATATACATACATATCATATCATACATACCTATTCCATAGCATCACATTTACATACACATAATATCATCATAATCAGCTTACTTCTCCATCCCCTTTCTGAGTAAATTCCTTCTATCATCTCTACTACTACGAGTAATTTTTGAGAATTACAGTAATCATCTTTCCATGTAGACATATAAATATTTTGACCTTAATGAGTCCCTTAAATTCTCTCTTTCATATTTACCTTTTTGGACATCTCTTGTGTCTCATGTTTGGACTTCAAATTTTTTGTTTAATTCTGGATTATTTCTCAGAAATCCTTGAAAATGTTCTATATTATTGAGTGTCCATTTTTTCCCTGAAAAAAAAATACTCAGTTTTGTTAGATAGGACTCTGGGTTCTACACCCAAATCTTTCACCTTCCTGAATATCATTTTCAATGCCTTTTGATTCTTTACTGTAGAAGCCACTAGGTTCTATGTGATCCTGATTGTAGTTCCATGATATTTCAATTGCTTCTTTCTGGCTGCTTGAAATATTTTCATATTGGCTGGGTGGGTCTTGAATTTAGTCATTATATTCCTAGAGGTTGTCATTTGAGGATTTCTTTCCAGAGGTGATTTGTGAATTCTTTCAAGTTGAATTTTATTTTCTCATTTGAGAATATCTTGGCAGTTATCTTTAATAATTTCTTGTCATATGATGTCCAAGTTTTTTTTTTTCTTCATTCATATTAGGCTTTCAGGTAGCCTAATGATTCTCAACTTGTCTCTCCTAGATCTATTTTCTATGTCAGTTGCTTTTTTCAATAATATATTTCATATTCTCCTCTATTTTTTCACTCCTTTTGATTCTGCTTTATTATTTCTTGATTTCTCATGAAATCATTAGTTTCTAGATGGTCAATTCTGATTTTTTAAGATCTGGTTTTACTCTGTCAGTTTTTGGTTCTTTTTCAATTGTCCCATTTCTTCTTATACCACATTTATTTCTTCTTGTACTACTTTCTTTTCCTTTCCCCAGTTTTCCTCTGCCTCTTTTTAATTGGTTTTTGAAGTCTTTTTTGAGGTCTTCCAGAATCTATGTCCAATCCATATTTTTCTTTTGGGCTTTGTGTGTATTTCCTTTGCTTTCACTGCCCCCTTCTGTTTCTGCACCTTGCTCTTTGTTTCCATAAAAATTCTTTAAATTTCAGTTCATTTTTGTTGTTTGCTCATTTTTGCTATCTAATTATATGGAGCCTCTGTTTTTCTGAGAAGTTGATGTACCCTTTTACATGTCAGTCCTTCCTTAATATTATTCTCAGCTTATTGTATGGGTTTTTACCAGTTTAGTTTCAGTTCTTGGACGATGATGTGATCGTTTTAGGGAAAGAGCTTAAAAGCCCCCTCCCCCAATGATTCAATTGACCCTTCACATGCTGATAGCTAAAGACTTGTCTCAGGTTTGGGCTTGAGCTTTTGACCTCACTCTGAACTTGAACAGGTCAGGGGCTGATCAAATTCTAGCCCTAGGCTTAGGATCAAGGTTTTGGTCTCACTGTATACTTGATCCAATCAGACCCACATTTGACTGCCCTGTTTTGAAACTCTTTCCTTAGTTTTGGGCAAAAAGATCCAAGGGGCTCCTCCTGTGGACTGTGTCCTCACCCCAAACTATAAACTATCTCCTCATCCCAAACCCAGATTGGAATTTGCTCAGCCCTCACTTGGATCAGCCCACTTCAGCCCATACTGTCCTGGACTGGGAATCTGGAATTCTCCACAGGTTTTTGGACTTCAATCACAAGGGGTATGGGTTGGCTTGGATCACTATTTGCCCAGGCAGGATCTTGGGATCTGAATGTTTACTTGGACTCAGGTTTAGAATCTGACAACAGTTGTGGTATGTGGGAATGTGTGGTTTGGTCTTCCCTCCTTGCTATAGCCCCTTGCTGGCTCTGCTCTCTTCTCATCCCAGTGCCCCAGATATTCTCCTCCTACCTTTTGGGTTTTTTCTTTTCTTGAAAGTTGTTTCACTCTGTCTCCTTGTTGGTGCTTTCACTCATGTATTCCTTTTGTGGAAATATTTTATTTATGGTTGGAGAGGATTTTCATGGTGACACAGAGCTATTCTAGTTTACTCTGCCCCAACAAGACTAAAATAGAATATTTAAACATCCCCATGGTATAAAAATAAATTAAACAAATCATCAAAGACCTCCATAAGAAAAAAAACCCTCAGGACTAGATAAATTCACAAGTGAATTCAACCAATCAAAGAACAACTAATTCTGAAAATCTATAAACTATTTGGAGAAAATAGAAGAGAAAATCTTTCAAACTCTTTTTATGACGTAAATATGTTATTGATATGTAAGTCAAGAAGAGATAAAATCAGAGAAAGAAAACTACAGACAAATCTCCCTAATGAACATTGATAAAAAATTAAAATACTAGCAAGAACATCATGACATTATCCACAAAGATAATACACCATGATGAGGTGCTTTTTGGGAAAAAAAAAACATCAGCATAATTGATCATATTAATTTTTTAAAATACAGAAATCATACAGTTATTTCAATATAAACAGAAAAAGTATTTGGCAAAATGCAACATTCATTCCTTATTAAAAAACATTGAAATAATGGATCCCTCTTTAAAAAATAAGAGAAATCTATCTAAAATCATCAGTAAGCATTATGTATAATGGGGATAAACTAAAACACTTCCTAATAAGATTAGGCTTAAAGTAACAATGCCCATTAACTCACTGCTATTAAATATTATACTAGATATACCAGCAATGACAATAAGAATTAAAAAAGAAAATTGAAGGAATCAGGGTAGATAATGAGGAAACAATGTTATCACTCTTTGCAAATGACATGATGATATACCAAGAGAATCCTAGAAAATCAATCAAAAAACTAAGAAATAATTTTCAATTTTAGCATATAGAGTCATAAGGGAATACTATTGTGCCATAAGAAATGACAAACAGGATGAATTCAGAAAAACCTGAAAAGACTTATATGAACTGATACAAAGTACAGTGAGCAGAACCAGGAGAACTATGTATACAACAACAGAAATAATATACAATTATCAACTGTGAAGCACTAAACTATTATCAGCAAAGCATGATCCCAAGATAGCCACTAGGGACCCATGATGATAAATGATAAATGATAAAAGCCAAAGAAGGAACTGTTAGAGTCTGGTTGCAGAAAAAATAAGCAGTCTTCCACTTTATTTCCTCCATGAGTTTTTTATTGCATGTCTGATAAATTTCTTCTGTCAGAGTATGAGCAATTTGGAAATATGTATTTCAGGAAAGGACTGTTATAATCTGAATCCTAAAATGCCAGAAAACCATTGTCAAAAATTGTCTCTACATGTATCTGAAGAAATAAATCTTAAAATAATGCATTTTTTGTTTGATGAATATTCATTATTGTAAAGATTCAGGTTAAATTTCCTCTAGAAGATCCTTGATAAGTGTTAGATTGACAATTATCTAATCTAAGAATAATTCTATAGGAAGAAAATACACATTGATTATTTAATTTGGTCTATAATATTATACTTTCTATAAGAACAGATTCTTAAAGTGAAATCAATGTATAAAATATAGGCTTCCATGGACTCTGATGGAGGAAAAATACTATTTTACTAACAATTGAAATTTAATATTTCTTTCAATTACTATTTCTTGCATCATGATGGGTTTCACTTAGACAGCCAAAGGGTTTCATCACACACAAATACACATATACATATGAACACAGACATTCACAAGATTAAGAAAACCTCCTCTTAGAGGAAAGGCTAGAAGAGAGAAAGATTATGGGAGAGAAGAGATACTTCCAATAAGGAAATTACAATCCAGTTGAGTAACATGGTGAAATCACCTTATATCTCTGATCAGAAATCTTATCCAATTTTGAGTGTTAGTCTTTTTTGCAAAGTGGTTCCTATTCTAAACTTATGATTGGTATCATCATTTCCATTAATTTTAGTTTTCAGTTCAACTTTATTTTGATGTGCAGTGGACAGTGTTGGATCCAAGGCAAGAAAAATCTGAGTCCAAAACCAGCTTCAAGTGCTTCTGACTGTGTATACTAAAGCAAGTCACTTCACTTCTGACTGCCTTAGCTTTCTTAACCATAGAATGAGGATAATAATAACTCCTGACTCAGGGTTGTTGTGGGAAGCAAATAAGATCACATTTGTAAAGCACTTAGCACAAGATTTTGTGTATATTTGTCTAGGTAATCCATTCTTGTTGTGTCTTCTTATTGTTTCTTTCCCTGAGAATTATGTGACTACACTGAAGACCTAAAAAAACAGATTTTTCAAGCTTAGCAATTATTTTGAGTTTCAAGATGCTAGGATCCTCTGTTGGTGTCCGCTATCCCTCATGGCATGCATCTATAGCTTCTACAATGCTTCTCAGAAGGCAGGAGAATAAGCTTAAGTTATGCCCCAATATGCCACAAGATAAGGACTTTAACTGAGTCATTTAGACAATTTCAATGTGGGATCAAAGTCAAATATCCATTTAGAAATTGTTCAAATTTCTTTGTCTTTCACTATTTTGCAGGTCAATCTCTTAGGAAATATGTTATGGCTTACTGTATTGTATTTTAAGTAATTTTTAGGGTTGCTTATGAGTCTTATTGTAGAGGAAATAGAGCATCTCATCCCAAACAATAGAAGTGGGAGTTACAGTCACATAATTGGATTACAAGGATGAGGCTGTTCAATGAGTATAAACAAATGAATTTCTCCTGAGAGAATCATGTTCAAGTAAGTTAAAATTAACTGAAGTAGAGAGGTTGAATGAGGTGTTTAAGCCATAGTAGATTCCTTTAACCCCAACTCATCCACAAAGCATTAAATGTGTAGGGCATCTGTGTAGGAGCTGGGAAAAACAGTGATGAAATACACAGAAAGATAGACACACACACACACACACACACACAAGTATCATGTCTTATTTTCCATCCCCTATTAGTGATTAAAATAGTTTGCATGCCTGATTCTTTTTTAAAAAGTAATTTGTTCATATTTTTGTAACTATGTTACCTGGGGGGGAAAGTGAGGTGAGGTGTATATAAAAATAATAGCTGTTGGTGGTTTGTTTTTTTTTGTCTTTTTTATGTATTTGGTAAAATATATTTTTCTCAGGCCCTGAAGTTTCAGAATGGGAGACTTTCTTAAGGGCTACTAAGATACAGTTCAGTTGTTTTTTTAAAGAACTATCCTGTGATGCTCCCAAGCCAAACCTTAAACCTTGAACTTGAATTTCACTTACATTTCCTATAGACAAGAAGTGGAGCAATGATGCTACCAGTGTTGTGAGTGGTGTTCAAAAATGTTAAGTTCTGACCCTTTTAATTAAAGTGTGTGTGTTTGTGCATGTGTGTATGCATGAGCATTGCAGCTGTAGGGAAGTTAAGAAACGTCCTTTCATTATAGGCTTCCTGGTCTCATCCTCCTTCCATATTCTAGCTCTCACAGAAACTTGGTTTCCCCTAATGGCATCACATTCTTGCTGATCCCTTCCAGAATTATCTATACTTTCTCTCATAACTTTTGTCATACTGATCCTAGAGAGGGAGTTAAAACACTTTCTATGATTGCTTAGCAAGTTCTCTCCTTTCAGAAGTACTTTATTCAAATTTCTCATGAAAGAAGTTTAGTATCTGGCTCAGAGTTTCCCACAATAACACTTCAACTCAGGATTTAGAGAACGTCAATAAATATGTTGATAACCCTTCAAATTTTCTCAAAATGCATTCTGATTCCTCACTTCCCATATTCTTCCACTCTTCTTTAGTTACACAAGGGATGGCCATGCTATTCATTTCTCCATTGTCCAGATGCATTCCATTTCCTTCATCACAAATTCTGGATATCTTTTGATTGATCAAAACCTCATATTATTTTATATGCACTTTGCTCCTATATTTTGTCCTTATTGGGGTCCAGATTATTACCTCTCTTCTAATATTCCCAGCTAGTCTTAGAATTTAAAGTTAACTGATTTAACTTCATCCTCTTTTTAACTTTAGAATTCCTTGGCCTCTTTTCTAGCAATGCTTATACCTTGCCAAACTCAAAATTTTGACAACTCCAACATGCCTCCTCTACTTCTATTCCACTGCTGCTGAATGTTGCTAGATACAATCATACAAGCATACAAACAAACAAGACAAATTTCTGCTATTTAGTCTCAAGGCAATACCTTTACAGTAATTGGTTCTTTACCTTATAAGCTACAAAGACTGTTCCAAGATTTCTTTGTCTAAAGCCTTTCCTACCAACCCTGAAAATGAGAATGCGAGGTCTTCTCCTAAAACTTTAATAAGGAAATCAAGAGCAGGCTCCATAAACTTCCTTTCTCCTCTTTCATATACCTAAAATGCTTGACAAGAAATAAGCAAAGAAGGAATTCTTCCAAATTCCTTTTACAACACAAATATGGTACTGATTCCAAAGCCACATAGATCAAAAACAGAGAAAAAAAACTATAGAGCAATTTAATAATGAATACAGATGCAAAAATCTTAAATAAGATACTAGCAAAAAGACTCTAGCAAGTCATCATGAGGGTTATTCACTATGATCAGGTGGGATTTATACCCGGAATGCAAGGATGATTCAATATTAGGAAAACTATTCACATAATTGACCATATCAACAAGTAAACTGACAAAAATCCCATGATTATCTCAATAGATATAGAAAAAGCTTTTGACAAAATACAATACTCATTCCTATTGAAAACACTAGAAAGTATAGGATTAGAAGGGGCTTTCCTAAAAATAATAAACAGTATATATCTAAAACCATCAGCAAACATCATCTGCAATGGGGATAAACTAGAAGCCTTCCCAATAAGATCAGGAGTGAAACAAGGATGCCCATTATCATCTCTTATTATTTAACATTTTACTAGAAACACTAGCAGTAGCAATTAGGGAAGAAAAACAAACTGAAGGTAATAAAATAGGCAATGAAGATCAAGCTATCACTCTGCAGATGACATGATGGTCTACCTAAAGAATCCTAGAGAATCTACTAAGAAGCTAGTGGAAATAATCAACAACTTTAGCAAAGTTGCAGGATACAAAATAAACCCACATAAGTCATCAGCATTTCTATTTATCTCCAACACATCTCAGCAGCAGGAATTAGAAAGAGAAATTCCATTTAAAATCACCCTAGACTATATAAAATATGTAGGAGTCTATCTGTCAAGATAAAGACAGGAATTATACAAACACAACTACAAAACACTTTCCACTCAATTAAAACTAGATCTAAACAATTGGAAAAATGTTAATTGCTCAGGGGTATGACAAGCTAACATAATAAAAATGACCATCCTACCCAAATTAATTTACTTATTTAGTGCTATACCTATCAAACTACCAAGAATTATTTTTACTGAATTATAAAAAAAAACTATAACAAAGTTCATTTGTAAGAACAAAAGACCAATAATATGAAGGGAAATAATGGAAAAAAATAAAATGAAGGGAAATAATGAAAAAAAGGAAGGTGACCTAGCAGTACTAGATCTTAAACTGTACTATAAAGTGGTGGTCATCAAAATAATATGGTACTGGCTAAGAAACAGAAGGGAGGATTAGTGGTATAAGCTTGAGGTAAGTCACCTCAGCAAGATAATCTATGATAAACCCAAAGATCCCTGATTTTGGTACAAAAATCCACTATTTCACAAAAACTGCTGGGAAAATTGGAAAACAGTATAGGAGAGATTGGGTTTAAATCATCATCTCACACCCTACATCAAGATAAATTCAGAATGGGTGAATGACTTGAATATAAAGAAGGAATTTTTTAAATAATCTAAGTGAACTCAGAATAGTATACTTGTCAAATATTTGGGAAAGGAAAGATTTAAGACCAAGAAAGAATTAGAAAAAATTACAAAATGTTAAATCAATAATTGTGATTACATTAAATTAAAAGGTTTTGTACAAATAAAACCAATGCAAACAAAATTAAAAAGGAAGCAACAAATTGGGAAAAAAATTCTAACAACAACTGTGACAAACATCTAATTACTCATATTTATAGGGAGCTAAATCAATTGTGCAAAAAAAAAATTAAACCATTCCCCAATTGATAAATCGGCAAGGGACATAAATAGGCAATTTTCAGATGAAGAAATCAAAACTATCAATAAGCACATAAAAAAGTGTTTTAAATCTCTTATGATTACAGAGATGCATATCAGAACAACTCTGATGTATCACCTCACACCTGGCAGATTGGCTAACATGACAGCAAAGGAAAGTAATGAATTCTGGAGGGGATATGACAAAGTTGGGATATTAATTCATTGCTGGTGGAGTTGTGAATTGATTCAACCATTCTGAATGGCAATTTAGAACTACACCCAAAGGACTTTAAAATACTGTCTGCCCCTTGATCCAGCCATACCACTGCTGGGTTTATATTCCAAAGAGATTATATGGAAAAATACTTATACAAAAATATTTATAGCCATGTTCTTTGTGGTGGCAAGAAATTGGAAAATGAGGGGATGCCCTTCAATTGGGGAATGACTAAACAAATTTTGGTATCCATTAGGGATGGAATACTATTGTGCTCAAAGAAATAATGAACTGGAGGAATTCCCTGTAAACTGGAAAAACCTCCAGGAATTGATGCAGAGTAAAAGGAGCAGAACTAAGAGAACATTATACACAGAGACGGATGCACTGTGGTACAATCAAATGTAATGAACTTCACTACTAACAGCAATGCTATCTACATCCAGAGAAAGAACTGTGGGAGTAGAAACACAGAAGAAAAACAATTGATTGATCACATGGGTTAATGGGGATGTAGACTCTAAATGATCACCCTGGTGTAATTATCAATAATAGGATAATAGGGCTTGATCAATGATACATGTAAAACCCAGTGGAATCGCATGTCAGCTACAGAGAGAAAGAGGAGAGGAGGGGAAGGAAAGAACATAAATCATATAACCATGGAAAATATTCTAAATTAATTAAATAAATAAACATTTTCAATTAAAAATAAAATAAAATGCTTGACACCATCTTTCTTTTTCTCCTTCTCCTTGGACCTTCTCACCAAAACGAACCCTCCGAGTGTATCTTTGAAATTGTTACTCAGTCTGATACTCATTCTCACCATCTAATCATTGATCTCTTCTTAGGTATTTTTTTTACAACTTCACACAAAAAAGTCTGTCTCATTATCCAAAACAGAGCACCAGATACTACTATCCCTTGAAATTATTCTGACACTTCTCTTTTTCACAGCCAAACTCTTAAGAAAAAAAGAATATCTATATGCATTGCTTCTACTTCTCCTCTTACTCATTTCTTATCCCTATCCAATCTAGCTTAAATGATCAGTAAAATGAAATTATTTTTTGTAAACTTATCCAGAATCACTTGATTGCCAAATATGTCTTTTCTTTTTTATTAACCTTCTTGATTTTTGTATCATATGAAATTGCTGATCAACTTAGTCTTTTAAGTATTCATTTAATAATATTAACACAGTCAGGCAGTTTATTATTCATAGACTTGCAAGTGTATGAGTCCTCTACCCTATAGTTATCCCATGTATCCATTAAGTAATGGTATCTCAGGCATATAGTGTGATGCATACTCTAATCAAGAACTCAAGTCTTGAGCCTCTTTCCTCATATCAGATAGTTGTTTCTGAGCAGATTCAGAAAGACTGAGTAGAAAGAGGAACTCAGGGACAATTAATCAAATGAATGATCTATATTATGAACTCATATCATTTAGGAAAATTAGATAGCATTATTTATCTAGATGAGGAGAAATTTGCTAAACTGATTATCTTTGTACTCCTTGTCTAATAGAAGTTGACTAAACCACCATTTGATACATAGAGAATGTCTAGTACATAATCATATAAATCAGTAGTTAAAATGAGTTATACATGGTCAAGCATACCTACATATGTATAAATGAACAAATACAAATATTTACAAAATGTGAATTTTAAAATTACTCCACCCTGCTTAGTCTAACAAAACACGAATGTCTACACCACTACTTAAGGATTAAGTATTGAGAAGGATGGCCTATGACAGACATGTGCTAGCAATTGACAAATCAGAAATAACTGAAAGACCTCTGGGCTGTTCTAAGTCAAACTTAAGCTACCATTGGTACATGTGAGATGCAGGAAAGTGATGTAGAAACAATCTATATATTTCGTGTCACTTCCTCTCTCAGCCTCTTTGTGTGGAGAGATGGCTGTCAGCAGAGTGCTGAGTATCTTGGTGTCTTGGCATGGCAGCAGCTATTGTCCAGGTTTGGCAGTGAGTGTCCTTGATACACTATTGGGGAAAGTGTAGTAACCTAGTTCAAGTGAGGCATCTTCTCTGAGCTCTCTCAGAGTTTAGGCTGATTCCTTTCTTCTTTACCTTCCAAAACACTATCCTCTTAGGAAGCCTCTAATCTTTTGAAAAGACCTCATGGCAATGGTCTTTGAAACTCCCCCTGGCACAGGCTAGGCCAGAGAAATCCTATACCCTTTCCCTATGTCATCTTCTTAATTCCTTCCCTCTATATTAATTAAACCACCATAAAATTTCCAAACTAACTTGGGTATTTCATTTGGGATTTTCCCTGGCAACCAATTTAATTTAGATTAAGTTACAACACTAAAATTTCCCTAAAAAATGTCATGATTAAAAGAAAGTAAGAAAGAAAGAAATATGTAGAATGGAATAGGCAGATAAAATTCTATTCTCTCTCCCTAATTCCTGCCATTTAATTAAAATATTTAATTCTCATGTATATGAAATGCTTCATTAAAATTACCATATAATCAACTAACAATGCTATTACATTAAGAGCATGTAATAATAATGAATTAATATTTTAACATCCATTTACTTTTAGGTGGCATTATGTATATCTATTAGCAATTATTTTTATATCAGAATGTTAATGATAATCATATAAATCATCTAAATTAAAATTGGATGGCTCACTCATAGGAAATAATGATTAACAATAGTTTATGTTAATCTCTGAATATGAAACTATTAAATATTTTACTGCAGCCTATATAAATTGTTTACTAAAATGGGTAGATATTTTTGTTTTTTTTTTCATCTGTGATTGCAAAAGTTAAAGTATGTCAGAAGAAAATCAAAGAAATTAAAAATCCTGAAAATTCTCAAATGGAAAAAAAAGGAATTTCATTGTTGTAAACTTTTATCTTTTTAGATAGTATTTTGTAGTGAGAACCTTTTCCTATTTTTGGCTAACTGTTGGTTGAGAATGTTCAGTTTATCATGGATATTGGAATAAAGCAGTTTTTAGTAAAATAATCTTGCTGAATATTATTTTGGCAGCTGGTTGAAAAATGACTTGGAAAGAGGAGAATCTTTAAATGAGGAAAGAACATGGGAGGTTATAAAAATAGTTCAGGTAAGAGGCAATGAGTCCTTTTCCTTCAGTGATAATTGTTTCAGTACACAGAGGAGATGAGTGCTTATGAAGGGGTGGAGACAGTATAGCACACATATAACTGATTGGATATAATATTGAAATGGGGGAATGGAGAAGAATAAAAAATAATAAACAATAAAAACACTATCAAAAAGAAAAACTTAATTGAGCATAGTTACAGATTTTTAAAACAATAATGAAACAAATAACTACTTTGTTGGTGCATTACAGCAAAGAACATAATCATATTGCTATATTTTGTGGATTTTATTTATTTGTTTTGTATACCCTTGTAATTTCATAGAACATAGAGAAATTCAAATATTTAAAATACCTAAACTGATAAAGATCTGTAACTCATCAGCTATCCAATCTATAATCATTTATTAAGGATTCACTACGTGTCAGTCACTTGGCTAAATATGTCAACAATGAACTATTTCCTGCCTTCAAAAAAACAAAATTAATATAAATATATATAAATAAAGTAAGTTAAGAAAGGGAAGAAGCTCTAGTCCCTGAGAGATAATCAAAGCCTTCATGTAGAAGATAGCGCTTGAGCAGTTTTGATATGAAGGAAACAAAGATTCCAAGAGGTAGAGGTAAAAAAGGAATGTGTTTTAGATGTGAGGAATAGCCAGGTCAAAGGTACAAATAGAGGAGATGCAATTTATAGTCTTAATTTCTGGAACAACTGAAAGGTTTAGAAACTTGACAATGGTCATATAATAATGAAACCATATTCCAATGATTTGTCTGAAAATGTGGAGCATAAAGAAATTATCACAATCCTAGAGCCACAAAAATGAGAGAATTTTGTAAAAGAATTGTTCATTGTTCATACAAAAGCCAAGATAATTGAATATCATATACCCAAACAATAAAGGACTCAAAATACTAAGAATTGATAATGGATAAAGCTATGAAATTGGAGTTCATATATAGTAAAAAAAGCAAAATGTTATAACTAAATTTACAGTTCTGGCAAATTAATTTAGTCAAGTAAGAGAACTAAGAATTTCTAAAATAACTTTACAATTCAAATTAAATTACAATCGCAATTACAATTCAAAAGTCATTTTAAAGTTATCTTAAAGAATTTATTTTTTATTTTTCCTACCTACCATTTTCATTGCTATTATTAATAGAGGCCTGAGAGTTCAGATTCCAAATCTGTTGCTGATTTTATCTGGATGAACTTGAAAAGTGACCAACTATCTAGGTCTTAGCTCCCTCACTGATGAAATTAAGAGGTTGAAATAGATTATATCCAAAGCCCTTTCTAGCTCTTATGATAAAACAGTGAGTTATAGAATTTAGGAATCTAAGAAACCTTAATAGTCAATTCTTTTTACCTGGAGGTAGCCAGTTTTTAAGGAACTAAAATTTATTGCATTTTCATGATGAATAAGATTTTAATCAATTGGTACATCAATGGAAAATTTCTAGATGACTATTAGATTATAGTTAACATGAAAAGTTGATATGATTTACATGTGATTAATCAATTATAGAATCAAATTATAAAAATTGAAAAAGTAACACATTTATATAGCATCTTTATTTTTATAGCATTTGCATATTACTTAAAATAAAGACTTGTGAGACAATGGAGAAAGGAACTAGTATTAGGCCATAATTAAGACAGATGGGAAGGGAAAATTTAACCAAAATGTGTTAGCTTTGGAATCAAATGACACAGGTTCAAATCCCACCTCAGCTACTTAGCAAGAGGGTCATCTTGAGAAGGCCATATAGACTTTTCCTGGCCTCAGTTCATACACCTATAAAATTAAGAACTTGGACTACATGACCTCTATGTTCTTTTACATGATAATTATTTTGGAGATGAGACTATTTCATTATGTAGAAAGGTAGCCAATGAAGATTAAGAAAAAAAGATTGGGGACAGCTGGGTTGCTCAGTGGATTGAGAGATAGGCCTAGAGATGGGAGGTCCTAGGTTCAAATATGACCTCAGATACTTCCCAGCTGTGTGAACCTGGGCAAGTCACTTAACCTCCATTGCCTAGCCCTTACCACTCTTCTAGCTTAGATACATAGTATTGGTTCTAAGGCAGAAGGTAAGGATTTTTTTTTTAAAACCCTTACCTTCCATCTTGGAGTCAATGCCGTGTATTGGCTCCAAGGCAGAAGAGTGGTAAGGGTTAGGCAATGGGGGTCAAGTGACTTGCCCAGGGTCACACAGCTAGGAAGTGGCTGAGGCCAGATTTGAACCTAGGACCTCCCATCTCTAGGACTGGCTCTTAATCCACTGAGCTACCCAGCTACCCCCTAGAAGGTAAGGATTTTTAAAAAATAAAGGAAGAAGAAAAAAATCCCTTTCTATATTCTGAGTCACTTCTTTATCAGGAAATGAATTGAGTAGCAAGTTTCATGATCAATTCTCTGGAATGATGGTTGATTAAAATTCTGATCACAGTTCTTAGGTTTTTCAAAGATGATTATTCTCAACATATTTTTGTCATTCCATTAGTTTTTCTGGTTCTGCTCATTTCAGTCTTTTTTAGTTTATACAAGTCTTCCTAGTTTTCTCTGTTCTACCATACCCCAGTTCATGGGCACATATTCAGATTCCCAAAAGAAGGAACAAATCTCTGTGTATATCTTTAGTCAAAATCTGTTTTGCTAGGGCCTAATCCCTGCTATAACTTATCCTCCATTTAATTTTTCTTATTCTTTTATGTCCTCCTATTTCCTGGTGAATTAAATATATCCATATAGTCAATTTTCTGACTCCTTTATCTCTCTTTCTTCTTTCCTCCTTTGACCAGATTGAAAGAGTGTGAGGCTCATGTCATTCTTCTTTATTTGTAAAAAATATCTACTTATATATCTGTATTATGTGACTACATTTCCCCCCAATTTTTTTCTCCTTCCCTATCTAGTGTATATCTCTTCCCTTCTCTTCTCATTCTTCTTTTAAGGCCATGCTTGCATAACAATGGCTCCCTATAGTTCTGTCTAATTAGAATATTTATGACCCCCAGTCATAACTATTTTAGGGTGCACATGTATCATCTCCTCATATTGGAACTAACCATATTATCAGTGTTTGGTACTTAAATTACTGTTAATGTTTACCTTTTTACAGAGACAGCTAGGTGGTGCAGTGAATAAATAGAATGATATGCCTGGATTCAGGAAGATTCTATATCCTGAGGTCAAATCTGACCTCAGACATATATGCTAGCTGTGTGACCTTGGGTGTGGTAATTATGTTTGCCTTGGGTCTTCACCAAGAAAACCCACATGGGGACATGAAGAGTTGGACGCCGTTGAAAAATGACTGAAAAACAACTTCTGTATATTTCTTAACTCCTGAGCATCCAAATAAATATCCATGCAGCTCAGGTCTTTTCATCTGGAATGTTTGAAAGTTGTCTAATTAAAGGTCCATTCACCCCCACCTACCGAATTATAAGCATATTTGCTTGGTAAATGATTTGTGATATAAGGCTACATCCTTTGCTTTATGAAATATTACATTACATATTTCAGCTTCTTTATAGTGACAACTGTTAATTCATGGGTAATCTTAACTGTGGCTCCTTGGTATTTAAATTCTCTTTTGTCCTGCTTGTTCTATTTTTCTCTTGACCTAGAAACTGTATTTTAGCTATGATGTTCCTCAAAGTTTTGATTTAGTGCTTTCTTTCAGGAAGTTACTAAAAGATTCTTTCTATTTCCACTTTGCCTTTTGGTTCCAAAAGAACTAGACAGTTTTCTTTTATGATTTTCTGAAATGATAGCTATGCTTTTTTCCCCCTTAAAGCTTTAAAGTTGTCTAATGTTTGCTAATATTTTTGATGATCTGTTTTACAGGCCCAATGTTTTTGCTATGCGGTTGTGACAGACAGAAGCTAGCATGAGAGAAAAATTGCCAGGCTGATGAGTGTGTGAAATTGATCATCTCGACAGGGGAGGGGCTCCAGGAGTTTGGAATCTGGAGAGGAGGAGAAGACTCTGACTGGAGGAGAGAGGAGTGAGGCTCTCAGTCAGGAGAGGTGGATAAAGACTTTCTCCTGAGGGTTACCCATTTTTCCTACTGGTGACTGGAAATCTTTCCCCCCAACATTTCCCAATTGAAGGGACTTTCTGAAGAGAAACCTGAGCAGACTTTACCTCAGTTCCTGTTACCCAGGGGTGAGTCAACCTGACTTTCTCTACAGGGACTCAGGCTGCCATGGCCCGAGTTCCCCTCAAACTCAAGGAGGGAGGGGAAAGAGTTAGTTAGAGACAGGGACCCCTTTTTCCCACTTTCCTTTTCCCATTATTCCCTGCCCATTATTCCTTTGTATTACCTGATTGAGTTAACATTAAAAATTATCTGTTCCCCAAGCTGAGTGTGAGTGAATGAATAAAGGGGAGACCTTTTGGTCTCGAGTAGTGGAGGGGGAACAAGAGGGACAAGAGAGAATTTGGGAGAGCAGCTTTAGCTAAAGAGGGAAGTCAGAAGGGGAAAATCTTCAAACCCCATCTCCTCTCTCCAAATCATTGCATCTGCTGTCTTCCCTGAACCCCACTTTGAGAAGGGGGTTTTCCTTTCTTTCCCCCTCTCCATATGAAAAGTCCAAACTTTGTTTGGGATACAGAAACTCCCCTCTTTTCTTTTTTTTTAAACAATGTATATTAAAATTTCTTCTTTGTTTTCATAATCTTTTACTTTAACATTTCTTTTTGTCTTATGGAATCATGAACTTAAGCTAGATCTTATGAATTTCTTATGAAGCTTCTTTTTGGTTCATTCTAATTTTCAGGGAGTTTTGAGTTAGGTTACACTATGTATATCTTGTGTCAAACTGTTAATATCCTTTTCAAATCTTTCCTTCATTCCTATCTACCATTTCTTTTCTATTTTTATGTTCTGGTACTCATTTCATTTATATTAAAGTTTTTTCAATTCTTGCTTCACCTCCTCTATGAATTTTAGCTAAATTTGTGCCCTTTTTCTTTGTGTCTTTACTTATGGCATTTTTAGTTCTTTTTTTTTTTTGGTTTGTTTGTTTCCTTGAATTGCACATTCTTCTAACCTATTTCCTGCATTTGGATTTTATATTAGGTCAGGTACTAGGTCCTTCTAGACTCTATGACCTTGTCTGATTTTCTTGGTGCTATAAACTACAATATTATTTCATGATCTCTGGCATAGCTCAGAAAGAGGACCTGAAAATTTTCAGACATCCCAACATAGTCTGATTCTAGACAAAATTTAATTTTTAATCCTCTTTCCTGCCTTCAGTTGAGGTCTGCAGGTTTCCAACCTCTAATTGGTCTGATAACAGACCTGTGGACTCACCTCTTTCAGAAGCTTTTGTAGACTACAGTTGAATTAAGCCAATACCAGCCAGATAGCAGGCCCTGCTTACTGAGAATAATAAAACTACATGCTACACTTTGGTGTCGAATTATTTCCCTTGTTCTGAAAATACAGGCTTCAAACTGGACTAGAGGATTTAGCTGACACCTGATATATTTCTGAGGTCTGAGTAGTTATTGCTTTAGACTTCATTCCTTGCTTAGTATATAGCTTAGGGTCACTCTTTAGCCTGGAATGTCACCATGAAGTACAAATTTCCTCAGACCACTTTGGTTAGTGAGTGATAAAACCACTAGTTGACCTCTTTATTTGTTACAACATTCAAAGGATTAGTGTTGAAGTGAGAAAGACATGGAGATATATATATATATATATATATATATATATATATATATATATATATATATATATATATATATATATATATATATATATATATATATATAGCTTGAATATAAAGTTGTAAAATAGGAAAAACACAATGTTTTAATTATAATAATCTTGTTTTTTTACAAAGGAAATATACAAATTAATCCTCAAATTTCATGAGGTAGCATTCCTAGAAGACTGCATAAAATTCAGAAACACAATATTGACACATAGAACCTTTGGGAAATAGAGATTTAGGTTCTCTTTACTACCAAAACCACATTTTTTCATGAGAGATGGTTGAAAAATACCCTTTGCTGTGTACAATATTTTATAATAAAACGTTGGTTCTGATAATCTGCATTTTTTCTAACATGTAACCATGAAATGCCCCATAAAATTCAAGGGAAAAGAGAAGTAATGCCTGATGTATCAGGAAGGGTTAGGAGCTCTAATGTCAGAAGGATCCTTAAATTAAAAAATGAAAGGAGTAACTTGTCATCTCTAATGTCTCTTTTGGCTCCTAGATTGAACTGTTCTTTGATGAAAAGCACGTCTTGAAGTGAGTCTCTCACTTCACTAAGAACTTGGAACTTCTGCCCAGGTTGGCTTGGTTCAACCCTATGTATGCCTCGTTGCTCAGGGTGCTGGCAATTGAGGAGGTGCCCTGCCTTAAGAATTCAGGGGTGACCATAAACTCATTGACCCCCAGACTTTGCTGTATTTTCATTTCTTTCAATTTCCTCATGCTCCCTTGAGAGGTTACTTTAGCATTTTCGGGGGGAAATTCATGAACCCTTATGAATACTTTCCTCCTTTTTGAAGATATAATGAACCATTATTGGCTTGTTAACTTTTCTCTAATAGTGGCTACAGACATTCCAGAACAGAGTTTTTCTAACACCTGACTTTGCAGATTTCAACTTACATTCCAAAGGACTTGCCTTATGCTTGGGGACAGAAATACAACATATCATTTGAATTTTAAAGGCAAAGAAAATATACAAGTGCACAGGAAGCTCTTTACTGCAACAATGGTAGGCTGAACAAAACAATGAAGTACCTAGTAGGATACCAGTTAATCCACAAACTTGCATACATCATGCCTCTCACTTTTTCCTCTACTTTATGTGGCAGTATGAAATTGAAAGTGAAATTATTAATAAAATCCCTCAAATGTTTGAAGTGGCAAAAGTTAAATGAGCAAATGTTGAGGACTGACATTATTAATGCCAGCATTTTCTCTCAGGAATCTTGAATGAAATCATATTGTTCTTGACTGAATAGTGAAATATCTAATTTATTTCTTGAAAGGAAGGGGGTAGAGGGACACAGGGAGATCCCTGCTATTTCCTATGTCCACTTTTTGATGGTGGGATCACAATTGTCTTCAAGGATTATAGTTCCCCTATGGGAAATTGTAATCCAGTGTAAGCTTCAATTTAGGGCAAGGAAACTTTCTTTCAGCTCAGCCTGGCAAAAGGGTATGAGAAGAGTAACTCGCATTCAGCTCTTTCCCCAGAAACTGACTAGAAACTCTCTCTGGCCAACAGTTTTTCCTTTTTGAATTTTCAATAGAACTCTCCCTTCCCCCACTGGTCCTGAATGTTCCATCTGCCCTTCCAGACACATCTTCTTCAACCTTTGCAGGTCTCCCTAGTTCTTGGCAAATTCCTTGTTCACATAATTAAGTACCATATTAAATTGGAGATCAGATAGGAATGTCATCTATGAGTTGAGAGTGAGAGAAGAGTCATTTATTGAATCAGTTCTGGAGGTATTTGGGGAAGTTTACCTTGGGCTATGCAAGTAAAACAAGGCCATTCCACATTACTCTTAGCAATATATATGCAGGTTCATTAAGGCTAACATGAACATAAATTCAGAACTAATAATGACCTTAGAGGTCACATACTTGAACCCTCTCTTTTTATTGGTGAGAAAATTGGACCAGACCAAAAACATATAGAAGTATTTGCTGGAACAGATAGAATTTTGAAAATATATTTTTATAAGATTTCAAGGTATAAAACACACTGAAAGATAGGTACTATCAGGGAAAAAATGCACAGAGTGTATCCATATCTACCAAAACAGTTATGTTTCATCCCTAAAAGAATTTCAAACACATTTGTAAGAGAGATTTTTAATGCAAACATAAGAAGACTACAAGGAAGAATTTGCAAATCAGTTTCTATAGTTAATCATGACTGCCTGAAAAAGCTAGGAAAAAGGAAATTTTAGGATCATAAATTTTATGATTAAAGTGATATTAGAGGCCAGTTAGTACAAAATTTCACTTTAACAGATTAAACACAGGGAGGCTAAAAGTGATTTCCCTAAGGTCATGATGATAAATACATATCAGAGGCAGAATTTGAATGGAAGTCCTGTGACTCTCAATGAGTACTTGTCCTGCTACACCACAACCATACAGCCTCTTTTTCAAAAATATTTGATTGTTTATAATGGAAGCATATATCATACTAAAACAAAACTCGACCATAAAATCTCTTTTCCAATAAGTTAGAAAACATCTCCTATGAATATGCACAGAATATACAAATAATTCCTAGAAAGATGCAAACTTAGTTAACTGTTCAATAGGGCAGATGAGCAATAGAAGGCTGGATTTTCATTGATAAAAAATATATATATAAATATAAATTTATACACATATATATAATTTCAATTACCTTAATGTGTTCTCATACAGAAACCAATATTTTAATATGAATAGTCCATTAGTGATATTATATGCCTGTGATTCATGTAATACCATCAGTTTGAGTAATGAGTGACTACAGTGGTAGTCCTATCAGACTAGGTATCATGCCAGGCTGAAAGACCGGAAATTGTGTTTGACTTGATATAAAATGAGTAGAACCAGGAGAACATTGTACACAGTATCAGCAAAAATGTATGATGATTGACGGTGAAAAACAACTATTATCAGCAATTAAAGGATCCAGGACAACCCCAAGGGACTCATGACGGAAAAGACTATCCTCTGCCAGAGAAGGAAACAAAAGAGTGTAAATACAGATTGAAGAATGCCATTCTTCATTTGATCTCTTCCATTAATTTTTCAATGACATAAGTGATATGTATCTTTTTCACAATATGACTAATATGGAATTGCATATATATAATACATACACGTATGTATATATTGTATGATAACACATGCTCAGCCTACCATTATCTGCTATTTTAGGGAAATTAAAGAGCTGGAAGAGGGGAAGAGAACATAGATTTCAAACTGTGAGAAAATGATAATTAAAATTTTTATTGACATGTAATCTTAAAAAAAAGTATGATGGACTCAAAGGGCATTGAAGAGATCACTAACCAGCTCAAGTAAGGTGTGTAGTCTATTACCAATGATGATAAGTGAAAAATGTTCAGATTTTCTCCTCATTTCTGAGAGACCCAAGTGGCAAATCCACTCCAGAAGTAACAATTTGCTGCATTTCATTTCACTTCTAAATTTCACACAATATTTTGCCAATTGAGTTAAAAAAAAAAAGCTCCCAGGATGTAAAATCAGATTGGGGAAGGTAAAAGATACTCAACATTCAACCATAAACTATGAATGGTATACTTATTTGGTCCAAGCCAAATATACCAATCTTGGGCATAATATTAGTGACTACTAAAGAGGAAACAGGCATTTTTATACTACCCCAAGCTCTTCAAATAACCAAAATACTGTAATTAGTGTGGGCACAATGTTGTGTAACTTCTGCCTCTCACATTCTCCGTCGCTAAGCATTAAAAGGGAGACTTACAAATAGAAGAATATAATTAAAATGCAGGGTTTTTACAATTATCTCAAAACTATTCATTTTAATTTTTGTATTTTCCACTTGTCACAAACTTCAGCAATCCTGGATAAGAAACTGTGGGATTGCAAAGAGAAAAGCAAAAGAAATTATATTAATTATATTACCCTATGCAAAGAAACAGTTAGCATGAATCAGTTATGAACTTAAAAAATTTAGAATTAAAAGGTCTACAAAACCCTTTACCATTAGTTTCCACGTGTGCTTGACTGACATTTTCTTTGAGTATGGTATATAATTTCAGGCAATATTGGAGGAATACAAAAAATTTGTGAATTCTTTGGAAAGAGAAAAGTCACCATCAAGATTTGTATGGGAAATGTTTTTTTTTTTGTCTTTGAAGTCACTAAACTCATTCCCATTGGTATGAGGCAGAAGATGTCACTAGTAATAAATTCATACCCAAGAGGCTTAACTATAAAAGGTAAGCTTTTATGTGGTGTCTGTAAAACTATTTGTTCCGAGTTTCAGATTTTACCAAGTCATTTATCATCTTGTCCTGCTATGTGGTATTAAACCAGGAATTGCAAATATTCATTTACCAAGGATTTCTTTCCAATGTTTAAATCATTTCAATAACCTAATACTTTAGTTCTAGAACATGTCTGGCCCCCAGCTGGTTCCACGAGTTTTTAGGTTCAAGTTACCCTGCTCTACAAACTCTATGAAACACAAATTAGTTAAACATGCTACTTTTCAGTAAGACCCAATAAGGGGAACTCATAAATCCTTAGAATTGGTTTGAAAGGAATTGAAATTTAAAATAGCAGAGTTGAAGTAGAAGAATTTAAAGAGGTTCTGATGGCCAAGACTTATAATATATGTTATAATTCTACATTTAAGCTCAGGCATCTGACAAATACTTAATAGAATTCTCACTAGTTTTGAGGTCCACTATAATATTAAGTTTAAATGATTTAACTATTTTTTAAACTCAGTAAGTTTTTTTCCAATAAATCACTTACTAAGGAAAAAGGGGTGCTTATTGAAGTTATGTGATAGAATTTGAGTTTCCCTGAATATGATGAGTTTTCCTAAAAAGACAACAAAGATGCCTCAGGGGATTAATTGGTATTTTCCTCACTTGATTGATTTTCTGGTCCCTTAAGGGAATTGTTGGGGTCCCTTTGAAGAATACCTAAGACTATCACCTTACCAGCAAATCTTTACACTTTGGGTCTCACATTTCCAACTGCCTTTCAGATCTCAACTGTTAAACTAAACATATCCAAAATTAATTCATCATCTTTGCCCCTAAGCTCTTCTCTCTTCCAAATTTCCTTGTTACCATCAAAGGCATAACCATCCACTGGATTCTAAACTGAAATCTCATCCTTGACTCTTCACCATCTCTCACTATGTCCATTATTGTTGCTAGTGCCTATCTAGTTCATGCTTGTGACATGTCTCAAATATTCTCTCTTCTTTTTTCTGACACTGCCAACACTTCTGATGAAGGCCTTTATCATCTCATATATGAACTATTTCAATAACCTCCTGGTTGGGCTTCCTACCACAACTCTCTTGCCCTGCTTCCACTCCATCCCTCATTCAATCACTATTCTCCTAAAGCCTCTGTCAGGCCATGTCGTCTTCATACTCAATAAACCCTCAAAGTTTCTCATTATCTTTAAGATCAAATACAAAATTCGATTTTGCATTTAAAGCCCTTCATAATTTAGCCCCACTCCTTACCTATCTCATCTTTTCATACTTCATACATCAGCTTTTTACACTTCATAACACTCCTCACTACTCATTACCGACCCCATGCCCCAGCTTTACATACTCTTTAATCTAGCGACACTGGCCTCCTTAAAATTCCATGAACAAGTCACCATATCTAGATCCTGGGCATTTTCTCTAGCTGTCCCGCAGGCTTTGAATATTCTCCATCCTCATCTCTGTGCCCTGGCTTTCCCTGAAAGCCTTTCCCAATCTCCCATAATTCTAATTTCTTTATTTTCTTTTTTCCCATTTACCCTAGATATAGTTTTATTTACATGTTTGCTTTTTGTCTCCCCCATTACATTTTGTGTTCTATGAGAAGCAGGGACCTGTCTTTTGCCCTTTTTTTGTATCCCTGGCAGTAAGCATAGTGCCTGACACCTAAGAGACCCTTAATAAATGCTTGTTGACTGACTAACTTTCCAATGGATACCAGAGACCAGAGGTTACTTTTATGATCTGAAGAACTTATTCATAAAACCTTTATCTTGACAATAACCAGATAGGCAGAGACAATTCTTTATGGTGACATGGGGTGGGCATTTTCCCCAAGAGCACATGGCTGTTTACCACTCATTGTCTTACATTGTACTTCTCTTTCAATCTTACTAATGCCCAAAGCAATTATCAAGTTTTCTGCTCAATTTCTCAGCTGTCATATAGAAATAAATGGAACTGATTGTGGTAAGGCAGCCTGATATCAGTTTCTACAATGATGATAACCTTTCATAACTGCATGAAGTTCAGTGAACATTAAACTCACTGGGGATTAATGTTATGTATTAATTATTTAATATATTTAATTAAATTAATGATTTAATGTATTAATATATTATAGAGGATGGATGAAGGTATTAATGAAGTTGAAACTACTGAATATATGTACATATATATACATATGTATTAGTATATAAATATATACATAAATTTCTGAAGGATAGAGACAATTTTATCTTCTCTGTAACCCCAAAATCTAGTACTATATCTTAGAAATAGTAGAAATTTCCTAAATGCTTGATAAATAGAATTGAATAATGTCCTTTTAAATCAAAACACACTTACACATACATAAAAAACAAAGATACCCCGTAGATCCATATACTTACTCCAGAGAAACACAGACTTAGATTTATAAGCAACCTCAGAAGTCAGTTAAACCCTCTTATTTTACAGGTGAGAAAACTGAGGCAAAGAAAAGCTATTTCCCTCAGGTCCAGCAATGTGTTGGTAAATGTTTAACAAATAATGTTTTAAAGTTTAATCTGTATTATTATTATTGTTTTCTCCATTCATTTCTTAATTCTAGCCAACCACCAACCAAATAATGCATGGCCTGATTTTGTAGCATTTGTCAAATTCTGAGAAATGTTCAAACTCAAGACTCAACACCAGTGCACCCCATCAGGTCCCACAGCTACAAAGTGGTAAAGTTGGGATTTATATTAAATTCTTTGAAGTCAGATTAAGCCTTTTTGTCCCATCTGTGCACCGAGCCACTAAGTTTTAGCTCAGCAATTCTGCCTCTAGCATAGACTACAAATTCATGTGGTGCACCTGTCTGTGGCAAAGTCTGGCTTTAGAGAACTGGCAGAAGCAGCCATAGACCTGACAGGATCACAGTGAAGCTATAGGTTTTTTGGCTAATGCTGTCTCTCATTTTTCTGGTGGCCATTTTCCGGATCTCCTACCATGATGAATATTTTGCGGACTATATTATACAACTTTAGCCGGAGATCTTCCTTCCAGACTTAGACCAATATTGGGAACTACAAGACTTAAAGGGAGAACCAGGGTGCAATGTAAGGGAGGCTTCTCTAAATTGTTCAGTGGTGACATGGAGTTTATCTGGATATCTGAGTACCCCTTCCATCCCCCAAAGCCTAGCTGCTGCTCAGTAGAGGCAGAGGACAGGGAAGTGTAGTACTTCAAGACTCCAGACCCAGCTTCTTCACAATCTATCTCCAATCTTCTTTGCTCTCTTCCATTCACTTTTTAGTTCATCCAAATTGAACTTTTTGCTGTTCTTCATAAACAGTATTATCAGCCCTCTGAACTGGCTGTCACATATTCTGTCTGCCCTTTTGCTACTTAGAATCCTTTATTTTCTACAAATTTCAGCACTTAGTTAATCTTTATAAATTCAAGAACCTCTCAAAACAAAATAATCTTGTCATCAAATTATATGTAATTTATGTATATATAGATATATCTTGCCTCTTAAGATAAATTTTTTCAAAGCAGGACTGTTCCCTTTTCATGTCTGAATCTCTAGCATATAGAATAACGACTAGATCATTATAAGTGGTTAACAAATATTTCGTGATTGAATGAGATTTGAACCCTGGCTTTCCAAACTCAAGGTAAAAACTTCTATGTGGTACTGTTGCTTCTCTTAGAAAAAAATCATTATCCTTTCCTTAGTTTATTATTTGTATGATTACTAGCTCATGGAAACCTTTTCTGAGACAGATATACAAAGACATATGGGGATAAACATTTTAGAAAAGTAATTTTTTTTGGCATTTCGTGGAATTGGGCCAAAGAGTTGAACAATGTTGTATATGAATATAGTTTTCTTTAAAGACATCTTACATAGAAATGATCTTGTTTGTTTGTTTAAGGCTTCTCTATCTGCTCACATATATTTCTCTGAATGTTTCAGATTTTTAGTAGATTGTTTAATTTTGTTCAGCTTTATGTTGAATCAACCATTTAGATTTTATCTTTATTATTCTATTCTGGCCCTGGTTGGAATAAACACTGCTCTGTTTAGACAGCTACAATACATGTCTTCATTGAGTCATCTCCTGCTTCAATCTGAGAATTTCTTAGATACCCCATAAGACTGAAATCGTGTTTCAGTATACAAAAGAGTAAGTTGAAGAGATATTACATCACAATTATTTGTTAATACCATGTTTACAGCTTATTTTGAATCAGAGATTGTATTTTGAAATATTCTTCAAAAATAAAATGTATAGTTATGGCCTACAGTCACAGAAGCCACATTCTAAATTGATGAAGTATACATGAGGATAAGACTACAGTATCTGCTCATATTTCTCTTGCCATGTGACAATAGTACAATCAATATTATTTAGCATGCATATTCTCAAGTCTGGGAACTATTATGTCATGTTTTGCTTTCAAAAGGTACATTGATAAATATTGTTATGAGGAAGTTTTTATAACACATTACACGGTTTTAGGAAGTGAGAACATAATCATAAAAACCCTGTTTTCCTTAGATATAGTAACCATTGGAATGTGTTTCTATATTGCTTTGAAATTCCTGTATATATGTAAATTATTTTTGTACAAGCAGGTCCTTTCCCATGTTTTTAAAATCTCTTTGGGATACAAACCCATAAGTGATATTACTAGATCAAAGGGTATGCATATTTTTATAGCTCTCTGGGCACAATTCTAAATTGCCCTCCAGAATTGTTGCATCAGTTCACAACTCCACCAGCAATTCATTAGTGTCTCAATTTTGCCATATCACCTCCCAGATTTATCATTTTCCTTTACTGATATTGTTGGCCAATCATAGAGATGTGAAATTGTACCTGAGTTATTTTAATTTGCATTTCTCTAATCAAGAGGGATTTAGAACATTGTTATATGATTATTGAAAGCTTTTATTTCTTCCTCTGAAAATTGCTTATCCATATCCTTCGACTGTCAATTGGGGAATGACTTGTACTCTTATAAATTTAACTTAGTTTGTCATATATTTGAGAAATTAAACCTTTATCAGTGAAATTTCTCATATTTTTTTTTACAGTTTATTACCTTTCTAATATTGGTTGCATTGATTTTGTTTTTATAAAACCTTTTTATTTTATAATTTATTTTATATTTATTTTATCCTTTCCTTAGTTTATTATTTGTATGATTACTAGCTCATGGAAACCTTTTCTGAGACAGATATACAAAGATATGTGGGGATAAACATTTTAGAAAAGCAATTTTTTTGGCATTTCATGGAATTGGGCCAAAGAGTTGAACAGTATTGTGTATGAATATAGTTTTCTTTAAAGACATCTTACATAGAAATGATCTTGTTCGTTTGTTTTTTTAATGAACATATTCCATTTTATATCTTATAATGTTCTTTATCTCTTGCTTGAAAATAAATTTTTCCCTTCTCCATAGATCTGACAGATGGGGCAACAGGGTAGCTCAGTGGACTGAGAGTCAGGCCCAGAGACAGGAGGTCCTGGGTTCAAATCTGGCCTCAGACACTTCCCAGCTGTGTGACCCTGGGCAAGTCACTTGACCCCCATTGCCTAGCCCTTACCATGTATGGGGTGTTCAGGGAGGGGTAATATCTCTGGTAAGGAGGGCTTGTCGTGCCCTCCTAGGGCAGCTCTCCAGCCTCTGACCCCCACCTGACACCCAGCTCTCACTTGTGGCTCCCAGTAGCTGCTAGCATGTGGCAGCGGCCACACCCTGGGCAATGGCTTTGACAGGCCGGCTAAACCTTGTGAGGGTAGCCATCGGGTCATCGACCCCTGGTGAATTAAGGCTTTGCTCACCCAGCACGTGAAGACTGCTTTGGCTGAACAGATGGAAGAAACCAATAAGAAGGTTCAACAGCTGAGATGGCGACGCAGCAAAAAACTGTGGAGTGCTTAGGGCATGTTGGAGCACAAAGGACAACACGGCCATCCAATGCAGCTGAGGAAGTCTCCAGGTGTAACGACTTTTTGTGCCACTGGACCCAGGCTTCCAATGCCGAGAGAGTGGGACTGTCTCTGTGCATCGACTTTTCCACTTAAATCTCCTTCACGCACAAAGGTCTTTGTGCAAAAGCAAAAAGACAATTGTCATTCTCGGTTACCAGGAGACTACTACCAGCACCAACCAACCAGATCTGAAAGATAAACTCTTCTACATTTTCCCAATTTACTTATAACACTTTATATCTAAGTGATGTATGTATTTTGACCTTATCTTGGTATAGGGTATCAGATATTAATCTTTAATTTTTGCCACTCAGTTTTCCATTTTTTCCAGCAGTTTTTGTCAAACAGTGAGTTCTTATCCCAAAAGTTAGGATTTTTTGGTTTATCAAACACTAGATTTATTTAGGTAATTTAGCCCTAATTTATTCTATTCATCTAATATTCTTTTTCTTAGCCAATAGAAGATGGTTTTGATGATTTCTCCTTTGTAATCTAAATTAATATTGGGTAACATTTGGCCACCATCCTTCACATTTTTTCATTAGTTCCCCTGAAATTATGTAATTAGAATTCCCAGCATCCCATTTGCTTATTTATACTAACATACTAACATAGAGAAGATATAAGTTTTGTGTAGTTCTGCCCCTTTCTCTTTTCCCAAGAATATGGTTGGTGTCGGTAGGGGGAGAGCCAGGCAGGAGAATTTTATTCACATGGTCATACTTAAGTTTTGTACTTTGTTCTTTTATTTCTTCTATTTCAAGAGATTACTAATAAATCTTATAAAATACAATATTTGTAGTTATTGGATATTAATTTAAATCTAACAATATTCTTGACCTTTTGCTGCTCCAGATGAATTTTGTTATTATTTTTCTAGTTCTACAAAATAGTTTTTTTAGTAGTTTGAATGGCATGGCACTAGGTAAGAAAATTAATTTAGACAGAATTGTCATTTTTATTATATTAGCTTGGCCTATGCATGAGAACAATTAATATTTTTCCAGTTGGTTAGATCTAACTTTATTTGTGTGGAAAGTGTTTTATAATTGTGTTCCTATAATTCCCGTGTTTGTTTTGTCAAATAAATTCCTAATATTTTATATTATCTAAAGTGATTTTAATTGGAATTCCTGTTTATAATACTTGATGGAAATGCTGATGATTTATGTGGATTTATTTTTGTATTACTTTGCTGAAGTTATTCATTATTTCGATGACTTTTTTAGTTGTTTTTGCAGGATTTTCTAAGTATACAATCATATCAGCTGCAAAGAGTGATAGTTTAGATGTCTCATTGCCTACTTTAATTCCTTCAATTTATTTTCCTTCTATAATTGCTAAAGCTAGCATTTTCTAGTACAATATTAAATAATAGAGGTGATAATGGGCATCCTTGCTTCACTCCTGATCTTATTGAGAAGGCTTCTAATTTATCTCCATTGTAGATGATACTTGCTTTTGGTTTTAAATAAATACTCATTATTTTAAGGAAAGGCCCATCTAGTCCTTTGCTTTCTAGTATTTTCAATAGGGATGGGTGTTGTACTTTGTCAAAGACTTTTTCTCCATCTATTGAGATAATCATGTGATTTCTGTTATCTGATTATTGACATGGTAAACTTTGTGACAGTTTTCCTAATATTAAACCAGCCTTGCATTACTACTATAAATACTAGCTGCTCATGGTGAATAATCCTTGTAATATATTGCTGTAGTCTCTTTGTTAGTATTTTATTTAAGATTTTTGCATCAATATTCATTGTGGATGTTAATATATAATTTTCTATCTCTATTTTTGGTCTTCCTGGCTCAGGTATCAGTACCATATTTGTGTCATAAAAAGAATTTGGTAGGACTCCTTTGCTTACTTTGCAAAGTATTTTATATAATATTGGGATTAATTGTTCTTTAAATGTTTGATAGAATTCACTTGTGAATCCATCTGGCCCTGGGGAATTTTTCTTTGGGAGTTCATTGATGGTTCCTTCAACTTATTGAATAATTTTGTTCAATATAAGTATTCTGTTTTCTCTTTTATTACTTTAGTCAATTAATATTTTTAAACATTCATCTATTTCACCTGTTTTTTTTTTAATTTTTTTTAAACCCTTACCTTCCGTCTTGGAGTCAATATTGTGTATTGGCTCTAAAGCAGAAGAGTGGTAAGGGCTAGGCAATGGGGGTCAAGTGACTTTCCCAGGGTCACACAGATAGGAAGTGTCTGAGGTCAGATTTGAACCTAGGACTTCCCGTCTCTAGGCCTGGCTCTCAATACACTGAGCTACCCAGCTGCCCCCTATTTCACCTGTTTTATCAAATTTAATGCCATATGATGGGAAAAAATAGATTCTAATAATAACTTTAATTTCCTCTTCATGGAAAGTGAAATCACCCTTTTCATTTTTGATACTGGTAATTTGGTTCTCTTGTTTTCTTTTTAAAAATCAAATTAACCAGTGCTATAACTATTTTAATAGAATCAATTCCTAGTCTTATTTATAAGCTCAATAGTCCTTTAACTTTCAGTTTTATTGATTTTTCCTTTGGTTTTTAGAATTTATAATTTTGTCTGTAATTGGTGATTTTTAATTTTTAATTTTTCTAGTTTTTTGTTTGTTTGTTTGTTTTTAGCTGCCTGTCCAATTTGTTGATCTACTTTCTCTCAATTTTATTGTTATAAGCATTAAGGGATATAAAATGCACCCCCCCCCCAAGTACTGCTTTCAGTATATCCCATAAATTGGTATGTGATCTCCTCATACTCATTCTCTTCAATGATATCAGTGATTATTTCTATGAGTTGTTCTTTGAAGCTTCCATTTTGAAGAATCATATTATTTAGTTTGCAATTATTTTTTTTAATTTGCCTTTCTATGAATCCTTACTGACTATAATTTGTTAAATTCTGATCTGAAAATTTTGCATTTATCATTTCTGCTTTTCTGCATTTGCTTGTGAAGTTTTTATGTCCAAGTAAATAGTCAATCTTTGTATATAAACCACACACTGCTGAAAAGAAGTTATATTCCTTTTTATCCCTATTCAGTTTTCTCTAGATATCTATTAAATCTAACTTCTAGAATTTCATTCACTTTCTGTATTTCTTATACAAGAAATACAGAAAGTATCATATATATATATTAGATTTATCTAGTTTTTATAGGGGATGGTTGAGATTTCTCACTAGTGTAGTTTTACCATTTCCTCCTTAGGCTCCTTTAAGTTTCTCCTTTAAAAATCTGGATGCTATACCATTTGTTATTTATATGTTAAGTACTAATATCACTTCATTTGATAATCCACCTTTTATCAGGATATAATTACCTTCCTTATCTCTTTTAGGCACATCCATTTTTGTTTTAGCTTTGTCTGAGGTCATGATTGCTATCCCTACTTTTTAAATCTCAGTTGAAGTCCAATAGATTCTTCTCTATCTATTTACCCTTATTCTGTGTATATATATCTACCTGGATTCAATGTGTTTTTTGTAAACAATATATGGGAGGATTCTTGTTTTTAATCAATTCAGCTATCCACTTCCATTTTATGGGTGAGTTCTTACCATTAACATTCAAAGTTTAGATTACCATCTGTATATTTTCCTCCATCTTGTTTTTCCTTTTTAGTCCTTCATTTTCTCCTTTCACTCTGTCCCTCCATAACCATGATTTGCTTTTAATTCCTTCCCCCATTCCTCCTCCATTATATTACTCCCCTTCCCACTACCATTCTTCTTATTCCCATCTACTTTTCTATAGAATCTTTTAATCATTCCCACCAAATTATCCCTCCCCTATGTTGCTCTTCTCTAAACAAACACCTTTCTTATTCCCCTTCTATTTATGTATAGGCTAAGATAGGATTCCATATCCCGATGAGTCTGGCTAATGTTCCCTCTCTTGTCACCACTCTCATCCTCTCCTCCACTGTAATAATTTTTCCCTTTGAGTCTTTTATGTGATTTTTTTACCCCACTTTACTTCTCTTTTCTCATTTCTCTTTGTGAAATCATCTTTGTCACCACTTGTGTTATTTTTCCATATCATTCTAAACCACGTACTACAATACCTTCTTTCTATACTTCCTCTATCTACTATGCTAATGATAAAAATTTTGAGAGTTACAAATATCATCTTTCCATGTAACAACATAAACAACTGAGCCTCATCAAGTACATTATTTTCCCCTCTTTCTTATTTCCCTTTTTTTTATGGTTCTCTTGAATTTTCATAAAATTTTCTGTTTATATCTGGTCTCTTCTTTAGGAATGCTTGAAAATTTCCTATTTTATCTTTTAAAAAAGCATATTTTCCTTTGAAAGATTATAGTCTGATTTTGGTAGGTAGGAGATTCCTTGCTATAAACCCAGCTCCCTTGCCTTCTGGAATATCATATTCCAAACCTACCAATCCTTCAGTGGGTAAGTTGACTGGTTCCATGATAACTGAATTTCTGCTTTCTGGCTGTTTTTACTATTTTCTCCTTGACCTGGGATCTTTTGAACATTATTATAAAATTACTGGGACCTGTCATTTGTGAATTTATTGCAGGAGGTTATATGTGGATTTTATAATAACTATTTTACTCTCTTGTTAAAAAATGTCTGAGCAATCATCTTTCTTGTAATGTAAAGTCTACACATTTTTTATCATAACTCTCAGGCAGTCCAATAATTCTTATATAATCTTTCCTGGATCTATTTTCCAGATTATTTTTTCCAATGAGATATGACATATTTTCTTCTATTCTTTCATTCTTTTGATTTTGTTTTAATGGCTCCTTGGTAACTCATGAAGCCACTAGCTTCTATTTGCCCAATTCTAATTTTTAAAGAATAATCTTCTTCCAATGACATTTTGATTCTCCATTTCCATTTTGTCCATTCTACTTTTCATGGAACTTTTTTCTTCACTGAATTTTTCTGATTCTTTTCCTCTTTATCAGTTTTTTAAAAATCTGTTATTTTTTATCATGAATTATTTTCATTTCTTTTTTCCATTTTCTTCCACTTATCTTATTTGATTTTTGAGTTCTTCTAGTACCTGAGGCCATTTCTCATTTTTCTTTGAAGTTTTGCATGTGGTTGCTTTGCTCTCACTGTCCCTTGCTGAATCTGTTCCTTGATCTTTTTGTCTATATAAATTTTCTTTTGTTAGGTGATTCTTTTGCTGTTAGCTCATTTTCCTAACTATTTTTTGCCTGTATACAGGGAGTTATAATTGTATTTCCATCTCCTCTGCTGATGGTTTATAAGACAGAGCATTCTGAACTAATTTACCCTGGGTCTAAGGGCTTCATCACGTGCTTAGAAGGGCCAAGCATTATGGCCAATGGGGCTTCACTGTGGGCTGGTATAAGAACTTGGAACTTCAAGGGTAGGGCTTGGGGTGCTCTGATATGGGCCTAGCCTGAGTCATAGGGTCTCAAAGTTGGCTTATGCTGAGGCTCAGAACCTAGAGCAGTAGGTGGGGTTGGTTGGCCCACACTCTTTAAAATGAAGTTTTACTTCCCATTTCCCCTTATCCAGTGAAAATTAACTCTCTCTGACTACCCTTTAAGTTTTTTTTTTTTTTCTCAGAAGTCACATCACTCTATCTTGTTGTTTTTTATGATTCTCATCATTTTGGGGATGATATTTTAAGGTTGGTTTGAGAGAATTCTTGGAGAGGTTCCAGATTTTGCTGATATCAAGCTGACATCTTGGCCCCCACCCAAAAATCTTCTTTATCCTGTAACCTTAATACAGTTTCCAAATTCACACATTGGATCTACCCTTCCTGATGTGGCCTCTCCCTTGAACTAGATGGATCTTTTAAGAATCTATATTTAAAAAGAGCTTTATGTGTTAGATATAGTTCTCATTCCATCCCTTTTTTAACTTTCTTTTTTATTTATTGCCTTCCCACATTAGATTGGAAGTTCCTTAAGGTCAATGACTATTTTAATTTTCCTTGTTATATTTGTTTTCCCAGCACTTAGCATTGTGGATATGACATAATAAGCACTTAAACAATACTTGTTGATTGAATGATATATGGAACCAGCCACATCTGATTGTTTAAAGGGATTTACAACAGTCATTTCATTTAATTAAACTCAGGCTTAATTATTCATTTCCAATATAATTTAGCTTCTCCTATTATAAATTATGTATAGTAATATCTCTAATCCTACATTCTTCCCTATTCTTTATAAATACTTAGGCAAACTGAAAAAGAGTGAGCTTTTCATTTGTCTACATATAAAACAGTACCTAGGAGTAGGATCATAGAATTGTAGAACTTAGAGATCATCAAGGAGGGCTTTTAGAGACATCAGAGTGCTTGGAAATTTTGGTTTGGACAGTTGAAAAGATTATATTTTTATTTTCACTAATCTCTAGTAGAAATTTAGCATTTATTTCAATTATGAGGTTTAAAAAATTCTTAGAAGGAAGTTGATCATATTCATCCTTATGGCCAAAGTGGTCCAGGACACAAGAAATGAAACACTCTTAATCAAAGCAATTTACCTCATTTTTTGATGGGCTAAACAAGTTATGTAGTAACAGAGCCAGGATTAGAACTGACCTCTTCCTATGGGTAGGTACTTCAAATATGAATTTAGTAAGTAACATTGGCTTTGAATATTACCCTTTTGCCTGTTTGCTGGAGGACAATATAGTAGATGAAGAATTGGACTTTTTCCTGTTTGGACTAGGAAGACTTGCAAGGTTCAAAGTTGCAAAGAAGTTACTTTAGCCTTGACACAAATACATATTTTGTATTAGTTAAGCTGTATAAAAGGTAACAGTCTTCTCCCATCACAGATCTTCATGCAAATTAGTTGACCAGCACATATAATGGAATTCTCAATAACATAAATGTTAGACCAGCCAGCTTCTAAAAATATTACCAACTTCTCTCATCCTTAGCTTCCTCTTCTACACAATGGGTATGATGATGTTTATTGTATTTATTTCATAAGATTGCTATAAATAACAAAGTAAATAATGATAAAATGTTTTGCAAAGTGAAAATTATTCTGTGCACATGAGTTGTATTTATTCTAGCTCTGTATTTAATGATTCAGCTAGAAATGGTCTGAAGGCAAGATGCTAGCCTATTATTATTTGTGTACAATATTTTGCTTGATTAATGCCCATCTGGATAAAATCAGTACTATTTTCCTAACTGGATATGAGTGTTAAGATAGAAGCTTTTGTTCTGTAGGCTACTTTCAATATCTTCATGATATATTTTTCAAGAAATATAAATATCTTAAAGACAACAGCACAAATGATTAGATGACTGGATGTTATGACCCTCATCCTTTTCCAACATTTGATGATTTTGACTTCTCTCTTTATGTCCTTATATTTTGAGAGTTTTTCATTCCACATATTAGAGTATTTGTTTTAACAATATATATTAAAATAGCGTTTTTTGATGTTTGATGTCAGCATTCTGTCTAGGTAATGGCTGGCAACAATCTTTTCTGTGATAATCATGTTTCCAATAGAGGGTAAAAGTCTGTTTGATTTCCAGGTATGTTTCAATATTTTTATTTGTAGTAAAAATGTATATTTATTATAAAAGTCAATGAGCTATTGGTAAATAAGTTGGGAGACTATCTACCCCCTTTTCTGTCTACTCACAAGGAGCCTTTGTTTGTTCTTCTACTACCTATAATATGAATTTACTAATATGGGAAAGAGATTATTTTCCTTTGAAATATTAATTCATGCCTTGCTACTCTACTTCTGATTTTATCAAAAAGATAGTATGTTGCCAGGGGAAAAGTACAGAATATCAAATAAGAATGCCTGAGATCCAAAGCAGGGAAAAGAACTCAGAGAAAAAGTTGATATCTTCAAAAATTTCTGTTAATAGATAAAAAAGAGAGAGAGAAGCAATTATCTCACTATGCATGAAAAAAATTGGAAAATGTTTAAAATTAGTAACCATAAAATAAGGAAGAAAAGAAATAAGAATTTATTAAGGCATTGTGCGAAGTATTTTATATATATATATATATATATATATATATATATATATATATATATATATATATTATCTCATTTAATTCTCATGACAGACCTCAAAAGCAGGTGCCATTATCATCCCCATTTTAGAGCTAAGGAAATTGAAGTAGACAAATTACAACTTGCCCAGAATCAGACAGATAGTATTTGAGACTAGATTTAAATTGAACACTTTTTTCACTGAACCACCTATTTTGTACACACACACACACACACACACACACACACACACACACACACACACACACACGTATACATATACTTGGGAGAGGAAAAGAAGAAAACATGAACTGTGGTTAAAATTCATTAGTGAATATTGATAGGAAAAAATAGTTCGGACAAAAAGAGTGTAAAATATATTCAGAAAAATTCTCTGAGACTGAGTGGAATTCAAAGAAGTTATGAGATAATGTTTCATTATTTGGAAGATGTGTATCTTCAAATAACCATTTAGATACATATAAAGTGCATAATTGTTTAAAAAAACTATAGGAAGTATAGGCATAGAAAGATTTGCTTTAGGTTCTATAATATTACCAAAAACATTTTTTTCTAAAACCAATACCTGTATTATTTACAATACAGTAGCAATAAAAATTCTTCATTAAACACAGTGGTAATTCAATAATTTCCTTTCTTTCCACTATTAGTTGGAAAAGGTCTAGAAAATGGTTAGTGTAACAAAAGCTAAGATGACAAATTTGAAGTATATACAAAGAAAGATTTAAAGATATAAGCCCTTGGATTGGATATGACCTCCTTCATTTACTTAATGTATAGCCTTGGAAAAGTAGAAGGGAACAAGCATTCATTAAGCACCAAATGTGTGCTAAGCACTATAGCACAAGGCTTACAAATATTACTTCATTGAATCCTCAGAACAACCTTGTGCAATAAGTGCTATGATTCAGCTATTTCATACTTGAGTTTTATAGATTAAGTGATTAGACCAAGGTCACACAGAACTTGGAATTTCTTGACTCCAGGTGCAGATTTTTATTCACTATCTTACCTTGAAGATCATGGTATAGTGGAAAGAGCACTGATTCTAAAATACCAGCCCTTCCTCTAATTTTGTTTTGGATGGAGACAATCATATGTGGAAGGTTAATTAAAAAAAAAACATTTTAAGAGTCTAAAATAAGTCAGCTTCTGTAGATATGAAGACAAAAATGAAATTGTTCCTGCTTCTCAGGGGGCTCACATTCCATTGGGTAAAATGTGCGTTCTATGTGTGTTAGTAAAGTAAAAAACAAAGTAAAAATTAAGAAGAGAGGGAACTAGTAGCTAGGAATACCAGAAAAGGTTTAATACCAAAGGTGATTATTAAGCAGAGTTTGTAAGGAAAGAAGGAATTTTATGAAGCACATTTGAAGAGGGAATACATTTCACAATTGACAATAGTTAATATGAAGCAAAGGGATGGAAATTGGAGTATAAAAGGAGATTTGGTTGGACAAAAGAACTTGAGAAGAGTAATATATTAAGAGGTTGGAAAAGAAAGTTTTGACAAGAATGTAAAGGGCTTTTTAAAGTCAGGAGTTTATACTATAGATCTCGGCTCATAAACTAGGGTCCATAAACTATATACACACATAATATATTGATACTTGGGAATGAATTATATAAACAGATGTGTACATATGTACACATATTTCTGTTTATGTATATATGTATATACTTCTATATATTTGAATATATTTAGTTTCCTTGTAATTATGTGTATTTTACTTTATACATTTACATTTAAAGACTTTATTCAGAAAAGAGTTCATAGACTTCAGCAGAGTGTCAAAGTATCTACGAAAAGGAAAAAAAAATAAGAATCCCTGTTATATTGGAAATATTAAAATTTTTGATTGGGTCATAGATTTGGTCATACTTACAATTTGGGAGAACACGTTTGGCAGTTATTAATAGAGTAAAATAGAACTAGGAGAGGCTTGAAGAAAAGAGGTAAACTAGGATTTCATGGAAACAGTCTAAGCAAGAAGTGGTAAATGACTGAACTAAAAAGGATAGTCACATAAGCAGTGAAGGAAAAAATGAGTGAGAACATTTCTGGCTATAGAACTGACACATTTTATCAACTAATTGGATAACTGAGGTGAAGAAGAATTAGGAGGCATGGGTAACATCAAGTTTTTGAGCCTGGGTTATGTAAAATATAGTGATGTTCTTAATAATAGAGAACTTGGAAGGAAAGCATGTCTAGGAGAAAAGAATAAGCAGGAAGAAACATTATCTAACAGTAACAATGTGGCAAGGAGGCCCAAGGAGATGAGGATAGAGAAAAGTTGTTATATAGAAATTGAGTGAATCTTGATACCTAGCAAGACATTTCCATTGAATGATGGGTTAGGAAGCAGGATGTAAGTGTTAATTCAGGAAATGGAAGCTATAAGTATAGATACATTTTTAATATACTATAGTATATTTTATATAGGTAGTATATTTTAAAGAGTTTGTTTTTGAAAGGGAAGATATAAATGATAGCTTGATGGAATTGTTCAGTGTAATAATGTTTTTTTGTTTTGTTGTGTTTTTATTTCTTTGTGTTTTTCCTTTAGCAAGGTAGAGATTTAACTTTGCTAGTAGGCACCAAGGAAAGTGTTAGTACATATGGAGTGACTGAAGATTAGAAAAAGAGGTGAAATTATTGTTAAGATGATCTGCTGGAGAAGTCAGGAGGGTACATGTATATGTGGTGGCTGTAGAGAGATAGATGACTTCTTTAGCAACTGAGGTATAAGAGAAGAAAATGAGAAATAATGTCAAGGGGTTTGGGATATAGAGAACAGGAGGAGATTGAATTTACTCTGGAAGATTTCTATTTACTCAGTAAAATTTGAGTTGACATTCCTATATGAAAAAGATAAGATCATATATGTTATGGGAAGCTTCATGAGGAGAGCATAGAAAGATTGAATCAGCCTTTGTAGTAGTGAAACAAAGTATGTATAGGGAAGAACGAAAAGATTCTTTCCTTCTGGCCCCCAAAATAATGTAAATTTGTTGTGTACTCTATAGCCATGATTGTGAAATTTTCTCCAGCTTTGATTAGCATCATGTGAGTGTGAATGGAAGACGTTTATGGCACCAATTATCGAGGAGTAAGTATTAATAAAACTTCATATCAAAAACTAAATAATAGAAAAGATGGAGTGGTTTACTATATAGAGTCAAGGTTAGAAAGTGGTGTTCGAGCAAGAGTCATAGCTTGAGAGATGGGAAGAATGGAAAAAAGCATATATATTATGTATTTACTGAGTATACCAAGCATTGTGACACAGACCAGAAAATCAATGCAATTCCTATTCCCTTTGAATTACCATTCTAAAAGAAGGAGAAAGCATACATAGGAGGATTCATCTTCAGGGTAGATAGACATGTCCATTGGTCCTAAGATTATTGTTGTGAGAAGATTCAAGGGACCTTAGATTGGTTCAGTGATAATATTTAGATATTTGGAGGAAATGATGGTAGGGCACATGGTAAGTCCCTTTCACCCTTATGACTAGACATTTATCCCTCTGTCCCATCTACTTGCCTTTAGAAGTCACTGAAGAAGGGCCCAGAGTCACTTGAAGGGCATGAAATTTAAGGAAGACTACCATTGAAACCTCCAAAGGCCTCAAAAAGTTGTATGAAGCCTTGCTCACAGAGAAGCTGTAATGGGGAAGTAGTAGGGTAATCATCTGAGCCCAAAAATATGAGAAGGAGAAGGGAGGTTAAGGAAGGAAATAAGCATTAATACAAAGACTACTATGTACCAGGCACTGTGCTAAACAATTTTTCAAAAAATATATATTTCTTTTCATCTGAGGAAGTCTGGAGGAACTAGTGAAGATAACTAAAATCTTTAAGAGGAGTAATGGAAGAAGAAAAGAAAGAAACAGAATAGTACAGAAATTATGGTCATATTGATGTTGGAATTACTGACATTTGAAGTAGAATGATTGAATATTATAGTAAGATCAAGGATGTCATCATACTTGAAATGAATCTGATGTTGAATTAAAAAAAAAGTAGTCCCTCAGAGTTGAGAAGACCCTAGAATTAATGAGTTAAGGTGTTAGAGAGGAGATTAACAGTATACCAAAATCCCCTATTGTAAGGGCAGAAGTTGAAGTGGAGGAAAAGACAATAAGTCAACTATAGAACTCTTTAAGAAAGTAATGAGCATGAAGAGAGCAGATAGATAACTATTACTAAGATCTGAACTGGGTGATATATATTAAAATGGATGTTTAAAAATTAGATAATAACCATAAAGTTAATTTAAAAACTTTAAAACACTGTAGAAATGTTAGCTAATATTGAAATGCCTTATAGTGTTTTATTGAATGTTTAAATGCTTTTTTATGGCTGTTCCTATATTTTGATAGGAAGCAATTTAGTGATGAAAAATGGAAAAAAGATGGTGCATTTTATAAATGAAATTCTATGTTTAAAAGAAAAAAAAAGAGTGATTCTGATTTCCTCACTTTCCACTTTCAGAAATCTCCATTTCTGTTAAGAAACTGGGAAAGAATTTTTAATCTCTCCTCAGGCTAGCTTCTCACTTCAACTAATTGAATTTATTCTCTCCAAAGTTACTTATGATCTCTTAATTTACAGATCTCATGGTCTTTATTTAATCTTTGTCCTTCCTGATTTTTCTAAAGCCTTTGAAAATGTTGATCATCCTTCATATTTTTTTGTGATACTTCTCTCTTCTAGCTCTCCTAACTTTTAATTACTCTTTCATCTTCTTTGCTTCACATTTATCCAAGTCATGTTCACTAACCTTAGGTGTTTCGTGAGGCTTTGTCCTTGGCCATCTTCATTTCTTCCTTTATACTATTTCACTTGTTGAAACCATGAGTTCCTATGTAGTCAATTATCATCTCTAGGAAGATAATTCTTAATGTAGTATAAAATTGTGACTGACTAGCAAATTTGGATCTGAAAATGATTTTGTTATATATAAACTTAAAATTATTTTGATGTCACAAAAACCACCAAAGAAAATGTTTGAAAATTATGGTTAACCTGTAACCATAACATTATGCCACTCCAAGTGCTATACATTAATCAGGGTACTAGATCTAAGTCTGCTGGTCAGTCATAATTATATGCTATATTAGTTAAAACAAAGGGAGACATATTTCCTGAGCAAAATGAAGCATTTGACAATATCAGCTCCTTGAATCAACTACTTTATTGTTCTAATTTAACAGTCTTTTTTTTCTGTTTTAATTTCTGTTAACATTTAAATTCTGTTAACAATTATTTTTCTTCCTTTAAGAGGTAGCACAATTTGGCTTAGAATTTTTGCTTTCTGTCTTTTGACTTACTAGTCCCTACTGCTTCCATTAGACTATCATGTGGAATTCAGATTTTATCCATACTGCAGAAATATAGAAAATCAGAAAAAATGATTACAAACTCAAATTTTTAATATGTATAGCACTGTTGTGGTTTTTTTCACCATTGAATCACTTAGTATGAATGATTTCTTGCTACCCACCACTACCACCTGCACAAAACAGCAGATGCAGCTGTCTAATGACAAAAGATGCCACACATGTCTTGGTTAGATTTGATTCTCATGGTATTGTTGATGACTGGATCCATTTACAAGAAGCTTGTTTAAATAAATAAGCTGCCAGCTTTGATTTCACATTACATCTTTTCCAATTGCCAGCACCCAATGTTTTTGTGTCTCTTGAAATTTATTTCCTGTTTTCTTCTTTTCTCCCAACTCTTTAACCAAAGGCTTTAAAGTCTCTAAGGAACCCACTAGGATATTGCAAGCTTATAGGTTTGGGTCTAGTGTGGCTTTATGATGCTTGCATTGTTGTCAGCATGATTGTTTGCCTTCTTTTCACAGTGATAAAAGTAGTTTAGCTGACATATGGGTGGCAAGGCAACTTCCCAAATGTTAAAAATGGTACTTTGCATTTCGTAGCTTTAAAAATCTCTTAGCAGGACCCAGTCTAATGCTTTGATATGCTCTCCTTCTCTGAAACCCTGCCATTGTGAATAACAAGAGGCAACCACCGAGTGTCATTTGTTCAATGAAAGTTTTCCCTCTACTTACAAGAATTGTACATAATGTGCAAAGTATTTTAATATGAGTCAAGTTAGATGTTAATCATATTATTAAAGATTAATGTGGGCTTATATGAATCAGCCTTCTGCTTGAGTTATCTTGGGATAGTTGTCATAATCAAGGACAATTTCTTAGGCAAATTTATTATATATGAGTCATTTAAATGCTTTGGTGCTCAGATTTCACTTTCTCATTTGGGGAATTCTTGATGAAAGCTTTACTGCATCTAAGAAACAGGTTAAAGGTAGGACAGATTTCCTGTCATTCTAAAAATGGAAAGCCTACAGAGCTTTGCAGTTTCCTGATCATGATTAAGGACCCTGTCTATATCTTCCAATGAGAAAACATAGAGTCATCAGGAAAACTGGATCTCTGCTTGGTTTATACTCTGATGAAGTTAGAATAGTTAGAAATTCTTCTCTCAATACATATATATCATATAAAAACAACTCATTTTCCCGAGCATTTAGGAAAGAGTACTAAGAAGGAGAATAGTTGATATTTTCTGTCATATTGGAAGATATTATGATTTCTATGCCCTTACCTCTGTTTGTATGGATGCCATCCTAGTTAATGACTTTAATTCAAATCTTACCTTAAATATTTCAGTAGTTCCTTTATTGTTCTCCCTACTTTCAACCCATTTCTCTCATTTTGAGTTTCTTCAAATGTACGCAGTCATTTTCTTAAAAGCACAGGCTTAACAACTAGATGATTCTCACTCAACGTGTGGCAGACCTCTGTTCAAGTCATATTTCAAACACTAGTTACCAATTCTCTAATGTTGATTATGTTAATTAACCTCTGTTTTACTCACTTTCCTTAGCTGAAATATGGAAATTAAAATAACATCTACTGCACAGGTTTGTTATGGGAATCAAATGAGATCATATTTGTAAGAAGCATGTTATTGTGCTTGGCACCCAGTAGGCACTTAATAACTGCTTATTCTCTCCTTCATTTTCTGTTTGAAAACTGTTATTACTCTCCTATCATGTTTACTATATGATACAAATTTTTCTGGTATTTAAAGCCCTTTGCAATCTTGTTCTACTATCTTGTAATAGGCTTATTTCATATTCCTTTGTTCTCTCCTTCCTATGCTTAGCATTTCAACCAAAATGCCATATTAGCCATTATATGGGACTGTGATAAAGTAAAATAAATAGAAGAAATTGAACAATATGTACTTTCTAGAGAATATAAATATTAAAGATTGCCAAAATGAAGGGGAGTTCTGAGTGAAAAAAGGAGATGTTGGAGAATATAAAATAAAATCCACAAGGCAGAGAGTTATGGGAATACCATGACATATTAACTCACACAGATTAAATATGGTCTGTATCTAATATTTTTGTTTAACTACTTTTCTTTGTTATTTGTTTAATTCAGGGAGGGAGGACAGTGTTGAAATGCCTCTGATTTAGAGACAATAGACATCAATAAACTATATTAGTTTTTGCTGTGCTACCCAATCTTTTCAGATATTTTCAGATCAGGGAAAAAGACCAGGGACCAATCATTTCCCTCATTGTGAAAACTATTTGTTTATGCAGCCCATGATCACACTAAATCGTTTGGTTGCTATGTCAAACTGTTGATACATAAATATCCTAAGAACTCAGAGAATCAGAACACGAAAATTCCTTCTGAGTAGCCATCTAGGTTCAGAATTTATTACATTTTCCAAATTTGACAATATTGAATATTATGTGTCATCAACATATTGAGCTGATTCCATCCTGCTTTTCCTCAAGCCTTCATTATTAAAGCAATATCTAAAATAATATTATGCTTCATTGTTAAGATCAGTCATAATTTTGCCCATTATGTCCTTATTTATTTTCATATATTTTTGCAAATTTATGACCATTTTAATTAAATTCTTCTGTATTAGAAACTAAAAATCTTGCATGCTTTGTTCTCTTAAAGTTCCTTAGTAACTCCTGGTTCATAATTCAAATTGCAGTAATATTGGATGATTTTAGGGCATATTCTAGGCATCTCAGCACTACTAATTAAATTTCCCATCAAAGGGGGATTTGCTCAGATTTCTGTCCTAAAAATAACATGTTATGCAAATGTATTTGGCTAAAGGGTTCTGAATTCTTCACTTACTCTATCAGAGTAATTTTGTCAAGTTGAGAAATGATAAAATACAGATTTTTCTTTGTTTCTCATCATTTCTTTGCAATTTATCAAGTTTTATAACTTTTTTCATCAGTTATTCATCCTTAAATACAAAATTATTTGGGGATAAAATGGAAGGCACTTTATTATGAAAGAAGCTTCAGCATCACCCTCAATAACATATTGCCTGCTATGAATATAAGGAAAATGTTTTTATAATTACCAAATTTAAATCTATTATTTCTTTTCTTTTAAAATTAAATTTTTAATGATGGGAGAGTAAAAACATCCTCTTTTTAGATATACTTTCTTCAAATCTTATTTTCAAATAAAAATATTTTGTTTTGTCTCAAATAATTATAGAAATCAAGTATATGAATTATTGAAATATATGAATCCATTTCATATTTAAATAAATAAGAGCTTCTCTGTAGGCCACTTTTCAAGTTCTTCCTGGGGCTTTTTGGGAACTTCCATTTTATCACACTTTCCTTTGAAGCTTCAGAAGGGAGCTGAGTCAAAATGGTAGCTTTGGAGCAGCAAAAGCCAAAACATCTCTAACTATACTTCCATACCAATATTTAAAAAGTGCTTCAAAAAAGAGAAATCCAAACCTAACAACAAGATGGAGCCACAGGACTCTCCTGATGATCTGAATTTGAAAGGTAAGCAGAGAGAGTTGATTTCTAAGGAATAAGGGAGAGACTGAACACCTCTCCTCCACCTATTGCACTGAGACCTGAGATCAGACTCAAACTGACTGTGGGATTCCTGGATATAGGCTGTGATGGAGCACTGCAGATACACCACGTGAAGTCTAAGGCTCTGACATCAGCTGTCAAGGGGGACATTGGGCAGGACCCTCTGGATGGGCACCCTGGGACTCCTTGGCAGTTGGCTACATTGAAGATCCTCAGGGGTGATTAACACATCAGTACAAATTAGCATATCAAGATAGCTAAAATGGTCTAATCCTTTATACTAGTAGAAGAGAGAGAAGACTGAAGAGTTCCTCCAGTTTAAAAAGGAGGTAATGATTGAAAGTTGCTATGGGGATAAAGACAAAAGAATACAACTAATAGAAGGCAAAGGGATCCAAAGAACTTCAAGTAAAATCTAAAAAAAAAATATAGAGAATTGAACTCAGACTCTGGAAGAGCTCAAAAAGGATTTAAAAAATGAAATAAGAAAGGTGGAAGGAAATAATAAAAGGAAAATAGCTTAAAAAGCAAAATATATTACCTGGAAAGAGGCACATGAAGTAAAACACATTTTTTCATTAGTTTCCTTGACATTCTTGATCTTTTGTACTTCTTGATGAATTTTTATAATGTTTTTCTAATTCTATAAAAAAAGCTTTTTGATAGTTTAATTGGAAAACATTAATTGCTCATTGGTAGGATGAGTTAATATAACAATAAAAAATCTTACCTAAATTAATTTACTTATTCACTGCCATACATATTAAACTACCAAAAATTTTAATAGAATTAGAATAAAAATTATTACAAACTTCATCTGGAAGAACAAAAGATAAAGAATATCAAGGGAACTAATGAAAAAAATGTGAAGGATGGAGACCTAGTAGTACTAGATCTCAAACTGTACTACAAAGCAGTGATCATCAAAACAATATAGTACTTACTAAGAGATAGAAGGGTGGATCAATGAAATAGACTTGGGGTAAAAAAAAACTGGCCTAGCATGTCAGAGTGGCATGTGTTATTATTATTGTTGTTGATGCTGAGTCATTTTCAATTGTGTCCAACTCTTTGTGACTCCCCCCACTTGGACAATTCTTTACAAAGACACTGGAGTGGTTTGCCATTTCCTTTTCCAACTCATTTTATAGGTGAGGAAATTGAGACAGGGTTAAGTGACTTTCCCAGGGTCACAGACCTAGTAAATGTCTGAGGCCAGCTCTGATCTTAGAAAGATGAGTCTTCTTGAATCCAGGTTCAATTCTCTATCCCCTATACCATCTACCTGTCCTAGCAAGGTATTTGTTTAATAATGCTTTTTGGCTTAGCAATAACACTATAGGTCTTATTTGCTAAAGTAATCAAGGAGAAAGGAAAATAATCTTTATGTTCTAAAAATATTTATCACAACTCTCTTTGTGATTGCAAAAATTGAAAATTAAAGGAATGTTCATCAATTAGGGAATGGCTAAACAAGTTTTGGCATATGATTGTGATAGAAACTACTATGTCATGAGAAATGACAAAAAGATTAATTCTGGGAAAAAAAAAAAACATTGAAAACCCTACATGAAATTATGAAGATTGAAAGGAGCAGAACCAAGAGAACATAATATATAGGAACAGGAATATTGTTTGAGTAATGTCTTGTGTGTGTCTATTCAAAGAACTGATAAAGAAAAACGAGACAAAGTTTTATATTTACAGGTATCTTCTTGTCAAATTATGCCTTCTCTGACAAGGAAAAGGAGGGAGGGAGAGTAAGATTTAACTGGCTCTTTTAATGTGACTAAAAAACAAATTAATTAGTTAATTGAAAAAAAGAAAGTCTTGAAATCATATAGAACCAGGATGAAGTCTGAATTTATTATCAATCTATCTATGCCAACTCAGAAATAAATATAATGACTCTGAAAAAGGATTTAGAAAGGATAAGGATTGTGTGGTAGTTGCAAATAAATAAAATTTCAATATTTCAAACTAAGGACTGTAAATTCATATTAATACATATTCAACTGAAACAAGTAAATAATTATAGTCTTCTTAAAGAAAAATGTTGGTTGAATGTTTTCAGAAAATAAATTAGAGTTGCTTCAGTTTTAAAAATCTTTTCAATGAGATGAAAATAGAAGTTAAATTCTCATCTAGTTTTAATTTTATAACCCATTTTGCAGCAACACTAACAGAAGTCAGATATTTGGGGAAAGGAGGAAATGAGAAATCTATTTCCATTTACTCCATCACTTTGATCATTGAAAATCAAGATGCTCAATTAATAATGAAACTACTGTAAGGGTAGTCAATTTTTGAGGATTTCTGAGTAAGTGAAACAAGATTTTAAATACTTAATAATGCTCACCTAACCATTAACTAAGAAAGGAAAGGTATATTCAGCTTGCTTCAAAAGCATAGTTTAACATCATGAAAGTCATTTAAAGTTTGAACTTTATTCATATGCTATTCCCATTAATAATGATCTCTTAGTAAAAGAATTTCTGAATTATCCATAATGCTAATTTAATGTGAAAAATCTAAATGAAGTATGTAACATTATGAGTACTTAACAGATGTCCTAATTAGATATCATTAAGGAGACTATTAGGTGAATGGAAATTTAAGCCTTCATTTGCTACCAGAAATATACCACTCAATTTAAAAAAAATTACAGTGGTTATAGATTAGAGCAAATACCTGTGAAATACAAAAAAAAAACTGGCTAAAAAAGGTCAATGTCCAATATTTTCATTGCAGGTTAAATTTAATTCCTTTAATTTTAATTTTTTACTTTAAAAAATTATGTACTTAATAACCATTACCACCAAAAATATTTAAACAAAGACATAAAATATATTCAGAATGACAAGGTCCACTTTGTTTATAATTTATTTAAAATACACAAATTATATATGTATGTTAATATAAAGATCTTCAGCTTTTGAATACTCTTTGAATTTAGTTTACTTCAATTCTTTTTTTCTCTTGGTTTTGTGACTTATTTTTAATGTAATCATGGTATGTATTATACTTATTCTATTTCTACCTTTTCATATATTTCCCCTTATTTTCTTTATATTTCCAATATTTGTCATTTAAATAGCATTATATAATCCATTACATTCAAATATAACAATCTATTCATCTACTCCCATTTATTGCATTTGTGTTATTTCTAATTATTTTATCATAATAAACAAAATGGCCATGAATTTTTTTTAATATAAACATAGTTTGTTTTTTTTTTACCCTTTCTTTAATGCCATTAGGACCTAACCCTAGTAATGGAATCTCTATGTCTATGAGAATGAATAGCTCTTAACATATAATACCATCTTTTTTTCTAAAAAAGAAAAAATATACAATGGCTCTAAAAAATGTAATATTAGGCCTTTTCCTCCATGTTTCTATCAGCATTCAATTTGGCTATTTTATCTCATTTGTTTCTCAGTTATCATGTATTACCAGTACCATATTTTGCTAGATTGATTCTTAGGCAGTGGACACAATCTGTTGCCAGGATCATACTCTTTCCAAAACATGTCTTTCCAGGTTGGTCATATAGAGCGGAAATTTTGATCCAGTGCCACAACCTCTCAGGGGTGCAAGGTCACCTTCATGGTATGATGAGTGTCAAGGTAAGACTTTTACAGAATATTTATGTCTCTAAGTCATTGTTGTACAAATCGGAAACTACATTTAGATGTTAAGATTATGTGTATAGTCAAGCTTAGATCTACTATTAACCTCATGCAGGTATGTGTGAGCTCTCCAGATAGCTCTCTTATTTATCTTGTCTCCTCATTACTCATTCATATTTTCATATTTTGTGGAATGGGCACAGTAGGTTTTTCAAAATTCCAAACCAATGATACTATGTTCAGCTAACATTGTATTCAGGTATAGGAATTATAGTCCTTTCTTATTCTCAGCTGATGGTATTTCTAAGCAAAAAAAATTCTACTAATGGCATATTAGAAGAGTTACAAATCATATAAAATGTGAGTAATCTGAAGGAAAGGTTAAAGAAAAGGAAGACTTCCAATTGGGGGTGAATCATCTGTTTCCAAGGGTTTCAGTATTTTCATAGTCTTTTGGTTAAATTATTCTCTTCCAATATATAACCAAATAATAAAACTCATTTTATTCAAGTGTGACAGAATAGAAGAAATAAGAATGCCTCAAAGAATAAGAAATCACATTTCCTTATAACTAGTTATAAGACCCCACAGCTAAGTGGAATGGGCTACATGCCTCTGTTGCCCTGCTACCACTCCATCTACTGTATTCCTCCTTCAAGGAATATGCGCCCGCTCCCGCGCGCGCGCGCACGCACACACACACACACACACACACACACACACACACACACACACTCACTCACACAATCTCCTCTCCTTCTCTATAACATCTTTCCTGATTCTTGCCCACTTTCAGACAAATGGTTTCTCTTAATGAAAATTTTAGAGCACTGTGAAGTTTCTTATGGAAATAAACAATTCTACCTCTGTAAAGATTAAAATTTAGGGGAGAGGGGGAGACTGAGGCAGGTAGAAATTAGTTTCTCTCTGCAAGGAATATATATTTTTTAGAGGTTTATTAAAGGTTAAAGATTAAGAATATACAAGTAAGAAACATGTGCCTAGGCCAGAGGCCTAGACAAAATAACCTCACATCATGGAAGAGACGCCTCTGCTCCAAAAACGGAAGTCCAAAAAGGGCCCGAGCCCTTCAAAAGCCTTTGCTTAAATCTCTTCTCGATCTCGGCCCAGGTGAGATTACAAGGCATTCTGGGGAAGTGGAGCAAAGGCTCATGGGGATTGTAGTCCTGTATTCGAGTCTATTTTTTACATCCCCCCATGTGATCATTTGTGGAAAAATTAATTTTTCCCCAAAAGGATCATAAAAACATAATAAACTTAAAAGATTACAATAGTGTGAGGATAAGAGAAAAAAGAATAAAACCAATAATTTCTGAACACATTGACAAAAAGCCGTTAGGGGGCAGTCCCCTTTGGCATAAAAGTATACATACAAATAAATGTTCAATCAACCACACCCAAAGTTCAATTTTGTGCAACTTGTGGTCTGGAGGCTTCTTCATGGTGGCTTCTCCAACAGTTCAGTTCTGGATTCAGAGAGGTAGCATCTTCTTCACCTAAAATTCTTCTCAAAAGGAATTTAAACTTTGCAATTTAAATAATGATATTTTTTACATTCCCCCGTGTTGTGGGTGATTGAAAGATTCAGAATCAGTTAGGGATGCATGGCTGAGGTATGAGGTATATGAATCAATTGGCAAGAGATATTAAAAAGACACCAGAAAATCCAAAAGAAAAGAAAAATTTCTGGATGAAAATATAGACTATCAAAGTCTTATGTGTAAAAATTCCAAGTAGAAGAAAAATAAATCTATAACAGGTCCTTGAATCAGGGCCCAATCAAAATGATCTAAGTAATGATGCATTTACCCAGTCATTGCCAGGACTACAGAAAGGTACCACACTATGAGAGGCAGAAAAGGGGACCAGATTATAGGAGTCAAGTAGGAGCCAAGGTTTTGGGGATACTCATCTTTGAGTATCTTCAGAGTGAGTGTAGATACAAGGAAAGCCTATGTCTTAACACATGTTAAACATAGTAACCTTGAGTCTTCACACTAGGTTCAAGACCTTTGTATTGGCCTAGAAGTGCATCAATTCATCCTAGATTGGCCTTTCTTTGGCCCTATGAAATGGCTCTTGTGTGTAGCTCTTGTCCTGGAATCAGACAAAATCATTAAGCAAAGTCCCATAATTTATTTAAATAATTAGTGGAATCATTTTCATAGTCACAAGCTTTTTAGGGCATGCATTAGAAAATGTATCTTAAACTTGTAGCACTGAAAATCAAAAGGTTAAAGAAAATCTTAATACTGGTGACATGTGCTTCAAATATAAAAAGGAGAGAAAAAAAATTAAAAAAAACTGAAAAAGTATATTGCACATGCAAGAAAAATATAACAATAAAAGAGCTTTAAAAAATTCAAAAATATAGCTTATAATCATTGGCACTCTGTGTCAGTTAAGAAAATATAAAATACAAGGCTTTCTCACCAAAAAATGAGATCCATTTCCTCTTTGTATCTGGCCATGATCACTGTGAGTAGAAGGCAAATGAATTGAACAAGGTTAACAATTTTTTCATCTTTAAAAATATAGTAGTACAACTATGTAGTTACCAAAATCCCCAAAATTCTCAATAGCCCAATTAATTACAATAGCAAACAAACACACTTTCATATTTCACATAAGTTGCTGTATGACATTTTTAAAACCTATGAATTGATGGACATTTGTCACAATTTTTAAAAATGTAGCAATCTTTCAACCTTGGTATTTAAACATATTTTTTTTTAAACAAAGTAAAACTCATCTTGGGTTTAGAACATAATCAAGAAATCTATATATCATTCTGGTAGAAGTAAAATAGTGAGCTGAAGAGTATAAATAAAGAGGTGCTCCTTTTGGAGGCTTTTTAAGGGTACAAATGCCCTGAAATTAACTGCCCAACTTCCATTCACATGTGGGAAGGTTGGGGGTTATAAAATACATTTCACTTCAGCTACTGTAATGGGCCTTACCTCGTGGTAGGGGCAGGCAAAAATAACCAGATTGTTAAAAAAAATTCCAAAAATAATATTTAAAAAACCCTTAAAATCAAATCATTTGAGGTATTTAGCACATTAAAATTCCAAAGGTTGTTAATACAATTATAACCAGTTCTGAAGTCCATCTATCCTCGGCAAAATAGAAAAAAGCTGTTTTTTCATATATGGGCTTATTCACAACAATATTTGTTCAACAGTTATAGGGGAAAAACAACAGAATTTCAAAACTCAGTACATTCAAAATAAATTCAATCAACCTTCAGTTCAAGCAGAATAATATTGAATCCAGTAATATATGAACTTAAAATCACAAAGTTAAACCTTAAACAAAAAATGCAATAGAATACAGAGATTTTTTAATAAACCATTGGAGTCTGAAATGCCTTAGAATGTAGCCTTTAGTCTCTTCAAAGTTCCTTGGGTTTTTTTTTTGTTTGTTTGTTTTTAATTATCCATTTAAATGTCTATTGTCCGAAGGTAGAGTAGTAAAGGCTAGGCTATGGGGTTCAAGGGATCCATCCAGGGCCCCATAGCTGGGAAGCAACGGAGGCCAGATTTTAACTAGAGACCTTCCGTCTCTGGGCCTGGCTTCCAGTTCTCTGGGCCACCCATTTTCCTCCCCAAAGTTAAAGTTGAATCTTTGGGCTGAGTCTGCTCCCTGACGGGCAGGTAAAATCAATGAAATTGCCAGAAGAGTCAAAAATCCTTTTAAACATCCCATTGCTTTTTAGGTTTCCGTTTGAAAAGTCTGTTTCTTCTCTCTAGTCTTTTCTGTCTTTCCCCTCTCTGATACCCCTGCGGCCAATACCCCCAGCCACATGGAGGCTTAGCCTAAGGGAAAATTACCGGGTCTCCTTTCCCTCTGGTCTCTCCCCTCTACCCACGTGGCCAATACTGTTACCAGCTGGTCGCAATGAGTCCTGAGCGATCTGCTCCAAGGATCTGGGTGATGAGCCGTCTGGGGTCACACTCATGGGTCTGGGGCGCAGAAATAGGCAGGCAGCAGGCCGGTGAGAGGCCAGGAGCAGGAGCGGCTGCAGGGGTGGTCAAGGCCGGGACCAGGTACCAGGTGAGGATGATCAGGGCTGCAGGCTGCAGGCAGGAAGCGGCGGGGCCGAGCCAGGTGGGGTGGGCAGCAGGTCCAGAGCCTGTAGCAGCTTTGCGAGGGTAGAAAACCTTGGCCAGAGACATATGGCTCAAAAAAAAATTTCTAGGTACTAGCTATTAAAACTGAATTTAAGATCAGAAAAGAAATCAGAAGATTGAAAGTTCTTTTTCCCGTAGTGGTTAGCCAAAACTGTAAAGATTAAAATTTAGGGGAGAGGGGGAGACTGAGGCAGGTAGAAATTAGTTTCTCTCTGCAAGGAATATATATTTTTTAGAGGTTTATTAAAGGTTAAAGATTAAGAATATACAAGTAAGAAACATGTGCCTAGGCCAGAGGCCTAGACAAAATAACCTCACATCATGGAAGAGACGCCTCTGCTCCAAAAACGGAAGTCCAAAAAGGGCCCGAGCCCTTCAAAAGCCTTTGCTTAAATCTCTTCTCGATCTCGGCCCAGGTGAGATTACAAGGCATTCTGGGGAAGTGGAGCAAAGGCTCATGGGGATTGTAGTCCTGTATTCGAGTCTATTTTTTACACCTCATAATTATTTGTATAGTTCTCTTATTCCTTCCTCTACTAGAGTATAAGCTCATTTAAAGCAGGTAGGAATTCTTTTTTAATATTTTTGTCTGCAATGATTAACATGATACATATATTTATTTGTAGAATTTAATTTATTTGTAAATTTCAAGTATTAGACTTAGTACTTATCTTAGACTAAAATTAGTTATTATAACAACATGAAAGAGAAGAGTACAATAAAAAGGAAGGCTTTATACTCCTCTAGAGTGTAGAATTCTGGTGGCCTTCCTTTAAATTCCCTTGGCTCTTAATACTTTGAAGTGGCTACAGGAGACACTGTTGAATGAATGTATACAAAGTCTTGGGAAAGTTGTGAGAAGAACTGATCTTAATTCTGAGTATTTTTCTTTAGTATCAACATTATGGTTTTGAGCATCAAAATAAACTATTAAATATAAAAGTCCTCTTGAAATTATAAATTTAATATACATGTAAAATATTATTATTCTATGATAGGAGAATTTTACTGTATTTGCTATATTTTGATTATGAAATAATAAGGCAGTTTTGAAAACTCATTGACTAAAAAATCCAGCAAAAGAAAACTAATGATTTAGCTACCTAACAAAACAAAATCAAAGAAGAGAAAAAAGTTCAGTTAGAGTAGAAGTAGGAGAATTATTTGGTTCTTTTCCAGAATGAAAAGATTGACTTTCTGAGAGTCAAAGAAGACAAAATATATTGAAGACAGTTTGGCTTTTAAAAATTAGAATCATGAGTTCTAGGTAAATATGGTGGCCATATAGCTGCAATGCTCTCCCTCTCCTCAGCACCCACCAATATAGACTACCTCAAAAGACCAATAAAAAGACAACAAATTCATAAGAACAAAGAGCATCTACAATAGGGCACAGAATTGAAGGTATATGGGATTTGGGCATTTCTCACACTATAAGGGGGTGAAAGAGCTCCCACCCAAACCACAAGCTGATCTACCCTCCCCCACCTCACCTACAGAGCCAGAGGCAGAGGCAGAATGTGCCAGAATCAGTGAGTGAGAGAGGGGCACCCCTCTATAGTGAGTAAGGGGTACCTTTAGGTCCTTGGAAGCTGACTAAGATGAACAAAGACCTACCCAGGAGAGTAGCTACACCTGAAACCCCAGCAGGTGGAAGAGTGTGCAGACCATGGTGCTCAAAGGAAGATAGCAAGAGAAGGGAAGCAAAAAGCAGAAGCTTTGGAGATTTGAAAGCTTGCCTCAGGAAAAATCCTTGCTCCTTAGTACCATACACAGAGAGCCTACCCATCTCAATCAGATTTTTTACTAAAAAGGAAAGGAAAAACAACCACTGTGATGGCAAATTGCACCCAGGAGAAAAAACCTCCCTCCAAGAAAAACAAAAAGAAGGCATTGACCCTGAAAATTTTTTTATGGAGGAAAAACCCAGACTACAGAAGAAATACAGGAGGAAATTCAAATAAACCCAAAACCCTCCAAAAAAATGGAATTTGTCCACAAGCTCTTGAAGAATTTAAATTGGAGCTTAAAAAGATAGAAGCCTTCTGGCAAGAAAAGTGGGAAAGAATTCAAAGAGAAAATAACAGTTTAAAGGACAAGAACTCCCAATTGGAGAAATAGCTGGAGGACACAAAAAGCAAAATAGACCAAACTGAAAAGGAAAACCTGTCATTATAGATGAGAATCAGGCAACTGGAAGACAATGATCTTGCAAAACAGCAAAGATTAATAAAGCAAAGTCAAAAGACTGACAAAATAGAAGAAAACATAAAATATCTCCCTAAGATGACAGATCAGATTCCTCTTCTGAGAAATCAAGCTGGACTTTGGTTCATTCCAGAGTCGAACTCTGAGCAAACCTTGATGTCCAATAAAGGACATGGATCAGAGCCAATTGCCAACTAGCCCTTGCCTTAACACACTTATTGCAGATATGCTGTTTATGATGTCCATTAGACCTGGGTGAATTCCAGAGGCAGTCACTTTCCCCTTAGAAAAAGTGTATTAAGAGAACTTTAATCTCTGGATGTATGAAAAAATTGATTTTAAAAAGCCATTAGTGACCTAGAAGGTAAGTGAGCATAAGTAATCATCTTAAATATTTCCTATATAAGAACCTCCCTCACTGATAAAGAAAATCGCTTTACTAAGTGTAAACAGTGTGAAATCCCCTTAGGAAAGAATCTGTCCTTTGCAGTCTTGTTACAAATTGTTTCACTCTTGCTTCCTAGGAAACAAGGAAGTCACTGAAGTGCATAACATTTATCCAAAGTGTCTCTTACTCACCTGTAGTTAAAATGAAGGCAGATTTACAAAGTTGCATGGATTCACAAAATTCAGGGGATCATAGACATACATAGAAGATGATGCCTACTTATTTAAAAGATGAGAAAACAAGCTCAAACAGGTTAAGTGACTATATAGATAGTAAGGAATTTGAACCCATATCCCATGATTCTAAAACTAACATTCTTTCCTCTGTACTTACAACTATGGAAAGAGTTTCAAGATGATGACTTTGATAATATAGTAGGGTTTCTGTAATACTTAACATAGGCAGAATTTGTTTTTCTTGGAACCAGAAGAACAGAAAAAAAGGTCATATTATGAAAGCAGAGTAAAGATGTCTATGCTAATGGGATACTGTGAAGGGCAGGTCAAAAGGAAAAGCAGGTCCATGAAAAATGGTGCTTTGGAGAACCTTAATTTATACTTAGTCACTAATTCTGGCTGTTAGTTGTTCTTGCCTTGGCTCTTTAAAGTGTGTAAAACATTTTCTTATGTCACAGACTAAATCCTGTCTGTAAACAAGCCTTTTCTGTAATTCATTTAAATTAATCTAAGATGCAACTTTCTGAAACCCTAAGATAATATCTGGCTCACTAAAATCTTATTTTATTATATTATATAGTACTTCAGGGGACTCAGTAAGTTGTTGTACTTCCCAAAGACTCAACTAATGCCCAGGCACTTGGAGAGACCATTTGGTAATATTAACGTTACCTTTATATCAGTATAAATTCATACTTTCCCTTACCCTCTGTCAAGTGAGCAAAACAGTCACAAATTAAGGTGTTCAAAGTTTCAATATAAATCAGGAAAAGTGGAATGAGATAGGTCAGCTCAAATAAAAATCTTTAGATGGGCATAGCTTTGTAGTCGAATGTCCAGTGGTTACTGTACAGAACTGTGAGACTTTCAAGGTATAATTACATGTTGTCAGTGACTATTTTGTCAGATACATGCTAATAACTAGCTTTCTACTTGTCTTTCTTTAACATAACCAACCCCAGTGTGATGTGCAGCTGCTTTTGTTTCAAGATTTCACTTTCAGGCATAGAGGCAGCTAAGTAACAGTGGATAGTTGACCTGGAAGCAAGAGGATTGTAGTTCAAATCCAGCCTCTAATGCTTAATAGCTGGGAAAGTCACTCTGCCTGCCCCAGTTACCTCATATTTAAAATGGATATAATCATAGCATACATCGCCCAGAGTTATTTTGAGTATAAATTGAGTTAGTATTTTAAAAATATTTTGCAAGAGTTAAAGTGATGTTGTTATTCACTGGTTTGAGTCCTGTGCAACTTCTTCTTGACATTCTTAAAAAGTCTTTTGCCATTTCCTTCTCCAACTCATTTTACAAATGAAAAGCTAAGGCAAATAGTACTAGGTGGCTGAACAACCACAAATAAATAAATGAATGAAAAGCATTTTTGTACTGTTATTTAAACAAATTCTTATGTGTTGTGCACTAGTGACATTTATACATACAGCTTACATTCTAATAGGAAGAGATAACATATAGAGGAGGATGGAGGTCTGGGAATGAGGACTGGGTCTAAAAATTCCACTGGCACTTTTTCCATACATTGTGATAGTATTGATCTGATTAGCATTTCTAAAATAAAAGGTAATGAGCTGGGTGAGGAATTGGAGAAGTGAGAATTTGTGAATGAAAGAAAAGCAAATGGCAAGAAGTTGGTTGAGTAAATTACATACAGAATGGTATGTGAAACATGACCTACTGCTCTAGGTTCAGATATATGAGTTATGTTTTTTATGCTTAGAGATAGCCAACCAAGAGTCCTGGTGATCAGGTGATTCAGTTAAAGTGCAAATTTCTGCAGTAGATCATTAGATGGTACCTGGGGGAAATTAATTGAGAGGACATGCTTTCCCATCTATAAAAATGTCTTGAGTATCATATATCACATTATTGTAGTTATCTTGAATTAGGATATTAGTAGGGCATAGGCAAGCTTTAAGAAGAGATATTTTATAACAAAATATCATTACCATTATACAAATTGCCTGGAAGATATAGAAAGCCCAGAGAAGTAAGAACAGAAGGAGGGACAGAGTGAACATAGATGGCAAACAATTATTTAAAATTATATCTACAGGGGACAGCTGGATAGCTCAGTGGATTGAGAACCAGGCTGAGAAACAGGAGGTCCTAGGTTCAAATCTTGCCTCAGACACTTCCCAGATGTGTGACCCTGGGCAAGTCACTTAACCCCCATTTCCTAGCCCTTACCACTCTTCTGCCTTGGAAAATAATCTGGGAAAAATAATAAAAATTAAAAACAAATAGAGAACCTAGATGATAATATGTTTACTGTTTAACTATGAAAAACGACATTTAACTCAATAGAGAAAAATGCCAACTTAAAGGCAGTCTTCCAATAAGTTGTCCCCTGTACCTAAATTAAAATTATTCAAGAGAGAGAATGGGAAGATGTCATGTTTGCCATTGTGACCACAGAGAAAATGCTGAAGTGAAAGAGTAATTATATGAAGGTGTCTTATGCTTCTATTTGGAGATGACATTGTGCAACCTCAAGAACATTAAATAATATCCTGGAGGATAACCATAAATACTCCATAGAATTTGGCCTTACCACAAGCACAGGAAAGATCAAGGGGATATCTATTGCCTAGATTATAATATACAGTTGGATAATTTCATTTTGTCCATCAGAAAGTATGTGTGCGATGAATACTATAAATGAGAATCATTGCTAGGTTGGCTAAAGAAACAATTAAAAGGCACAGAAATTTTAGTGCTAAATTTAGGAAATTGAAAACTCCTTACATAGTATTCTACAAATCACGGTCTGTATTTTAATAACAATGTATTATTGATGATATTTTATGATATTTGTATATAGCACACAATACTTCAAAAGTTTGAGGGAACATCCAAATTGATGAAGTCATATAATGTTTTGAGTATTTCAGTTGAATATTAACATAATTAAAATTAAAATATGGAGTAGAATTATTTCTGAATAATATTTCACCTACTTCAAGAGACTTTTTCATATATGAGGCAATAATATAAGTAAAAAATATCTTATTTTCACTTGTTTTCCTACAGAAATACTGAAATTTTCTCTTTACTTATTTACTGAAAGATCATTTAATGTTTCTATGATCTATATTTGAAAAAACAGAAAATGATAGATATGTGATTATTTTTAGACTACCTACATAAATATTTCAATAATATAATCGGAGAAACAAAAACTCATTTAAAATTATGCTCCTGAAAATAACTAATCTAAAACTTATTGCCAAGAAAGCTATATGTATTCCCATGACATTATCACTAAAATCAATGTTTATAAATTCCTAGTTATACTACTAGAATCAAATACCTTATGCAATTTCATTGTAAGCTACTAAGAAGTAGAGTGAAAGAGTCACAAAAATCTAATGAATTAAAAATATTTATTGATTAAATCTGGATAATTTTAGGTTTCTTTTTTAAAAGTATTTATTTATTTAGAAAAATTTTCCATGGTTACATGATTCATGATTTTTCCCACTCCTCTTTCTCCCCACTCCTGAAGCTGATAAGCAATTCCACCTACATATTATTCATATTTGCAATACAGTGATCTTTTAACTCCTATAGCCCAATTATATCTCCACTGAACCACATGATGATTCCTACGTTTTTGTACTGCATTTCTACTCCCACAGTTCTTATCCTGGATCATTGCATTGCTACTAGTAGAAAAGTCTATTACATAAATTGTGCCACAATGTATCAGTCTGTGTACAGTGTTCTGGTTCTGTTCCTTATGCTTTGCATCGATACTTGGAGGTCTTTCCAATTCACATGTGTGGAAAGGAAAATTTTATCAAGTTCTGGACATTCTGCCACTGAGTTGGAACAAACAGCATTTGGAGTGTTAGAGAGAAGATATTGACAATACTGACAGTTGGTGGGGTAAGGGGCCACTTGGTGGGGCAGTTGGTCTTGTGATGAGTACTTCCTTCCTCGCCCTGGAAGTGGAAGAGGCTCTCTCCCGTCTCTGGATAGAAGTGGCTCTATTTTCCTGATTTTTCCCAAATGAGTGCTCTCCCTGGATTCCTGTGATTGGGTCATTGACAGAAGGACTTAAGGGAAGTAGTCTGAACTGTTAGGCTGGTCTTTAGGGGCATCAGCCTGAAGAGACAGGCCCAACCAGCTCTGAAGGTCAGAATTTTTATTCATTTTGCTGTCTATAACTAAGACTTTTGAAATTAAGAAAGCTAGAACAGATATAGCATAGACATAGACCTGTTTGTTAGGCCTGGTCTCAGAACAAAAGCTGAGAGAGATTCAAACCTCATCTAGGGCCATTCCTCTTTCCTCTTTCCTGATACCTCCCCAATCCAAACTTGTTATTAAAATTTATCTTTATTTGAATATCGCAGTCAGATAAGAAGACTATCTTTTCAAGGGACATAGAGGGAGCTGAATCTCAGGACAGCCATTCAACTATAAACTGTCCTTATTGGACCCCTGCTGGGCAACCTTGGTCTGGAGGAGGTTTGTCCCTCAGGAGGATCTGTGCTTACCGGCTCTGGGGCATCTTCAGCATCAATCCATAGAGAAAACATCCCAGTAGGCTATCATAAGTGGCCCATTTCTTGGGAACCCCATTTTTCAAAAATAGCCTCTTGGCATGGGGCATACCCAGCAGGGTATGGCTGGATCAAAGGGCAGACAGTCTTTAAAAACACTTTGGGCATAATTCCAAATTGCCCTCTGGAATTGTTGGATTAATTCACAGCCCCACCAGCAGTGCATTAATGTTCCAATTTTGCCACATCCCCTTCAACATTTATTACTTTCCTTTGATGCCTTATTGGTCTATCTACTAGCTGGAAGGTGGTACCTAAGAATTGTTTTAATTTGTATTTCTCTAATCAAAAGGGATATAGAACACTTTTTCTTGTGATTATTGATAGTTTTGATTTCTTCTTCTGAGAACTGTCTGTTCATATCCTTTGACCATTTGTTGATTGGGGAATGGTTTTAAATTTAGGTTTCTCTGTAAATTGTCTTTTAGCTCAATTATTATCAGGATAATGACATTCTTTAAATAATAGCTTTATAATTATCTCATATTTAAGGTCCAATTTACCCAACAACCATATTTCTAAAAATCTAGGGTATGGAGATTTTCTTTTCTTCAGTAGATCAATATGGAATGTCCATGCTACAGAAATCTTTAGAGAAAGATTGGAATAAAGTCTAGAAGGCAAAAGCCTATTGAAGTTATCTATTACATTGCCTCTATGACATATTTCTCTTTTAAAGATCTCCAAGGAAGGAGATGGTATACCTGAAAGATCCCAGACATCATTTCACAGACTGATATATTTCTACCTAGGAGCCTTTATTTAGTCCAAATCATTCATTTAATAAGAAAAATGATATTTAGGCTGGAGAGGTGAGGTCACTTGTTCCAAAAGGCAATGGGTGGCAGAATCAAGATTTGAAAAAAGTTTTCTGACTCTTTATCCAGTGCTCCTTTCTATTATACTTCTCCCTTCCATTAGTAAACATGTAATACTAAAATATAATATAATAAATATAATATAATATAATATAATATAATATAATAATGGGAGAGAAAAACAAATTAATAGAAACTTTAAAAATCATTATTTCATTGTCAGCAGTAACAAAAACATATTTTAGGAATATATTAAATAATCTCTTTTCCTCTCTTTTTTAAATTCTTTTTAGAAATCTTTCTAATTCTGACAAACTTAGAGAAAATCCAAACTAATTTTGTGAGAAGAATGAATAATAGAACATTCCTGAAAAAATACTGTGTTTTTTCCCAAATACATAAAATAGCTCAAAACCAATCACTCACAAAGAGTTTACAATTAGAGAACCTACCTAGTGTGTTTTAATGAATACAACAGGTAAGATTTATTTGCTATTAGTAATAAGCATTACCATACAATTAATGAGCTTTAACCCTTAAATTGTTTGCTCACCAGTGAGTAAACAAAACCTTGTTCCTGTGAACTTGTCTGTCCCTTTAATTGGTTATGAAGTGGATGGTTCATAGCATAAATGGGAATAAATAATATCAATGAAAGTATTTTTAATCCAAAATGGTGGCATCTAGATTAATTCCATGTTGTTCATCTGAATTAAAGCAACAGATGAATTTGTAGTCACATTGGTAGAGATTCAGGATACATATATGTTAACCATTTATTTTCCTTTCAGTCTTCTTTTGCAAAATTCATCTTATTTTTAAACTTTCTGTATATAAATAGGGTAAATTATGCTATAGAACTTCAGAGTAGGAAAGCTTCTTCACTATTAAAAAATTGATATTTATAAGTTTGCTTAATATTTGCACATAATTTTACATGTATTATCACACTTGGGTCTCATTCTGTGTGCTTTAGGAATTGCAAATACCATTGTGCCAATTTTATAGGTAACAGAATTGAGACAGAGATATTTCATCACTGATCCTTTGAAACACACAAAAAAATCTAAGATAGTTCTGAATCTAGATCTTTCTTAAGCCATGCCACACTAAACGTTTTGTGTACTGCTTCACATCCAGCATAATTCTATCCTTGAGGTTAAAGATCTTCCTTGAACCTCTCTTACATGTGATCAATTTTTAATAAAAGAATAAAAGATAACTAAAATCCTTTTATTAGCTTCTTGTAAATAAAAAAAAGCTAATACCTCAAATTAAGAACAGATTGATGAACAGGAATAAATTTGAAAAGAAAAGAAATATTTAATGATTACATTTGTATTTTAAGTGTTTTGTGCAAGACATAAAATATTTACATTCCCCACAGTATTCTGTACTAAGTATACAGAAGTATTATTTAGAGAAAAATGGGCAACATATTTATAATTCAATATCCATATATATAGATATAAATAAAATATATTTATAATCATATATAACTATGAAAATATGGAGATAGTAAGAAGTAAAAAAAAAAGAAAATTGGTCATGACAAAAAGAGGGAGAAATGATAAATGCTATAGGGAATGCTGGAAAATTGGGTAACATGCATTGTTAGTGAAGTCCTGATCTGATCCAACCAGTCTGGAGAGCAATTTGGAATTATGCCCAAAGGGCTCTATAGCAATACAACTATTATTTTTTTTCAAAGAGATTTAAAAAAAAGGTAAAATGACTTATTTGTACAAAGTGATTTATTGCAGTTCTTTTTGTGATAGGAAAGAATTAGCAATTGAAGGAATGTCCATCAATTGGAAAATATCTGAACAGATTGCAGCATATGCCTGTAATGGGATACTCAACTGTTATGTTATAAAAAAGGATAAGCTGGGTGCTTGAAAAATAATAGTTACTTGAACTGATACAAAATGAAATGATCACAATCATAAGACTGTACACAATAACAACATTGTTTGATGAACAAGAAAGAATGACCTAGATATTCTCAGCAATACAGTATTCCAAAACAATCCCCAAGACTCATAGTGAAAAATGCTGTCCACTTCCAAGTAAACAACGAATGGACTCGGAATGTACACTAAAACATACAATATTTTTCTTCCTTCCTTCCTTTTTTGTTGTTCAATATTAGTTTCACAAAATGACTAATATGGAAAAATTCATTTACATAATAGCCAGTGGAAAATATCTTAACAGTTTGCTACCTGTCTGAGGAAAGGGGGTGTTAACTTGGAAATAACACAGAACTAATAAATAGAAAAACCAAGTCTTTAATCAGGATAGGGATAAGTCCAATTTGGCCCTTTACTCAGAGTCGGTGCCACAACCTTTTCAGGGTGCAAACCCTGGACTCTGGGGATGTTATCCCTAGGGAGCGACACAATGCTAGATGACTTCTCCCAGGAACAAAAGAATTTGGGGAACTTATATACCCTTTGGGAAATCCAAGGGCAGGGAAAGATGATTGACATTACTAAGGTTACAAGGAAAATGGAAGTGTTCAAACTACACTGACAAGATACAATCAAGCTAGGGAAAAGAATCATAGCTAGAGGCCAGGGTGCAAGAGAAGGGGCTGCTTACAATGGATGCTAAAGGATGGTTCATGCCCAGGTCTGACCTTCCTGAGAAAGGTTCTAATACAATAGGAGAGGCTACCTAAAACAAAGAATGTCCTTAGCATATGCTTATCTCACCCAACTAAGATTATCATTTCCCTTCAGGGTAGATTCTCATGGGAACAGGGAACAAGGACAAGCTTTTGGGGTCTCCAATCTACAAGCTAAATCTAAAATCGGGGTTTCATCAGATCCCACTTGGCCATAAGTTTGGGATTCCTAAATTCCATGTTGACAGGGGGAAGGGAGTGGAAAATGAAGGAATGGAGAGAATTTAGAATTCAAGCATTTAAAAATGGACATTAAAATTTGTTTTTACATGTAATTGGAGACAAAATAAAATATTACTTTTTAAAAGGGTTGTCCATGACTAAAATATGGCCTAGCCTCTCCAACCTGTCCTTTTGCTGAGGACCTCTTCTTTGTCAACTATTTTCCCCAGTTGAATAAAAATGAATCTTATATAGACCTCCAAAACACCAAAAAAGGAAATATAAAAGCTATTACCTGAAGACCTAAGGGAAAAGTTTGGCAAATGGCCATTATTGTCTTCCATTCTTATCATAAGCTTTATCAAGGTTTGTTACAATGATATGAAATAAAACATGAGAGGTGATTTAGTTTTTGATGCATAATTTTTCTCTTTGTGGTTGCATTCAAGATGGTATCTCTGTCCATGAAATTTGCCCTTGAGGTTATTCTTTATGGAATAATAAAAGGTAAAGGCTGGATTAAATATCCAAGACCAGAAATCTCCTAGTTTGTGTTATAATTTCCTAAGTTTCTTCCCAAAATATACTTCTCTCACACAAAAATAAAATTATAAACTATTTAAGAGAATTAATTACCTTCCTTTGCTTAGTATACTTGACTAGAAAGAATAATTTCCCATATTTTTCTAAATGTTTTCAGCTTTTCATTTATATTTTCAAACTTGAATTTATTTTTTCATGAAAAAATAAGAAAATTTTATTACTCCTCTAATCTTATAACCAGAAGAATCTAGTACATTACCTCACTCCTTATCTAGAAAAATAAAAGAGGAAGGGAAGCAGAGGGGGTGTATACCAAGTGTTACAATGACTGATAATCATGAGTTAGCAGCAGAATTGGAATGAAGCCATAGAATTTCTAATTCTGAACTCTAGACCCAGAGCACAAAATATAACTGTTCATAATCTTGTTTTGCATAAAAAATTTGGAAATAGACTTGGAGAACAGTGACTCTAACTTAAAATTCCAAGAAAGTGTTGGAATTTGGAAGGCAAAAGTGTTATAAAAAGAAGAGCTTGGACTCATACAGCTGCTCCTAAAATTGGAGTCTTTATTTATTTTAGAAATTCTAAAAAGAGCTCATATGATACAATTTAAAGACATACAGGGAAAAAGACAATAGAAAGTGTTCTCATTGCATTTTTATTTCAGAAAAAAAAAGAGGTAATGACCTTTGTTAATCTGGTAGCACCTCTGCCTTTAGAAGGCAGGTAAGATTCATTTTCTCTCTTTGAAGCTAATTTCATTACATTTGGCTTTTATTTCATTGCTTCAAGTATCTGTACTCTTATCAGTGTGAATAATCTTTCTGAGGACACACTCTAGCCTGACTCCAGGATTTTTTTCCTGATATTCCTGATGCCTTGAAAGCACTTTTTATATCTTATCTCTATCTCCTGACTTATTATTATTATTATTATTATTATTATTATTATTATTAATTGTTTTAATGTTTTTGTTATTGTTAGTATTAACAACAATAATAGACTTCATTAAAGTTTGCTAAGCACTTCAGTTCTTATCTTACTTTATTCTCACAATTACTCTGGAATTATTCTTTCCACTTTACAGATGAAGAACTGAGGCAGTCGGTGGTTAAGCACTACTTTCAAAGAGTTACCCAACTAGAAAGTGTCTGAGACTGAATTTAACTTGTGTTCGAAGACTCAACTAAAATCCAGCTTTCTTTATGAAGTCTTTTCCAATCTCCTTAATGCCCATTTTCCCATACCAAGTACCTCCTACTTATCCAGTATATATCTTGTTTGAACATAGCTATTTTCATGTTGTCTCCTTAATTCAACTGTGAGTTCTTAGAGTGTAGGAACTATCTTTTTTTGTTTGTTTGTTTTTTGTTTTTTAAACCCTTACCTTCCATCTTGGAATCAATACTGTGTATTGGCTCCAAGGCAGAAGAGTGGTAAGGGCTAGGCAATGGGGGTCAAGTGACTTGCCCAGGGTCACACAGCTAGGAAGTGTCTGAGGCCAGATTTGAACCTAGGACCTCCTGTCTCTAGGCCTGGTTCTCAATCCACTGAGCTACCCAGCTGCCCCCAGGAACTATCTTTTGCATTTCTTTCTTTGTATCCCTAGCACATGGGATAATGTGCTTAATAAATGTTTATTAATTGACTGATAAGAACAAATACATCATGCAAAAAAAGTTAATAAAAACTAATATGCATTTAGAACTTTAAGTTTATTCTATTTTGGTCATTATTGTAAAAGCTCAGTCATACACAAAACCCCAAAATAAAACCATAAATACCTTATGTGAATGACAACTCCAGCAGTGTGAGGGATAATACTCCACATCATAGGTTTTTCAAGATTGTTCCAGATCATTGCATTGCTGAGAGTAGCCAGGTTTTCACAGATAATCATTATAAAATATTGCTGTTATAGTGTACAATATTTTCCCAGTTCTGTTTATTGAACTCTGCATCATTTCCTGTGGGTCTTTCTGCCTTTTTTCTGAAATCATCTTGCTTATCATTTCTTAGAGTACAATGGTATCTCATCACCAACATGTACCACAATTTGTTTAGCCATTGCTCAACTGATGGACATTCCCTAATTTTCTAATTTTTTTTACACTACAAAAAGAGCTGCTATAAATATTTTTATACAAGTAGGTCTTTTCCCCATTTTTATTATCTCTTTGGAATATAGACCCAGTAGTTGTATGGCTGGATCAAAGGGTATGCACAGCTTTATAGCCCTTTGGGCATAGTTTCAAATTGTCCTCTAGAATGGTTGGATCAGTAGAACTTTATGTTTTGCAATGTATTTTACATTTCTTATTTAATGTGATGCTAACAACAACCCTGTAAGGTAGATACTATTTATTAAAATTAAAAATGGGGAGTCTGATCATAGATATTCAACATTTTCAATATTCCAACATTCAATAGAAAGGAAAGGTGAGAGATGAGAGAGAGTGAGAAACTGGAGGTAGACTGATCTTAGATAAAGTTTACTTGAACTATGGCATCTCTATTTAGCTGGCTTTTGGCCTATATTCTATCACAGTAGTGCCAACAGTCCTCAATCAGTCCGAACATGGAAGTAGTAGAGACAGAGATCCACTAGGTCTCAGTATATCTAATCTTCTCTCTACCCCCTCACTCTCACACCTCACAACTCCAGAGCTAACTGCACCCTTTCTCCTTCTATTGCCTACCCAGGACTGCCTGGAGGACATTCAGCCTGCCTCCTGACTCATTGTCATCTATCTTAATTGCTTATTTTCTTGCTGACCCTAGAGAACACCAGAGTTTCTGTGCCTAGATATTCTTATCCCTTCCTGTTCCTGAGTAGCCTGACCTGTCCATCAACATTTTTCAGATACCACAGTTGCCCCAGGTTTTGCATTCCTGTATGTCCTGAACATGAATAAAAGAAAGGGGGCAGAGCTTTTCTGGACTTTTTTGCATGGATGGCAGGATGAGACAGGTAACAGGAGAGGAAGAGGTTTTGAGGGCTAGGAGACTCCTGGTCAGAGGACTTAAGAGTAAGAATGAGATTTTAAACTATGCTGATCTACCTTTCCCATTAATAAACTTTAAAAAATTAATAACTGGGTAGATATATTAATTTTTACTTGTAACAGTTTTGATTCTATTATCTTGATCAAAGTCCCCTCAATAACTTTCTTCACACATATTATGATTATGATTTTACTGATGAACAAAGTGTGCCTAATAGACATTAAGTGACTTGTTCAAGGTCACAGAATGTATGAGAGGAATTGAACACAGGCCTTAATGACTCCAAATGAAATCCAACACTCTACTCACTACACCATGCTTCCTCTTACCAGGTGGCATGTTTTTTGAGTTGTCATAGCTAAAATTTTAATTATTTAGTGACCAGTGATGAACAGCACCACATTGATCCTCAAGTGATAAATACAAAGGGGCACTGAAGAAGGCACATATCACATGAGAAGGCACTAAAGAAGGACTTTAGAACAGAAGGGGATAGTTATTTACTAAGGGTTTACTTCATGCCAGGCATTCTGCCAAATGTTTTACAAATATCTCATATAATTCTCACAATGACCTTGGAAAGTAGTTGCTCTGATTATCCCCATTTTAAAGGAAACTAAGGGAAACAGAGGTAAAAGGATCTGCCAATAATCAATAAATATCTGAGAATATATTTAAGTTCCTCTTCCAGTCTCTCAGTCTTTATTCACTAGACTACCTCACTTCCTCTAGAAAAAAATCACATTTCACTTTTGTTGCATGATAAAAACTCATCACCTCAATGTAGACAATTTAGGTAAATAAGGTCAAAAAGTCAAATTTTTCCAAGTCAAGGTAGAAAGTTAGAATTTATTGGAAGAGGGCCAATTCCCCTAATAAAAGCAGACTCTTGCACATATTATATTATTAGACCCCAGCAAGAGACAATACCTAGCGGCAGAGACCTGGTTTATATACCAGAACATTAACAAAATGAATATTTCCACACTAGGTTGATGACATATCACAAGACATAACATTATATAAACCTTATTTAGAAACAGTTACCCAATTACAAAGCTGATTGGTTAATTGATTTTGGAAAGCCCATATTAGTCTAAAGGTAAAACCACAAAGCAACACTCTTATTTAGGCAGATACTGATGACCATTACCTCAGACTCATCTGAACCAGGGGGAAGGATGGATATTTCCAAACATGGAAGGGTGCATGATGTTTGCATCCTATCTGGACATGAAACTCAGATGGTCAGCATTTTATGAAAAATGGATATACGAACTTAGGGAGGGGTTGGGAATCTCCTTAGAAGCAGTTTTTATGTTCTAGTTAAAAATCTTCATAAAAATCATGATTTCTACTGATTATATTGAGATTATAATAGAATTTATAGTAATCATTCTAGAATCACAACATTTATTATCTTAAACCTATCACTATCACTAAAACCCAATCAACTATAAGGGGGTAGGGGTCTGTCTTCCTGACACTTTCACCTGCTGTAATCAAATTGCCTTCATTTTACCTGGGCATAGTAAATACTTTTGTATTGTCTCGGGGTTACTAGTGATCCTAATCTGTTATTACACTTTTGCATCCTTATCCAGAACCATATTTCTTGCCACTTATATCTTTAATGTCCTTTAGTTTATCTAATTATTTCATGCTGGTAATCTCTCATAGTATAATTTGGCTGGTCACCATGCTTTTTAACTTATTTGTATTTTCAATATTCATTTGATTTTTAATCATACTTTCACTGGAGTTATTTCATCATAGTACAGGATTGACTATGCAAAAATGGAATGAAGATAAATTCAAGAGTTCAAATACTAATCTGATTATGGTCTGTGATTAGAGGACTATCAACAGGAGATCCAAGATGATCAATTCTTTTGGCTATAGATACTCATGAAATTATCTACTGAGGCAAACAAATATTGGAAGTTGCATCAGTGCTGGAAATGTGCAATCTCAAGAACTTTTAACACCTTCATATACATTAAAATATTTATACTACATAGCACTGTGTAGGTCATATAGGATTTATATCAGTAGATATAATAGGAGTTAAATTATTTATTATTCCATTTACTAGATTCAATGTGTCATACATATGCTTACATCATTTGATATCCAGGTGGGTAGGGGAGGGTGATCCCATGTTGTAAATATAGCAACTATACTTTTTTTTTTAATTTTATAGCAGAGGAAATTAAAATTTATAGAAGTTAATTCCTAGAGCATCCACTTAATAAATGACAGAATAGCAAAACAGGTGCTTATATCCAGGTTTTCCAGACTGGTATTCTTTCCATTTTAAGTGATCATTAAATAATATGTAATTAATTTTGAGAGACAATGTGACAGAATATATTTTAGGCCAGTCTTGAAGTCAGAAACTTAAGAGTTGAAGTTCTAAATCTGACACATATTAGAAACAGGAAAATCATTTAACCTCACAATGCTCCAGACAACATTCTAATATTATAAGTTAAGACAAATTGCTTAGAATAATATAGAGACAGTAAGGAGGACTCATCTCTCTGGAATGAGGAAAGAATACTGAATAAGCCTCAGTGGAACTCACAGATAATACAGGGGGAAAGGAACAGCTTTCTCAGACCAACCTCAGCAGGGTAAGAGAAGAAACCAACAGAATACAAAACAAGCAGCAGTTGGAAGAAAGTGGCCCAAAAAGGTCCATCCATGGCAGGATTAGGCAGAACCCAACTCAGAACAGAACAGTTGCAAACCTTAACACAGCAGACCATCCAGGTCACCTCTGTAGATCATTCAATCTAAGACCCAGACAGTTAAGCTTATCTTGGATATAGTATAAGCCTGGGAAAGTATTTCCTCCATCCCAGGAACAGAGCTAAGCTTCAGCATTTAGACAAAATTAAGGGAAAAAATAAGCCCCAAATGGGCAATTCTTATACTAGAAAAAATTTCAGTAAGAGGGATGACCAAAATACAACCTCAGAAAACTTTGAAAACATGCAAAACCTCAAAGGAAAATATTAAAGGATGTCACCCCCAAATAAACCTCTGGATGGGCTTCAAAAAAAGAATAAAAACAAAATAAGAAACTTAGAACAAAAATTAGAAAAGAAAAAAAGAGATAAATTGTTGAATTATATCAATGGAAGGAATTTTCATTTTGGCTTTTGATCCATTCTGTTATTTATTTCCATTTTTGGGGTTAATTCATCCCATTCAAATTCAAAGATATAATTATTCATTGTGTATTTCCCTCTGCTCTTTGTCCTCTTTTTCTTCTTCTGCTATATCCCTCCTTAGGCTTCAATTTTTTCTGACCACTAATCTTTCTAATTTGCACCTATTTTTAGAACCCTTTCCTCCCCCTCTCCCCTTGCTCTCCTAGTTGTAAATCAATTCACCTTTCTAAGGGTCCCTCCTTCATCTCTTCCCCTTACCTCCTAATTCTTATTCTGTCCCCCATTCCAAAAATCCATCTCTTATCCCCTGACACTGCTCTTTTATTTTTTTATACAAATTCCCTTCTAAAGATTTCTCTCTTATCTTGTTCAGAGAGACTCTTCCTTATCCCCTCACCTTGTCCTCCTATTTCGTAGTATGTACTCCCTTCTAGCAATCCGTTCCTTTTCTTTTCCCCTTACATTCTTTTCTCTTAATCTACATTTCCTTCTTTTAGTCCCTTAAGGGACTCTTTTTTCCTCCCTTTTCTAATCCCTTTTAGTTGTATATGTAATTCCTTCTTTAACTCAGACCTACTGAGAATAGGGTTCTATTACTACTATCCATCCCCCCCTTCTTCCCTTTCTCTATGACACTTCCTTCACATGTGACTCTTTTGTGAGAAAATTATTCCATTTTGCCTCTTTCTACCCTATTTTATTGTTATTTTTAACTCATTCCATTAAATTCAACTTTCATCTCTTCTATCTAAGTTTTTTTAAGCTGCAAAAATAATGTCATTCTTAAGGGCTATAGATCACATTTTCCCATATAGGAAGTTAAAAAAAATGACATTAGGTCCATCATCATTGGATTTTCATGCTTACCTTCTCATGATTCTTGTAGTTCAAAATTTCTACTTAGTTCTGGACTTTTTTTCTTCTAAGAAAAATTGAAATTCCTTTAGTTGCTTAAATATCCATTTTTTTCCCTTGTGTAATTATGCTCAACTTTGCTAGGCATATTATTTTTGCTTATAAACTCAGATAATTTATTTTTTATGTTCTATAGCCTCAATTCTTTTAATATGAAGTTGCTGTGGGGTGGGGTCAAGATAATGGCTTAGAAGCAGCAAAAATTGATTCCGCTGTGAAAATTATTCCACAGCAATCAAAAATAAAGGGCTTCAAGGGGGACAGAAAAACAAGTCCAACAACAAGACAGAGCTGTGGGACCCTCCTGCTCCATTCAATGTAAAAAGTAAGCAGAGAAGGTTGAAGATTAAAGGAAAACAAAGAAGGAAGTTCCCAGTGCCCCTCACCCACCTACTGTGCTGAGACTTGGGTGTTTGATGGAATTTCAGGGTGAGGGCAAAGTACCTTGCTAACACAACTAAGAAGAGCTCAGAGCTCTGACTACAGATGGCAAGGAGGCATCTAGAAGCACAGAAGAGGGCAGACTGTTCGTAGGCTTCCACCATCATACCTCCATCTTAGACCTCTGCCAGTGGAAGTTTTGGCCTCAGGGTCGGCTTTGGCTTATTAATTTGACACAAGGCATTTTAGTTAGGTGATATTTTCTGTCTCCTTCCTACATTTCACTCTTTTTGCTTTATCTCCATTTTGATTAAAGCAATTTTTAAGAGCTACTAACAGACTTGTGACTTAAGAGTTAATTTTATAAAAGGCAACCACAACAATTTAAAAAAAATATTACATTTAATATTTTACTTTCATTATTACAGAGGTGACAATGGGCATCCTTGCTTCACTCCTGATCTTACTGAGGCTTCTAACTTATCCCCATTGTGGATGATGCTTGCTGATGGTTTTAAATATATACTATTTATTATTTTTAGGAAAGGCCTTTCTATTCCCATATGTCCTAGTGTATCTAATAAAAATGGGTATTGTATTTTGTCAAACTTTTTTTGAGTCTATTGAAATAACCATATGCTTTTTGTTGTTTTAGTTATTGATATTGTCAATTATTTGGACAATTTTCTTAATATTAAGCCATCATTGAGTTCTTGGTATAAATCCTACCTGATCATAGTCAATAATCCTCATGATAATTGGCTGAAGTCTTTTTGCTAGTAATTTAAGTTTTTTGCATCTATGTTCATTAGGGAGATTGGTCTGTAGTTTTCTTTCTCTGTTTTTGGTCTGCTTGGCTTTGGAATCATTACCATATTTGTATCATAAAGGGAATTTGGTAAAACTCCTTCTTTGCTTATTTTGTCAAATAGTTTATATAGTATTGGGATTAGCTATTCTTTAAATGTTTGATAGAATTCATTTGTGAATCCATCTGGGATCTAAATAATTGGAAAATCATTAATTGCTCATGAGTAGATCAAGCTAATTTAGAAATGACAATCCTATCCAAATTTATATACTTATTCAGTGCCATACCTATCAAACTACCAAGGAACTATTTTATAGAATTAGAAAAAAAAATTATAACAAAGTTAATTTGGAAGAACAAAAGATCAAAAATATCAAGAGAACTAATGAAAAAAAAAACTGTGAAGGATGGGGGCCTAGCAGTACCAGATTTTAAACTGAACTATAAAGTGGTAATCATCAAAATAATATGGTACTACCTAAGTGACAGAAAGGAGGATCAATGGAATAGACTTGGTGTAAATGACCTCAACAAGATAGTGTACAATAAACCTAAAGATCCTACCTTTTGGGATAAGAACCGACTATTTGAGAAAAACTGATGAGAAAATTGGAAAAGAATATGGAAGAGATTAGGTTTAGATTAGCATCTCACTCTGTAAAAACAGAGACTGTGAATCTTGAAATTTCTCAGACTTGAGAATGTTAAAAAATTCCCCATTGGGGAATTTTTCATTGGAACAATTCCCTACTGGGACCATTCCCCATTCGGAAAGTGAGAACTCTACATAGATCAGGAATGGGAAGACCTCTATTCCACCCATACTTAAGACTGCTTTAGGGGAGAAAACTCCTTGCTGAAACAATTAAAAATACTTACACCCATACTTAAGCCATGCCTATTTTTAGAATTAATACAAGGGGGTGCTAAGTACCTATAAAGGTCAGGCAACTTGTGAATTTACAAGGAACAAAGAACTGGGAAACTTACTCAGAGCTTTCCTGGTGTAGTGGTAGTCTCTCGGTGATTGAGAATGACTATTGTCTTTGTGCAGTTTCATCTACTGTGTACCATCATGTGGCTATGGAGTCCAAAGGCTGAGGTGCAAATTTTGTGGCACATGGGGCATGATACTCCAGTTGTTATGGGAGGTGCAGTTGTGTCCTGGTGTTGGTGTTCACGCGCAGCGGCAAGACGTTGACGTCACTCATCTTCAAAGGTGGTGGTGGCATGGTTAATGTGGTTTCGCCAGCTGATTCTGTCAGAGGCAGCGAGTTCTAGTTGCTTTGGTGTAATGCCAGCCCACTTCAAGTTGGACTTTAGCTGATCCTTGAATCTTTTCTTTGGTCAGCCTTGTTTCCTGAGTCCAGCTGACAGTTCACCATAGAATACCTGTCTTGGCATTCGCTGTGGGTCCATGTGGATGACGTGTCCAGACCATCGTAGCTGGGTTTTGAGGACCGTGACTTCAATGCTGGTGGAGTTGGCTCTGTCGAGAACTTCCTGATTGGTGATTCGGTGCTGCCATCGAATCCTCATGATTGATGGGAGAGAGTGTTGGTGGAATTGCTCCAGCTGTTTCATGTGCTTCCGGTACAGTGTCCATGTCTCACAACCATACAGGAGTGAGCTGAGGACCACTGCATTGTACACTTTGAGCTTCGTCGCAGTGCTTACACCTCTGTGAGGACTTTGCAGCACAGCCGCCCAAATGCCTGGCTGGCCTTTTGGATCCTGGTATTAATCTCGTGGTCTAGGGACCCGTTGTTGGCTATGGTGCTGCCCAGGTACTTGAAAGTGTTGATGTTAGAAAGCTGCGTGCTGTCGATTGTAATGCACGGCTGGTTAGTTGGCCTCTCTGGTGCATGTTGGAACAGCACCTCTGTTTTGCTGAGGCTGATAGTCAGGCCAAACAGTTTTGTTGCTGTGGAGAACTTGTCCACAATGGTTTGGAGATGATTTTCTTGGTGGGCCATGAGAGCACAGTCATCTGCAAAGAGAGCTTCCAGGATGAGTCTCTCTGTTGTCTTTGTTTTTGCAGTCAGGAGGCGAAGGTCAAATAGTGAGCCATCCAGTCGGTATTTGATGTAGACACCCAGGTCTAGATCCATCACAGGATGTCGTAATACTTGGGTGAAAAATAGGTTGAATAGTACCAGAGCGAGGACACAGCCTTTTTTCATGCCATTGGAGATGTTGAAATGATCGGAAGTCTCTCCACCAGATAGGACTTCCCCTGTCATGTCGACATGAAAGAGCTGGATCAGTTTGATGAATTTTGCTGGGCAACCGAGCTTGCTGAGGATCACCCACAATGCGTCCCTGTTCACTGTGTAAAACGACTTTGTCAGGTCTATGAAGACAATGTAGAGACTCAGGTTCTGCTCAAGGCATTTTTCCTGCATTTGCCTCACGGTGAAGAACATGTCGATGGTGCTCCGATCCGGTCAGAAGCCACATTGTGATTCAGGCAGTTTCTGCTCTGAAACAGATGACAGGAGTCTGTTGAGTATAACACGGGCAAGGATCTTTCTGGCAGTGGAGAGTAGTGAGATGCCTCTGTAGTTGTCACAGGCTGCTCGTGCACCTTTGTTCTTATATAGGGCTACAATGGAGGCATCTCTGAGTTCTGGGGGCATGTCTTCCTCTTCCCATATGCTGGTCAGCACTATGTGGAATGCCTGGAGCGCCTTTCCATTTAAGGCCTTATACACCTCGGTTGGGATCCCGTCTTTACCGGGTACATTGACTGCATTCATTTGTTGAATGGCTTTTTGGACTTCCTCTATTGAAGGAGGGACGTCAAGTTGTTCAATGGAGGGGTTTTGGGGGATCTGGTCAAGGGCTCTTTGGTTGACTGAAGAGGGTCGGTTGAGAAGCTGACTGAAGTGTTCTTTCCACTTGTTGCTGATGCCTTTTTTATCTTTTTTGAGAGTGTCACCATCAGAGGATAGCAAGGGAGTGGTGGTGGGTTTTAATGGCCCATAGACAGTCTTGAGGGCACTGAAAAATTGTTTGTAGTTTTTCATATCAGCAAACCACCAGATTTCTTCTGCCTTTTTTTCCCACCATCGGTCTTGCATCTTTCTGATCTCACCCTGCGCCGTGGCTTGGAGAGACTTGAATCTATCCTTTTTAGGAGCAGAGTTTGGGTTATTTTGCCACTCCATAAAGGCTTTGTTCTTCTTGCTCAATAGGTCTTCAATAGAAGTGTTGTTCTCGTCCAACCAGTCCTGGTGGTTGTGTTGTTTTGGGCCTAGGACTGTCTTTGATGTTTCCTTCACTGCGTCTCTGAACTGGTTCCATTTCTCGGTTGAGCTTCCAGTGAGTGGTCCCTTGGCAGACAGCTTGTTTCCCAGGCAGGACTGGAATGTTTGCAAATAAGATGGATCTCTAAGATGACTCACGTTGTAAAATACTCAAATTGTCTGGGCGTGTTTGGGATGGCGAGGCGCAATGCACATTTGAAGAGTCGCTCTAACCAATCGGTGGTCTGTCCAGCATTCAGCTCCTCTCATGGCTCTGGTGATCTTTACATCCTGGATGTCTTACCAGCGTACAATGATGTAGTCAATGAGATGCCACTGTTTTGATCGTGGGTGCATCAACGTTGTTTTATATTTGTTCACCATTCTGAACACAGTGTTCATGATGGTGAGTTCGAACTCTGAGCATTTGCTGAGTAGCAGTAGGCCGTTGTTGTTCATTTTGCCCACACTCCTTTCCATCTTTCTTGGTCCTGGCCAAGAAGCCTGGGTTGGAAGCCTGGGTCCAGTGGCACAAAAAATTGTTACATCTGGAGACTTCCTCAGCTGCATTGGATGGCCGTGTTGCCCTTTGTGCTCCAACAAGCCCTAAGCACTCCACAGTGTTTTGCTGCATCGCCCTCTCAGCCGTTGAACCATCTTATTGTTTTTTTCCGTCTGTTCAGCCGAAGCAGTCTTCAGATGCTGGGTGAGCAAAGCCCTGGTTCACCATGGGTCGAAGACCCCATGGCTACCCTCAAAAGGTTTGGCTGGCCTGTCAAAGCTGTTGCCCGGGGTATGGCCGCGGCCACATGCTAGCAGCTACTAGGAGCCACAAGTGAGAGCTGGGTGTCAGGTGAGGGTCAGAGGCTGGAGAGCTGCTCTAGGAGGGCACAGCAAGCCCTCCATACCGGAGATACTACCCCTCCCTGAGACCCCATACACCCCTTTCCTGGTGTGAATTACTCAAAAATCCACACATTCTTAGGTGTGGACTAAGAATGGTCTGTCCTTTGAAAAACGTCTACTGTGATTGGTAGATGTAAGAATTTAGGGGAGGTGACAAAGGAAAATTTCCCTTTATACGGAAAAGAAAAGCTGAAAAACAGGATCTTTGGAGCTCTCAAAAGACAATCTCTAAGGCGGTTGTTGAGAGAAGGACAATCTCTAAGAAGGTCTCTCAAGGAAGGCTGACTCTGGCTGGAACTCCCTCTCGGGAGACTCTGTCCCCCTGAATCCTTGCTTGAACAGATCTTATGGTGAGTGATTAGGACTGACTGATCTTTTTCTTTTAGTGCTTAGGCCTGGGTTGGCCAGGGCTGCCTGGGACTGCCTATTCTTTTCTCATTTATTTCCTTTCTCTCTCTCTCTCTCTTTCTTTGATTCCTCATTTGTATTGATTAAATCTCTATAAAACCCAGCTGACTTGGGTATATTTGAATAATTGGGAATATTTCCCTGGCAACCACCTTATATTTGATTTAAAAACAAAACACTGTAGTGAAAACATATTTTCCTTGGTCACAATTTACTCACCCACTCTTATATCTATCACAATTTATATCTTCAACTATTTTAAACTCACTACAGTTTACAACCTCAACCATTTTAACTCTTACAGTTTATGACACCCACTCTTTTAAATGCCACAAGACTTGAATCCAGGACTTCAATCCCCAGAAGTCCTTGCTCCACTTCCCCAGAATGCCCTCTAATCTCACTGAAACCTCACCTGGGCCAAGAGCGAGATGCGGTATTTAACCTGGCTGTAAAAAGGCTCTGCCCCTTTTTTTCTACTTCCTCTTCGGAGCACACGTGGCTCTCCACCTAGCAGGCAAGATGTGAATGGTCTTGAATAGGCTTTCTGGGCCTAGACACGTGTTTTTCTTACTTGTGTTTTCTTTATATTTTAATCTTCAATAAACCTCTAAAAATATAATACTCCTTGCAAAGAGAAACTAATATCTACCTTGCCTCAGTTCCCTAAAATTTTAATCTTAACAACTCCAAAACCATGATAAATTCAGATGGGTAAATGACTTAAATATAAAGAGGGAAATTATAAGTAAAACAGATGAACAAAGAATAGCATAACTATCAGATATATGGGAATGGAAAGATTTTTAAGATTAAGAAAAAAACAGAGAATATTACAGTATGTAAAATGAATAATTTTGATTACATTAAATTTAACAACTTTTGTAAAATCAAAACCAAAGCAACCAAAATTAGAAGGAAATCAACAAACTGGGTGAAAAATTTATGACAAACACCAGCAAAGGTCTAATTTTCCAAATTTATAAGGAGCTAATTCAACTGTACAAAAAATCAAGCCATTCTTCATTTGATAAATGGGAAAGGACACAAATAGGTGCTTTTCAAATAAATCAAAACTCTCAAAAAGTGTTCTAAGTCTCTCATAAATAGAGAAACACAAATCAAAACAACTCTGAGGTACCACTTCATACCTAGCAGATTGGCCAATATGACAATAAAGGAAAATAATAAATATTGGAGGAGTTTTTGCAAAATTTGGACAGTAATACATTGCTGGTGGAGTTGTTAATTGAGCCAAACATTCTGAAAGGCAATTTGGAATTATGTTAAAAAGACTTTTAAAGACTTCCTGCCCTTTGATCCAGCTATACCACTGCTGGGTTTGTACTCCAAAGAGATAATAAGGAAAAAGACTTGTACAAAAATATTCATAGTTGCACTCTTTGTAGTAGCAAAAAACTGAAAAATGAGAGGGTGTCCATTGGTTGGGGAATGGCTGAACAAATTGTGGTATCTGATGGTGATCGAATACTATTGAGCTGAAAGGAATAACGAATTCGAGGAATTCCATGTGAACTAGAATGACCTCCAGTAATTGATGCAGAGGAAAAAGAATAGAACCAGGAGAACATTATGTTACAGATAAAAGAGTGGTTGCCTTAAACTGTGGCCGCGAAAATATGGTTTCAAGACAGTGTCTTGCGTTAAATCAAAAATAAAGTGGTCATCATGGGAAAAATTCCCAAATATGAAATACCCAAGTCAGCTGGGTTTTATGGAGATTTTAATTAATACAAATGAGGAATTAATGAAAGGTAGAGAGAGAGTAAGAGGAAATAATGAGAAAAGGGCTAGGCCAGCCTAGCCTTAAGCCTTAAGAGAGAGACCAGTCAGTCTTTTACCAACTCACCACAAGATCTTTTCCAAGCAAAACTCTAGTGTTCAGAGAGACCCTCCAGCTTAGCTTCTGAGCTGAACTAAGTTCAGCCAGAGAGAGAGAGAGAGAGAGAGAGAGAGAGAGACCCAGCAGCCTCCTCTGACTCCTGACCTGAATTCAGCTTTGGCAAGCTGAACTCCTTCCGAAGCCTAAACTCCTTCCGAAGCCTAAACCCCTTCCTTTTAAAGAAAAATTTCTCCTATGTCACCTCCCCTAAATTTTCACATCTACCAATCACAGTCGAAGTTTTCCAAAGGACTGACCATTCTTAATTCACACCTTTTTTAGTTCTCAACTTCTCTGGGTAGACTAAAACTTCACACCTCTTTTGTTAAGCTTGTCCCTTGCAAGTTTGCAAGTTGCCTGACCTTTTAGTGATTAATTTGACCTTCATAAGTACTTAGCACTTTTTTGCATTAGATCTAAAAATAGATTTTGCTTAAGGGCTTTTGCCTCACTATAAGTATGAGTTAAGTACTTTTCATTGTTCAGTAAGGAGTTTATAACTTTATCTTCCCCTAAAGTATGCTTAAGTATGGGTGGAGCAATGCTAGAGTTCTCACATTCCTGATCAAGTACCTTCATTGTTTAAAATGGTGAATGGTCTTAACCAAATGTTCCAAGGTAGAGTCTGAGAATGTATAACATTCACAAGTCTGAGAAATTTTAAGATTCACAATTGTACACAGAGACTGATACACTATGGTGCAATCAAATATAATGGACTTCTCTACTAGTAGCTACATAGTAGCAATGTAATGATCCAGCACAATCTAAAGGGACTCATGAGAAAAAAATGCTATCCATATGCAAAAAAAGAACTGTGGGAGTAGAAATGTAGAAGAAAACCATTTTTGATCAAATGATTCAATGGATATATGATTAGGGATTTTGACTTTAAATGATCACTCTATTGCAAATATTAATAATATGGAAATGGGTTTTGAACAATGATACATGTATAACCCAGTGAAATTGTTCATCACCTCAGAGATGGGGATAGGGAAGAGGGGAGGGAAAGAGCATGAATCATGTAACCATGGAAAAATATTCTTAATTAATTAATTGCTTTTTAAAAAATTAAAGCAGTTAAGTTGCATTATTATTTTTTTTTAATTCTTGTTGCTTGTAGTATTTTTTCTTAACCTAGGAGATATAAAACTTAGCAATGTTCCTTGCATTTTCATCTTGTGATTTCTTTGTGATAGGGATCAATAGATTCTCTCAAGTTCTACTTTACCCTCCAATTCTAGGATTTGTGAGCAATTTTCATAAAATGATTTATTGGAGTGGCCTGTCTAATTGCTTTTTTTATGATAACTTTCCCACAGTAAAACAATTTTTATATTGTCTCTCCCCGACTTATTTTCCAGATCATTTGTTTTATAATAAGATATTTTGTTTTCTTTTATTATTTTTCCTTTGATTTTGCTCTGTTATTTCCTATTGCCATATGAAATCATTAGTTTCTCCTTCTCCAGTTCTAATTTTAATGAATTATTTTCTTCCATGATGTTTTTGGGCATTAAACACTTGGTGCCTTTCATTTGTTGTTTATAAAATAGGTATTCTTATTTCTCTGTCCTTTGAATTGGAACTCAAGTCTTCTCTCTCCCCATAATAAAAATATTGATATTTGGGTTATTTCTCTGTGCCTTTTTTTCCCTTAAAATTGTGTGTTTGACTTGGCCTCTGTTCTCAGGGTATGTGTATATGTTTGTGTGGTGGGGGAATGATATTTCAGGTTTCATGGACCTTAGTTCTTCCAATTTCTATAATCCAGGGTCAGATATAGCCCCTGTTCCCCCTGGCTACAACCCTAGTCTGGGATTGATCTCAGCTATTTCAACTAGAGCCCTATCTCCTGGTAATTCTTCTATTGCAATCAAAGACCTTAATTGTCCCTTGGTACACTCCTCCCATCCAGAAGCTATAGTGTAGGCCAGAACCAATGTCTGGTCAGCTTGCCTGGACCCCTGTCCAGGGATCAAACCCCAATTGTGGAAGCTCTCTGGATCTTAAACTTTAGCCCACACAGCTGCTCTCTTGGGACTGCTGTCTGTAGACCTCATTAGAACCTTCTACTATGATATATACTCCAAGGACAAGTAGACAAGGTGAAGTTGGCTTCCCTCCCCATATGACTTGTGTCTTAATTCTTTGGTATTTCTATTGTGGTTTTTATACCACTAGGTTATTCTGAGGTCAGATATGTCAGAGACTTATCTTCCAAGTTGTTCAATACTGATCTGCTTCACTCTCAATTTTTTTCCCATTTTTGCCACTTTTAGCATTGATTCTGTAGAGTTATTTCTGATTGTTTGTGGGAGAGTTTGGAGACAGAGGAAGTCTCATACTCTACTCCATCTTCTCTCCACAATCCCTCTTCTAGGTGTTTTTAATAGAATGTTCATACTAGACATTTCTCTACACAAATAAAATTGGGGAGGCTGAAGGGAGAATCTTTGGAGAAGACTAAAGATCATTTTTAAAGGAAATAAATTACACATCTTTTAATGAAAAGCAAACAATACAAATTGTAAGTCCCTTTTGATAGAGGGTCAGGAACCATATCCTTATATTTTAAGGATATCTTTCTTTGAATATATAATACTTAATTTAGAGAAAGTCTAATTAAAGTATCACATATCTTGCTGTTTCTCACATCCATTTTATTTTTACAATCAACTTGAATATTCCCTGAACCAAAATTATTTCCATATAGCAAATTCTTATGTTTGTTAAATAGAATTATGATATCCATATTAGGTATAAGTGAAATTCGGGTATTTTCCTAAATTGAATGCTATATAGGCTACTCAGCAAGTTTATGTGGAAAACACAAAATAGTTCATTGTTGACTTCATTCCAACTTTCTTTCAACCAAGTGATTATTATTTTCACCAGTGTTAAAAAATTGGGCAACATATAAAGTATTGCTTTATTACCCACCACTCTTCTGAATGTTATTATTTTCACCAAGAAGACTGTTGACCTCCAGTCTTCCAAAATCTCAATCTCTGTGTCCTCTCTTTTTCTTCACTCCCTGGCATCCCACAAATCATATCTCCAATTAAGTCTTTGCAATTCTATCACTACAACATCTCTCATATCTGCTCATTTATAGAATCAAAAAACTAATCTTGGCTTTCCTTCTTTCAACCCCAGACCGTTAAAATAGCCACTTAATTAGTTTTCCTGACTTGGATATATCCTTCTCTAATCTGTCATCCACACACTTGCCACAATTATATATATAGCATAATTTTACTCTTGTTGGCCTGCTCAATAAGCTCCATGTGTTCTATATTTCCTCTGTATTCAAATAAGTATTGTAAGGGGTAAATTTAGGGGTTTTTCACTGAAATATAAATTTAATTGGTCACCAGGGATTAATCCAAATCCCATTAAAAATACTCAAGTCAGTTTGGGAATTTTATGGTGATTTAATTAATATAGAGGGAAGGAATTAAGAAGAAGAGAGAGGGAAAAGGGTATAAGATTTTTCCATCCTAGCCTGAGCCAAAGGGAGTTCAGAGACCTTCCAGCCACAAGGCCTCCTCTGAGATGAGGGGCCTCCTAGGAGGATGGTGTTTTAGGAAAGGTAAAGGAAAAAAAAGGAGTCAGCTTAAACTCCAAGAGAGCTCAGGGAAGAGGCCTCACCTGAACTACGCTAATAAGCTTCTCCCAGTATTGTATCAAGGACTCTTACTGCCAAACCCAGACAATAGCTGCAGCCATGCCAAGATGCCAAGATGCCAAGCATGCTAACACCAGTCACCTCTCCATCAAAAGAGGCTAGAGAGAGGAAGTGATGTGAAATATATAGACCATTTTTATATCACTTCCTGTGTCTCACATGTACCAATGGTAGCTTAAGCTTGACTTAGGACAACCCAGGGGTCTGTCAGCTGTTTCTGATTTGTCACTTGCTAGCACATGTCTGTCATAGGCCATCCTTCTGAACACTTAATCCTTAAGTAGGGTGTAGACATTGCTGTTTTGTTAGACTAAGCAGGGTGGTGTAAATTTAAAATTCACAGTATGTACTACTTTGGCATCATGACATTTCATAATCTAGCTGTAATTTTCCGGTTTGACCAATTATACATTATTCCATTTCATAAATTCTTAAGTTGATTCACACTGAATTTCTTGCTCTTCTTTACATGACATTGAATCAACTTAGCATTTCACAGATATTTTTCTGATTGTGAACAAGACATGAAATAGATACATTTCTTACTGTTTCCTCCGAGACTTTCTAGTTTTGAAGGAAAGTACAGCTCAGATTAACTCAAACATTTAAAGCTCTATAAGGACAGGGGGTTTCTTCCTCTTAATTGTATTCTTAGTGCTTAGCCCAATGTCTAGCATATAGTAGGTCCTTAACAAAAGTCTATTGGATTTTGGATAATAAATGGTTATTAATTGCTCAGTCTCCTTTATCTACCTATCATCTATCTATATACTTACCTACTTACTTATCTATCTAACTATCAATCAAACTCCTTGAGGCTAGGGAATAATTCATTTTAACCTTTACCTCAGCTCCTAAAACCACATTTCACACATAGTTGGCACTTGATAAGTTCAAGTTCGTTTATTGGTTATCTCTTCTACATATATAGATATATTTCAGATAAGAACACTGAGCATACAGAAATATGAATGTGAAATGGAAATGCTGTATTTGCATGTTTGTATTATATCCAAAATTACATATAGTTTTATCTGTTTTAATTGTGACAATGTCTGTGAGGTAAATAGGGAATGAATTATTATTATTCCTATTTTAAAAATGAGTGGCATAATGTACACAAAGGAAGTCAGTAGTAGAATTGGTACCACAATCTAAATTTGCCAACTCTTTGTGCAATGGTCATCACAATAGCCAAACAGCTTTTCTTTTCTAAATTTTGTCATTCCCAAAGCTTACAAAATAAGCTTCTTAATGCTAAGGGCTGGTCATGTCAATCTCTTGCTCAAAATCCTGCTGTGACTCCCTTTATAATATGAGAAAAAATACAAACTTTGAAATCTGACATTTAAGGTCTTCCTCTATATGGTTCCAATAACTCTTTCTCTGCCTTGTACCAACCTTCTTCATTTACTACATTTTCTCCATAAGTTGTATTACCAATTATTTCCATTTATTGTTTTACATCCTCCTGTTTCTATGTCTGCACAGAGGCTATCATTCTTACCAGGAATGTTCATCTTTTACATCTTATTTTCTCTTGAAATCTTTGTCTTTTAACAAAACTTTACTCTAAAGTCACTTTCTTCTTAAAGTCTTTTCTGATTTCACAAAGTGAATTTTTTTCATATATAAAATAAGCTTCCCATAGCCCTAGATAACTATTAAAATATATTCTAGATATAAAATACTAATTATATGAATTCTAACATTTTATATGGAACTTTCTTTTGCTTTTTTCATATTCTATGTTCTATCACACATATCTGTGCATTATCATAGTCTTCATATTAGTTTATAAATTCCCTTGAGTCAAGGATTCTGTTTCTTAGACCTATTATAACACCTAGCCCAATGCTTTGTACATTGTACTCATATAAACTTAATAAGTGATTCAATTGAATGCATTGTAATTTCTAAATGAAAATATTTAATAGATTATTCCTTTAAATAACTTTTCAAATTTGTTTTTAATGACTTAAAAATATCTTAAGGAGCATCTAGGTGGAGAGAGAAGGGCTTGGAGATAGGAGGATCTGGGTTCAAATGAAAGCAAGTCATTTCACTCCCATTACCTAGCCCTAACTACTCTTCTTTCTTAGAACCAAATATAGAATTAATTATAAGATAAGAGATAAGGGTTTTGAATTTTTTTTTCAGTTTACTTTTTAGGAACATATTTTCATATAAAGTTGGGCAAAACTTTTACAATAATTTATTCTCATTCATATTACCTTAATCATATCATTGTTCCTTTTAAAAGCAAGAGTAAACCTAACTAGAAGAGAATAAAATTATTCTCCAAATAGTCAAATAAAAATATGATGTTAATATTTGTAAAAGTATAGCAATGATATGAAATTCTGTCAAAGCACTAGTGTCTTTTCCATTTCTTCTGTTTTAAATTGCAAACAAATGTATAAAGTACCTTGATATACTTAAAGTATTACTTTAGGTGATGTTCAATTATTTTTGTATAACTAAATGAATGGTGGAGGTGGGATCTTATTCAATACTTGAAAACCTAACACTAGAGATGGCATGATTATTTTCTGCCATTGGAAATGTAAGTATGTAATTTTGAGGTTTTTATATTCCTAACTGAAAGATGAATAAAAGGCTTTAGACATTACATTAAATTTAAAAGTATTCCTTGGTAAAAATAAATTTAATGGAACATCTTAGGAATACTATACTTTCATACACTAGCAATAATAATTATCTCTACACAAAGTGAAGAATAAACAAGGAATATTTTAACTCAATTTTAAAACATTCATTAATTCCAAATATTATTCAAGAGCCATTGTTTAAAAACCTTAAAGTCCTAAACTAGTGATAGCAAATTTTTAGAACTTTTTAGAGACCACTTGCCATACTCACCCCCACCCAGATTGTTTCCCACTCCTTCCAGAGACTGAATGCCCCATCCTCATCTCCTTTCCCTAGTCAGTTGAGGTAGAAAGAAAGGAGGTGGGAGTAAACAATTCCATTGGGTTGCTGGGCAGAGGGACAGTGAAGCTCTGTGGAGAGGGAGAATGAAGCAGATTTCTCCAAAGTCCTTCTGCCTTTCTAGTAACTAAGTGTCAGAGATGGCTCACATGCCCACAGAGTGGTCTCTGTGTGTCATCTTTGCACGCATGCCATAGATTCACCATCCCAGCCCAAGACCATATCTTATCAGTAGAAAATAAATGTGATATTGAGAGGAAACACATGTTTAACATTCACCACACCTATTTCTGGGCCATGCTATGCTCTACAATTTCTATTTGACGTTTAGGAGGTAAGGTGGAGGGAGAATATAGCTTTTAAATGAATGTTTATATTTTTATTTGGACTGCTCTGTGAGACAGTATTAACAATTGAGTTTCTCCATTTCCCCAGTCAAGGCAATAAAGCTTTTTTTTTTTTTTATCTTGAAAGATTGTGTACAGTTCCTGAGGGAAGACATGTTGCTGATTAAACTTTGGCAATCTATCCACATGTGTCTGCAGGCATTCCTGACATTCATTCCCTCTTTCCACCCACTTCCTTTTCCCCTAGGTATTTAGTAGTTGAGTTAGTTAGTTTCAGTGCCAAGGATGACATTGAAAAATTGAGAGAAGGAAGAAGGTAGAATTAGCAAGTTTGTACCTTTTTTAAAGTGTTCACAAACATCTTTGAGAAGTAGCAAAGCAGCCCTCTCCTTCTCTAGATGGCTCACACTCCAAGCTTTGTTCCATGGATTGGATTCTGGATTCTTCTATTTGTAAGATTTAAATTAATATCCAGTAATTCCAAGTATTATATTTTATAAGATTTATTAATAATCACTTGAAGTAGAGGAAATAGAAAGAACAAAAGTAAAAACCTGAGTAAAGAGAAGTTTTCTAGACCTCATTAGTGGGAGAAGAGAGAGCAGAATTACAGAAACTCTCCAAAATATAAGGACATAACATGAGGACCAAAGTGGGATTCTGGGAAACGGACTCATGGGATACAAAATTCTAATTACACAATCTCCCCCTGTAATTCCAATAGAGAATGAGCATACCAAAATCTCCCATATTTACATGCCTAGTTTCCCCAATAATTCAGTACACATAACCAACTTATATCTCTAAAGATCTTTAACTAGAGGTATATGCAATATTGTCCTTTCTTAGAGGAAATTACAATAATTTGGGGATAAGAAGTAAATAAAAGAAATAGAACAAAATCATTGTTAGGTACATTGACAAAAAGTCAATTATGTGGCAGTCCCCTTTTGCATAAGAGTGTAAATTAAAAATAAATGGATCTAATTACCCACAGTTCAAATAACCACATAACAAAGTTCATTCTGGATCTTTTGATGCAATATGTGGTTTTTGCAGGCATCTCCATGGCACCTTCTCCAAATAATTCACTTTCTGGATTCAGGGAAGTAGCAAGTTTCTTATCCTAAAATTACTCTTGAACAAGAAAAATTTTTATAAAACTAGAATGCGCAATGTTCAGACAAAGAAATCAAAACTATTAATGAGCACATGAAAAAGTGAATGCTGGAGGGGAAGTGGCAAAGTAGGGACACTAATTCACTGCTGGTGGGGTTGTGAACTGATCCAACCATTCTGGAGGGCAATTTGGAACTATGCCCAAAAGGCACTAAAAGGCTGTCTGCTCTTTGATCCAGCCATAGCCCTGCTGGATTTATATCACAAAGAGATAATAAGGGAAATGACTTGTACAAGAACATTCATAGCTGTGCTCTTTGTGGTGGCAAAAAAATTGGAAAATGAGAGGATGTCCTTCAATTGGGGAATGGCTGAAGAAACTGTGGTATATGTTGGTGATGGAATTCTATTACACTCAAAGGAATGATGAACTCGAGGAATTCCATGTGAACTGGAAGGACCCCCAGGACTTGATGCAGAGTGAAAGGAGCAGAAGCAAGAGCGTTGTACACAGAGACAGATACACTGTGGTACAATTGAATGTAATGGACTTCTCTACTAGTAGCAATGCAGTGATCCAGAACAACTTGGAGGGATTTATGAGAAAGAACACCATCCCCGTCCTGAGAAAGAACTGTGGGAGGAGAAACACAGAAGAAAAACAACTTTTGGATCAAATGGATCAATGGGCACATGATTGGGGATATAGACTCTAAATGATCACCCTAGTGCAAATATCAACAATATGGAAATATGTTTTAATCACAGACACATGTAAAACCCAGTGGACTTGTGCATTGGCTATAGGAGGGGGTGGTGGGAGGATAGGGAAAGAACATGACTCTTGTAACCAAGGAAAAATATTCTAATTTAACCATTTAAATAAAATTTAACAAAACACACATCTAGGGATTACAAAGTACTCTGGTAAAAACTCCCCCCCCATGAGATTATAATCCATCATGGGTAAACAAGCCCCTTGGGTAACTTTTTTCCTCTGGTATTAGACTGTAACAGCCCTAAAAGGCATGTCTTTATATGTGCCATCCATGGCAATGTGAAAGCAAGGACTGCAATATTGAAAATCATTTTAAATGTCTCATCCATTACATTTTTATTCACTTCAGCTACTAAATAGACCCTTACATCTTGTTACAAACAACTCAAAGGCAGGCAAATAATCAGTTAGAAGTAGAGGTGGGGGGCACCTGGGTGGCTCAGTGGATTGAGAACCAGGCCTAGAGATGGGCGGTCCTAGGTTCAAATATGGCCTCAGATACTTCCCAGCTCTGTGACCCTAGGCAAGTCATTTGACCCCCATTGTCTAGCCCTTACCGCTCTTCTGCCTTGGAGTCAATACTGTGTATTGATGGAAGGTAAGGGTTAAAAAAAAAAAAAAGAAGACGTGGTGCTACTAGATATCTGAAAATCCCTTATGAAGACCCCTTAAAGTCACTTAACATATTTAGGTCATTAAATTCTCCAAAGGTTGTATACAGGTTCTAACCAGTTTAATGGAGTCCATCCATCATCATCTATATGATAGTTAACAAAGGAAAAAAGGGGAAAAAAAGCCATTTAGGCAATATGTGACCTCAATGGATCTGGTGACAAAACCAGCATCTATAAGGACCTATGGTTCTGCCAAGGAAAAGAGTTTGAGGAACTTGATTATGGGCTTTTACAATGAAATTTTTTCCAGTCCAATCATAGGATGCTACAAATAAAGACAATGCAACAGCACATATACCTCATGGCCAGAACATAGTAACAGAAAGTGACATAGTATAACAGAATGAAATTAAATCTCAAAACAGTCAGAAAATACAATACATATGACAGGATACAGGCACTGTATTCAAGAGTCTTTTTATCAGTTTCCTAGAGCTATGTTACAGAGACTTCTTCTTTATTTGGAGAACAAACCAGCATGGTTAACCTCAATAAAATAATAGGATCTTAAAAAGCTTAAAATTCCCCTCCAGACTCTTTAAGGTTCCTTCCCCTCCCAAGTTTCATCATCAATCTAGATCCCTTTAGTCACATATCTGGGGTTCCACATATGACTGGGTATAGTGTGGACAAACCCCATATTGGATGGGTTGCAGAGGCTAGGCAGGCCAAAATGACAAGGGGGTGTGGGGAGATGAATCTTCCCTCTGAATCTTGAGATTACTTAAACTAATAGTTCCAAGGTATCCAATATGTAAATGAAGCCCCAGGAACAGCAGCAAGAAAAGACATCCTAAAGGTATAAACTGTGTGAACTTGCTAAGGTTCTCCAGGAACAGGAGCAGTTTGTGATAGGGAAGAAAATGGGCCATACTTGGCATATCTTTACTTCCTGTTCATAGGTAGCACTACCCTAGTATGCACTGCCTAGGAGTAAAAGCCTCACAAGAAATGTTTGGGAGAAGAGTTTTATCCCCCCCCCCAGGGGTAAAACCAGAGGCTCCATGATACCTCAGTCCCCACTCCCACATCCAGGAGCATGAAAGCCCCCCTGAGTTAGCCATGATGGTGTGGGGATAGAAAGTGTGGATTGGCTGCTCCACACTGTTTCCCTGCTGAAAACAGCTAGCACAAGCTTGAGATGGCAAACCTTAAAATTTCTTAGACTTATAAATGTTGGAAATTTCACCATTGGGAAATTTCATACTTGAAAAATTTCCTATTGATAGTGGAACTCTATTGGAATGTGAACCCCATTGGCATGGGAGGTTCCTCCTCCTCCCTTCTTAAGATTACTTTAGGACAGACTTCCGGTCAAGATGGCGGCTTAGAGAAAGCTAAAGTTCAGATCTCCAGAAAACCCTTCCCGACCAATCTCAAACTATAAGCTCCTAAGGCACCGAAATTCAAAACGATCAACAGCACAGACCCTGGGAATCCTCCTCCTGGACCTGGACCTGGATCAAAAGGTATGGCCCCCCTCAAAAGCCAGAACCCAAGATCACTCGGACCTAAGGGGTAGGAGCACAGAGTCCAAGGCTCTGGGAAGCCGCGGCCCCGCCCCCCTCAGAGAGCAGGGTCATCTGAAACAACAGCAACCCTCAGGGCCGACAAGACAGCCTCACCAGCTGGATCCTTCTATCGGAGTCTCAGTGAAAGTCACTGCCCTTAGAGCTCCGGGAAGCCGCAGCCCCCTCCCCCACAGAGAGCAGGGTCCTCTGAAACAACAGTAACCCTCAGGGCCGACAAAACAGCCTCAAGGCCAGCTATTCTGAAGGCAACTTCCGGAAAGCAACCCCATCCAGTGGAGGGGGCACCTTAGCAGCAGGGAAACAGAGAGAATGGGGGACAGTGTGGCCCCCTGGTTGGACCCTTCCATTCCAGTTCTAGTTAAAGTCATTGCCTGAAGGCATACTCAGTTTAACCCAGGGAAAGCTCATAGAACCAACAATCTGCCCAGGACTAAAGCCTCTGAACACCAGACAGAGATAAGAAAAGCTAATCCTCCCCACTCAGAGATGGCAAACTCCACAGAAGCACAGAAGCCTCAAAATCCCAAGAAAAATAAGAAAGGGGCAACTTTGGACAGATTCTATGGAGCCAAAATACAAAATACGGAGGAGATAGAAGATGATACACAAGAAAATGCTCCAAAACCTTCCAAAGGAAATGGAAACTCTCCACAAACCCATGAAGAATGTGAATCAGAAATGACCAAAAAGATGGAAGCCTTCTGGGAGTAAAAGTGGGAAATAATGCAAAAGAAATTCACGCATCTACAAAACCGGTGTGACCAAACTGAAAAGGAAAACCAGGCTTTAAAGGCCAGGATCAGGCAACTGGAAGGCAACGATCATGTAAAAGAGCAAGAATTAATAAAGCAAAGCCAAAATACCAAGAAATTAGAAGAGAACATAAAATATCTCACCGACAAGGTGATAGATCTGGAAAATAGAGGGAGAAGAGATAATTTAAGAATAATTGGACTTCCAGAAAAGCCAGAAATAAACACCAAACTCGACATCGTGATACAAGATATAATCAAAGAAAATTGCCCAGAGATTCTAGAACAAGGGGGCAATACAGCCACTGACAGAGCTCACAGAACACCTTCTACACTAAACCCCCAAAAGACAACTCCCGGGAATGTAATTGCCAAATTCCAAAGCTCTCAAACAAAAGAAAAAATCCTACAGGAAGCCAGAAAAAGACAATTTATCAGGGAAATCAACTCTGAGAGGGAAAAACATCCAGATCCATTGGGATCTTGAATTCTATCTATACATGGATATCTATACATGGATAGGCAGTTCTCAGATAAAGAAATCAAAACTATTATTAAGAACATGAAGAAGTGTTCTAAATCTCTTATAATCAGAGAGATGCAAGTAAAAACAACTCTGAGGTATCACCTCACACCTAGCAGATTGGCTAACATAACAGCAAAGGAAAGTAATGAATGCTGGAGGGGATGTGGCAAAGTAGGGACATTTATTCATTGCTGGTGGAGTTGTGAACTGATCTAACCATTCTGGAGGGCAATTTGGAACTATGCCCAAAGGGCGACAAAAGAATATCTACCCTTTGATCCAGCCATAGCACTGCTGGGTCTGTACCCCAAAGAGATAATGGACAAAAAGGCTTGTACAAAAATATTCATAGCTGCGCTTTTTTTGGTGGCCAAAAAGTGGAAAACGAGGGGATGCCCATCAATTGGGGAATGGCTGAGCAAATTGTGGTATATGTTGGTGATGGAATACTATTGTGCTAAAAGGAATAATAAAGTGGAGGAGTTCCATGGAGACTGGAACAACCTCCAGGAAGTGATGCAGAGCAAGAGGAGTAGAACCAGGAGAACATTGTACACAGAGACTAATACACTGTGGTATAATCTAACATAATGGACTTCTCCATTAGTGGCAGTGTAATGTCCCTGAACAATTTGCAGGGATCTAGGAGAAAAAAACACTATTCATAAGCAAAAGATAAACTATGGGAGTGGAAACACCGACGAAAAGCAACTGCCTGAATACAGCAGTTGAGTGGACATGACAGAGGAGAGGCTCTAAATGAACACTCTAATGCAAATATTATCAACATAGCAATGGGTTCAAATCAAGAAAACATGTAATGCCCAGTGGATTTACGTGTCGGCTATGGGGGGTGGGGGGGCGGAAAAGAAAATGATCTATGTCTTTAATGAATAATGCTTGGAAATGATCAAATAAAATAAAAAAAAAGATTACTTTAGGACAGAAACCTTTTGCTAAACAATGGAAAGGGCTTTGACCTATGCTTAAGCATAGAACAGGAAGTTCTTCGAGTCATGATTGATTTTAGAATTGATACAATAGAGGTACTTGGAATGACAGAACCAGGTCTTGGAATTTACAATCTCCACCCTACTCAGTCCTAACAGGATTTAGGAAGGGCTTCAGCAAAGGATCAAGATTTAATTATTTGAGAATATGACCTTCAACAGACATGTGCAAAGCCACAGACCTCTGGGTGGTCCTGGGTTAAGCTAGAGCCACCATTGGCACAGGGAAGACATGGACAGTGATTGGTAGATGTGAGAACTGAGGGGAGGGAACTTGGATGGTTTCCTTAAAGATAGAGGTGTCTGAGGACTGAGGGGTAGTTGGTTGGAGAGGTTTTTGCTCTGAGAGGTGGTGCTTTGAGAAGTTTGCTCTGAAGGAACCTGGAGGTGGAGGCCCCTGAGACTGTTTCTCCATTTTGGTCATGTGAGTGATAGGGACTGATCTCTTTTCTTTGCCTCAGCTATCTAAGGGCTTGGGCCTTTTGTCCCAGCCTAAACAGAAGGGGTATTTAAGCCCTATTCCCTTCTCTCCCCTTTTCTCTCTCTCTCTCTCTCTCTCTCTCTCTCTCTCTCTCTCTCTCTCTCTCTCTCTCTCTCTCTCTCTCTCTCTCTCTCTCTCTCTCTCTCTCTATCTCTAATACCTTTCTTCCTCCTGTTTGTAATTAAACTCCATAAAAGGTTGACTGCTGACTTGAGTTTTCATTTAGGAATTACATAGCTGAATTCCCTGGCAACCTTAAATTAATATATATCAGTCTTTTAAAGTGATTTCCTTGTCACAAGACCCAGATGGCTGAGGAGTGGAGGGTAGCCCAGTGAGAGTTGGATCTCACCCTTCTAGGAAGAAAAAGAAGGTGCTTCCAAACAGTTCTCAGACCTTCGAGTAAACAGAAGCGACAGGGAGGCCATGGAAGAAGCAAGGGGAGTGATGTTGCGAGATGTAGTAACTAGCAGAGAGCTCATGAAAAACAAATAAACAAACAAAAAGCATGGCAACAAGCAGCTTATCAGCAGGAGAAAAATTTATTTGTTTCCTATCCTTTAATCAAAGGCTTTCCTAAAAAGAAAAAATAAATAATAAATAAACAAACAAACAAATAAATAATTGAAAAATCAAGGATTCCATCACTTTGTGATTTGTCAGAAATGTAAGATTTCAATTAATTTCTAATAACTCCAAATATATTTTATAAGATTTATTAATAACCACTCGAAGTGGAAGAAATAGAACAAAAGTAAAAACCTGAATAAAGATGTTTTCCCACCACATTAGTGGAAGAAAAGAGAGAGTGAAAGAGAGTGGAGTTACAGAAACTTTACCTCAAAAGCATAAGGATGTAAGGTGAGGACAAAACTGGGATTCTGGGAAATGGAGTCCTGGGGTACAAAATTCTAATTACACACATTGCTAACTTTGAACTATTTACTATTAATTTAAATCTTTGACCTGGGGAATGGAGAATAAGTCTAGGACTCAGGAAACCTCAAATTTAGGTTTCAAAATACTGGCTTATAACTGGACTTTACAATGTCCTCAACCCTGAAGATATCTGCACTATAAAACACAAACAAGATGCCAGTGTGTAATAGAAGAACAAGTGTTCTCCCTCAGAGTTCCTTGCACACCGATGAACAAACATTAATGTGTTAATATATTGTGTTAAATCCTGTGGGAAAATATAAAAAGAATGAAAAAAATTCCTCTTCTCATGGTGATTATATTTTAATATTGGAGAGAATTACAGAAGTAAGTATGTACAGGAGGAAAAAATGTATTAAGAATGAAATACAAAATAGTTACTATACAGTAAGTACCAATGAAAAATGTTGGCTAATAAAAAATATTCTAAATGCCCCTATTCTATTTTTAATACTTATTAATCACAGCTTGACAACAGTGTAGATAAAAGTGAACAGTGAGTATTGCTATGGGGAACAACTTGATAAAATGATTTGATAGACTTTATCTAGTACTCAGAAGGAGTTATGTCTTCTATAAACAATATAAATTGAAATATACCTAACAGAATATATGGTTTTTTTATGGTCTATCACCTAATTATTTGCTTTTTCCAGCCACTTGTGATTTCCAGGAAAATCTAATACAATTATGAAAGTGTTTTCATTCTTAGAAAACCAGAAGATTTTTTTGTTGTTGTTGTTTTTGGTAGGTATGAGGAACAAAATTAAATAACTGTGTTAAATTAAATAAAACTGCATACATGCTTACAGAACTTCAAAAGATCTATGCATTGTAATTTTTCATTTGTGAAATGAGAATTAGGATGTTTAATTTACCCACATACTGAAATAGATGGGTGACCTCTTTAATGTGTATGCATATCAATAATCTCCAATGATTAAGATTACATAAATCAACCTATGCCTACTAATTCTGTGAGAATCTTTCCATGTATTCACAAAGTTCTATACACAGTATACTAGATATTTCCTTAATTTATCTTTGTAGGATGCTAATGTAGAACTTATTTTTTCCAGACTATGTGATGATACAATTTTAAGTCATTTTCTGACACTTTGTGATCCATGTTCTCTCCCTCCCTCCTCCACTCAACTCTCCCCAAGGCAGCAGGCAGTATGATATAGGTTGTACATGTGTTATGATATATTGCATATTTTCACGTTCATCATATTGTGAAAGAAGACACAGATTATTCATATTAGAAAAATAACTTGTGGAGGAAATAAGATAAAGGATGGTATGCTTCAATCTGCACTTATATTGTAGGATTCAAATTAATGTCCAATACTCCAAGAATTATATTTCATAAAGTTTATTAATAATCATTTGAAGTAAAAGAATAAAAAAGTAACTATCTAACGAAATATAAGGTCAATTGAATAGATTCTCCTGCCACTCACCTCATGCCACCTCCACTAAATCAATCAGATCCACAGAGAGAGAAAGAGAGGCAGGTCTACACAAAATTCATAACCTCCCTACATTAGTACATAATATGAGAAAGAACATAGGATGCTGGGAATTGTATTTTTTAGGGTAACACATTCTAATTATACAATATTCTGTCAGTTCCTTCTATGGTGGTGGTGGCCTTTTTTGTCATGAATCACTTGGAGTTGTCCTGAATCCTTGCATTGCTAATAATAATTAAGTCATTCACAGTTGATCATCATACTTTACTGTTATTACTGAGTACAATATTCTGCTGGTTCTGAACACTTTGCTTTGCATCACTTCATATAAGTCTTTTTAGGTGTTTTTTGTGATTATCCTGTTCATTTTTTTAAACCTTACTTTCCATCTTAAAATCAATAATAAGTATTGTTTCCAAGGCAGAAGGCAGACAATGCTAGGTAATTTTGGTTAAATAAAAACACAGCTAGGAAGTGTCTAAGGCCTGATCTAAAAACCCAGGCTCACTCTCTCTAGGACTGACCTTTATGATTTCCTTCTTTATATTTAAGTAATTTACTCATTCTGAGTTTATCTTGGTGTAGAGTGTGAGATGTTGATCTAAACCTAATCTCTCCCATACTGTTTTCCAATTTTCTCAGCAGTTTTTCATCAAAGAGTGGAATTTTGAACCCAAAGCTGGGATCTTTGAATTTATTGTACACTATCTTGCTCAGAACATTTACCCCAAGTCTGTTCCATTGATCATCTCTTCTAGCTATTAGCCAGTACCATATTGTTTTGATGAACGCTGCTTTATAGTATAGTTTAAGATCTGGTACTCCTAGATCCCTATTCTGTATGCCTTATTCTTGCTTGTCTTGGATCCACATCCCTAGGAGACTCTATGCTTTAGTACTTTAAGATTTCATATTCTACCTTTTGGATAGATAGATAGATAGATAGATAGATAGATAGATAGATAGATAGAGATAGGTTGATAGATAGGTAGAAAGACAGATATTCCAGAGCTTCTGAGCACACACTTCAAAATGGATGTTACTTTTCTCCTAAAGATATATTCTATATAACTATTACTTTTCCCAGTTATGTTCCCCTCACCCAATTCAATAAATATATATATAATATATGTTATTCTATTGCCTTATCACATATTAATATTCATAATGATCTCTGTTATATTTGCCTATATGATTATAAATTCCAGGAGAACAAAGATTATACTTTTTTCTAAATTATATATCTCCTTAACATGTTACCCAAGTTTCTGTACATAGTTGTTCATAAATATTTATTGAACTGTATGTGAAAGAGGTGAATAGTAAAGAATGTATTATTTCAACAATATGACAGGGCCAAATAATTCAACTAAATTTTATCACTTTTACAAAATAAAATGTTGATTCTAAAGCTAACAAAATGTCTCTTTAAAATTTGAACTAGTTTTCCCCCCAAAAAATAATTCATTTTCAATGTCTTTAATCTTGTTAATGTTTAATGTGTCTAGTTTTTAATTGCTGAATTATATGGAGATTGTTTGGTAAATTATTCCATTGTATTTTTACAAGCAGAAAACAGAAAATAATATAAACTAGATTAAATTAACTTACTTTTACCACTTTGTTAGATTTTAAAAATGAAATAATTAGACTATATCTACTAAAACCAATGCTCATGTATGAAATAGTATAATGGAAATAATATTTGCTCTGAAGTTAGAGGATTGGGGTTCAAATCCAATTTGTAATTTTTCTGGCTTTGGGTAATTTAATTAATCAACAGGGCAGCACAAATTAACTTATCTTTAAAAGTAGGCTGTTTAACTCTATAGTCTCTGGTGGCTCTTTCACAAACTCTAGATTCTAACCATCTACTTAAAGGTTACAAAGAAAGTCAAAAACACAATTGTTTTCTCCATTAGATCATATTTTAATGACTGAGATGACATTAAAATAACTATGTGTGTATAATTGCACACATTAACTATTATGTACAGATTTAATGTGCAATAGATGAAAAATTGTTTTAGAGAAGGCATTCATGGTAATAGTAACTGGATGTGAATGTTCTTGCAGAAAGTGGATATTCAGCTGTACTGAAGGAAACTGGAGTAACTAGAAGAATAATATCAGTCCAAGAATTAGAGACAGCCAATTAAAAATAAGAAACAAGAGAGGGATTGACATGATTCAGGAATAGCAGAAAGACTGGTATTGCTCACTCTTCTATTTCTTTCAGAAGTAATAGAAAGCCATTGAAAGTATACTGAGTAGGGGAATGTCAGCGTCAGATCTTTGAGTGAAGAATGAATTGGATACATTAATCAGGGAAGCATAAACAATAGACTATTTCAATAATGTAGGTGAATTGATGATAATCTATTCTAGTTTGGTGACTGTGAGTAGAAAGGAAAAGATATGTAAAAGATGGCTGTTAGAAACAGATTTCTGCTACTACTCAACTTGTTGGGTGAGTTAAGAGAGAGGGATTCAAAATGAGACATAAGTTGTTAGTCTCAGTGACTGGGAATTTAGAAGAGAACAGGATTTGTGGGTAAAGGTAATGAAGTTTATTTTGAAAAGGCTGTTTGATAAATCTAAGGGACATCCAATTAGAAATTTCAAAAGGACAGTTGGTGAATTGGAACTTGAGTCCCAAGGAGAGATTGAGGATAGATGCTTGGATCTGAGAATCAATTATCTGAAGATTAGACCTGAACTCACTGAACCTGATGAATCATCCAACAAGATAGTATAGATTACAGAAAAGAAAAGAGCCGTGGACAGAGCTGTGGGTTACACCCATACTGGATGGCTTTGAAGTAGATGATGATCTAACAATGGTGACTGAGAAAGACAATGAAAAGGGCTGAGAAGGAAAACTATAAGAGAAAATGCCACAAAAATACTTTTAATATGGTTTATTTCCCCCCTCCCATTACATGTAAAAGTAATTTTACATTCCTTTAAAAAAAGTTTTGAGTGCCAAATTTTCTTTCTTCTTCTGACCTCTCTCCCTCCATGCCCACCACCCTGTGATGGAAAGCAATTTGACATAGATTTTACATGTGTAATCATGTAAAACATTTTCCCATAATATTTGTTTTATGGAAGAGATCTCAAATGGAAAAAAAAAGAAAATGAGAAATATCATATGTGTCCATCTGCATTCATCTTCCAAATCTTCCTCAGAGGGTAGATGTTATTTTTTATTATGAGTCCTTGGGATTATCTTAGGTCACTATATTTCTGAGAATAAATAGGATGTTTACAGGTGTTCATCAAGAAATATTGCTGTTACTATGTACAATGACAATTCTGGTTCTGCTCACTTCACTTTACATCAGTTTATGTAAGTCTTTCCAGATTTTTCTGAAGTTATCCTGCTTGTCAGTTCTTTTAGCAGAAGAGCATTCCATAATTGTCATATACCACAATTTGTTCAGCCATTCCCCAAGTGATAGACAATCCCTCAATTTCCAGTTCTTTTGTTATCACAAAAATAGCTGCAGTAAAAAAAAATCTAGGTGAAAATAATGATCAATGGGATCAAAGACTGCAGAGCAATTAGGTAGGATAAGGACAGATAATAGACCATTTGATATGGCAATTAAAAGATCATTGGTGGAGGACCACTTAGGTGGCTCAGTGGATAGAGAGTCAAGCTTGGAAACAAGTGGTCCTGGATTCAAATCTGATCTCAGACTCTGGGCAAATCACTTAACACTTAACCCCATTTCCTGGCACTTACTGACCTGTTACCTTAGAAGCAATAAATAGTATTGTTCAAGGATGGAAGTGTATTATTTACAATCTTGAACCCTAGAAACTACATTTCCCATAATCCCTCTCTGTTCTTCCTACATGTGCATCATTGGTTAATTTGGTATTGTAAAAAATGGAGACTTGAATCCAGGACTTCAATCCCCAGGAGTCCTTGCTCACTTCCCAGAATGCCTTGTAACCTCGCCTGGGCTGAGAGTGAGATGGGGTATTTAACCTGGCTGTAAAGGCTATTAGCTCTCTGCTCTTCCTGTCTCCGCTGGCAAACAGACGTGTCTCATAATGTGAGTGAAATTTGGGTGGGCCTTATGGCCCACCTAGCATGTGCTTCTCTTGCTTGTATTTTCTTTAACCCTTGACCTTTAATAAACCCTAAAAAATATAACTCCTTTCAGAGAGAAACTAATTTCTACCTGCCTCAGTTCCCCCCAATTTTAATCTTAACAGTATTCAGTATTAGTTTTGGTCACACTGGCTCTCTCTCTCCCTGAAGCTCCCTCTCTGGAAGGGGTAGCTGGCTAAAGTGGCTTTCTCTGGATTTTATTTTCCCTTCACTCTAAGTTGATTTTAATAAATAATATTAAATATAATACTTGGAGTATTGTTTGTCAATTTTAATCTTTACAGAAGGTAAGACTTTGAGAGAGACAGACAGAAAGAAAGAGAGAGATTATTTGTGACTTAGGAGAGAAATAGTTAAAAAGTGAAGAACAGATTTTGGAGGGTTTTGAATTGAGAGAAGTGGCAGCAGAAAGAACGAATGATATTTTCAAGAAATTTAGATAAGGAGAAATGATAAACAGGATAATGAATTGTAGGATCAAATGGTGTTTTATTTAAAAAATGAGTAAGTATAGACATTTTTTCTAGGGCAATAGGTGGGAGACAGTTGATTCAGAGGATGAATATTAGAAAGTGGGACTTATACATTGAGCAATGCATCAGAGAAATGCTTGAATGGAATAAAGGATGTCAATATAGAAGTATGCCTTAACCGAAGAAAAGAACTACTTAATGATGGGGTGAAAAAGTAGACATCTGAGAGGAGGAATGAAGAATTGCGACCTATTGACAAATGACCTTGAATCTGACATTGAAATATGGATAAGATCTTCACTTTTGAGACTTGGGAGTAATGGTGACATAAAAGGCTTGAATGACAAAAGGTTTGGAATGGTGACTGTTGTGAATAGAAGGACAAATCAAGTATGTATGTCTATCACTGAGTGTATATGTGTGTAAGAAATGCATTGCTCAAGTAAAGGCCTAGTTAAAGTAATATAAACTGTAGTGGACTCAATCAACACAGTTTTGTGCTCCACTAAGCAGCAAATAAATAGGATTGACACTAGCAGTTTTTACTAATTCAAGGTTGGCATTTTGCAAGAGGACAAAGGTGCAAGGGATTCTCTAGAATTGACTAGAGTTGAACTGATTAATCAAGGGATAGAGAGGTTAAGTGATTGGCTCAAGGTCACAAAACTAAATAATGTCAGAGTTGAATTAAAAAAGGGAACAAATGCAGCACTTCACTAATTTCTTGATTAGACAGTATTTTCTGGAGAGAAAAGAAGCCCAACTATAAGCCATTGAAATTGAAAGGATAATGGAGTTAGGACAGTTTTAAAACTTTATCTGCAAATGAAGGCAGTATTATTGGCTCTTCAGGTATTGAGGACAGAGACTGAATTCTTTTGTGACCAGACATGAAGACAATTTTTAGAATTGGGGAAAAGGTTTGGGGAAGTCTGTATAAGCAAATATATTCAAGAAAAGAAGTGCAGATAAAGTTTTAATAGGAGAAAATTTCCATTAATTCAACTTATTGTAAATATTATGACTTCTCAAATACTATCAGTGGGAAGAGAAAAGACACAATGATTTCCTCTGTTAATTGAGGTACCAGAGAAAGTTGGGTGTTGTCTGGACACCAGAGAGTGGACAAGGACTTAATTCATAGACTGTTACTTTACACTTGTGTGACCTTGGTGAAGTTTATTCATCTCTGAGCTCGAATTTCTTGGAGATCAGACTGAATGCTATGTCAGGGCTCATCCAGCTCCAAATCCCTATGAGCTCCATGACTTTGCCAGGCTATGCACTTAATCTCTCCCTATGAAGGTGAAAAGCATTCCTTAAATTCCAAAGGGAAAAAAAGAAGCTATTTTAGTATGCTTGTGTATTATTCCATTGAAAGAAGAGAAAATTTGGCTCACTGTCCCCAATTTGTTAAATTCTCTGTAAGGTAGGCAATCTTTTTGTTTAAATGCCTGAGCTTATGAAAGTGGAATGAAAAAGTTCAGTCAAAGGCAGATCACAGGCAGAAGTTTGTTTTTTTTTTCTTTTATTTTGCATTGAACTGAATACTAGTTCAATTTTAAGAGGCAATTTGTCTGATTTGCTACATTCCTAATAAAGTTGAGACACTTTACCTAAAGTATTTTTTAAATTTCACTTGAGAAAATAATTGATATAGTACTTCAACATATGATGTCACTGGTTTAAGAATTCTACCCACTGACAGAGAACTTGGTATATAGTAAATGCTTAATAGATAATTTATAAACTGTATGACTAACTTAGTAGACTGTCTGAGACACTGTAGTCTTTTTTGTTTTTTTGATTTGGGGATTTTTAGATCAACTGATACATAGCACCTCAGTAGAACTCTTTTTATGCCCTTCCTACTTAGTAGAATATTCTTAATTTAGTAGAACATTTTTATCTTTGATTTAAATTAAAATAAAAACAAACATGGTACAGAATTAGATTTATGTATAAAGTATAAAGACATTTAGACAAATATTACAAAACTGCTCACATAAAAAGGTAAGTATAAAATTTAGTTTCTAAGTGATTAGAGAGTGATTTTAATCAAATCCCAAGTTGTAATTTTTCATAGGAATGTTATTAATGTTACAAATATTTATAAAATTGAAAATTTTGTTATGATGTCTTAAAGATCAGAGTAAGGATATGAATTCTTACTGAATCACCTTATTTAATTCTAACAGAATTTCTTACATAAAATATTGATCATCATTTGATAATTAGAGATTTGCAGCTTTATATTACACTTTTCTTAATTAGTTATATAAAATATAATTTTATATTATAATTAAGTAATTTAATTATTAATTTGATGCTTTAAGGTACTAATGTTCTCATTGTAATTATTATAAAAACCTAATGAATAAATCTAAAAGAATATTGTGAATATTATGTTGGATATCCCTAGAAACTTACAATAAAGCTTTTCCCCCACTTCCACAGGTATTCTTAGAACAAAAATAAAATTGAGAACCACTAAAGTAGATGGTCTTGATGGACTTTTCCTACTCAAAATCTATAATTCTAATTTATAAATTAAATTATCTGTTCAATAATAATCCTTGAGTAACAAGACCTTTGGATTACTTTTCTCCCCAAGCATAATACATCTCCCCTCTACTATGTCCTCCTCTCAGCTTAGTATTTTGCCTTATACTTTGCAGACAACTTGGAAACCATTCACTGATTCTCTGTTAATCTCTCTCTCTCTCTCTCTCTCTCTCTCTCTCTCTCTCTCTCTCTCTCTCTCTCTCTCTCTCTCTCTCTCTCTCTCTCTCTCTCTCTCCCCCCCCCCCCCTTCACTTAATATTATAACTTATTCTCCTTAAAAGGAATTTCTCTTCTCCTTGTCAGGGCCAAATCTTCTATATGTCTCCTAGAGCATATTTGCATATTTTCCCTCATCTTCTCCAGCAGATTTTCCCTTCAATCATCAAGCCTGCCTCTAATCTTTTAAATATATATATATATATATATATATATATATATATATATCTTTTCTTTCTACTCTGATTTCAAATATAAATAAGAGTTTCTCTTGGCATTCATGAAATCACAGCATAACTTTTCATAGATCCAGCTCAGGAGCAGATGACTCTTTTGAAGGTGAAGAGGATGGTTTCTAGGTACTAGGTAATGATCTTGCTGTTTGTAGTCCAATATATTAAAGTATAAATTCCTATCCCAAATATTCCTCCAATTTGAAATAGATTAGAAGGCTGCTCTTTATAATGGATTACAAATCCCAAAATATTCAGCTAATACCAAAAATTCCCTTTCTGTTCCTGGAGTTTACTCTTTCAGGATTGGGCTAATGAATAGATATTGTATAATTTCAGGGATTCTAGGAAAGCCCTAATTTTACATTTAGGTTCTTCAACCATCTTAAAAAAATTATGGGCATTAAAACTTTTTAAAAATGTTCATTCTATGTATCTCCTCCCTTTCTCAGTTAAATTGTTGAAAAGAGTTAGTTAGGAACCTTTTATTAAGAATCTTCAATCTAATGGTGGAGGCCAGATGTAAGCAACTATGTATGAAATGCATAAAAATATAAGTGAAAAATAATTATAAGTGGCAAAGCAATAGAATTAGGTGTAAAACCAAAAAGATTACTATAAAAAGTGGAATTTTATCTGGGACTTTAAGAACTCAAGGTGGATCAGATGTTAAAATGAGGAGGGACAACATTCTATACAAGAGAATTGGAATCTGGGTAGGGAACAGCAAGATAGCTAGTGTTTCTGGATCCCAGAATGAATAAATAGACAAGAAGGCAATAAAGTGTAAAAATGCTAGAAAGGAAGAAATGGTCAAAGTTGTTATGGACTTTGAAAAGCAAACAGCATGGTTTATTTGAATCTAGAGGTGTTAGGAAGACACTGGTATATATTATATTTTCTTTTGGAAAATCAATTTGATAGATGAATGTACGATGAGCTAGAATGGAAGAGACTTGATATAGAAGATCAATCAGAAAAGTTTATTATGACAGAATATTCCCAAGTTAATGACTATACCAGAGTGGTTGTAGTATCAAGGCAAAGGAATCATGTATCTGAGATGGTGTGAAAGAATCATGAACAAGACTTGGCAAGACATTGGAAATGAGAATATTAGTAGGTGAGGATGATATCTAGTTTGTGAGCATGGGTACCTGAGAGGATAGTTATATGCTTAATAGGAAGGGGAAAAGTAAAAAGAAGAGTAAGTTTGGTGAAGATTTTTAAAAACCTATTGATTGCTTGATTGACAGGTAGTCCAATGATCCTATGATTTAATCACCCATCTTGAGTTATTTTCCTGGGAAGGCTAATATGATGCTTTTCAACTGTTAGGATGAACAGTGTGGGAGGAGACAAGTGGGAGAAGAGCCACCCTAATGAATGTCAGATTTCTCCCCAATTTGATTGCACCATTAAAGCTTCTTGAAATTTTATCTATGTTTAGTGACTTGATGTGCCAAAAAAAGGTAAAAACAGGATATCTTCCACCCACTGTAAAAAAGGTAAAGGATATTTCATATGTCATGGTACAACCTTGTAGATGTCTGTCTTCCTCTTCTCCTATACCCCTTCATTTTATAGGTGGAAACAGATTCAAGGGCAGAAAGGATTTCCTATGCCAACTTCTGATTCACCCCTCCCCAATATGAGAAGCTCATTAATTCATAACAGGTTTAAAGTGCATTTTTCATGATTTCAAAATCATTCAGTACTAGGGAAATATAAAAGTACAAATTGAATGGGGAAAATGTTCTACAAAGCAGTTCAATTTATTGAATTAGTATCTGTTCCTTATAACTGATTGTGTGATGGCTCCAAATTTGAGTGTTAGTCTCCTCATTTTGTCTTTATGTGTCTTTAATTATATTAATAGGATCTTTTCCATATCACTCTGATCCCTGGTATGATTTTGACATTTATGATATAATGAACAAAGATATCATTAACACTTCTGGAGATTTCTTTTTTAAACACCATTTCAGACTAGGCACTTTTAGAATCATTTGATTTTAACCAAGGCAAGATAAGAGAGCCAAACTGAATTCCTGTGAGTTTATCATCTATGAACCATAAATAAATATTAAAAATTTTAATGTCACTTTTAATCTTTATTACATACATTCAATTCTATTCCTGACTCTTTTCCATTTGTATGGTCTAAGAACAGTAAGAATTCCACAAAGAATGTGCTCCTAAATATAACCATAGGTCTAGAAGTACTTTTAATACCTTGTCATCCATTAAGGAAGAAAGGCAAAGCATCTATAGACTAATTCTCTATCTTTCTCTCTTTCATAAATATCTATTTATCTATATATGTGGACAGATAGATATAGATAGATATATATTCATGTGTGCACAATATATATGTACATATATATATACACAAATATGTGTTTATGTTTATATATGTATAAATACATAGATATCTCAAAACTAAGGAAAGTAGGAGAAGTCATCTCACTGAGGTGATAAGGGAGAGTAGCCAAGCCCATGTGACATTGGGAGATAAGGATAAGGAGCCAGCAGGGCTGGACTGGGACTAGCCCACTGAAATAGAACATAGCTGAAACCAACCCACCTTACAAGATTCATGGAAATGTACTAGAAGAGCAAGGGCAAGTCTACCAAATGAGACACCGGGGAAACTTACAGTATGGGGACTTGAATCCAGCTGGACAAAATCCCTCCAACTCTCCCCAAGGAAAGCCACCAAGTGCACACTTATGATTCAAACACAACTGCAAAATTGGAACAATGCTCTTGCTACCTCAGTATCAAACAGAATTTTAACATACAGCCAAGGTAATGGGAGAAAAAACAACAACAACTGTAAAAATGAGCAAAGAGAAAACAAACAAACAAATGACCTTAGGGAGTTACTTTAGTGACAGGGAAAATTAGAATACAAATTTAGAAGAGGACAACAATGCCAAAACAGAAACATGTGAGGTCTCAATATGTCAGACCAAAAAAAGAAACTCTGGACAAACTTGAAAATATGTTAAAAATGAAATAAAAGAATTGATAGATTTAACTGCTTAGGGGAGAACAATTACTGAAGAAAATAACTTCCTAAAGACTAGGATGAGACAGACAGAAATATAAGTAAAAGACCAATGAAGATTGGAATGGGCCAGATGAAGATGAAAAAAGATCAAGGAAGAAAATAACTCCCTAAAAATCAGAACTAGACAAATGGAAGTTAATGACTACACAAGACATCAGGAAAGAGAATTTCAAAGAATGAAAAAAAAGAAAGAAAAGAAGATCAGAAATATTTCACTGGAAAAATTTCTAACTGGAAAATAAAATCAAGAGTGATAATCTAAGAAGAACTGAAGTACCTGAATGCCATAATCAAAAAAGTTCCTAAACCCCACATTATAAGAAATTATCAGACTATCTTTCCTGATATCCTCAAACAAAAGGAAATAATAGAAATTGAAAGAATTCACCAATCACCTCATGAAAAAAATTCCAATTCCCTAAATCCCCAAACAAAACCTTCCAGAGCATATATATATATATATATATATATATATATATATATATATATATGAATTTATGACAAAATTCCAGAATTCCAAGGCCCAGGTGTGACACAGGAAAGTGTAATATAAGCAGTTAAAAGGAAATAATTAAAATATTATGAAGCTGTGGGATTACAAAGGATCAGGCAGTTTCTTCATTAAAAGAACAGAGAGTATGGAATATAATATTTTGAAAGTCAAATGATCTAGAATTACAATAGATACTAGTACTCACTCAAATAGTATAATCCTTAAGGGGAGGGGTGTGTAATATTTATTGAAATAAAGGGCTTCCAGGCAATCCTGATAAAAAGACAGGACCTGAGAAGAAAATTCAAAAATTAAATTTGTCACTCAAGGAAAGAATGAAAATGTAAAAATAAAAATGAAAGTTTAGGAGATTTCTTAATGTTAAACTGATTATAATCCTTCATAGAAAGTGATAATTAAGATACTTCAATATTTATGATACTAGAGGTACTTAAAGTGCCTAGGATACTTAAGGTATACTTAAGATGAGATACACTTAAAATACTTAGGAACCTTATATAGGCAGTGAGAATTATACATAAACAGAAGGAAATAACTTGAATGGGAATGAAATAAAAAAAAATTAAGGGATATGAAAGAGGAATACTCTGGGAAAAGAGAAAAGGAAAGATAAAAAGAAGTAACTTATCTCACAAGGAAGGGCATATGAGTCAATCAGTTGAGAGAAAATAGTGGGGTTTGGTAGGCAATGTTTGAATCTTACTCTCATTGGATTTACCTCAAGCAGAAATAATATCCATACTCAGTCAGTTATAAAAACCTATCTTACTCAGTAAGGAAGTGAGAGGGAAGAGAGAATATGAGAAAAGGGGATAGATAAAAGGAAGAGTGAATTGAGGGAGATGAGGTTGAGAAGAAAAACATTTGTGAACAGTAAAAGGCTGAAAGGAGAGAAAATAAGGTACAAATAGGGAGAAAATAAGATGGAGAGAAATAGTAAGAGTAACTGTGAATGTAAGTGGGCTGAACTCTATAAAAAAGAGTATGGATTAAAAACCACAACCTCATAATAGTCTATCTAGAAGAAACATATTTAAAGCAGGGTTACACAGAGAGTAAAGATAAGGGGATGGAGAAGATTTTATTATGCTTAATGTTAAGAAAAACAGAGGTAGTAATCATGATCTCAGAAAAAGTAAAAGTAAAAATCAATATAATTAAAAGGGATAATGAAGGAAAGTAAATCTTGATAAAAATCACCATGAAAATGAAGCAATATCAGTAATGACCATCTATGCACCAAACAACAAAGTATCCGAATAACTAAAGGAGAAGTTATATGAATTAAATGAGGAAACAGAAAGAACCAATGAGGAAGAACAGAAATGTTAAATTTATCCTTTTCAGACCATAATACAAGATGACATTCAATAGAGGACAGCAGAAAGAAAGACTAAAACCTATTTGGAAACTAAAGTTGTATCCCAAAGAATTAATGGGTCAAATAACAAGTCATAGAAAGAATCAATAATTTCATTAAAGAGAATGACAATGGGGAGACAACAGACCAGAATGTATACAATGCAGCCAAAGTAGCACTTAAGGAGAAATTTATAGCACTAAATGCTTACTTGAATAAAATAGCGAAAGACTAGATCAATGAATTGAGCATACAACTGGACAAGAAAAAAAAAAGTTAATTCCCCCCATTAAAAAGCAAATTATAAATATTGAAAGATTAACATATTAAATGTGAGATAACCATTGAATTAATAAGACAAGAAGGTAGTTTTATTAAAAAAAATACAATAAAATAGATAAACTATTGGTTAATTTGATTTAAAATTACCAGAATAAAATATTATAAAGGTAAATAAACTAATGAAGAAGAAATTAAATCAAATATCAATAAATACTTTGTCAAATTAGATACCAATGAATCTGAAAATATACATCAAATAGATGAATATTTAAATAAATATAAATTGCTAAGATAAACAGGAAAAGGAAATAAAACACTTAAGTAACCCCATTTCAGAAAAAGAAATTGAATAAACCATCAATAAATTCCCTAAGAATTATTCCTCAGGGCTAGTTGGATTTACAATTAAATTCTACCAGATATTCAAAGAACAATGAATTCTAATAATATATGAACTATTTGGAGGACTAGATAGAGAAGGAATTCTTCCCAGTTACTTTTATGACACAAATATGGTACTGATGCCTAAACCAGTAGGGGAAAAAATTAGAAATAAAGTTATAGACCAATTTTCCTAAATGATATTGATACTGAAAAATTAAATAAAATACTAGCAAAGAGATAACTGCAATATATTGTAAGGATCATACACCATTAATGAGTCATTTTTTTAATTTATCTGTTTGTTTTGTTTATGCTTAAACTCTTACTTTCCATTTTAGAATTAACACTGTCTATTGGTTCCAGTATAGAAAAGCAATAAAGGCTAGCCAATAGGTGTTAAGTGACTTGCCCATGGTCTCACAATCAGGAAGTATCCAATTCCAGATTTAAACACAGGCCCTCCCATCTCTAGGCCTGGCTCGCAATCCACCAGGTGGATTTTATACCAAGAAGCTAACTGAAAGAATTAACAACTGAGAACAGTGTATATAACAGGATACAGAATAAACCCACATGAAATAATTAGCATTTCTCTAAACTACCAACAAAATCTAAAAACAAGGGATAGAAAGAGAAATAAAATTTAAAATAAATATAATATAAAATACTTAGGGGGTTCTATCTAGTTCTATACAGTAAAGAAAACCTGGGAACTATATGAACATAATTATAGAACACCTTTAAGATAAATTGCTCATGGGTAGGTCAAGTCAATATGATAAAAATGACAATTTTGCCTAAATTTCTTTACCTTCTCAGTATCACAGAATCAAAGTACTCAAAAATCATTTCACAAAGCTTGAAAAAATAATAACAAAATTAATTTCAGGAGAACAAAAGGTTTAAGAATATTGAAGGGATTATGAAAAAATATCTGAAGAAAAGAGGTCTAGCAGTACCAGACCTCAAACTGTACTATATAGTGGTAATCATAAAACCAATCTCATACTGTGGTGGATCAATGGAATAGATCAGATAATCAACACAAAGTAGAAAATACCTATAACAACCTAATTTTCAATATGCCCAAAGATTCAAAGTTTTTGGAGAACAACTCACTATTTGACAAAAACTACTGTGAAAACTATATGGCAGATGTTTGGCATAGACCAACATCTCACACCACGTACGAAGAAAAAGTCATAATGTATGCATAATCTCGAAATAATGAGGGATATAAAAAATTGGGGAGCCTTTGATTTAGCAATGTCATTATTAGGTTTATATACCAAATATATCAAAGAAAAAAAGTATGTACACGTAAAAAATTATTCTAGCAGCTCCTTTTGTATTGCAAAGAATTGGAAACTATAAATGTCCATCAAAATGGGAACAAGCTATTGTATGTGGTTGAAATGGTATACAATTTTGCCATAAGAAAAACAAGTACGATAACTTCACACAAACTTGTAAAGACTTATATGAACTGATGCAGATTGAAGTGAGCAAAATCAGAACATTGCATAGAGTAAAAGGAATATCATACAATATTTAACTACATGAAACTAAACTATTTTTTTCTTAATTTTAAACATTATTTTATTTGGTCATTTCCAAACATTATTCACTGGAAACAAAGGTCATTTTCTTTTCCTCCCCTCCCCCCCTCCCACCACCTTTCCCTCTCCCATAGCCGATGCACGATTCCACTGGTTATCACATGTGTTCTTGACTCAAACCCATTTCCCTGTTGTTGGTATTTGCATTAGAGTGTTCATTTAGAATCTCTCTTCAGTCATATTCTCTCAACCCCTGTAGTCAAGCAGTTGCTTTTCATCGGTGTTTTTACTCCCACAGTTTATCCTCTGCTTGTGGATAGTATTTTTTAGATCCCTGCAGATTGTTCAGGGACATTGCATTGACACTAATGGAGAAGTCCATTACCCTCGATTGTACCACAGTGTATCAGTCTCTGTGTACAATGGTTTCCTGGTTCTGCTCCTTTTGCTCTGCATCACTTCCTGGAGGTTGTTCCAGTCTCCATGGAATTCCTCTACTTTATTATTCCTTTCAGCACAATAGTATTCCATCACCAACATATACCACAGTTTGTTCAGCCATTCCCCAATTGACAGGCATCCCCTCGTTTTCCAATTTTTGGCCACCACAAAGATCGCAGCTATGAATATTTTTGTACAAGTCTTTTTCCTTATTATCTCTTTGGGGTACAAACCCAGCAGTGCTATAGGTGGATCAAAGGGCAGATAGTCTTTTATCACCCTTTGGGTATAGTTCCAAATTGCCTTCCAGAATGGCTGGATGAATTCACAACTCCACCAGCAATGAATTAGTGTCCCCACTTTGCCACATCCCCTCCAGCATTCATTACTTTCCATAGCTGTAATGTTAGCCAATCTGCTAGGTGTGAGATGATACCTCAGAGTTGTTTTGATTTGCATCTTTCTGATTATAAGAGATGTAGAGCACTTTTTCATGTGCTTATTAATAGTTTTGATTTCTTTGGCTGAGAACTGCCTGTTCATGTCCTTTGCCCATTTGTCAATTGGAGAATGGCTTGATTTTTTGTACAATTGGTTTAGTTCTTTGTAAATTTGAGTAATTAAACCTTTGTCAGAGGTTTTTATGAAGATTGTTTCCCAATTTGTTGCTACCCTTCTGATTTTGGTTACATTGATTTTGTTTGTACAAAAACTTTTTAATTTGATGTATTCCAGATGATTTATTTTGCATTTTGTAACTCTTTCTAATTCTTGCTTGGTATGAAACTAAACTATTAAAAGCATTGCAAGGATCTAAGATAACCCCAAGGGATTCATGATAAAAAAAATGCTGCTTACAGCCATAGAAGGAATTGTCAGTCTGAATGAAAATTGAAGCATACTCATTTTAAAACTTTGTTTCCCTCATGAGTATTTTTTTCCTGTATATGCAACATATGTCTCCTTTTACAACATGAGGTTTATAGAAAAAGCTATTTTATGATAGCACTGGAATAAGGCATATCAGATTCACTTAGGGAAGTGAAAGGGAAATGAGGGAGGGAGAGAGAGAATTTGAATAGCAAAATATCAGAAAAGAATTGTTGAAAATGCTTTCTAAGTGTAATTGGAAAAAAATAAAAGAAATAGACATATAAAAGTTGATTTATTTGTAATTCTTTTTAAAGGACCACTTGAGGAAGAAAGGTTCCCATTTAAAAAGTAGGAATCTATGGTCTTTAAAGTATCGCACTTACAACAAAACATGGGTCCGACCTTAAGAAAACATTTTATCATTCTTCATTTTTTAAAGAATTTAATTACAGGCATAGGGATCATTCAACAAACATTTATGAAGTATTTTCTGTTGGAAGAGCACTATAGGGAATTGAGTTTTGGAAAAAAGAGAATAATTGACATCTGGAAGGCTTCTTTCTTGTCAGTATCTTCAGGCTATCCTAAAAAGAGAGAATTATGCTTACAAATTTCCTGATAAGACCATTCCAAGTTTCAGTAGTTTCTTATCCAGTCAAGATGGTTGGGAACTTACTCCTAATGAAGATTTAAATCATATCTTCAATAAATTGCTATAACTGATATCCCTTAATCCTAAAATCTTCATTAACAATGGTGACATTTGGTAAATATTAATAGTGATCTGGCTTTCGAAAACTGCTTGGCATTTTTAACTGAAATGCTGTTTAGCAATCATGGGAACAAACCTTGAAATTTCTGCCATTCCACTGTGTATTTTACCCAGTGAATTATCTACTGTACTTTCTAAAACCTTGCATTTCAATGCTGTTCAGATTGGATTATGGTGGCTCTATATTTAACTTTCAATATTGAGCAGAGAGAATGGGATGTTCAAGGAGAATAAGCACCTTTGGTTTGAGGACTTGCCAAGAACTTTCAGGACTTTCCCCCCCTTTTTGATTCCTAACTTTCACTCAACTCTCACCTATGTCTACAAGAAGCTGAATCATGTACAGTGGCCACACCCCAGTAAAATTGTCTGGCTGAATAAGGTTGAGTGTAACTGAATAACCTCAAACCCATTGATGAATTAGGGCGATGTCTATTCCAAGGATGTGAAGACTTCCGCTGGTGGAATGGACAGATAAAAACAATTCATCCCAATGGCTGTGAAAGTAGTGTAAGCTTGGCTAGGCACTGAAGACATCAAGGTAAGCCATTGCTAATTATTCTGACTTTTATTTTTCCTGTGTACTTTGATAACTCTGGGAGAGTGAGACTGCTGACTTTTGCAATTCTACCTCACTAAAATTCAATTCATGCACAAGTCAAGACATAACCATGTGATGTCATTTGTCTCTGAAAAATGAAGGACAAGCAATAGTGGAATTCAGGCATGGAAGATAAAGAAATAGAATAAGGGGGAAGGAGTAGTGATATTTGCAGATAAATTTTGTGCAAATTATTGGCTTCTCTCATAAAATTATCAATGCTACAAATTTGATAGTCATCTGGATCTTTCAATAAAGAATTTATCTATTGATGCCCAGGTTAGGTTTACAGGATGAATAATGAGCATCTACACTGAGAAGAAACCAGATCTTGATTGACAAACATCTGTTGTTTCTCCTAGGAGTAACATGCCACCTGCAAATCCCAACTGGGTCACTTTGGGCCTATGTTATTTCTAGTACTTGAATTTTTCACTGTCTCTCTTACATCTGCTTAACTTGGTAACACTGAGTGAATATTCCTGTTCATGGCAGTGATGGATACAATTAAAATTTGACATTAACAGCTCGACTTGTTATTTAAATCATCTGAGACATTTTTAGAAATGCCTCATCCTGTCAAAAACTCAGGCTCTTACTTTCTGTGGTTCAGTATCTTCTCTTTCTCTTTACCCCCCAAAAAAATGAAACAAAGAAAAAAGGAAAGGAGGGAAGGAGAAAAATACCTCTGAAATCATAGAAATACTCACTCTCAGTTTCATAGAAACTCTTTTCTTAAATTTTACAATATTTTGTAGAAAAATCTGTCTTTCTCTGAGGCCAGTGTTTTCCACTGGACACTCTCCAATCTTGGCACCGATTTCCTTCCAACCCCTATGGGCACCTTAGTCTCAGCTGCTGCTTTTGTTTGTTTTCCATTGTCTGTTTATTTTAATTGCATTGGCCCCAGCTCCATTCTTTTATAAGATTAAAACACAGAAGACAATGAAGAGAAAATGTATGTTGCAAAGGGCTTTAGGATTAGCTGTATGTCAGAATACCATTTCACAAAGGCAATGACTTTTAAAGATTCTGATTTTATTTTTAACATTCAATAGTTTTAAAGCTATTACAAAATCCCCCCTCCACAAATCTTTCAAACGAAGCACAAAGTAAATAGAAATATAGTGAAATAAATAAATATCTCTGTAATGAAAATATAAATGACTGTGGACTATACAGAGAATAGTAAAATATGTGGCTTTATGTGACATGTTAAAAGATTTGGTTTGTTTTTCAACCACAAAGAGTATAAAAGCTATTGTATAATTAATCACCTGGTCTTATCTTTTAAAAGAATCACAAATTAAATAGAAATACAATGAAAATCATAATTATCTGAGTAATGAAAATATGACTATGTATATACATATATATGGCATGGAAGGGGGATAAGATAAACTGTTTACTTGAATACAAAGGATACCATCTAAGTATAACAGAAAAGGTACCAGGTCCCAAAGAAGTTCAGAGGAAGGAAATATTACATCCTACTGAATTTATGAGATTTATAATTTAAATGGGGTGTTCTCGGAAAGCTGGGTATAAGTAAGAAAAAGCATAAAAATAAGGAGATAAATATTTTAGTTATATTATTAGAGTTTGAAACAAGGCTGAAAACATAATTGGGGTCAAATTATGAAAGTATTTTGAATGTTTCAGAGAGGTGTTTGGACATATTTTAATGATAGTGAACATTGAAAATTCTTAAATAAAGGACTATAGTAATCAGAAGTCTGGCTTTGGAAAGTTAGTACTATGCAAAGAAGTTACTTTTAAAAACAAAAACCTCTCTTCACTCTAGTGGATTAGCTTGTTTCAGGGAGTCATCTGAACAAAAGCAATCTGTAAAAATGAAGATTAGTACACTGGATGGACAATTACGCTGGTCAGAAGTTGCTTAAGAGTACTTCCCCCTGAGGGAGAGTTAGAATAGAGGGAGGTATTTTTAAGAAAACAGTATTGAAAGAGAAAGGAGAAAACAAGCATGGGGGAAAAAGTAGCACATAAATAGGGAAGTTTGGTAAATGTACATAATATTAACCCTTTCACATGAAAATGAATTTCTAATCATTGGTTTTAACTGTGTTTATTGTATGTGTATTCTGTTCAAATCTTGTCTACATTTAATCATTCAGGGAAAGTGAAAGGGATATTCTTTTTGTGCCTGTGAGATTGGGAAACTTTGGTTAGATTAGATACCTAGAATGGAGTTTGTAGGAACCATTGGTTATCCCTATTTTTTTAATAGGATATATGATTTGGAATTGCCAAATCAAGAGAAACTTATAGAGTGAGCAGGTCTGTTTACATAAAAAAATAGATTCGTTCCTTGCTTCTCTTTATAAATGTATTGGAGAAGGCCTGGACAAAAAGGAAACCAGTTTAAAAGCCATAGAAATATTTAAATTAGAGGTAAGAAAAGACAACATTCTTTTTTAAAATAATATTTTATTTTTCCCACAATTACATGTAAAAATGATTCTTACCTTTTTTTTTTTAATTGAGCCAAATTCTTACCCTCCCCTTGTCCCTTCCCTATACTTTCCATGAAACAGCAAGCCATCAGATATGGATTTTATTAAAGGACCAATAACTTCTATCTTAGAATCAATTCTTCGTATTGGTTCCAAGACAGAAGAATGGTAAGGACTAGGCAATGGGGATTATGTGGCTTGCTGTAAGGCACACAGATAGGAAGTGTCTGAGGTCAAATTTGAACCCAGGACATCTTATTTTCTAGATCTGGCTCTTAATTCACTGAACCACCTAGCTTCCCCTCTTGATATATATTTTTCATGTACAATAATATGAAACATTTTTTCCATATATTCATCATTTTAGAGAAGAGAATCCTAACACAATGAAGAAAAAAATTGAAATATATTATGTTCTAATCTACATTAAGACTGTCAATTCTTTCTATGAAGGAAAATGACATTTTTCATCACAAGTCCATGGGGATTGTCTTGGATCACTGTTACAATTGTTCATCATATAATAGAGCTATTACTGGGTACAGTGGTCTTTTTCTGCCCAGTTCACTTTGTGTCAGTTCATGTAAATTGCTCCAGGATTTTCTGAAATCATATTTCTCATAATTTTGTATATCATAATGATATTCCATTACAACCATATACCATAAATGGTTTAGATGGTCATTAATTGATGGACATCCCCTCAAATTCTAGTATTTTTACTACCTCAAAAAGAACTGTTTTAAATGTTTATGTGCAAATAGATCATTTTACTTTATTTATCTCCTTGGGATACAGATCTAGTAGTGGTGTATCTGGATCAAAGGGTATATGTGGTTTATGGCCCCTTGGCATAGTTCCAAATTGCTCCCTATAACCAATCCTAAACTCTACAAACAGAGCATTGGTGTCCCAATTTTCCCACACCTACTCCAACAAGGATTGTTTTCCTTTTCAGTCCTATTATCTAATCTAATAGATATGAGGTAATACCTAACAATTGTTTTAATTTGCATTTCTCTAATCAAGAGTGATTTAGAATGTTTTTATGTGTCTATGAATAACCTTGATTTCATCTGCAAACAGCTTGTTAATATGGTTTGACCTTTTATTAATGACTTGTATTCTTATAAATTTGATTCAATTCTTTATATATTAAAAAAATAAGGCCATTATCAGAAATACATGCTATAAAATTTATTCTAGCTTTTTGATTTACTGCTAATCTTGGTTAAATTAATTTTGTTTGTATGAAACCTTTTAAATGTATTATCAAAGTTACATATTGTATTTCCTATAATGTACTCTCTCTTTTGTTTGGTCATAAATTCTTCACTTATCCATGGATTTGATAGGTTAAACAATACTATGATCAAGTAATTTATTTATATCTGTATACTTTATAGTTTAACTATGTCCCAATTTTGTTAATCTCTTGGTATATGGTAGAAAATATCTTGGTCTATATTCATTCTCTTCCATATCTTTTCCCAGTTTTCCCAGCAATGTTTGTCAAATCGTGATTTCTTGACTCTTACATCTGGACGTGTGGATTTATTAAGCATATCTATTATCTAGATATTTTTAATTTTAGTTTCTCTAGATGAATTTTATTATTTTTCTAGCTCTATAAAATAATTTTTGGCTAATTCATTAGTGTGGCACTAAATAGAAAAACTTAGGTGGAATTACCATTTTTATTATGTCACCTGTTAACTCATGAGCAATATATTTTTCTGATTATTTATATTTAACTTTATGTGAAAAGTATTCTATAATTGTGTCCCTATAATTCATGTATTTGTCATGGCAGCTATTCATTCAAATGTTTTATATTATTTATAGTAAATTTAAATGGAAAAATCTTTTCCTATCTTTTGTTGCTTGTTTTTTGTTGGTAATATAAAGAACTGTTAATGATTTATATTGGTTTATTTTATCATTTTATGGAAAGTTCCATTAATTCTTATACTCTCTAGGACTTTTTAATAGGAATGGATGTATTTCTTTTTTTCTGAATCTATTGAGATAATTACATGATTGCTCTTGGTTTTGTTATTAATGTAGTAAATTTTGGTGATAGTTTTCCTAATATTGAATCATCTCTCAGTTCCTGGTATAAATCCTACTTGATAATCATGTATGATCCTTGTCATATATTGCTATAATCTCATTGTTAGTATTTTATCTAAATTGTTTGCATCAATACTCATTACTGAGATTGGTCTAAAGTTTTTTTTCCTCTTTATTTTTTCTCTTCCTGAATAGGTAACAGTATAATATTTCTATCATAAAAGTAGTGTAGTAGAACACCTTCACATATTTTTCCAAACTGATTAAATTCTTCCCTCACTATATTATTGTGCACTTATCATGGCTTCACTCTTTCCTGTGTTTATATATATATATATATATATATATATATAGGCTGATGGAATGAAAGGTGACTAACCACAGTGTGCTATGTTCTGTATTCTGAGAGGTGATTGGCTCAATGACTATAGGTTAAAAAGTGTGTAGAAAAGATTTATAGGAGAGTGGGAAGGGTTTATAAAACCTTAAATATATATATATAAAAATAATAAAATAAATATAATGTCACTACTTTGCAGATGTTCACCTATCTTTGTAGGTCTCTGGAATATAACTCTCATCATAGGTGAAGGATTGCTATACATAGTTCTCAGATTATTTATTCTTTAAATGTTTGGTAAAATTCATTTATGAATCCACTTGATCCTGGAGAATTTTTCCTCAGGGACTTCATAAAGGGCTTGTTCAATTTCTTTTTTTTTCTGAAATGGAGTAATTTAAATATTCTATTTCCTTTTCTTTTAATTTGGAAAATGCATATTTTTTAAAATTCATCTCTTTCAATTAAATTGTTTAAATTATTGGCATATAATTGGGTAAAATAGCTCCTTTCCTCTTCAATTTTTTATATTCATAATTTTCATTTTTGATGCTGGTATTTTGATTTTCTTATTTTCTTTTTTAATCAAATTGATGATTTATCAATTTTGTTATTTCATACAAAAACAGATCCTTTTCTAATTTATTAGTTCAATATTTCCTTACTTACAATTTTATTAATTCCACCTTTGAGTTTTAGGATTTCAAATGTGGTGTTTAATTAGATATTTTTATTTTGTTCCTTTCTAGTTTTATTTAGTTGCATGACCAAATCATTGATCTGTTCTTTATCTATTTTATGTATGTAGGTTGTTAGAAATATAAATTTTCCCCTAATTAATTTTTATATATTTCCTAGAAATTCTGGAATGTTATCTCATTGATATCATTATTGATATCATATTATCTATTTGATATCATTCTCCTCCTGGAGAGCCTACTTTTTAAAAAGCTGGGGAAAAAAGCACATGTAAAAATCCATAACTATAGAGAACTTTAATGGAGACAGAGCAAGTAACAGCAACAGTGAAAGCAAAGCAAACATATGCAAAACTCAAAAGAAAATATGAATTGGGCTCAGATTCTGGAAGAACTCAAAAAAGGATTTCAAAAACCAATTATGAGAGGCAGAGGAAAAATGGGGAAGAGAAATGAAAGTAATTCAAGAAGATATAAGCCAAAAGAGAAAGGCAACTCAAAAGCTGATGGAGGAAAATAATTTCTTAAAAATTAGAATTTGGCAATGTATTATTATTATTTTAAATTGCAAATTTTAATTTCTTTTTGAGAGCAATTTTAAGTTAAGAAACATGCTACCTCTCCAAATCCAGAAAATGAACTCTTCTTAGAAGGCACTGTGAAGATGCCTCCACAGACCACAAGCTACATCAAGAAGATCCAGAATGTACTTTGGGTGTGGTTGATTTAACTGAAGGTTGATTGAACATTTAATTTGAATGTATACTCTTATGCCAAAAGGGGACTGCTGTAAAATGGAGATTATGAACCCTAGACTTCAATCCCCAGAAGTCCTTGGTATTTCCCAGAATTCCCTATAATCTCACCTGAGTCTCCACCTGGATGAGATCACAATTAGTATTTAACTAGCAGTAACACCTACTGCTCTCTCTTCCATTGCAATGATATAGTAAGTAAGCTAAGCACGGGAGTTCTGAATTGGCTAATCAGCCCATGTGGATTCTTATTTTGTATTTTCTTTATTTCTTGATATTCTAATGATCCTTAATGAACCTCTTAAAATATAATGTTTTTATTACTAGAGACATAATTTAATTTTTACATTTAATGGCAATTGTAAGTCAGACGAGAACTTCTCATTTTTTTAAAGATAGCCTAGATAATTTTGTTTAAGTCATGTTTCTCCAGCCAAGGCTTTTTGTCTACCCTCGCAAAGCTTCTGATTCAGCTCACTCCTGCTGTCTGCTTCTGGGTTCCAGCCATGAGCTGTGAACCTGATTAACCCAGATCACTCTCCTGGTCCCAACCTGCCCCAACCCCAGTCCTTGCTGATCTCCAGCCTCCGAACCAGATTTCCCCAGGCCAGTCTCAGGACCCAGACTACTGTTAGCTGCTCCTGTGTCTTCACAAATCACAAACCAACTGGTAAAAACTGTGGTGTCCTTTCCTTAGGCAACAATTAGTCTCCACATGGCAGGGGACCTCAGTGGGGTGGAATGAGGAGAAGAAAGAGACTTTTCCAAAAAGGAAGTTACAAGTATGGTATATTCTATGAGAGAGCAGTTCATTTCCTATTTCAGAGGATATTTTTTTGAGTGCACTGATATTTTTATTTATCTCACCTGTGATTCAGGAGAGAAATTCATCTCCTTGCCACTCTTTGTCATGTGGACCTGCCCAATTTGAGATTAAAACCCATCCTTGCTATGGAAAATCCCACCATAGTGCTGACAAAAGTCATCTCAAGGGATGAAAAAAAATTAACTTTAAAGAGATTGTAGAATATATATTTTAAGGCTTTTCAGACTTCAGTGTTTTATTAAAATATCTGTATTTTATTGCATTTTTGATTGTTTTGTTTAAGATTTAATTTTGTTGGTTTTAAGTTCATATATTAATGTATTCAATACTATTCTGTTACACTGAATCATTTTAATGTACTGGATTTTAGCTACTGTTATATTCTGTTGCTTTTCCCCTATAACAACACTGAACAAATATTACTGAATAAACCCATATATAAAAACAACCTTTTCTATTTTGACTTTATAAATTGTCACATAAAGGATGGATGGACTTCATCAGAACTGGTTACAATTGTATAACAACTTTTGGAAAATTTAATGAGCTAAATATCTCAAATTGATTTTAAGGGGTTTTTAGACATGATTTTTAAATTTTTTCAACAACTTTTATCATTTTGCCTGCCTCTAACAGGACGAAAGGCCCATTTTAGTAGCTGAAGTGAAATACAATTATAATCCCCACCTCCCACATTTATAAAAATGTGAATGGATGGAACATCACAGTCTTATACCAAAGGAACTTGGAAATTAATCCCAGGGTATAGTACCTTTGGATGGCTTACAGAATAGGAGTATCTCTCATTATAACTCTTCAGCTCACTTTACTCTTTCACCAGAATGATATCTAGATTTCTTGATGATGTTCTAGACCCAAATAAGTTTTAGTTTCTTTAAAAATGTATTTGCTAAGTTTGAAAGATTTGCTATGTCTGTAAAAACTGTGATAAATATCCATTAGTTCATAGGCTTTTAAAAATGTCATACAGGACCTTATATGAAATATGATAGTGGGTTTGTTTTCTATTGTAATTAACTGGACTGCTGTGAATTTTGGGGATATTGGTACCTTTTGAATTTGCATTACATGTTGTACTACTGTTCTATATATATATATAAAAAAAAACTGTTACTTTTGAAAATTCATTTGCTTGTACTCACCGTGGATCATGGCCAGGTATGAAGAGGAAATTGATCTAATTTTTGGTGAGAAACCTTTGTATTCTATATTTTCTTAACTGACACAGTGTGTCAAAGATTATAAACTATATTTTGAATATTAAAACTCTTTTATTATTATATTTTTCTTGCATGTGCAATATACTATCTCAGTTTTTTAATTTTTTCTCTCCTTTTTATATTTGAAGCACATGTCACGGTATTGAGATTTTCCTCAACTTTTTTGATTTAGCAGTAATACAAGTTTAAAATATATTTGATATGTCAATGCATACCCAAAAACTTGAGACTGTAAAAATGATGCTACTGATTGTTTAAAAAAAATGGAACTTTACTTAATGATCCTGTCTGATTCCAGGACAATAGAATACAAAAAGTGTCATTGCACAGTTCCAAAGGAGCTCAGATTACAGGTCAAAAAATAAAAAGAAGAAACCAATCCAGATAGGATTGATGCACTTCTAAGCCAATACTAAGGACTTGAATCTAGTGTGAGACTCGAGGTTGCAATGCTTTACATACGTTAAAACGTAAGCCTTCCTTGTATCCACACTCTTCGTGAAAATACTTACAGACAAGTACAAAAGTTTGGCTATCATCCTGGCTCCCTCGATTCCTGAGAATGAAGGTAAAACCAGACCAGGGAATGACATTTCCCTATCAAAATAAAAATCTGGTCCCTTTTCTGTCTTTCATAATGTGGCAACTTTCTGTAGTCCTGGCTACTGATTGGGTAAATACTTAATGCTTATATCATTTTAATTGGGTACTGATTTAAGGACCTGTTATAGATTTATTTTTCCTTACTTAGAATTTTTACAAATAAAACTTTGATAGTCTATATCTCATCCAAAATTAACTTTTTTTATTTGGATTTTTAAAAATATGTTTGATTTCTCTTGCCAGTTGATTTATATACCTCATAATTCAGCCATGCATACCTAAATGATCACTGTTTTTTTTTCAATCACCCTCTTCAGGGGGAATGTATAATTATTATTATTTTAAATTACAAAGTTTAAAATCCTTTTGAGAGTAATTTTAAGTTAAGAAACATGCTACCTCTCCAAATTCAGAAAGTGAACTGTTTGGAGAAAACACCATGAAGATGCCTCCACAGACAACACACTGTATGGAAGATCCAGAGTGAACTTTTGGATGTGGTGATTTGAACTGTGTGGGGTTTTAATACATTTGTTTTGAATGTACATTCTTATGCCAAAGGGGACTTCCCCCTAACTGGATTTTTGTCAATGCACCTAGCAATTATTGGTTTTGTTCTCTTTTCCTCTTATCCTCAAATTATTGTAATTTCCTGGCTGGTATGTTTATAAGATCCATCAGAAAGACTAGTCTTCCTTGGGCCTCGGGGGGGGGGGAGAAAATGGATATTTTGAACCCTAGACTTCCCCAGAAGTCCTTGGTATTTCCCAGAATTCCCTATAATCTCACCTGAGTCTCCACCTGGGTGAGATCACAATTAGTATTTAACTGGCAATAATGCCTACCACTCTCTCTTCCATTGCAATGGTGTAGTAAGTAACCTAATTGCAGGGTTTCTGAATTGGCTAATCAGCCTTGGGCATGTGTTTTCTTATTTTGTATATTCTTTATTTCTTGTTTTTCTAATGATCCTTAGTAAACCTCATAAAATATAATATTTTTATTAATAGAGACATAATTTAATTTTTACACTGGGCCCTAACTATTTTTAATGAACCTTGCAATTATTGGTTTTGTTCTCTTTTCCTCTTATCCTCAAATTATTGCAATTTCAAAGTTAGTATATTTACAAGACCCACTGGAGAGACTAGTCTTCTGTGGGTCTCAGAGGGAATGTATGATTGAAAATATGTTACCCTAAAAAAATAACTACATATCTCAAGAGCCCACAAACTTCCTGTCATTATGTACTTCCTGTAGACAGAGGATAAAGGGTGTGGGCTTTGGAGGCTCTTTCTCTCAGATGTAGAATCAGCATTGATGTTGGTGAGTGAGGTTGACTAAAAAATAAGCTAATTAATTCATGAGACATCAAGAAACAATAAAACAAAATCAAAATTATAACAAAACAGAAGAAAACATGAAACATCTCTTTTAAAAACAACTGGCCTAGGAAATAGATCCAAGAGAAACAATTTAAGAATCATTGGACTAAATAAAAGACACAATAAAAAAAATCTGGACATCATAATACAAGAAATTCTCAAAGAAAACTGCCCAGATAGTCTTGAAAAAGAAAATAAAATAGAAATTGAAAGAATCCACAAATCACATCTCAAAATAAATCTTGAAATGGCAACTTCCAAAAATATAATAGCTAAATTCAAGAGTACTCAAGGCTAGAATAAAATATTGCAAGCAGCCCGAAATAAACAATCCAAATACCATGGAGATATGATCAGGTTCACATAGGACCTAGGTGTTTCCACATTAAACTATCTAATGGCATAGAATGTTATATTCAGAGACACAAAAGATCTAGGTTTATGAGTCAGAATAACATGTCCAGCAAAACTGAGTATATTATTTCAGGGGGGCGGGGAATGGTCATTCAATTAGGTAGAAGATTTCCTAGCATTCCTGAGGAAAATACAATACCTAAACAAAAAAATTGAAATATAAAAACAAGACCCAAAAGAAGCCTAAAAATATAAATTAGAAAGAGAAAATTTAAGATTTCAAAAGCCCAAACTGTATGTATTCCTACATGGAAATATTTGTAATTCTTAAAAACTATTCTTACTTGTAGAGCAGATAGAAGGAGTATACTTAGGGAGAGGGTGGGGAAATAAGCTGGTTATGATGATATGACATAAAAAAATCAAGGGGTGAAAAAGAGCACTGTACTGAGAAAATGGGGAAGGGAGAAATGGAATGTTTTAAATTGTATAGCATACAGAGACATAAAAAGTTATTACAAAGTAGGAGAGGATGAGGGTGGTGACAAATATTCCTTAAACTTTACTGCCATTGTAAATGGCTCAGAGAGGGAATGACAACCATAATCATTTGGGGTATAGAATTCCATTTTACTCTACAGAAAAATAGAGGGGGAATAAAACAAGAGAATGGGGAAGGTAATAGGAAGAATGAGAAAATGGTGGGTGTGATAAAAAGCAAAACTGTTGAGGAGGAACAGAATAAAGGGAAAAAAGATCAGGATTAAAAAGGGAAAATAAAATGCAGGGGAATATACAGTAATCAAAACTATTAATGTGGATTGTGGAAAGGAAAATTGAATCAAACTTTGGGCCTTTCTGCCACTGAGGTGGAATAGTCAGCAATTGGAACATTGGAGTGAAGATATTGACAATGATGATAGTTGGTATGGGGAGGGGAGACTTGGAGAGTGATAGTGGCTCTCCAATGACTCTCTTTCTTGGCTCTCAAACTGGGAGGAGCTCTCTCTCCCTATCTCAGGATAGAAGTACCTCTATTCCTGTATATTTCCCAACTATGTGCTTTACCTGGATTCCTGTGATTGTGTGATCAAACAAAAGAGACAGGCCCAACCAGCTCTGAAGATCAGAATATTTTCTTCCTCTTGCTATCTACTGTTAAAGACTTTTAACTCATTAAAAGCTAGCACAAATATAGCATAGAAAGGAATAAAAGAAACCCTGCACAAGTCTGTGAGGCCTGGCCTCAGCTAAAGAGCTGAGAGAAACACAAGCCCAACCTGAGAAAAGTATAGGTCAATCTCTATTCCCTTGACTCTGATAGTTAGCCCATTTCTTGGGAACCCAATTTTTCAAAGAAAGCCTCTCATCAGGGAATATCTCTCTCCTTTTACCTCACCAGTATCCATATTCCCTCCATCCCTTCAACTCCTCCATTCCCTTTTGCAAAAATCTTTCTTATCTCCTGTACCTCTTCAATCCTCAACAATTCTTTTAACTATTACAGAATGCAATTGACTTATCCATAAAATGGAAGCACATAGCAGAGTGAATTAAAAACCTACTATATGTTGTTTACAAGAAACATATTTGAGGGAGGCTGACATATACAGAATAAAAGTAAAAGACTGGAGCAGATTCTATTATGCATATCCACCTGGGCGAGATCACAATTGGTATTTAATAGGCTTTCTGCCTGCCAAGAGCTCTTCCTCTACTCAGACATGGCAAGATGTAGTGAGTAAGATGTGAATGGGCTAATCAGCCCTAGTCACATAGTTTATTATTTTGTATCCTTGATTTCTAATAATCTTTAATAAACCTCATAAAAATAATACTTTTATTATGAGAAACTAATATAATTTTACAGTACTATAAAGCAACAATCATCAAAACAATTTGGTAATGGCTAAGGAATAGAATGCTAGATCAGTGGAGCAGATTAGATACACAATATATAGGCATAAATGATGTTAGTAACCCAAAGATCCCAGCTATTGGACAAGAACTCACTCTTTAACAAAAACTACTGGGAAAATTGGAATACAGTATAGCAGAAGCGAGGTCTAGACCAGTATCTTATGCTCTATACCAAGATCATTTCAAAAAGGATATATGATTTAGATATAAATAGTGATGCCATTACTACATTAGGGGAAAACAGAATAGTTGACGTGGCTGACCTTTGGAGAAGGAAAGAATTTATGACCAAAAAGGAAATAGAGAGTATTAATAAGATTTAAAATGAATGTAATTTTGACTAAATTAAATTAAAAATATTTGTACAAACAAAACTAATCTAACCAAGATTAGAAGGGAAACAATAAACTAGGAAATGTTTTTGTTTTCTTTAACAAACGTCACAGACAAGGGTCTAATTTCTCAAATTTACAAGAAAACTAATTTAAATGTATAAGAATATGTGATAATTAAAATAGTTGGTTGCCATAAACTGTAATGATTAAATAGTGGAACACTTAAATTGTGGTAGATAAAAGAGTGGATGGCTTAAATTGTGACCACAGAAAATATGGTTTCAAGATAGTGTCTTGTTTTAAATCAAATATAAGGTGGTCACCAGGGAAAAATTCCCAAATATTAAATATACCCAAGTCAGGTGGGTTTTACAGATATTTTAATTAATACAAAATGAGGAGTTAAGAAAAGGAGAGAGAGAGAAAAAGGAAATAATGAGAAAAGGATAGGCCAGCCCAGGGCAGCCTTGGCCAACCGAGGCCTAAGCCTTAAGATCAGTCAGTCCTCAATCACTCACCACAAGATTTGTCCAAGCAAGGATTCAGAGGGACAGAGTCTCCTCAGAGGGAGTTCCAGCCAGAGTCAGGCTCCCTCAGACTGTCTTCAAGAGACTGTCTCAAGAGACTGTCCTCAAGAGACTGTGTTTGCTCTCAGATTTTCATCTCCTTATAAAGGGAATTTTCTCTTATGTCACCTCCCCTAAGTTCTCCCATCTACCAATCACAGTAGACATTTTTCAAATGACAGACCATTCTTAGTTCACACATAAGAAGACTAATCTTTTGAGTAATTCACACTTGAGTAGACTAGAATCTCTGAGTAAGTTCTCACCTCTTTGCTCCTTGTAAGTTCACAAGTTGCCTGACCTTTATATGTACTTAGCACCCTTTTATATTATATCCAAAATAGGCATAGCTTAAGAACTTTTTGTCTTACTATAAGTATGGGTTTAAGTACTTTTCATTGTTCAGCAAAGAGTTTACAACTTTATCTTCCCCTAAGGCATGCTTAAGTATGGTGAAGTAGAGTTCTCACATTCCTGATCAAGTACCTTCACTGCCCAAATGGAAAATGGTCCCAATGGGGAATGGTCTTAACCCAACCTTATGAAGTAGGGTCTGGGAATTTTTAAGGTTCACAATCCCTCCTGATGATCATTGGGAGACTAGTCTCCCCATTGATCATTTAACATAATCATCTTGTAATCATAAATGCACTTCTAACTACACATGCATAATATTCAGTTTTCTAAGAGGAAATTAGAGTAGTGAGGGAGGAATTGAAAGAAAGAAAGCAAAACCAATGTTTTGCTAGGTGCATTGACAGAAATTAGGGGCAGTCCCTTTTGGCATAAACGTGTACATTTACAATAAATGTTCAATCAAAGTTCAGTTCAATGAACCATATCCAAAGTTCATTCTTGATCTTCTTGATGTAGTGTGGATTTTCTGGCATCTTTCTGCAACAGTTCATTCTCTGGATTTAGGAGTTATCAAGCTTCTTTCTTGAAGATCTTTTCTCGAACAAAAATCAAAATCTTGGATTTTATGTAAAAATACAATCTCAAACAAAAAATCAAAATAAATTCTTAGATTTTAAATTAAAATACAAATACAAGCTCTTCCCCAATTGACAAAAGGTCAAAGGATATGAACAAGCAAGTTTCAGATGGAGACATCAAAGATCATATAAAAATATTCTAAGTCATTATTGATTAGAGAAATATAAATTAAAACAACCGGAGGTACTGCCATATAGCTTTCAGAATGGTCAATATGGCAGTAAAGGAAATTGATTAATGTTTGAGGGGATGTGGAAAAATTGGGACAATAATGTATTGTTGGAAGAATTGTGAATTGATCCAAACATTCTGGATGACAATTTGGAATATACCCAAAGGACTATAAAACTGTGCATATCCTTTGAACTAGAAACACTACTACTAGGTCTATATTTCAAAAAGATAACACAAAAAAGGGGGAAAAGACCTAATTGTACAAAAATATTTATAGCTGTTCTTTTTGTGGTGGCCAAGAATTGGAAATTGAGGAAATGTCCATAAATTGAAGAATTACTGAACAAATTATGGTAAATGTTGGTAATGGAATACTACTGTGCTATAAGAAATAATAAACAAGATGATTTCAGAAAAATTGGAAAAGATCTGTGGAAACTGTTGTAGCGTGAAATACGCAGAAGTGGGAGAACATTATACACAATATCAGAAGTATGAGATGATGATTATCTGTGAAAAGTTGGCTACTCTCAGCACAATGCAATGATCTAGGACAATGATAACAAACCTTTTAAAGACCACATGCCATTCCTTACTTCCCCGCCAAGAGAGAGGCATTCCCCACTCTGCCCTTACTCCACACAATAGGAGGGAGAAAGCATTCTCATTGTGCTGCTGGCAGAGGGTGGGTGAAGTGAAAAAAATGTTATCAGGCATTGTAGAAGGGTAAGGGAGACATTCTGCCCAAGTATCTCTGCCTTTCTAGTAATAAACTCTGGGGGGAAGGGAGGTGACACACATGCCCACAGAAAGTGCTCTGTGGAACTCATGCCATAGGTTTGCCATCAGTGATCTAGGATAGTCCTGAACAATTTATGATGGAGAATGCTATCCACCTCCAGAAAAAGTTATGTTGGAGTTGTCTTTCACATCAGTGTATTTAGGGTTCTGTTTTGGGCGTTTTGTTATATATGAATTTGCTCTTACAATAATCAATATGGAATTATGTTTTGCATGACAATAAAGAAACAAATAAATAAGGAAAACAAAAACAATAATAGATATATTCCCAACTTAGAATCACCTCTTCAAGGAACTTAAGGATTCATTACCCCAATCTTTGGAGAGAGGGGGAAAAAGAATTGGAAATATAGGTCAGAGGACCTTGTCTCTTGTCTCAACTCTGGTAACTACTAGGTGTTAGATTTTATTTTTTTTTAAATCCTTATCTTCTCTCTTAGAATCAATACTATTTATTGGTTCCAAGGCAGAAGAGTGGTTAGGGATAGTGTGACAAGGAAATCACTTTAAAAGACTGATAGATATTAATTTAGGTTGCCAAGAAATTCAGCTATGTAATTCCTAAATGAAAACTCAAGTCAGCAGTCAACCTTTTATGGAGTTTTTAATTACAAACAGGAGGAAGAAAGGTATTAGAGAGAGAGAGAAAGAGAGAGAGAGACAGAGAGACAGAGAGAGAGAGGGAGAGAGATAAGGGAATAGGGCTTAAATACCCCCTCTGTTTAGGCTGGGCCAAAAGGCCCAAGCCCTTAGATAGCTGAGGCAAAGAAAAGAGATCAGTCCCTATCACTCACGTGACCAAAATGGAGAAACAGTTTCAGAGGCCTCCACCTCCAGTCTCCTTCAGAGCAAAACTTCTCAGAGCACAACCTCTCAGAGCAAAACCTCTCCAACCACCCCTCAGTCCTCAGACCCCTCTATCTTTAAGGAAATGATCTCAGTTCCCTCCCCTCCATTCTCACATCTACCAATCACTGCCCATGTCTTCCCTGTGCCAATGGTGGCTCTAGCTTAACCCAGGACCACCCAGAGGTCTGCCCCTTTGCACATGCCTGTTGAAGGTCATATTCTCAAATAATTAAATTTTGATCTATGCTGCAGCCCTTCCTAAATCCTGTTAGGACTGAGTAGGGTGGAGATTGTAAGTTCCAAGACCTGGTTCTGTCATTCCAAGTATCTCTATTGTATCAATTCTAAAATCAATCATGACTCAAATAACTTCCTGTTCTATGCTTAAGCATAGGTCAAAGCCCTTTCCATTGTTCAGTAAAAGGTTTCTGTCCTAAAGTAATCTTAAGTAGGGAGGGGAAGGACCCTCCCGTGCCAAGGGGGTTCACATTCCAATAGACTATCAGTAGGAAATTTTTCAAGTAGGAAATTTCCCAATGGTGAAATTTCCAACATTTATAAGTCTAAGAAATTTAAAGGTTTATAATAGGCAATGGGGTTAAGTGACTTGCCCAAGGTCACACACCTGGGAAGTGTCTGAGAACAGATTTGAAATTAAGACCTCCCATCTCTAGGCCTGGCCCTCAATCCACTGAGCTACCCAGCTGCTCCCTAGGTGTTTGGTTTTAGGAAAAATTACTTCTCTGAATTTCTGTTCTAAATTTCTATGACCAGAATAATGGATTCTGTCCTACCTAACTCATAGGATACTGTGAAGAGCAAATTAATACATTTAGTGAATATACATTTATTAGGTGCCTGATATGTATAAGATACTGTTAGATGCTCAACTGTACTTCTGCTGCTCTGCCTGGTTTCAACTCCATGGAATAAAATGTCTCTGATCCAGCAATGCCCTTGTTTCCCATTGCCTGACTGCTTTCCTGCATCCTTTCATATATTGTAGCCCAGTAGATTGATCCTTAAGGTCAGGAACTATATTTTTATTAATTGTATCCAGAGGCTTAGGGCAATCCAGCATATAGTAGATGCTTAATAATCATTTTTGGATTCAAACCTGGAGAAGATAGAAATTTGACATGTTGCCATGATAATAGAAGTTACCCAAATTTATATAGTCTTTAAATTGCTTTCCAAAGTAGCCGTTTGAAATAGTATTATCTTGATACATTCTAAATGAAGGCTCATTGAAATTTTCTGACTTGACATGTTTACACAGGTATTATCTGAAGTAGGATTTAAGCCCATGGTGTATCTCCCAACTCTGGTTACAACTTCCTCTTTCATAGAACTTTCTTAGCCCTTGTAGTGTAACAGGTAACAATAATATTCTAGATTTCATGATGAATACATTAGATAGATAAATTAGTTAATGTTTTAAAATAATTTTATAAAGGATCAGACACATATGAAGGAAGATTTTCACTCTTATAGAGTAATTTAGTCATTAAATGATGTCTTGCATAAGGTCCATGGAATCCTGAGATAAAAGATTGTCTACTTTGAAATATTAAAAGTATATTAAAGATATTTAAAATGTTTTTTATCTACATAATGCCACCTAAATCACTAGAATTTTTTTGCTCCAAGGGATATTTTTTGTCTAAATAAAACTTGCTCACCTTCTTTAGGTTTCATAAGATAGAAAACAGCAAAAAGTCACATAAGTCAACAGGCAGGAAATCAGATTTTAAATGAACTTCACTGGTGGATTCTCTTCTCTAAAAATGTCAGATACTGAACAGTGCTAAGAAGGCAGTATGCTTTTATTAATGATGATAAATTAATTATTCCTCCATATCCCATTAAGCATTCTATTTATACATGATCTCTGGTGTAAAGAACGGTGTTTAATTTGAAGATTTATTTATTTATTTTTGATTCAGATTATATTCACATTCAGTGGCACATCTGTTCTGGGAATTTTTACAGATGTTTTTCTGCTGGCCTGATGCCATACTGGAAGCTGTACCACTTTCACAAACGATCAGGAAAAAAAAAACATACACCTCCACCCCTTTCCTCATGTACAGATATGAATAAAATAAGAATTAACATTTGGAATCTGCATTTTATAGAGTGCGTAATGAAGTTTGTGACTAAATATAAGAATATATTACACTTGCCTCTGGTAACTACTCTTATCTGATTTATAAAGAAATTATTAATTCCCTCCCATTACTACCAGGAGATGAGGCTTTTTTTTTTCAAGTGTTCTATTAAATAAAAGACATCCACATTTAGGTATCTTGGATTTTGTGGCAGACAGTTAGAGGAAACAATTCAATTGAATTTAATCATCATCTAATAAGTATCAACTGTCATTAAGCTTATGACCACATAACCTTTCCTCAAGTAACTTGTCCAAGATCACACACATAGTAATAGAAATAAATTTCAAGATACTATAAAATATTATCAAGTTTAATAGCACATATGTAGTACATCAATTTAGAGATTGCTGGCACTTGGTGCAACTGGAAATTATTGAAAACTTTATTTTCCATGTATAGTTATTGGGCATACTTTCAAGGTAGAAATGAGCACCTGTGGTCAGTCATAAAGTAGTAGAGGCTCTGGTTGCAGTTCCAAAGCAGGGAAGAATTCTAGTGCTTGTGGCTGAAGGGAACCAGAGAGCCTCTTTGGCTCAAGATGAGAGCACTGACCAATTGAGAAGGAATTGCAGCTATGCCCTGACCACACCACTTTGAAAACATGGAAAATTTGCAGACTCCCAGAAAACGGAAACACAAAATGAACTGAGGATTTGGACAGTGCCTCCCATGATGATCAGAGTCCAACTTTAACATAAAATTCAAAATCAAGAAGTACGTTGGAAAATGAGCAAGTAATAAAAATAAAAACAACAACAACAAAAGAAATTGACTATAAAAATCTACTATGGTGGCAGAGAAGGCCAAGACCTAAATTCAGAATATGAAAAGACAATTAAAAATTTCATGCAAAGCCTAAAAGAAAAAGAAAATAATTGGAATCAAGATTAACAACAACAACAAATATTCTGGAAGGATTAAAGAAAGAGGAAGTAGTGAGTGGAAAAATTGGATGGAAAATGAGATGAAAGAAAATTATGAAAAGAAAATTAATATCTGGGTTAAAGAATGACAAAAAATACTGAAGAAAATAATAGTATAAACACAGAATTGGTCCAATGATAAATCCACTGAAGAAAAGAACGTTTTATGAAGCCTAATTGGTCAAATGGGAAAAGAGGTTCAAAAGTTCACTGAATTGAATAATTCTTTTAAAATTGAAATGGATTAAGTGAAAGTTAATGACTTGATCAGATATTGAGAAATAATACAACACTCTTCCAGTGCCAATGTGGCAGAGTGAGGAGGGAACTTGCCTGATACCTCCCAATTTTCCCTCCTGATCACTTTAAAGAAAAAAAAAAACTCTTACCAAATTTTGCAGCAGTGAAATTGTTTTCCAATCCAGAATATCTATGAGAATCAGCAGCATAAGATGTGTTTTTCTGGGTGGGTGGGAATCTCAGTGAGGAGCAGGCAGCCTAAATTGGTCCAGGATACTCCCAATGCCCTTCCCCTGAAACAGAAAAGCCTCAGCACAAACAAGCCAGCAACAGACTAGACAAATTGGATGATAGGGGAGGTCATGGCCCCAGGGAAAATAAGCATTGAAGCCCTACCTCCATAGAAAGAGTCTCAACCTCACAAAATTGAGGCCATGTCTTCAGTGCAAGCCATCAGTGAGGATCCTCACCCACAGCAGCAGGCCCTCAATCTTGCATAGCAAGGCCCTTCACCTAAGGCAAGCCAGCAGTTAGGTCCTTCACCACAGATCTAATAAGGTCCCCCATTGTGCAAACCAGTAGCTAAGACCCAACACTGAATAATCCAGCAGTGAGGATCCATAACTGGTGCAAGTCAACAGTGATGCCCACAATTATGCAAGCAAACTCTGAAGCTTCTTACTGTACAGTCAAATAGCAAGTTCCCCCACTGTGCAAACAAGCATTGAGACACTCCATCTGTTGAAGCCAGAAGCTAGGTTCTGAGACTCCCATAAGCTAGAAGAAAAATCCCAAGACACACAAATGTTTGGCTTAGTAACTTCTCCAATTTAGGAATCAAACTTTAATATTCAGTAAAAAGTTAATGAAAAAATAAGCCCCAAAGCCCTCAAAAGAAATCTAACTGCAGAAAGTTATTATTGTGACAATGAGGATCACAGCACAAATGTAGAAGGGAACAATATTGTTAGGGGTAAAACTTATGTTGGACTGGATATATATTTTAGTTGGTCACCAGGGATTTTAAATTCTAAAATCTCAATGAAATACTCAAGTCAGAATGGAATTGTATGCTGTTTTATTTACAATAGAGTGAAGATATTAAGGAAGAAGGATAGGAAAAGGAAAGATATACCAGGCAGGAGTTCCCATCCAAGGGGACTGAGGGTGGCAGATGATTAAATCTAGCATTGCTTCCAGCTGAGAGACCTCTTCCAAGATAAGGGGCCTCCCCAGAGGCTTGTGCCTCCAGAAAAGCCAAAGAAATGTAAGTAAGCCTTGCACTCACTATGTGACAGTCTAAGGGAAGCAGTGTGAGGTCTCACACTTGAGCTCCTCCACAGTCAAGTTTCACTGCCAAGTCCCTCTCATAGGAAGTGACGTGAAATATAAAGGCAGTTCTTTATGTCACTAACTGTGTTTCACATGTACCAATGGTGGCTTAAATTTGGCTTTGAGCAGTTCAAGTGGTCAGTCAGTTGTTTCTGATTTGTCACTTGCTAGCACACATGGGTCATAGACCTTCCTCCCCCACACTTAATCCTTAAGTGGGGGTGTATACATTTTTGATTGCTAAAATTCTAAAATCTAAACAGGGTGGAGTAAATCTAAAATTCATAATATAAAATTTTAAAAAATTAAAAATTATAAAAGAAGCTCAAATTAAAATGTGAGAGTCAGGACCAACATGAATTTCTGAAAGTTTTTCTTTTTAAAGACTTAAAATCAAATAAATGTTTTAAGGAAAAATAGGAAAACAAATTGAGAGTAATGCAAGAAAATAATGAAATACGAGTCAACAACTTGGTAAGGGAAGCACAAAGGATGGAAAAGATATACAAAAATTCACTGAAGAAAACAACTTATTAAAATGTAGAACTCATCAATTGGAAAGTGTTCAGAAGCTCACTGAAAAAAATAATTCCTCAAAAATTAGAATTGGGCAAGTAGAAGCTAATAATTTCACGAGATATCAAGAAACAAACAAAATTTTAAAAATGAAAAAAGACTAGAAGAAAATATGAAAATTCTCATTGGGGAAAATTAATCTGAAGGAACGATCATTGAATTATTCAAATGAGATAAGATAGATGACTCAGTGGATTGAAAACCAGACCTAGAAATGGATGATCCTAGATTCAGATCTGGCCTCAAAATCTTCCTAGTTGTATGATTCTGGTCAAGTCTCTTGACTCTTAACTACGTAGCCCTTGCCTCTTTTCTGCCTTGGAACATAGTATGACTTGTAAGACAAAAGGCAATTAAAAAAATAATTATTGAACTACCTGAATGCCATTATTGGAAAGAAAAAAAAAGAACCTGAGCATGATATTTCAAGAAATTATCAAGAAAAATTGCTGATATCCAAGGATTAAGGTAAAATAGAAATTGAAAGCTGATAATCTCTAGAAAAAGACACCCAAATGAAATATCATAGGAATTGTTTAGCCATATTCTTTGGCACTCAGGTGAAGAAGAAAATATGACAAGCAGCCTAAAAGAAAAAATTAAATATGATGAAACTACAGTCAGCATAATACAAGATTTGACCACTTCTATTATAAGTATATGGGGTGTCTATTATAAGTGTATGGGGTGTTCAGGGAGGGGTAATATCTCTGGTATGGAGGGCTTGTCGTGCCCTCCTAGGACAACTCTCCAGCTTCTGACCCCCACCTGACACCCAGCTCTCACTTGTGGCTTCCAGTAGCTGCTAGCATGTGGCAGTGGCCACACCCCGGGCAACGGCTTCGACAGGCATGATAAACCTTGTGAGGGTAGTCATCGGGTCTTGGACCCCAGGTGAACCTGGGCCTTGCTCACCCAGCATGTGAAGACTGCTTTGGCTGAACAGATGGAAGAAACCAATAAGAAGGTTCAACGGCTGAGAGGGCGACGCAGCAAAGCACTGTGGAGTGCTTAGGGCATGTTGGAGCACAAAAGACAACACGGCCATCCAATGCAGCTGAGAGGAAGTCTCCAGGTGTAACGACTTTTCGTGCCACTGGACCCAGGCTTCCAACGCCGAGAGAGTGGGACTGTCTCTGTGCATCGGATTTTCTACTTAAATCTCCTTCACGCACAAATGTCTTTGTGCACAATCATCTATCATAGGTGAAAACGCACAAAGACAATCCTCATCCTCTGTTACGGAGAGACTACTACTACTACTATTATAATAAATCAGAGGGCTATTAAATGATGTTCCGGAGGGCAAAAGATATTGAATTACAATCAAGAATTACATACCCAGGAAAAATGAGTATAACTTTTCATGGGAAAATAGATGTTTAATGAAATTGAGAATATTCAAACATTCTTTTTTTTTTTTTTCAGGCCAAATCTATTTGCAGCATTCAACAACATCTCAGCCATCAAAAATAAACTCTAATATCAGAGGATGGAAGGAAGACTTTTCTACATTTTGATCAGGTGGGCTACATGTAGAGACCCGAGGGTCCCACAAGGGGGGGATTAGATAGTGGTTGTTCATTTGTCCAATAAATTAGCCAGCAGCAAAATCCAGGGGCTTACTGTTCAGTTCTGGGCTGGTATAAGGTCATCAATGGACTGGCCCTGCTCCCAGCACTTCTCAATTTCTATGGGCAATTTAACAACATCTACCACCATCTAGAATTGCTCCACTTCTGAGAAGTCCAGACAGCACATCAAATAGTGCTGTGTCCAGACCCCAGCAGTCCTTCTTTTCTGCAGCCTCTGCTTCTTCAACACTTCCCCAAACTTCTCATGCTTGCCCTGGTGGGGAAGTTTGATGTGGACATCAGCACATAGTCCTGTGCCCAGATTGGAGGGGCACATCAGGATATAGCCCAGGTGAGAGTTCCACATGAATTTTCAGCTCTTGGTCTTGAAAAAGGTTTCAATCTGAGTGAGTCCCATGCGGAAACATGTGAACACATCCTTCATGTTACTCCACTTCTGCATGGAGATGACCCTCAGATGAACTTCATCACTGATCCACACCAGGAAGGTGTTGTTGTCATTGTGCTAATGCACCTGCTATCAGGCCAGTTTCAGGCCATGCCAGATGCCAGGATGTGTGGGGAGATGGGCTTGTCAAAGAGAAAGTGGTCATCAATCAGCTGCTGTTCCTTCTCAGTCATGCTCTTCAAGGCATAGTACTTCCCATTCAGCTCACCTTCTGGGCTGGCCAGATGTTCCACAGACTTTCTCTATGGCACATTGCTCTCCTCAGTTACAATGCAGGGACAGGCAGAAACCTTGCATGCTCTGGCCAGTTCAAACATGAGAACTCAGTACATAATTAGGGTATAGATAATCACTACCCTGCAGATTGTGAGCATTGATATCAGTTTTATGCATATCTGAAGGCTTGCAGCCTCCATGTTGGTCCTCAATGATTGGATCAAACAGCTCCTTGAACATATCATAGCTCTCTTCATCTCTGGTCACATAGCCCACAGTCATGATGAATTGGTGCCCTGGGTTGTCCACACCAGTCTGGATGACAGCATCCAGGATCAAACTGTTCAGTATGACCTTATACTGAAGTTTTTAATAGATCTCTGGGGTCAGCACCTTAATGATGTGGTTCTTGTGTATGTGAGCAGAGGTTGGGTATTCCTCCTCAGTGGTATAGCGGGACGTCAGCATGTTGTAGCTATTGGAGTCCTGCATGATGGTGGGAGGCAAGGCTGCTGTGGTGGTCTCAGAAATGTGAGAAGATCAGAGGATGCTGCTACAAGGCTGCAACTGCTGCTGCATTCCCGGGGCACCTTAACCAGAGCTCAGTCACCAATTCCCAAATATTCTTAATAAAAAGACCAGTAGTGCATAGAAAATATGCCCTTCAAACAAAAACATCAAGAAAGGCATTAGAAAGTAAATAAGAAAGAGAAATCATAATGGATTCAATAAGGTTGAACTAAGTATATTCTTACATTAGAGGATAATACTTATAATTTATATGAATTTTATCACTATTAGGACAATTAAAAGGAATATGCACAGAGAAAAGATGTGGATGGGAATTAACTATACTGGTATATTATCCAAAAAATAATCAATAGATAAGAAAGATGATTGCACTTGGAGAAGAGAGAAGGGAGACAATGAGTGGAGTGAATTATCTAAAAAGAGGCATGAAAGAGTTATTTTAATGAGAAGAAGATTAGGGGAGATGACAGGCAATGCTTGAACCTTATTCTCATCTGATTTGTCTCAAAAACAGAATAAATAATACACTCAACTAGAGGTAGAAATCCATCTAACTCTATTGGTAATTAAAAAGGGATGGAGATAAGAAGAGAGGGTAATAATAAGAAAGATGGATTTGGGGAGAAGGAGCTCAGAATTAAATTAGGAGGAACAGAATGAAGGGAGAGAGAAAAAGAAGAATAAATAGGTAAAATAAATGTCAGTTGAATGAAATCATCCTTAAAATGGAAGGGGATAGCAGAATGGATCAAAAACCAGAATTCTAAATTATTTTGTCCATATTAAAAACATTTAAAGCAGGGAGACAAGGACAGATTAAAGGCAGGGAGTAGGAGCCGAATTTATAATGCTGAAGTGAAAAAAGAAAAGTAGTAATCCTGGTCAAAGACAAAAATGAAACAAAAATAAATCTAATTAAAAAGAAATTACAGATAAGAAAATTATATAATGCTAAAAGTTTCCAAAGATAATGACATAGTATCACTATTAAGTATATATTGACCAAATGGCATAGTATCCATATTTTTAGAGACGATAATGGACATTAAAACTATACTAGTTGAAGATCTCACCTTTCTTTTCAGAATCTATGAGTGTGAAAACCCTTCTCCCTTATATGAGGATAAGACTTTATTGTATTGTTAGCAGTAGTTTTTAGATAATCATAATTACAATTCTAAGATAGTTAGCATAGGTCATGATTTTAATAGGGTTTTGTGATTATTTTAGTATAAGTTCTAAGGTTTTAAATTTAAATAGAAAACAGCTTTAGCATAATTAATCATTGTTACCATAGGCCTCAGTTTTGGGCCTCAGCCTTAAAATTCCTATATCATGCACCCTCAGCAATTATGGTTTTAAACTTGTGATCTAGTAGTATATGTCACCAGGTTTGACCTTGGGTTGGGGGCAAAGCCTGATACCACCCAATACCAAATACTCATCATCCTTTACATCATCAGGTTTAGAAGATAGGATTCAGGCTTCCCCACTCCCCCTTTTCTACCAAGTAACTTCCTGTACCAATGAGAAGGACTTCCTAGTTGCCTCAACCAATGAACATTGTTGCTGTGTGCCTATATTTTTAGATGGGTATAACTATTGTCTTGGGATTATTTTTGTAATGATATATAAGTTGTGATGTTCATTAGGGTATAAATAAAGGTCCCTCACAATGTTCTGGGACTTTTGGTCATGACCAGAAGTCCAGCTTTATTGTGAGATAGGCCCACTCTCAATAAACCTACTTCTTTTTGGTTTGGAGACTTCGTTTCTCTTATTTGATTTTTTTGCTTAGAGAATTTCCCCCACAAGTCAGATTAATCTATGAAATTTAGAAAGAAGTTAAAGAGATGAATATACATTTAAAAGGGTTAGATATGATAGAACTCTGGAGAAAAAAGAATGTGGATAGAAATAATATGCCGTCCTCTCAGCAATACATACACACAAAAATTGACTATGTATTGGGGTATAAAACTTCACAATCAAATGCAGAAAAGAAGAAATATAAAATACATTTTTCATATTATAATGTAATTGAAATTGCATTCAATAAAGGGTCACAGAAAGAAAGAGTAGAATTAAGTTGGAAACTAATTAAACTAATGTTAAAGAATAAGTGGGTCAAAGAACAGATCATAAAAACTACTGGTAATTTCATTTAAGGGAATGATAACAATTAGATAACATACAAAATTTTACATTTAAGACACTACTTAGGGGATGTTATAGATTTCTAAATATCTCAATAAATTAAAGAAAAATAATTCAATGAATTGAGCAATCAACTAAAACAGAAAAAGAACAAATTAAAAGCCTGATTTAAATACCAAATTGGCAAAATTGGGACTTCTTGGTTCTGGAGCTAAGATGGCAGTGTATAAGCAAGGAAGGTAAAAATCAACATGAGAACCCTTTCCAACCAGTCTTAAAATAATGCTGCAAAATGAAGATAGGAGTGAAAGAACTAACAACGAGAAAGAATGGAACAACTTTCAAGAAGAGAAAAGCCTAAAAAGGTAGGTTTCAAATATCTGGAGCCCTGGAATGAGAGGGGAACACAGACAGCAGGAGGCTACAGCAAGGAATGAGGAGAGAGCCAATAGTAAACTACACATCCTCACCACACATCTGCTTTGTCAGGTTCTGAAATTGAGCCCAAGTACAAAATTCTAAACCTGAGACCCTGCCTGGGCAAATAGAGGTCCAAGACAATGCACACTCCTTGAAATTCCAAGGAAATCTACAGTGAAGTTCAGAATTCCAGCCCAGGGCAGTCAGTATTGAAGAAGCTTGATCTGTGTGGGCCCAGAGCAAAGCCAATATTCCTGTCTGGGACTGTGGTGAGGGCATAAATCTGAGTTTGGGGTAGTTGGTAGACCAAAAATAGGGGCTCCTCCTGATCATTTTGCCAAAAACTCAAAGCAGACCCTAAGAGTAGGGCAATCTACTATATATCTGACCAGATCAAGCCCAGAGTTAGACCAAAAACCTCACCCAAGCCTGAGGTAAGAATTTCAGCTATCAGTAAACCCAAGGGATAATTGAATCAGCAGCAGGTGGTGGCTCTTAGAGCTCCTAGCCCCCAGGCCATCATAGCATTGTGTAAGAACTGAAACTGGCCAAAACCCAGAGATAAAGCTAAATTTAAAACAAAGGAAGGTTTGAAGTTTAAGAGGGTATCCTAACCTCCCAGAGGACAGAGCTTACCTATAAAACATTGGGAAAATGAGCAGACAACAAAAATAAAGTGCCTAACTATAAAGAATTTTTATGGAAAGAAAGAGCAAGGTACAGACACAGAAGGAAAAAAATGAAACCAAAGCAAACACACTCAAAGTTCAAAAGAAAAATATGAATTGGATGCAGATTTTGGAAGAGCTCACAAAGGACTTCCAAAACTATTTAAAGGAGAGGCAAGGGAAAAACAGGGCAGAGAAATGAAAGCAATATAAGAAGAAATAAAAAATGAGACTCAAATGTTGATGGAGGAAAATCAGGCCTTAAAAATTAGATTTGAGCAATTAAAAGCTAATGATTTCATAAAACATTAAGAAACAATGAAACAAAATCAAAAGAATGGGAAAAAAACACAGAAGACTACATGAAATATCTCTTTGAAAAAACAACTAACCTGGAGAATAGATCCAATAGAGATAATTTAAGAATTATTGGACTAACTGAAAGCCATGATAAAAACAAACAAACAAACAAACATAAAACAACTTAAAGAAAACTAGCCAGATATTCTTGAAAAAATAAAATAAATTGCAAATTGAAAAAATCCACAGATCACCACCAGAATGTAATCCTCAAATAACAACTTCCAAGAATATAATAACTAAATTCAAGAACCCCAAGCCAAGGAGAAAATATTGCTAACAGCTATAAATAAACAATTCAAATACCATGGAGCTACAAACAGGATGACATAGAGCCTAGTGGCTTCCACATTAAAGGATTGGAACTCATGGAATGTGATATTAATGGACACAAAAGATCTATGTTTACAAGTCAGAATCATATCCAAAAATCCAGTATATTCTTTCTGGGGGGAAATGGTCATTAAATTAGATAGAAAATTTCCATGTATTCTTGAGGGAAAAAGCAGACCGAAAAAAAAAATGAAGTCTAAATATGAAACCCAATAAAAGCCTAAAAATGTATATAAAAAAGAGAAGATTTAAGGGACTCAATAAGGTCAAACTGTCTATATTCCTACATGGAAAGAATATATCTATAATTCTTAAACAATAGTAGTAGAGCCTATAGAAGGAATATACTTATGCAGAGAGTGGGGAGATAAGCTGATTATAATGATACAATATGTAAAAAAGGGGTTAAAAAGAGCATTTTCCTGAGAGAAGAGGGAAGGAATAGATGGAATGGGTTAAATTATATAACAAAAAGAGGTGTGTGGAATCATTATAGAGAGGGGAGGATAAGGGTAGTAAAGGGCAATGCTTAAACTTTACTCTAGTAACTGGCTCAGATTGCAAAAAACAAGTATACTCAGTGGGGTATAGAATTCTATCTTACTCAACAGAGAAGTAGAAGGGGAGTAAGACAATGGAAGGGGGAGGTAATTGGAGGGAGGAAAAAGCAGGGACATGAAAAAAATCAAAATACTGGTGAAGAGGAACAGAGTGAAAGAGAATAGAACAGGATCTAAAGGGGATAAAATGAAAGAGGGCAATATGCATTTAGGAATGTGAATGGAATGAACTCATCCATAAAATGGAAGCAGATAGCAGAGTGGATGAAAAACCAGAATCTTACAGTATGTTGTTTACAAGAAACATAGAGTAAATATTAAAGACTGGAGCAGCATTATGCATCATCTAAAGTAAGAAAAGGAGGATTAGCAATCATGACGTCTGACAAATCTAAAGCAAAAATTGATCTGATTAAAATATATGAGGAAAGAAAACACATCTTGCTAAAAGGTACTATAAACAATGAAGTAATTTCAATACTAAACATATATGTTCCAAATGGGATAGCACCAGTTTTTTAAAGGAAAGCTGAAGCTTAACGACGAAAAAGATAGTAAAACTATATTAGTGGGGGACCTCAACCTTCCCCTATCAGAACTAGATAAATTTTAACAATATAACTAAGAAAGAAGTAAGGAAAGTGAAGGGAATTATAGAAAAATTAGAGTTAATAAATATCTGGAGAAAATTGAATAGGGATAAAGCAGAATAAACCTTCTTTTCAGCAACACATGATACATCTACAAAGATTAGATATGTACTAGGGCATAAAAACATCATGAACAAATGAAGAAAAGTAGAAATAATAAATGTTACTTTTTCAGATCATAATATGACAAAAATTAAAATTAGTAAGGGCCCATGGAGAGGCAAATTAAAAAAATTATTGGAAACTAAATAAGTTTTTAAGTACTAGTGGGTTAAAGAACAAATCATGAAAATGATTAGTGATTTCATTGAAGAGAATGATAATGAGGAGACAACATATCAAAATTCATGAGATAAAGCTAAAGCATTACTCAAGGGAAAATTTATATCCCTGAGGGCCTATATCAACATAATAGAGAAAAAGGAGATTAATGAATTGGCAATGCAACTAAAGAAAAACTAGAAAAAGGGAACATATTAAAAATCCCCAGGAAAAATCTAAATTGGAAATACTGAAAAGCAAAGTAGAAATTAATAACATTGAAATTAAAGGAACTATTGAATTAATAAATGAGACTAGGAATTGGTTTTTAGAAAAAAAACAAATAAAATAGAGGAAGTTTTGGTTAATCAAATTTTAAAAAGAGAAGAGAATCAAATTATCAGTGTCAAAAATTAAAAAGGGGAATTTCACATCTAATAAAAAGAGATATTAAGGCAATTATTAAGACCTATTTTGCCCATTTATATGACAATAAATATGATAATCTAGGTAAAATGGATGAATATTAACAAAAATACAAATTGTCTAGAATAAGAAAAGAGGAAATAGGATATTTAAATAATCCCACATCAGATAAAATGAGTATATTAAACTAAAAAGTTTTTGTACAAACAAAAGTGATATAATCAAGATTAGCAGGGAAATGACAAACTGAAAAAAAATATAACAAATTTCTCTGATAAAGGTCTCATTTCTCAAGTATATAGAGAACTAGGTCAAATTTATGAGAATATAAATCATTTTCCAATTGACAAATGGTCAAAAGATATGAATAAACAATTTTCAGATGAAAACAAAGCTAACAATAATCATATAAAATGTTCTAAATTACTTTTGATTATAGAAATGAAAATTAAGGAAATCCTGATGTACCAACTTATACCTATCAGATTGACCTCAATATGAAAGTAAAAGAAAGTGACAAATGTTGGAGGGGATGTGACAAATTTGTAACAATATTGCATTGCTGGTGGAATTGGAACTATGAGTAATACCATGACTATGTCTTTATCTGAAAGTGATTTTTAAAAAGTGGTGGTGGGGACCTATTTGTACGAAAATAATTATACCTACTCTTTTTGTGGTGGTAAAGAATTGGAAATTGAAGGGATGTCTATCAACTGGGGAATGGATGAATAAATTGTGGTCTATGCTTGGTGATGGAATACTATTGTGCTATAAGAAATGGTGATCAGGATGATTTCAGAAAGAGCTGAAAAGATCTACATGAATTGACACAGAGTGAAATAAGCAGAAGTAGGAGAGCAAGAACAACAGTATTGTATAATGATCAACTATGATAGACTTACCTCCTCTCTGTGATGCAATGATCCAGGACACTTTTGAATGATTTTTGACAAAGAATGCTATCTACCTCCAGAGAAAGAACTGTCAGAGTTGGAATACAGATCAAAGCATATTATTTTTTATTTTAATTTATTCAGGATTTTCTTTAGTATTTTTATTTTATATGATTTTTTTTCAAAAATGAACAATATGGAAATATGTTTTGCATGTTAACACATGTATAACCCAGACCAAATTGCTTGCCAACTTAGGGTGGGGGAAGGAGGGATTAAAGGGAGGGACAATTTGACAATCTGAATCATATACCTTTGGAAAACTTATGTGAAAATTTATTGCATCTAATAGGTAAAAGAAAAAATCTTCATATTAAAAAAGGAAGTTGATAGTGGAATGAGAGATAAGAATCCAACAATATGTTGTTTACAAGAGACACATTGGAAACAGAAATATTGACATAGAGTTAAAATAATGGACTAGAGCAGAACTTCCTATGCTTCAGATGAAGTAAAAAAGGCAGGTGTAGCAGTCATGACTTCAGACAAAACAAAAGCCAAATAGACCTAATTGAAAGTGTGGAAAGGAAACTAGACTAACAGTTTGTGTGGGGGAAGGGACAACTGGGAGTGGCAGTTGGGTCTTGTGACTAGCACTGCCTTCCTGCCGGGGGAGGGAGGTCCTGGTGTTGGAAGAGAGGAGCTTGTTCAGCCCTGTCTGGAGTGGCATGCTCTTCTTGGTTCAGTCGGAAGACGCAGGCTTGTGAAGGTTAGACCGGTTCTTGTTTGCTTTCTGGCTACTGCTAAGATTCTGTATTAGACAAAGAAGGACTCATATAGAGTAGACAGGAATGGGAGAACCCTCTGCCGGCTTCTGGGCCCTGGCCTCAGGTCTGAAGTTGAGAAAAAACTCCAATCCCAACTAGTTATTAAACTTTATATTATTAGAATACGCAGTCACATAAGTGGGCTATCATTTCTGGTCATAGAGGGAGCTGAACTTCAGCTCAATCATTCCAGGACAAAGAGTCCTTATCGGACCTCTGCGGCTTCGTCTCAGCAGGGGGCATCTCCCTCCCTTGCATCACCAAGCAATATTCCCTCTCTCCCCTTAACTCCTCATTACCCCTTACAAACCTCCATTTATCCCTGTTTTCTAATCTTCCTATTTCCTTTCCCAATAAGTATTACAAAAGATATAAGCAGGGAAACTACATTTTGCTAAAAGGTACCATTGATAATGAAGTATTGGTAAATTTTTACATCGTTTCACTTATAAAGAAATCATTTCTCAAATAAATAGGAAACAGTCAAATTTATAAAAATAACTATTCTCCACTTGATAAATGGTCAAAGGATATGATTAGGCTGTTTTTTAGAATATGAAATAAAAACTATTTATAGGCATATGAAAAATGCTCTAAATTTCTATTGATTAGAGAACTACAAAATAAAATCACCTGAAGCACCAAATTATACCCATAAGTAATGACAAATGCTGGAGGGGATAAAGAAAAATAGGTAGACTCATAATCTATTGCTGGAGTTATGAAGTTGTCCAACTATTCTGAAGAACAATGTGGAATTATGTCAAAAGGACTATAAAACTATGTATACCCTTTGACCTAGCATTAGCACTACTAGATCTGTATCCCAAAGAGATCAAAGGAAAAGGAAAAGGAAAAGGACCTAGATGTAGAAAAATATTCCAAGTAGCTTTTTATTTGTGGCAAAGAATTTTAAATTATATCAGTGATGGTGAACCTTTTAGAGATATAGTGCCATCCCCCCCACCCTGAGACCAAATGCCATTCCCTTCCCTACCACTGAGTGCCAAGTATACTCTTCTTTTCTTTACCCCACACAGGAGAAATAGGGAGTGCTCCCACTGGGCTACAGGATGGAAAGGTGGGTGAAGTTAGGAATGTGCTCAGAGTATAGAGAGGGAAGGAGAGTGGCCTGATTGATCTACTTCCCTCCAGCTCTGCCTCCTGTGAGCCACCCATGTTACCCACTATGAGTTCCCACTGGGCTGCTGGCAGAGGGGTAAGGAATGTGAAAAAATGTCTTCAGGTGTGGTGAGGAGGGGGAAGGTAACAGATCTGCCCAAGTCCTTCTGTCTTTCTAGTAATGAACTCTTGCATGGGGGTGGCATTTCTGATGCAAAATGAAATTAAAAAATGGGGAGATCATTTTTTTTACAGTAACTGCAATTTTTTAATGATGATAAACTATAGAATTCTTGGCTAGTCTGATCAATTCAAAGATCCAGGATGATTCCAAATAACTTAGGATGAAAAACTGCTATCCAGCTCCAGAGAGAACTTATGAACTGAGTGCAAACTGAAGTATGTGCCTCCTTTTATTTTTTCTAATATGTCTAATATGGAAATATATTCTACATTATTTCTCCTGTATAATTAATTGATATTATTTCCTTGCCTATTTTGTAGGTTGAGGAAGAATAAAAGGGAGGAACCGCAATTGAAATTTGAAATTTTCTACTGTCAATATTGCCCTCCACAGGAACTAAAAAACCTATTTTCAAAGAGAAAGAGCTTTTATTAATTTACATTTCTTTCTAAACCAAAATTCCTCCCTTCCCAATTCCAATCTTCTCCCCCTTATCCCAATAAAAATAGAAACTGTGCTCACATGCCTCTTTTAATAAAAAAGTCATACACAAATCAATCACAGTTAAAAAACTAAAAAGAGGAAATCAAAACAAAAACAAAAACAAGGTATTTTTACAATTTGCTTTCCCTTCTTTCCCTTTCCTGACACTTTCTCATACCCCATTAGGGGACTTTGCAGCCTTGTTGTACTTTGAATGAAAAGAACTGAAGCCAAGCAGTAAAGGGACAATGCTTCAACTAAAAAATTAAAAGGAAAATATTTTATGAATAAATAAATTGAAAAAATGAGAGCCTTTAAAAAGTCATTACTTTCCATTTTAGAATCAATACTAAGTATCAGTTACAAGGCAGAAAATCAGTAAAGGCTAGGCAATTGGAGTTAGGTGATTTGCCCCTGGTCACACAGCTAGGAAGTGCTTGAGGCCAGATGAGAACCCAGAACTTCCCAACTTTGGTCTTGCTCTCTATCCACTAAGGCACCTAGATGCCCTAATAGTTATTTAAAATGGACTTAAAAACAATTTCAGAGTGGTTAGGAGAGAGAAAGGGTTGTATTTCTTAGGGGGTCTGATAGATTTATACTTTAAAAATAAATTTTCCTTGGTTTTGTTTTAGGAAGGTAGTGGGCAAATAATTTTTCTCATTGTAGATTCAGTTTTATTAAAATTACTATTTCATCAAAATAACAGTCCTCAAATTTATTTTCCTAGCAGCACACCAAGACATTGCCCTCCACCCACCCTTTTTTCCCCCTTTTTGACTTTCATTCCACAGTCTACTGCACTGGCAATGCTCATTAGAGTCTGGGGCAGTGAGGTGGAATATTGGCACACAATCCTAATGTGTTTCAGGCAGGAACAAGGATATTATTAATGATGACCTCTCTGGAGTTAAGGGATTATTACAGCTGGTGACAAACTTTGTACTTGACCTTCATTTCTTTCTCCAGAAAGTATTCTTCACTTACATTGGGTCTTCCAAAATACCCTCATCTCACCCTGTCCCTGGATTTTATATCTGCTTGTGATCATAATTGCAGCTCCTGAATCTATATGCATGACCTTTCATGTGAAGTTAGATTACTTTAAAATTTAAACATAGTCTACATCTCCAAGTGATCAAAGAGAGGGGAAATGCCCTATCTATAAAAAAATATTTATAGCAGCTCTTTTTTTTTCATGGAAAAGGATTGAGAGGATGCCCATCATTTGGGGAAAGACTGAATAAGTTATTGTATATGATTGTAAAAGATTAATATTGTATTGATGAACAAAAACATTTCAGAAAAAAAAAAACATGGAAAGACTTATGAGAACTGATGCAAAGTAAAGTGCGCAGAACCAGGAGAGCATTGAAAAATGAGGGGATGGCCTTCAATTGGGGAATGGCTGAACAAATTGTGGTATATGTTGGTGATGGGATACTATTGTGCTCACAGGAATAATAAACTGGAAGAATTCCATGTGAACTGGAATGACCTCCAGGAATTGATGCAGAGTGAAAGGAACAGAACCCAGAGAACATTGTACACAGAGACTGATACACTGTGGCACAACCAAATATAATAAACTTCTCTACTAGCAAAAAAAGATCCAGGACCTATGAGAAAAAACACTAACCACATTCAGAGGAAAAACTGTGGGAGTAGAAACACAGAAGAAAAGCAACTGCTTGATCTCATGGTTCAATGGGGATATGATTGAGGATGTAAACTCTAAATGATCATTCTATTGCAAATATTAATAATATGGAAATAGGTCTTGAATGATGATGCATGTGAAACCCAATTGAATTACTCATTGGCTATGGGGTGAGGGAGGGAGGAGGGAAGGGAAGGAGTATGAATCATGTAACCATGGAAAAATATTCTAAATTAATTAAATAAACAAAATTAAAATAAACAGTAGAAAACACAGCAATAAATGAAATATTGCTCAAAATGATAAATAGCATACATCTTAAACCATCAGTGAACATTATCTGGAATGGAGATAAGGTAAGAACCTTCCCAATGAAATCAGGAAAGAAGCAAGGTTACCCTTTATCAACACTATTCAATGTTGTACTAGAAATGCTAGTTATAGTAATAAGAGATGAAAAAAGAATTGAAGGAAATAGAGTAGTGAGGGAATAAAGTTATTACTTTTTGCAAATTATATAATAGCATTCTTAGAGAATCCAACACCAATTGAAGCAATTAACAACTGTGGAAAAGTTGCAGGATATAAAATAAACCCACATAAATCATTAGCACTTCTCTAAAATACCAATAGAGTTCAAAACAAGAGACAGAAAGAGACATCACATTTAAAATCACTGTAAATGACATAAAATTCCTAGGAGTCCAGCTGCCAAGATAAACCCAGGAACTTTATGGTTACAAGAACAAAATACTTCTCACACAAATGAAGTAAGATCTAAACAACTGGAAAAACATTAATTGCTCATGGGTAGGCTGAATAAATGTAATAAAATAACAATTCTACCTAAAATAATTAACCTATTTAGTTCCATTCCAATAAACTACCCAAAATATTTTAGATTGCTAGAAAAAATCAAATTCATCTGGAACAAAAGGTGGAGAATATCAAAGGGATTAATGAAAAAAAATTATGAAGGGAGTTGCTACAATATAAGTGAGATACATATCTCAAACTTGATTATACAGTGGCAGCAATCAAAACAACCCAGTATTGGCTAAGAAATAGAATAGTGCATGAATGAAATAGATTAGGCAGTTACTCACAGCAGCAAATGACCATAGTAATCTAATGATTGAGAAACCCAAACATGCAGATTTTTTGAAAGGAGAATTTACTATTTGGCAAAAAACTGCTAGGAAAACTGCATGGCAAAAATTAGGCATGGTCTAATATCTCACAATGTAAAATAAGGTACATTAAAAGTTAATATTAAAAAAAATATCAACAAAAATCTGTCAACACTAGATAGTTCACTTTCTCTCCTCTTGCTCTCTTCCTTACCCCTTATGTTTCAATCCCCTTAAGTTTCAAAACTTAAGATTCCAACAAAACTGTTCTTTTCAAAGTTACTAAGGATATCTTAATTGCCAAAGGCAATTTCTTTTCTGAGTCTTCTTTCTTATCTTCTCTGCAGCTTTGGACAGTTGGGGTCATTCTCTCTTCCTTGATATGCTTTTCTCTCTCAGAATACTTCTGTCTTATAGTTCTATCTAATTGTTTTCTCTTCTCTATTCTTTTCTGAATCTTCTTCAAGATCATTACCTGTAATTGTAAGTATCATTCAGGGTTCTATCTGGAACATCTTTTCTTCCTCTTCACTACTCCACTTGAAGATTTCATCATCTTCCATAGATTTATTTATCATATCTATACTGGCAATTCTCATATCTACCTATTCTGCCCCAAACTCTCTGCTGACTTGTAATCTCACATCTCCAATGCCCTCTCAGACAATCTGTACTAAATATCTAGTTGACATCTAAAACTCAATATGTCCAAAAATAATTCATTATCTTTTCCCTTGAATACTCTCCCATTCCTATTTTCCCTATTATTTGTAATTACTCTTATTATTAGAGAGGAATAATATCATTCTAGTCCTTCAGGTTTATAAACATAGCTATTATCCTTGATTTTTCACTATACCTCACTGCACATTCATATTCCATTTGTTCCCAAGTCTATGATTTCACCTTAGCAACATCTCTTGTATGTACCCACTTCTCTCCTCTGACACTCCCACCCCTCTAGTACAAGCCATCATTACCTCATGGCTGGACTATTGCAATAGCCTGTTGGTGAATCTATTTGCCTTACATCTCTCCCCAATCTTGTCTATTCTCTACCTACCTACTAAAATTATTTTCTTAAAAGGAAGATCTTAAAATGGCACACTCCTTCTTACACACTAGTAAATACTAGTGACTTACTATTGCCACAACTTATTGATCAAATACAATCAAATAGCTCCATTTCTATCTTTACAGTCTTCTCATACCTTACTCTCCAACACATACTTTTCAATCTAGTGAACCTGAACTTCTGGGTGTTCCATGAATAATTAGTTCATCTCTTTGCTCTGGGCACTTTTTCTCCCTGTTCCCTATGCATGGAACAATAGCTCTCCTTCACTTTACAACAGACTTTCCTCGCTTCCTTTCAGGTCTAACTAAAGTATTACCTTTTATAGCAATTTTTGACAACTTCTCTTAATTCCAAGACCATTTGGAATTGATTAGCTAATTATTTGCTCTTTATCTTGTATGCAGTTTGGTTTGTATGTATTTGTTTATATGTTGGCTACCCCAATATATTGTAAACTTCTTGAGGGTTTGAGGGTAACTACTATATTTTGCCTCTCTTTATATCTCCAGTCTTTAGAACCATTCCTGGCACAGAATTGGTGCTTAATTAATGTTTATTAATAGTTGAGATTGAATTGAAGAGAATTTATTAAGCCCTTACAGTCTATAAATATCCAGAGATAGGTAGGTAGTGGGTTGGAGAAGGGACATTATCTAAATTTCCTTCCTTCCCTCAGACAGAAATATTTGTTAAAAGGTTATTGAAATCCTCTATATCTGTGGCTCTATACAAGTTATACTCAGGAAGACTAGTACTTCTCATGTGAAGGCTTGCTGAGATCTTTTCAGGATTATTTTCCTCATTATCTCTTATCTGTTGTTCCAAGAACCTATGGCATGCCCAGTAGCCACACCCTGGTAAATCATCTCAGTATGATGACTAAACCAGGTTGAAGATTACTGACAGGCCTCAAACCTATTGCTGACAGAATGGGGTTTTCATCCCAGGCATGTGAAGACTTCCCTTGAAGGAAGGAGCATATAAGTACAATTTCTTCCACCATAAAGCTGTGAAAGTTGGTAGAAGTGGGTACTGTGGAGTGTTTAAAACTTGGTTAGCCATCAAAGAAGGAAAGATTGTCCATTGCATGCTGAGCCAGGACAAATTCTCTTTACTTTTGTTTTCTCACTGTTCTCCTATTACTTTAGAAATGAGAATGAGGATGAAGGCTTTGTATAATCTTGCCTCACTTGAATCCAATTCAGGGCCAAATCAAAAGATATCACCAGTGATATAATTTGGGTTCTCTTCAAGTACAGAAGACATAATGAAAATGTGTGTGTGTGTGTGTGGGGTGTGGGTGTTGTGTCAGAGGGAGGAGATATTGCCAAGATAGCTTCAACAGAATTTGGTAAGTGGGTTTAATGTGAGTTAAAGGGGAGAGAGAAAGGTAACAATAAGATTTCAAACAAGGGCTATAGGATCTACTAGATGAATGGTACTGGTATTGATGAAAATAATAACATTCAAAGAAGGACTGGATTCATAAGGAATATTAAGACTGATTCAATTTTGTGTTTTCACTACCTGAATATTCTCTCTGAAGTACACATATTGATTTAAAAAAAACATCAGCTTGATATTATGAAGAGTACAATATTTGTCACCAGATAATTTATATTCTAATCTCAGCTCTTCATAGACAAATCACCACCTGTATGGATTCCAGTTTCCTTATCTGTTAAATGAAAATAAAATTGGACAAGATGACATCATAGATTCTTTCTTGCTCAGAATCTAAGAATTTGTCATTCTCTTAATTCAATTACTTTTCTGGATGACCTAAATAAAAAAAGATCAGAAATTGACTTGGGGAATACAGAAGCCTCATGGATAGGTTACTTTCTCAGTAGCTTGTAAATCTGGCAATTAAGAAGAAGTTGGATAGAAAAACAAAAATCATGCAAATTAATGTAATTTCTTTATCCTCCATGCCATTTAAAGTTATGTTTTCTTTTTTTTCTAAATGAATTTATGTCAAGGTAGTGCAGCAAGTTCTTTATTAGGGAAATATATATATATATATATATATATATATATATATATATTTGTTCTCTAAAGAAAGCAAGCAAAGAACATAAAATTTTTAGATCATAAATGGAGACCAAGGATGGACATCAGAAGTCATATAGTCCAACACTCTTATAAAATATAATATTTGAGGTTATTGGATATTAATTTTAAGCTTATATCACCATCCTTCATACTCTTTATCAGTAATTCACTTTATATTCTTGACCTAAACTTTTTCCAGATGAATTTTGTTATTATATATTTTTTTTGGTTCTTTAAAATAGTTTTTTGATAGTTTGATTAGTATGGCACTGAATAAGTAAATTAACTTAGGTAGAATAGTAATTTTTTTTTATTATAATAGATTGGCCTATCTAGAAGTAATGAATGTTTCTCCAGTAGTTTGAAAAATGTTTTGTAATTGTGTTCATATTATAATTCCTGTGTTTATCTTGACAAGTAGATTCCTGAATATTTTATATTGTCTAGGGTGATTTTAATGGAGTTTCTCTTTCTAAATCTTGCTGCTTAGCTTTGTTGGAAATATATAAAAATCCTGATAATTTCTGTGGATTTATTTTGTATTCTGAAACTTTGCTAAAGTTATTGATTATTTAAACTAGTTTTTTAGTTGGCTTTCTAGGATTCTTTAAGCATACCATCATATTGTCCACAGAGAACTATAGTTTAGTTTCCTCATTACCTACTTTAATTCCCAAATGATGGATTTTTAAAGTACCCTATTTCCTCTTTTGTTACCCTAGGCAATTTATATTTTTGAAATAGTCAAACATTACTCCTTGATTATAAGATTTATTGTCGTGTAATTGGGAAAAATTGCTCTTAATGATTGTTTTAATGTTCTCTTTATTAGAAGTGAAATAACATTTTTCATTTTTGATACCAGTAATTTTATTCTTTTATTTCCTTTTTTAAATCAACTTAACCAACCTTCTATTTTGTTTTATCCTTATAGAACCAACTCCTAGACTTACTCATTAGTTCACAAGGTCTTTTACTTTTAATTTTATGAACTTCTCCTTTTATTTTTTGTATTTCCAATTTAGTTTTTAATTAGTGATTTTAAATTTGTTCCTTTTCTAGTTTTTAGGTACATGCCAGATTCATTGATCTGTATTTTCTCCATTTTATTGATGTAAGCATTCAGATATAAATTTTCCCCTAAATACTGAATTGATTGTATCCCACTAATGTTGATTTATTGTCTCACCATTGTCACTCTCTTCAACGAAATCAGTGATTGTTCCTATGATTTGTTCTTTGACTCACCCAATTTAAAGAATTGGATTATTTAGTTTTCACTGAATTTTTAATTTATAGTTCCAGGAAACCTTGTTCATTATAATTATTATTGCATTATGATCTGAAAAAGATGCATATGCTATTTCTGCTTTTTCTGCATTTGGTTATAAAGTTATTATGTCCTGGTATGTTGTCACCTTTTTTTATATTTACTATATGCTGCTGAAAAGAAGGTATGTTCCTTTTTATCCTTATTCAATTTTCTTCAGATATCTATTAAATCTAACTTTTCACTTCATTTACTTCTTTTTCATCTATGATTTTGGTTAGATTTATCTAATTTTAAAGGTTGAGTTCCCCCATCAGTTTAATTTTACTTTCTATTTCCTCCTTAAGTTCCTTTAGTTTCTACCTTAAAAGTCTGGATGCTATACCAGTTGGTGCATATATGTTAAGTGCTTATATTACTTCATTGTCTTTACTACCTTTTATCAAGATGTAATTATCTTCCTTATTTCTTTTAATCAGATCTATTTTTGCTTTAGCTTTGTATGAGAACATGATTGCTACTCCTGCTTTTATTTTCTCAGTTGAAGTCCAATAGATTCTGCTCCAGCCCTTTACCTTTACTGTTTGAGTGTTTACCTTCCTCAAATGTGCTTCTTGTAAACAGCATATCATAGAGTGATGATTTTTAATCCATTCTGCTATTGTTTGTTTCATTCATGGGTTCATCCCATTTACATTTAGACATATGATTATCATCTGTGTTTTCTCCTACATTTTGTTTTCCTCTCTTAATCCTTCCCTTTCTGCTTTCATTCTTTTCCTCCACACCAGTCTTTTGCTTTTAATCAATTCCCCCAATCTCTTCCCTTATATTACTCACCTCTTCACCATCCTCTTTCTTTTTCCACTTCTGCTTCTCTATAAGGTAAGATAAGATTCTATATTCTAATGCATATTTCTGTTATTCCTTCTCTGAGCCAATTGCAATGAGAGTAAAGTTTAAATATTACCCAATACCACCAACATCCTCCCCTACACTGTAATTTTCCCTATGTCCCTTTATATGATATAATTTACCCCACTTTACTTCTCTCTTCCTATTTTATTTAGTGCAATCATCTTCTTCATCCCTAGAATTTTTTTTTTGCATAGCATCTTGAACCACTTACTACCACAGCTTCTATCTATACTTCTTTTAACTACTATGAGAATGATGAAAAATTTCAAGAATTATAAATATCATTTTTCAGCATAGGAATATAAACAATTCAACCTTATTAAAACCCTTAATTTTTTTCTCTTATTTACCTTTTAATGCTTCTATCAACTTTTTTATTTGGACATCAAGTTTTATGTTTAAGTCTGGTCTTTTATTCAGGAATGTTTGGAAATCTTCTATTTTATTAAATGACCATATTTTCCTTTGGAAGAATATAGTCAATTTTGATGGATAGGTGATTTTTGGTTGTAAACCCAATTCCTTTGCCTTCGAGAACAACATTCCAAACATACTGATCATTGAGTGTAGAAAGAACCAAATCCTGTGTTATCCTGACTAGGACTCCATGATATCTGAATTTTTTCTTTCTAACTGCTTTAAGTATTTTCTCTTTGGCCTAGGAGCTCTTGAACTTGGCTCTAATATTCCTGGGAGTTGTCTTTTGAGGATTTATTGCAGGACATGATCTGTGGAAAATTTCAATTTTTATTTTATCCTCCTGCCCAAGAATATCAGTAAAATTTTCTATGACAATTTCTTACAATATAATATTTAGGCTTTTTTTATTTTAATTGTGACTTTCAGGTAAATAAGTAATTATTAAATTATCTCTCTTTTATCAATTTTCCAGGTCAGTTTTTTTTAATGTGATAGTTCACATTTACTTATATATTTTTTTCATTCTATTGATTTTGTTTTATTGTTTCTTGATTTTTGTGAAACCATTAACTTCTATTCACCCAAGTTAAATATTTAAAGAATTAATTTCTTCCTGACCTTTTGGTCCTCCTTTTCCATTTGGTCCATTCTACTTGTCATGGGAATCTTTCCTTCATTTGCTTTTTGTATCTCTTTTTTGTCCAATTAACCAATTTTGCATTTTAAACTATTTTCTTTTTTTTATTCATTTGATTTATTTTTCCTATTTTTCTTCCATCTATTTTATTTAATTATTTTATTCCTTTCTGAGGTCTATTGCCTTAGATAATTTCTCAATTTTCTTTCATTTACTTTTTTGCCTTGTTATTTGACTCCACAGAAATTTTCTATGACTACATGTTTCTTTTGCTGTTTGTTCATGTTCCTAGCCATTTTTTTTGTGTGTATGCACTGGGAGTTCTGAAAGCTGGTGATTCTGCCTCCTCTGTTGATGGTTTGTAGGGCTCAGCACTCTGAGCTATATTTTTTTCCTGTGACTAAGGATTTCACCATAGCACATATCTGAAAGGGCCAATTGCTATGGACTTTTAGGCCTCAGTGCACACTGGTGCTAGGGCCTGGGACTTCATGGATTGGGTTGGGGTACCCTGTTCTTGGTGTAGGCAGGGTTCTGGGATCCCAACACTGGTGTATATTTAGACTCAGAATATAGTGTATTTTGTGGGAGCTGGTCACCCAGCGCTTCTTTGTGTGTAATTTTACTTCTGGTTCTGCCTTATCCCATGAAAATCAACTCTGTCTGCCTATCTTTCAAGTTATATTCAGTAGGAGAGCCCTCTCACTCTATCTTGATGTTGGTTTTTGACTCCTGTCATTTAAAGATACTTTTTAAAGACTGGTTTTGAAGGATTCTTCTAGTGGTTTCAGCTTTCATTGCTACTTAGCTGCCATCTTGGCTCTGTTCCCAATAAACCTATTTTACAAAGATAAATTGTACAGTACATAAATGAATATCCTGGGAGGAAAGCATTGGAAACCAATGTATTTATAAGTGAATTCTATCAAACATATAAGGATCAACCAATTCCAATATTTAACAAATTATTAGAATTAAAAGATAGAGGAGACATTCTGCCAAAATTCTTTATGAAACTAAGATTCTACTGATGATTAAACCAGGAAGAGCAATAACAAAGAATGAAAATTATAGATCAATCTCTGATAATTATGGATGTAAAAATCCTCACCAAAATACTATCTAAGAGTCTGCAATAATATGTCACAAAAATAATACAATGAAAGCAAATAGGATTTCTTCTATGAATGCAGGGATAGTTTATGATAAGGAAAACTGTCAACAAAATTGATAATGTCAGTAACAAAATTAATAAAAAGCATATGATTATATCAATGCATACAGAAAAAGCCTTTCACAAAAAACATTTCTACAAAAATATTAGAAATCATAGGTATAAATGGATTTTTTCTTAAGATGATGTGGAGCATCTACCTAAAACCATCAGCATGTATTATTTGTAACAGAGAGAAGCTAGAAATCTGCCAATAGGATAAAGAGTAAAGCAAAAATGCCCATTACCAATAGTATAATTTTACATAATATCAGAAATGCTGGAAATAGCAATGAGAGGAAAAAAGGAATTGTAGGAATTAGAATGGCCAAAGAGGAAATACAAGTTTCTTTGCAGATGACATGATAATATATGTGGAAAATCCTAGAAATACAAATAATAAGATAGTTGAGTAGCAACAACAAATGGCTGCTATGGCTTTTGAACTGTGCTCTTCTAACTCCAAGTTGAATATGTCATTTTCTTTATTTGATTTGTTTACATAGGACAGAAAAATCTTTAATTCCTTCACCCTTCTCTCTCTCAAATTTCATGTCCTATAATTTTTATTAATTTAATTATTTTATTAATTAATTAATTAATAATTTAATTTAATGATAAATTAATAATTTAATTTGCCAGATTAAGTAAGTTAAAGGAGGGCTTATTTGGAATTCTATGATATTTCCAGTAATATATAATGCAAATATTGCATTGCTGGTTTATAATTATTTTTTCTTGAAATTTAAGTTTGCATTTGGAACAGATGAAGGGTATAAACTTTTACAATGATGTTAATAAAGTTAACATGTCAATAAAATTATCCAATTCTTCTTTTACCCTGAAAATTGCCAGACAAGGAAATCATAACATCAAGATCAGTCATATAATTGAGAGTTTCTTTAAATGACTTATTTCACAAAGAAGATACAGCCCTTGAAGAACAGTATATCTAGAAGTATCAGTCTGTTAGCATCTAATACCTTCTACTCATTTCACAGAGGAAGAACAATTGCCTGTGAGGTTCCTGTGGCCATGTAAGATCAAATGATTCATCCACAGTAATATCAATAGCCAGCAATGATAAAGACCCAAAAGTAGAAAATAATTCATCAGATTTGAAGTTATAAGGGACTGCATGACTTTATAATAACAAAACTGAGGTACAAGTGAAGTCAAAATGATGTCTATTAGTAAGACCAACCTGAATTTTCCTTTGCCACCTCTAAAAACACTATAGCACACTAGGCCAAATTTTAATTGGAAATCCACACAGAAAAATCAAAGTGAGTCATTTTTCCAATCTAGATTGGCATAAGAAGCCAGAGAGATTTGTAGATACTGGGGACAGGAGTCTAGCCAAGAATTACAAGCAATATCACTCTAGCATGGAGAAAAGTTGTGTCTCTGTGTCTCAGTGTAAGAATAGGTTCCAAATCTAGTCCAGAAAAGGAGATATAAACTTAGGTAGAATTTTTAAAATATTTTATTCATTTTATAAAATATTTCCTCAGCATATGTAAAAAAATCAACATGAATTTCTTAAAATTTGAAATTCCAATTTATCTTCCTCCCCATCCCTTGGGAAGGCAAACAATATATAAATTATATATGTGAAGCAATGTGAAACATTTCCATTTAATCTATGTTGCAAACATACATATACAAGAAGAGTAAAAAAAATGAAGTTATGTTTAAATATGTATTAATTGTTCATCAATTTTCTCTCTAGAGGCATTATCAATTTTTTCAAAAGCACAGATCTTTTGGAATTTTCTTGGATCATTATTTGATCAGAGTAGCTATGTCTTTCACAAATCAAAACCCTTACAGTATTATTCTTACTGAATACAATGTTCTGGTTCTGCTCACTTAACAGTTCCCTCCTTCATATAAGTATTTTCACATTTTTCTAAAATCATTCTCTTCATCTTTTCTCATAGGACAGTAGTAATACATCATAATCAGTGCAATGTGTTCAGCCATTCCCTACTTTACAGGCATCCCCTTAGTATTCAGTCCTTTACCATCACAAAAAGAGCTACTATGAATATTTTTGTAATAATAGCTCATTTTCCTCTCTTCTTTGATCTCTGAGATGTAGATCTAGTAGTGGTAGTGTTGGGGTAAAGGTATGCAGTTTTATTTGAATACAGTTCCTAATTGTTCTCCTATCACAGTTCTATCAGCAGTGCATTATATTTGAGAAAAGAAGTCTTTATCAGAGAAATATCCTGGAATTTTTCCCAATTTCTTATTTTCCTTCTAATTTTGCCTACATTAATTTCATTTCTGAAGATGTATTTTAATGAAAATTATCCTTTCTAATTACTGTGATTCCCTGTTTAGTTTTCCTCATAATGAGATGTTAGTTTATGCCTAGTTTTTGCCAAATTGATTACAGGTTTTCCTAGAAACTTTCATCAAATAGTGAGTTCTTACCCCAAATATTTAGAATGATCAAACACTAGATTAATATGGTCTACTATGCACTACTGTGTACTTTGAAATGAACATCTTGCACTAATTCATCATTCTATTTCTTAGCCAATACCGATTATTTTCATGATTGCCATTTTATAGTATAGCTTGAAAGCTCAACCTCAGTTAGAGTTAAATAATAGTTGCCAACTGATAGATCTTTTACTTATTAATCAATTCTGCTTTATAGAAAAAAAAGCAAATGGAAAATAGGGAGTTACTCCCATGGGTGACATTCTATGGTATAGGGGAGTAATGTTCCTTAGACTGTGTACTGAGCAAGGGAAAAAAAAATCATAAGCAAGCATCAAATTGTATAGCTGAATAAGGACCCAAATCAGAAGCAACTCCTAAAGTAGGGGAGTGTGTTCTCCATTCCAGCATCTAATCTACAATGGTATAAAGTAGGCAGCAATCCCAGAACAAAGAGAGGCATGTACTATTGTCACTGAACCAGTAGAAACTTCTCAGTGACTGATGCTGGTTGAGTCTAGAAGCCTTTTTACCGGAATGCCAAAAGAGTCAAGGCCATATGACTGTTTTCAAACTCAAAATCGGGTAGGGAATTTGCAGAACTCAGATAATGAGGAAAGAAGCAATATAATACTGATCATCCCCAAGGAAGCAGTAGGATGAGCATAGAACTTCAATTCCAAAATCAGTAAAGTAGGCTGTAAATGTAAATCAAAAGGTGCAAATTAAAAAGGGAAAAATGTTTTTTTTTTTTTAGATTTTACCATAGAAAGCTATTATGTTGAGGACCCTGAAGACAAAATCTAAAATAGAAGAATAATTAGAGAATATATATAAGGAAAGTAAAAAAAAATGAAGTGTGAATATATGTTCAACTGGAATTCCTGGAAGAGATAAAATAAATTTTAAAATTACTTTTAAAATACATTATACATGAAATGAGGCCACTGAGGAAGAAATGGAATTACAGAAGGAAGAACTGAAAAGGGAATTAATTCTTTGAAGGCCAAAAGCTATACCAAAGTAAAAAAAAATCCCTAAAAATCTGAATTGAATCAGATAAAAATTGATTATATGAGACCACAAGATTAATTGAGGCAAAATTAAAATCTGAGAAAATATAGGGGGAAACAAATGTAAGGGAGCAAAAACAACTGACAAGGGAAAATGAAGAGATAATTTAGCAATCACTGGATTCTGAAAGCTATGACCAAAAGAAGAACCCATATAGTATATTTCAAGAAATCTTCAAAGATGATCAGGAGTGAAGAAAGGAAAACCATTATTGCCACTATTATTTACTATGGTACTAGAAATGCTAGTGGTAGCAATTAGAGAAGAAAAAAAAGAAGGAATTAAAGTAGGCAAAGAAGAAACTAAACTATCATTCTTTACAGATAACCTGTTAGTACACTTTAGAGAATCCTAGAAAATCAACTAAAAAGCTAGTGAAAATAATTAATAACTTTAGGAAATTTTCAGGATACAAAATAAACCTACATAAATCAGTATTTTCATATATTCTGGCAAATATCAATGGCAAGAGTTAGAAAGAGAAATTCCATTTAAAATCACTCTAGACAATATAAAATATTTGGAAATATATTTTCCAAGAAAAGCTCAGGGATTATATGAACACAATTCCAAAACACTTTTCATACAAGTAAAACTAGATCTTAACAGTTGGAAAAACATTAATTGCTCATGGGTAGGATGAGCTAATGAAATCAAGGGGTTCAGTCTTTCAGAATAGAGAGACAGGGGAAGAGTGGATACCTCCCTTCTCAAAGTGCAGGGTTCAGGGGAGATAGCTGATGTTTAGGGTTGACTCAGAGAGAGGAGAGGGGTTTTGAAGATTTTCCCCTTTCTGTCTTCCCTCCTTAGCTATGGCTGTTCTCCCAGATTTGCTCTTGTCACTCTTGTCCCCTCTCCACTTCTAGAGACCAAAGGGTCTCCCCTTGATCTGTTCACTCACACTTGATTCACATCTTGTGGAAAATATAACTATTTTCATGTCAACTGAATCAGGGTAATACAAAGGAATTAACTGACAGGGAAAGAATGGGAAAGGAAAATGGGAAAAGGGGGTCCCTGTCTCTATCTAAAACCCTTTTCCCTCCCTCCTCAAATTTGGGGGGGCTCAGGCTTTGGCAGCCTGAACCCCCTAAGAGATAATCAAGTTGGCTGACCATGAGTTTGGCCCCTTGCCAACAGTTCAGACCCAGGGCAAAAGGAACTGAGGTAAGCTCTTGACAGAGATACAAAATGCCTTTTCTCAGGTTTCTTCTCAGTGAATATTTTCCATTGGGAAATGTTGGGAGGAAGGATTTCCAGTCTCAAAAAGGAGAAAGTGGGTAACCCACAGGAGAAAGTCTTATTCAACCTTCTCTCTTTGGCTTCTCCTGACTGAGAGCCCAACTCCTCTCCCAGGCAGAATCTTCTCTTCCAGATTGCAATCTCCTGGGGCCCTTCCCCATCAAGGTGATCAGTTCCACACACTCTTCAGCCTGACATTTTTCTTTAGTGCCAGCCTCTGTCACACTAATTAATAAGAGTAACAATCCTGCTTAAATTAATTTACTATCAAACTTTATTTACTAATACCTATCAAACTATCAAAAAGCTTTATATAGAAAATTATAATTTATATAAATAAGTATATAAATTCTAACAATGTTCATCTGGAAGAACAAGAGATCAAGAATAGCAAGGGAACTAATGAAAGCAAACAACAAAAAAACAACATGAAGAATTGTGTTCTAGCAGTACCAGATCTTAAATTGTACTGTAAAGCAGTGGTCATCAAAATGATATTGTACTAGATAAGAGATAGAAGAGTAGATTAATGGAATAGACTTAGGCTAAATGACCTCAGAAACTAGTGTTTGATAAATCCCAAAATCCAGGTTTTGAGACAAGAACCCACTATTTGACAAAATCTGCTGGGAAAATTGAAATACCATATGGGAAAAATTAGGTTTAGATCATCATTTCAAATTCTTTATCAAGATACATTCAAATTGGATAAATAACAAATATAAAGAGGGAAATTACAAGTAAATTATTTGAACATAGAAGAGTATACTACTCAGTTCTATGTGAAAGGGAAGAATTTAAGACCAAGCAAGAGACAGTGAACATTACAAGATGTAAAATTAATAATTTTGATTATATTAAATTAAAAGGGTTTATACAAACAAAACCAATGCAGCCAAAATTAGAAGGGAAGCAACAAACTGAGGGAAAATATAACAAAATTCTCTGACAAAGGTCTAATTTCTCAAATATATAAGGAAATAAGTCAAAAGTACAAAAAAAATCAATCCATTCTCTAGTTGATAAATGGCAAGAGATATAAATAGGCAGTTTTCAGATGAAGGAATCATAACTATTTAATAATCACATGAAAAAGTGTCCTAATACTTTTATACTAGAGAAATGCAGATCAAAGGAACTCTGAGGTACCACCTCACCCCTAGCAGATTGACCAATATGACAGTAAAGGAAAACAATAAATGTTGGAAGGAATGTGGCAAAATTGGAACACTAATGCATTGCTGGTGTAAATGTGAATTGATTCAACCATTCTTGAAGGCAATTTGGAATTATGCCTAAATGGTTTTAAAAGAATTCATGCTATTTGATCCAGCAATAGCACTTCTAGGTGTGTACCCCAAAGAGATCTAAAAAATGTTTGTACAAAACTATTTATAGTCACACTCTTTGTGCTGGTAAAATTTGGAAAATGAGGGATTTCCCTTGATTGGGCAATGGTTGAAAAAATTGTGGTATATGATGGTGATGAAATTCTATTGTGATATAAGGAATGATGAACTGCTTAATTTGGCTAAAAACTGGGAAGACCTCCACAAACTGATGGGTAGTGAAATGAGCAGAACCAGAACATTGTACACAGTAACTGAAACATTATGGGATGATAAAATGTAATAGACTTGACTACTAATAGTCATTCAATGTTATCTAGTACAATCATGAGGAACTTCTGAGAAAGAATGCTATCCACATCAAAAGAAAGAATTATGGGAGTAGAAATGCCAAAGAAAATATGATTAATCACTTGTTTATATGTGTATATTATTTGAGTTTTTTAAATTAATTAACTAATTAATTCATTTAGAATATTTTTCCATGGTTACATGATTTTTCCTACACCTTTTCCCTCTCCCTTCCCAGATCTGATAAGCAATTGCACTGGGCTATACATGTATCATTGCTCAAGGCTTATTTCCATATTATTCATATCTGCAATAAAGTGATCTTTTAAAGCCCAAACCCTAGTCATATTCCCATGAAATCATGAATTGATCATATTTTGTGTGTGTTTCAATTCCCACAGTTCTTCCTCTGGATGTGAGTAGCATTCTTTCTCATTAGGGTTTTGGTTATAAAATATTATAAAAATGAATAATATGGGAATATGTATTGAGTTATGAGTGATAATACACACATAACCCAGTAATTACTTATCAACTCCAGGATGTGGGAAGGAAGAAGGAAAGAAGACATGAATTATATAACCATGGAAAAATCAGGATCATACACTATTTAATAGTCACTATTATTAAGAAGCAATAAACATGGAGTATAATACTCCAAAAGACAGAATTCCTCACTAACTAACAACAAGAAATAATTTTCCTAGCAAAACTGATATAATCCTATGGTGGAAAAAATGAATGTTCTATAAAATAAAGGACATTCAATCTTTATGTAACTGAACCAGCAGAACATGGTAAAATAATCACATCAACATAGTAATTATCATTTGCAAACACTGAAACCAAGAGAAATGCAAAAAAGGTAAATATGAATAAGCAATCATAAGAGACTAAAAAAAGGATAAACTTTTTTACATTCTAGTATGGGGAGATAATATATGTGCCCCTTAGAATCCTTTTATAATCAAGGGCTCTAGGGGAGTCTATTTAGAAAAAAATCCTAGAATTGGTTTTTACATGTTTTGTTGTTGTTGCTGTTTTTTACTTTATCTTATAGCATTTAGTGAAAAGGGAAATAGAATACACTGGGAAGAAGGTGGAGAGAAAAAAATGAAGTAAATCATCTTATATAATTGAGATGAGCCATGAGATGTCTAGACATACAAAGAGGAAGCAGTGAGGAGATTGAGCCTTCATTTCACCTGAATTGGTCAAAGGAGGGGGGAAATAAAAGCATATTCAGAGTACATTTCATTCAACAGGAAAATTGAGAAAGAAAGGAAATAAAAGAATAGAATAATACATGGGAGGGTATATTAAAGGATGAGGTAGTCCGAAGCAAAACAAACTGAGTAAAATTGCAAAATTATAGTAGCTTTTTTTTATTTTTTAGCAGTAGCAAAGTATTGGAAATAGAGGAGATTCCTTCCATTTGGTAAAAGACTAAACAAACAAGAATCATAGCATATTAAAGCTGGAAGAGATCTTTAGAGATATTTTAGTTAACTCAACTCAATTATGAATGAAAAAAATATTGAGAAATATTTTAAAATCTTTTAATCAATTTGCATCTGGAGTCTACTGAAAAATAAATGCAGAAATGAAATGACTTTTAAAGCAAGTAGGGTATAGAGGAATTTCACTGAGGCTTACTGAATTTTTAAGGAAACTTACAAAGCCATGATGCTCTTTGTTAATGGGACATGAAAGGAATTTGTTTTTCCTAATCCAGGTAGGAATAAGGTCTGGGGTAGATGGGGTTTGAGTGGGATGGGCAAACAAATAAATTGTAGGTAGTAAGAGTTAACATATATTTTGAGATTTCCAAAGTACTTTAAAGTAGAAAAGTATTTCTATTGTTTTTGCTGATGTTAAAGGTGATTCAGATGGGTGACTTGGATTTTACTTAACCCAGTCAGAGAGATATGTTCCTCTCAGGCTTAGAGAGCAAAATGGCTACTCTCTGTCTAAATACTCGCACTCTGACTCTAGCTTTAACATTAACAGATTTATTGATGAGGAAAATGTGGGTTGGGTATTGGGTCGAGGGCTCAGAGATTCCCTAGAACTAATAAATCTACCTTTTCCCAGACCACTGACCTTTCAAAAGGTCTCTTAGGCCCCCAACAAATGTTGAGGCCTCTCTACCTAGAATACTCACTTCCTATCTAATTACCTAAGTTAAGCCCACACCAAAATTGAGAGCTTGATGAAAAGCCAGAGATAACAGATGAGTCAGTGGATGGTGTCAAGAGTGACCTAGTCACCCCAATATTGGCATACCCCACCTAGGTACCTTAACAGTTCAAGTCATTATCAAATCTAGGTCTTCTTGAATATTCTGAGATGTTGTTTCAGTGTCTTGGAGCACATAAGGATCACAGGAAACACATGATATGGTTTGGATGGGTTTTCCACACAATCAATAGGGAGAGATCAATAACAGGAGAAATCTTGGTTTCCAGGCTAAGTCTCCAGATTTTCAAACCCCTTTCTTTGATGACTGTTACTAAGCTCAAAATCCTATTCCAGGATTCTAAACTCTTTCTCCTGTACTTCCTGGTTTCCTTCATTTCATCAACCTTCTGTGTCTCCACTCTGATCCATTAATTCCTTCCTCAAATCCCCTTAACACTGATACATTTTTAGAGAGGTGAAAGGAATTTCCAAAAGTCACATAACTAGCACACTTCATCTTGTCAAGTGCTTCTCTCTCCCATGACCTTTATAAATATTTTTCTCATGATTTTATAAAATTTTAGAATTTAAAGGAACCTCAGATGTTGTATAATAAAACTAATAACCTAAAATGAATTTCTGTTAAAAATATGACAAATAGTCATCTAGCTTCTGCTTGAAGACTCTATTGACTAGTCTTCTCCTGTGTTGGTTAAAAGGATAAGTAGGATAATGGATAGGGTACTGAGTCTAGAGTCAAGAAGACCTGAGTGTAAATGTTGTCCAGAAAATATTTTTGCACAGATGTTGTCTACCCATATCTGGAATAAATTCCCTTTTCACCCTTTCCTAATAGAATTTGAAGCTTTCTTCAAATTATAACAGGAGCTATCTCTCTTATAGGAGTTCTTCCTTTGTATTTTCAATTTTCCACTTCTCTCCCTTTTAAAATTACTTTGTTGTTGAATTGAGCGGAAATGAATAGGACTGATTGAAATTGAAATGAATTCTGACAATGTATAATAAGGCAATGATGTGTATATCTTGAGATAGGGCACTCTCTTAGATCAAATCAAATTGTTTGGTGTCAGTTTACTCACATCAAAGTCCAACAAAAATTCGCTCAGATAGGTTTGTCTGCACTATGAAAGTATACTACAGGTTTTTCTTCAATAAGCTCTATAGAAGACACCAACCTGGGAGTCAGAGGTCCTAAGTACTAATCATATTTGGAAGGCTCACTGGGAAAGAGGCCTTGGGTGAGCCAATCATTTCCTTCAGTGCTTACTTGCTACTTCAAACAAATGACTTAATTTCTTCAGATCTCCACTTTACTTAAAATGAGGAATGTTAAACTAGATGATCACTATTGTATATATCAGCTCCATATCTATAAATCTAAGTTCCTTTCTGATGAGACTGATTTCACCATTCCTCTCTGCAAATCTAAATTAAGACCAGCTCTGTACTTCTCATGACATTTCACAGTTCTGTGACATTTGGTAGTTTAATGTCACCTTTCTTATGCCCACCTCATCTGGTCAATTAATCTCCATTTTCAGTGTCTCTCTCCCCATGACATTTTAAAAATATCTTCTTGTGATTTTATAACATTTTAGAATTGAAAGGGAGCTCAGAGGTGTATTGGAGGCTCCTTTAACTAGGTTATTTAAGGTAAAAGGAAGTGCTGGAACAATAACCCCAAGATATAAGGCAAGAGAAGAGATTGAATTCTCACCCTTCCTCCCCTACACAATTCCTGTTATTCTGATGCTCTTAACAGTTAGTCAGCATTGGTATGTTGACATCAACTTTTAACAGACTAATTTCATTTTAAAATACTGAAAAAGGGGATTTATTTTTGAAGGAAGGGAGTTGAGATAGGGTAGAGAAGATTTATGGCTTCCCTAATATATTATAAATTCAATATAAAGAAAGTAAAGGTTGAATTGTCTTTAAGGATATATTGCTAATGACTTGAAAAGATCCTATGAGCTTTGCCTCAATCTTTCAAGGGGAAATAAATAGCCAGAATTTCAGAACAAGTCTGTCAGACAGCTTCTTCCTCAGAGTTCACCAAGGAAGAAGTGATAAAATCAATTTTTGTGCCAGCTTATTCAAACTGCCTTCTTCCTGGCCACATTCTTCTTTGGAATCTTCTTGATTGACAGGTCTTCAAACCTCTATTCTTGCATTTATTTGCAAGTCTTTCTATATCAATAATCAGTTCTTCACAGAAGTTAAGCAGTAAAACTGATACCCCAAAATGAATTTCTGCTAAAAATATCTGACAAATAGTCATCTTGCTTCTGTTTGAAGACTCTATTAGCCAGTCTCCTCCTGTGCTGTTGAAAAGGATAAGTATGATAATGGATATATCACTAGTCTAGTATCAGGAAGACCTTAGTTTAAATGTGGTCCAGGATATAGTGGATGACCTTGGTATCTTTAATGTCCAACAAACCTCTATGTGTTTCAAAGTGCCTGCTTCAATCACTTACAGGTCCACTGGAACAAACTGTTCTTATATGCCCATGCCACTAGAATAAGACTTCACAGTCTGGGGTAGACATCCCCATACTTAATACACTGTTTGTGGCCCATTGACTATCCTGAACCTAGTTAGTGTGGCTGTTGGAAATGGTATAACTTATTGGAGCTACAAGTGAGATTTAGGTAAAAAGTGGTGAGATTTAGGTAAAAAGTGGTCATTGAATTTGGATAAGCATTCCTTAGAGGGGCTCTCCCCAGCCCTCTCCCTTGACTTATTAGTCTTCCCTGTGTACCTTATATACTATGGATAAATAAATACAACATATTAAAAGCCCATATTAAAAGAAATGAAAATAGAATACATAACTAACTCTGTCTTAGAAAAAGAAATTGAACAAGTCATGAATTCTATAACAAAAAATCTGGAGGACCAGGTGCATTTTAAAATATGTGTTTATTTACTGAATTAATTTAGAATATTCTTCCATGGTTATATGATTCATATTCTTTCCCTCTCCTCCCCCCACACCCTCCCATAGCCAATGAGCTTTGTAACTGGGTTTTACATGTATCATTGATCAAGACCTATTTTCATGTAATTAATATTTGAAATAAAATGATCATTTAGAGTCTACATTTTCAATCATATTCCCATTGAACTATGTGATCAAAGAAATGTTTTTCTTCTATGTTTCTACTCCTAAATTTCTTTCTCTGGATGTGTATAGTGTTCTTTCTCATAAGTCCCTCAGAATTGTCCAGTATCATTGCATTGCTGATTGTAGAGAAGTCCATTATGTTTGATTGTACCACAGTGTATCAGTCTCTGTGTACAATGTTCTCCTGGTTCTGCTCCTCTCACTCTGCCTCAGTTCCTGGAGGTCATTCCAGTTCATAAGGAATTCATCCATTTCTTTATTCCTTTTAGCACAATAGTATTCCATCACCAACAGATACCACAATTTGTTCAGCCATTTCCTAATTGAAGGGCATCCCCTCATTTTCTAATTTTTTTCCACCAAAAAGAGAATGGCTATAAATATTTTTGTACAAGCATTTTTTCTTGTTATCTCTTTGGGGTACAAACTGTGAATTTTAGATTTACCCCACCCTACTTAGTCTTTAGAATTTTAGCAACCAGGAATGTACACACCCCATTTAAGGATTAAGTATGGGGGTGGAAGGTCTATGACATGTGAAATTCAAATCTACTCCACCCTATTCAGACCATTCTTTTGAAAATTGGATTTAGCTATTTCCTGACCAATAACAATAGAGATACTTGGAATAACAGAATCAGGTCTTGGAAACTACAATCTCCACCCTACTCAGGGTAACAAGATTAGGAAGGGCTGCAGCAAACTCAAGATCTAATTATTTGAGAAAATGGCCTTCAACAGACATGTGCAAAAAGGACAGACCTCTGGGCAGTCCTAGGTCAAGCTAGAGTCACCATTGGCACATGTGAGATGTAGGAAGTGAGGTAGATAACAGCCTCTGGAGTTCTCCTGACTTCCTGTGAGGAGGGTGAGAGGCAGTTGGAGGCTGGTGCTTGGAGCTGGAGGAGCCTGCGGACTGTTTTTCTCTCCAGATTGGTCACATGAGTGATAAGGACTGATCTGTTTCCTTGCATTGGCTATCCAGGGACTTAAAGCTTGCTTTGCCTCAGCCTGAGCAGAGTGGGTATTTAAAACCTCTTTCCTTCTCTCCCCTTTCCTTCTCTCTGTCTCTGTCTCTGTCTCTCTCTCTCTTTCTCTGTCTCTGTCTCTGTCTCTGTCTCTCTGTCTCTCTGTCTCTCTCTCTTTCTCTCTCTCTCTCTCCCTCTAATATTTTCTTCCTCCTGTTTGTAATTAAAACACAATAAAAAAAAGTTAGCAGCTGACTTGAGTGTTTTATTTAGGAATTACATAGTTGAATTCCTTGGCTACCTTAAATTAATATATATCAGTCTTTTAAAGTGGTTTCAATATCACAGACCTGAGTGTACTAGCAAGTCACAAATCAGAAACAACCGACTGACCCCCCAGGCCATCCAATGCCAAGTTTAAACTACCATTGGTACATGTGAGACACAGGAAGGGATGTAAAGAACTGCCTTTATATTTTGTGTCACTTCCTGTGAGAGGGACTTGGAGGTGGAACTTGACTGTGGAGGATCTATAGCATGAGACCACAGACAGCTTCCCTTAGACTGTCATGTGGTGAGTGCAAGGCTTACTCCTCTTTCCTTGGTTTTTCTGGAGGCCCCAAATTTTGGAGGAGGCCTCCTGGCTGGAAGCCCTGCTAGATTTAATCCTCTTCCCCACCTCCCCTTGACTGGGGCCTCTGAACTCCTGCCTGGTATCTCTCTCCTTTTCCTTTCTTTCTTTCTTCCTTAATATCTTCACTCTATTGTAAATAAACCACCATAAAATTCCATTCTGACTTGAGTATATATATATACTCAATATAGAGTTTATATATAGATATAGAATTTAAAATCCCTGGTGGCCAACTAAAAATATATTCAGTCGAACCACAAGTTTTAACCCTAACAAAACCCAGCAGTGATACCACTGGGAAAGCTCTTTGGGCATAATTCCAAATTGTTGTCCAGAATGGTTGGATCAATTCATAACTCCACCAGCAATGCATTAGTGCTAAATATTTTTATATGTAACCTAGAAATACTTATTGTAATAATAAAAATACATTGGCAAATAGTAATATAAAATGCTCTAAAACACTAATAGTCATATAGATGATAATTAAAGCAACTCTAAATTATTAGGTCATGCCCATCATATTTGCTAAAATGGCAGAAAAAGAAAATGACAATTACTAGAGGAAATTTGGGGAAAAAATAGGTACACTATTGTACTTTTTATGATGTTATGAATTGTTCCAAACATCTATGATGATTGAAATTCTGGGGAGACAGAATATACTAATTAAAAAAAATTAATTCATTAAACAACTAATCAAAGCTTTTAACTTACAAATAGACTTCCCTTCCCACAGTCCAAATAAAAACCACAGAATTCAAGAGGCAGAAGATATAGCCCATGATAAAGAGGGATAAAATCAAACAACTGGGCAGATAGACTAGTCAAGCAAAAAGAGAGAATACCTTCCTTTCAAACAATATATTTGTTTTTGACATCAATATCTAGTTCTCACTCCAACCCTACCCTACAGGATATCTGATTCGAAAAAGAAAGCATTTCATAAAAAGAAGAGACAGGTCTCAGGACAACAGGGGACCCAGAAAACTCTATGATATTCTATCACATGGCAGTGCAAAATAGCTGCCCTAGAACATGCTAACTTCATTGTTTCTTATCTCAAAAGAGTAGACTAGCTACTCAGTTTGCCCTTAATCCTATTATTTCAAACAATTATATTAGCAAAAGAAGGGAGATATCAATCTGATTTCATAGCTTGAAGGGAGAAACTGTTTTCTCAGCTTTAAAAATCAAGCCTCTTCTTCCTGACCCCCAGAGGGACAGCAAAAGGGAAAAAATATTTTTCAATACTATTCTAATTCAATATTAATTTTTCACATTCTCCCCTCTGATTGATTGGAAGACATAGTTTCCCCAATGAATTATTCCAGATATGACACCTGTACATTTCAGGATTGTCTCACCAGGGTAGATGAGGGACTGAAGGAAGTATACACTCCATTGAGGGTCTAACTATGCTTTGAGATTTCTTAATATGATATTAGAATGATTTACAGATGTGTTAACAGGAATTCTTTAGGAGGCACTACCTTATTTGGCACAAGATTTTTAAAATCAAAATAAAATATTGGTGCATGGGGTGAATGAAATGGGATGGATGACCCAAGTCCCATGGTTCAGTTCCTTATATCCAAGCTCCCACTTAGAGTCTTATGATTTAGCTGTCTGATTTCTGAGGGCATCTTCTCTTTCCATCTGGATTTATGCTACTCTTTATAGCAATTTCTCAGGCAGATACATTTTTCTCCTGTTCTGGGTCACTGTTAGCGTATTCCTATAAAATTCCTGTCGATATGGAACTTAATACAAAGAATCTATGATGATTTAACCTTTAGGACAATTTCTCATTCTCTCCTTAAGAAAATGAGATATTCCCAAGGATTTAATCCTATAGATGAACACATACATAAATTTTTTTCCAAATGGGGACCCATGTTATCTGAGCTTGATGCTACCACAGAAGAATGTTCCCAAATGGAATATTTATTTTATAATAATAATAGTCTTGGTATGAAGTTAAATATTTATCAATCCCTTAAATAAATCATCTGAAACAAATATAAAATACTTTTCCCAAACATAAGGAAAAAAACGTTAAAAAAAGCAATTCCCTGATATTCATCCACTTTACAGTAGAAATAGCTCATATCCTGTAAATATGAAGGTTAAACAAAACAATATTGCAACTATTGCCCATCCACCATAACTAAAGTAAATTTCCATAAGAAAGAAAAAGAGTTACATAAGTATGACAAAGGAAATGTACACTCCTAGTCTGTCATCAATTCCATATAAGAATCATAGGGATAACAACTTGGAGTCAAAATTGGTGGAAGTATTCCCCTCCAAGACATGATGGCCTATCAGGAAAATTGAGTTAGAAAAGTCTTACTGCATCCTTTGCCAAAGTTGCTTTCCTGACCTTTCCCAAAGACAGTTCTTCTTATTTTGGTGGTTACATATGTCACCACAACTGGGGCTGTTGGAACTTGGAGTCATTTGCTTAATAGCATTTCCTTGTTAGTATATTTGGAATTAGAATCAAACAACATCGATTATAATCCAACAATGCTGTCAGGGCTCTTAGACCTCAGAAACTGATCTTCTAATATCAAATATCAGGCACAATTCTATAAACTCAAATCAAAAATCATACTTAAAACTAACATGAAGAAATCCAAAAAATAATTTGCCAAACACATTTGACAATGCAACAATTAAACTCATGTGTTTAAAATAAATAGATTGATTACTTGATAAGTTAAATCTACTAAATCTTCAACATAGCATTATTCTCAGTACACATATACAGAAGTTTTTCTTTTGGTAAAAGCTTGGCATAAACTTTAGGACAATAAGAAGATAGGATTAACCAGTGTCACTAAGTGGTACCATTTTCATATGGGAAAAATGAATCAAAAAATCCTTTCTCCTAATTTTGATGGCAGAGTAGTTAGTAACACTTGGAAGAGGTTTTATCAAGCATGTTGAGTCGTAATTAGGAATATAGTCCCAGTCAAAAATTTATGTATGTAATGAGATTAAGAATGTAGTCCAAGGATAATTCCTGAGCTATAATTTCAAATATATGTATTGTTGTAATAATTCCAAGTGTGAGCATTACCATATTAATCCTCATTGTAAGAATCTAGTTTATAATGTACTTTATATCAAACTAATACATGTAAGAGGCTATAGGAACCAGAAGGTCACTCAAAGCTCATGGAGGATGGGAATCATTAGAGGGTTCATGGGGGTTGGGATGTACTATAATGACTGGCAAAGAAGCCCAGGTCAAAAGTGTTCGGACCTGATTATAATCTATAAAACACAAGTACTCACATCAAGAGTGATCCCAGTAAGTCATCAAGTTCAGTCTATAAATTCCCTTTGCCTTTAAAAACTTATCACTGTCAATGGTAAGGGTCTCAGGTTTTGAACTGGGAGAAAACCTGCAGACCTCTGGCCATGTGACTTCTATGTCACAGTAAAGCCAGATCTTAACCCAGAAGGGTCTCCCAAGATTTTATTTTTACATTGTTAATTATTTCAATTTGCTTTTTGGTTGATTCTCCAGAATTTTCTATGTATATCATAATTTCATCTGCCAAGAGTGATAGGTTTATTTCCTCATTGCTTTAATTTATTTCCTTTAATTTCTTCTTCTCTTATTGATTTAAGAATTTATAATTCAATATTGAATAGTAGTTGTAATAATAGACATTCTTGTTTCACTCCTGATTTTGCTAGGGAGATTTCTAGCTCATCCACATTACAGATAATGTTGGCTGCTGGTTTTAGATAGATGCTGTTTATCATTTTGAGGATTGTTCCATTTATTCCAATGTTCTCTAGTGTTTCTAATAGAAATGGGTTGTATTTTCTCAAAACTTTTTTCTGCATTTATTAAAATAATCAAGTTTTCTGTTGGCTTTGTTATTGCAATGGTCAATTATGTGTTTATAATTTTCAAATACTGAATCATCCCTGTGTCCCAAATTTACCCGGTCATACCATATGATCTTTGTAATACATTACTATTATCTTATTGCTAGTATTTTGTTTAAGTTTTTGTATCAATATTCATTAGAGATATTGGTCTATAGTTTTCTTTCGTTGTTTTGGTTCTTCCTAGGTTAGGGATCAACATCATATAGTGCCATGAAAGGAATTTATAGGGTTGCTTCCCAAGCTATTTTTCTGAATATTTTATTTAGTATTATAAATAACCGTTCTTTACATTTTTGGCAGAATTCACTTTTGAATCTGTCTGACCCTAGAACTTTTTTGTTAAGAAACTTATTGATGCCTTATTCATTTCTTTTCCTGAGATGGGACTAAGTCTTCTATTTCCTCCTCACACTCTGGATAATTTATATTTCTTTCAACACATGCATATAATTGGTATATAACTCTTAGCAATATCTTTAATTTCCTATTCATTGGCTTTAATCTTGCCCTTTTAATTTTTGACAATGATAATTTGGTGTTTTCTTTCTTTTTTATAAATGTAATCAATGGTTTACTATTTTTTCATAAAACCAACCTCTTGTCTAATTTTTTAGTTCAATGGTTTTCTTGCTTTCAGTTGTATTAATTTCTTCTTTGATTTTTAGGATTTCTAATATGATATTTAATTAGGGTCTTATTTTTTTGTTAGCTTTTTTTTTAGTTGCATACCCAACACATTAATCTGCTCTTTTTCTCTTTTAACAATGTAAGCATTTGGAGATATAAATGTACCCCTAAGTACTGTTTTGGCTGCAATCTAAGAAATCCATTATGTTATCTCCTTGTCCTTTTTTATGAAATACTTGCTTGTTTCCCTTGCTCTTTGTTGAACTCATTCTTTAAGATAAAGTTAATTAGTATTCAATTCTGTTTTAGTCTTTTCCTCTAGCTCTTTGTTCATTGTAATTTTTAGAGCATTATGGTCTGAAAAGGAATGTATTTAATATTTTTTGCTTTTCTGCATTTTGTTGTGAGACTTTTATGTCCTATTTTATGATCATTTTTTTCCCTGAAGGTGCAATATACTGCTGAGAAAAGGTGTCTTTCTTTCTAGTCCCATTCAGTTTTTCCACAGATATGTAATCTCTTTTAAAAATAAAATATTTTATTTTTCTACTTACATGCAATAACAATTTTAAATATACAGTTTCTGAACTTATAAAACCTAAATTGTCTTTTTTCCTTCACTTCCCTACATCCTACTAGAGAAGGTAAGTAATTTAATCTAGGTTATATATGTGATATCAGGTAAACCCTACTTCCATATTGATCAATGTTGTTAAAGAATATGCTTATAAAACCAAATCTGAAAAAAATACAAATAAACTAAAGTGAAAAAAAATGTGCTTTGTCTATATTCTAACTCAAAAAGTTCTTTTTCTGCATATAGATAGTATTCTTGGTAATAAGTCATTCAGAATTGTCCTGGATTACTGTATTTCTGAGAATAGTTGTTCATCATACAATATTGCTATTATGTACAATGTTCTCCTGGTTCTGCTTATTTTCCTTTATATCATCAATTCATGTAGATCTTTCATACTTTTTCTGAAATCATTCTGCTCATTATTTCTCACAGCATATATATTCATATAGCATCTTATAGCATTCCATCACCATTATATGCTACAATTTGTTCAGCCATAACTCAAATTGCTCCCCTCCATTTTCAAATCTTTGCCACCACAAAGAGAGATGCTCTAAATATTTCCGTACAAATAAATCCTTTCCTCTTTTTAAAAATCCCTTTGAGATACAGACTGAGTAGTATGATTCATAGATCAAAAGGTAATTATAGTTTTATAGCCCTTTGACCACAGTACCAAATTGCTCTCCAGAATAGTGGGGTTGTTCACAACTCCATCAGCAATGCATCAGTGCACGAATTTTGCAATACCCTTTGCAATATTTTTCATTTTACTTTACTGTAATATTGGTCAATATTATAGATATGAAATTCTGGCTCACAGTTATTTTAATTTTCATTTCTCTAATCAAAAGTGATTTAGAATATTTTTCATGTGATTATTGGAAACTTTGATTTCTTCATTCATATTAGAGCATTCTTATTCATTCAATCAAACTATTCATTCATATTCTTAAACCATTTGTCAATTGAGTGGTCTCAAATATTGCTTACAGAGAGTCAGGTATATATCAGATCTATTATATCATTAAAACTGTATTAAAACATCTAAAATTACTTTAAAATGAGCAATCACAGCTGCTAAATCATCATTAAACTTAGGGGTATCTTGCAGAATGTACTTAGATTAGTGAGGATAAAATGTATATGTTGTTTTAGTTATACAATGTTGACTCTTTGGTCATGCATAGCAATTCCTCCCAGAGGAAATCAACCTTTAATGGAGTTCTTATCCACTGCCACTGAATCTAAAGTCTGGGAAGAGATAGTGAAAGGAGGATGAAGTGGGAAAGGAATACCAGGGACAGTATAAGGAGTTGGCAGGGGACTGGGGCAGGATCAGAGATATAAGAAGTAAATAAGGCCTGAAAAAGAGGGGCTTGAGGAGTAGTAGCTGGTGTAGGGTGGACTGGATGGTGGAAGCATAGACATAGTGGAGGCTTCAAGGGGTGGAAATAGGAGGGGCCAGGATGGCAAAAGGAGATAGAGGAGATAGGAAAAAAGAATGAAGAATAAGGGGTGGGAGAGGGAACAAAGGAAGCAGTGGAAGGAGAGGAAAGGGGAAAAGGAACAGGTAAAGAAATGCCAGGGAGCCTGGGAAAGGAGAAAGAGGTTGTGGGAGGGGAAGAAAATGAAATAGTAAGGGAAAACTGAAGAGTGCTTAGATTTGGTTGATTGCAGCTTTGTAGAGGGTTCAAAAAACATTCCACAAATACTAATATTCCAACTATGGGAGATTTTAATATCCTTATAACTGCTCTTAATTTTTTCAATTGTCTTCAAAGTCAAAGGAACCACATTGGATCAAAGCTAGTCCAAACCTAGAGAAGTTGTAGTCAAATAATATTTGCTTTATGAAAATTTGGATTCTAAGGAATTGGAAGCATATAACTTAAATAGTGATATTGTTTTGCTTTCTATGGTTCATTTCTGCATTAGTTTACTTATATCTTTTCTTTCATTTTTGAATGTTTTCCCCCCTTGTTTGTATGAGATGACTCTTGCTTTGTTGGATTCACGTAATACATAGTAAATATTTTTCAATCTCCTCAGTTTTATTGTGTGAATATCTTTTTTTCTAATGTGTTTTTTGTAAGCAACAGATTATAGAAATTTGTTTTCTTATGCAATCTGTCACTTTTTTGAGAGACTGATTTAGCCATTGACATTTAAAGATAAGTTAATTTTACATTTCCTTCCACCTTTAATTTTTTCAAGTTATGATTTATCTCCCTCTTCTGCTGTATATCCTGTATTATAGTCTTTCAATTACTTTTGATTTGTTGTTCTTGAGTTGTTTTTCTGTCATGTCAAACTCTTTGTGACCCCTTTTTGGAGTTTCATCATAAAAACATTAGAATGCTGTATCACTTTCTTCTCCAGATCATATTAAAAATGAGGAAACTGAGGCAAATGGGTTAAGTAATTTAGCCAGCATCCATAGTTTGTAAGTATCTGCATTACAATTTGAACTCAAGAACTGGAATGATCCAGACTTCATGCTCAGGACTATATCTATTGTGGCACAAATCAGTTACTTTAAGGGGAAATTAAGTGTCTCATTGGATAGAATTCTGGGCCCAGAGTTAGGTTTATGTGAGTTCAGATCTAGCCTCAAATACTTACGAATTGGGTGATCCTGGGAAAGTTATGTAATCCCATTTACTTCAATTTCTTCATCTGTAAAATGAGCTTGAGAAGGAAGTGGCAAACTACTCTAGTATTTTTGCCAAGAAAACTCCAAAATGGGGGCAAAAAGAATAAGACAATACTGGAAACAACTGTACAACATATACTTGTTTGGGAAAAGAAGAAATTGAGGCATGTAGGTGGCAGAGTGGAGACAGGTTTTCCCAGTTCATATCTCTTCTCAGACACTTACTAGCTTTCTGGCCTTGAGCCAGTGATGTAAATTCATTTTCCACAGTCTCCTCATTTGTAAAAAGACCTAGAGAAAGAAATAGCAAACTACTCCAATAACTTTGCCAAGAAAACTCCAATGAAGAGTTGAACATGACTGGCAAACAACAAATCTTTTTTTAGAATGTTTTGATTGGTTCATTTCCCCTCCCCTTCATTTGTTACCCATTTCCCTTTAGGATTTTATTTGCTATTTTCTACTTTTATTTTATCAGGTTACATATTTCTTCCCCATCATTTTCCTTTCAGATAAATAGATTCCCCCTTGTATTTCTCCCCTTTTAGCTAGTTGACTTCATTAGATTTTAAATATATTTTTTACTCTTTTTCAAAAATGATTATTTTTATTATATTTTATATTATATTCTGTGGTCTCTCTCAGAGGAGAGAGAAGCCACAAGGTAGGAAGATAGAGACAGGATAGAAGTTTAGATACCATGAGGGGGAATGATGGAGTCAAATTAGAGATATGAGGTGGTCAGAATGAGTCTTTATTAATTATCAATGAGCCACAGCCAAGCTCTGATCAAAGGACCATTCCGAAGGCTTTTACCAGTACAATACAGGTCAGAGAGATGAATAGAGAAAGATTAAAGATGGAGCTTGGCCAGAGGCCAAGCTCCTGCAAGGACAGCCATCAGCTAGCCTGAAAGAGAAGAAGGGTGTGGCGGAGCTTGCTGGGCCATAAATACCATTTGCTACGTAGTACATAGGGATGACCCTCATTGGTTAATTACAAGGCATAGGTGTGGTTTCTCTTAACCAGGCGAGAACAAAGAAACTTGTTTTCCCACCTAACCTGGGAGAAGCTGGGGTCAAGGGTCAGAGGCCTTCCCAGCCATGAGCAATACTGCACATGCTCAAGACTGAGCATGTTCTCTTTTAAGGCAATCTGACTGCTACAATATTCTATTCTATATTATATGCACTATATATTATAATATATGATATATATTCTATTCTATTCTATTACATTACATCACATTATATTATATTACATTACATTATATTATATTATATCATATTATATTATAGCATATCATGTCATGTCATGTCATGTTGTGTTATGTTATGCTATGTTATGTTATATTATATTACATTACATTATATTACATTATATTATGTTACATTATGTTATATTATATATTATATGTCATATATTATATTATTTTATATCATATTCTATATTATTTAATTTATTATATATTTATTATTTTATATAAATATATAAATTTATTTAATTATAGTATATTACATATATTATATATTATATATATTTTATTAAAGAATCAAAAATGATTCTTTATTTCAAAAATGATTTACTTATTCTTTCTGTTTAGATTCTATTTCTATGATTCATGACCCTTATGTGCCTCTATCTTTTCTCTCCATTCTTCACACAATCTAAGTTTCCAAGGGAACTATTCCAAGATCTGTCTTCAAGATACTTTTTGTTGATTATCAGAGGCAAGATGGGGCCTTGGTAGCAGCAAAATCTGAAAGCACTCTGAGAATCCTTCCAAATCAATCTTTAAAAAGTGCCTCTTTCTTCCCGAGGTTTTGGAATCAGGGCACATCCAGCTCAACCCAGCTGGACTTAATCCCATCAAAGCCTTCACAGGTCAGGGAAGCTCAAGTTCCAACACCCCTCCCCTACAGATTGTGCTGAGAGATTTTCTGATTAAGCTCCAAGAGTGAAGGCTGACTGAAAGGCCCAAAACACCAGATCCAACAAAAAAAAATGAAAGGAGCAAGAGAGTGCAACTGCAGGGAGTAAAAATGGAGTAAATATGAGCAAACAACAGAAAAAGAAACAAGAAATTACCATCAACAGCTTCAATACAGGCAATGAACAAAGAGCAAACAGAACAGAGAAGGATGAGGGAACACCAAGCAAAAAAACAGAAACCCCAGCAAATTGGATACAGGCTTTGGAAGAACTCAAAAATGCAATTCAAAACACAATTAAGAGGGGCTGAAGACAACTGTGAAAAGAACTTAAAAAGCAAGATAAGCAATCTGGAAACAGAGGCACTTGAATTAAAACAAGAAAATATTGTCTTGAGAGCCAAAATAAATCAGCTTGAAAACGAGACAGAGATGAAAGATCAGAAGGAGAAGGATAACCAAAAAGACAGGGATGAAATCCTGTCTTTAAAAACCAGAATACAACTAGAAGTAAAAAAACTTCACAAGGCAGCATGACAATATAAAACAAAATCAAAAGAATGAAAAAATTGAGGAAAATATGATGCCCCTCATTCACAAAACAGAAGATTTAGAAAATCATTCCAAGGGAGACAACTTAAGAATCATTGGTCTACTGGAAGACCATGACAAAAGAAAAAGCCTGGACATCATACTACAGGAAATTATCCAAGAAAAGTACCCTGATATTCTAGAACAAGAGGGAAAAGTGTAGATTGAAAGAATCCACAGATCACCTCCTATACTTAATCTCCAACTGACAATACCCAGGAATGCTAAAGTCAAATTCAAGAACTATCAGACCAAGGAAAAAAATATCACAATGTGATAAGAACAAGTCATTCATATATATATATATATATATATATATATATATATATATATATATATACAAACTAGAGTTAAAAAAAGAGGTTAATATTAAAAGAAATGGGAAAAGAAATAAAAGGGGGTAAATTTATATGTCACAAAGAAGCACATGGTAGGAGGAAGGAGAACTTCAATACACTAGAATGATAAAGAGGTTGGAGATAGGAAATAATCAACTCTTACATGCATTTAAATTGACTCAAAGAGGGAAGAACAATCAAATACATTGGGGCAGAGAATTGATTTGTGCCCTATAGTGAGGAAGAAGGGTAACAAATTGATTGGTGGGGAGAAAAGCAATACAAGGGAGGGAGAGGGTGGGGGATTGTTTAAAAAGACTGTAAAGGAAATAAGAGGGGAAGAAGAAGGGGGGTTAGAAAGGGAAGTAAAATAAGGGGGGACTAGGGAGAGGCTGATTAAAAACAAAACATTGGTGTAGAAGAAAATACTGAAAGAAGAAAAGGGAGGACTAGGAGTGGAAATCAAAATACTGGGAAATACACAGCTGGTTATCATAACTCTGAATGTGAATGAAATAAACTCACACATAAAACCCATGTGAATAGCAGAGTGGATTACAAACCCAAACCCTACCATATGCTGTCTACAAGAAACACACACAAGGAAGGTAGACACTCATTGGGTAAAAGTAAGAGGATGAAGCCAAATCTATTGGTCATCAACTGATAAAAAGAAGGCAGAAGTCTCATTATGATATGTGACAAAGCCAAAATAAAAATAGATCTAGTTAAAAGAGACAGGGAAGGTCATTATATCCTGATAAAAGGTAGTATAGACCATGAGGAAATATAAATACTCAACATGTATGGACGGCATAGCATTCAAATTTCTAACGGAGAAACTAGTGGAGCTCAAGGAAGAAATATATAGAAAAACTATACTAGTGGGAGACTTGGACCTTCCTCTATCAGAACTAGATAAATCAAATAAAAAATAAGAAAGAGGTAAGAGAAGTGGATGAAATCTTAGAAAAATTAGAGTTAGTAGATATGTGGAGAAAAATAAATAGGTGAAAAAAGGAGTACACCTTCTTTTCAGCAGCACATGGTACATTCACAAAGATTAACCATGTACTAAGACATAAAAAACATTGCAAAAATGTGCAAAAGAGCACAAATAATAATTTCAATATTCTCAGATCACAATGTAATAAAAATAATAATTATTAAGGATACATTGAGAGGCAAATCAAAAATATTTGGAAATTAAACAATAAGATTCTCCAGAATAGGTTAAAGAAGAAATCAGAAAAAAAATAATAATTTCATTAAAAAAAATGATAATGATGAGACATCATTTCAAAACCTATGGGATGCAACCAAAGTGATACTCAGGGGGGAATTTATATCTTTGAGTTCATATATTCACAAATTAGAGAGGGCAGAGGTCAAAGAATTTAAATAAAAACTAGAAAGTGAACAAATTAAGGACCCTCAGATGAAGACTAAATTAGAGATCCTAAAAATCAAAGGAGATATTAATAAAATTGAAAGTCAAAGAATTATTAATTAATAAATAAGACTAGAAGCTGGTAATTTGAAAAAAAAACAAGTAAAATGGACAAAGAACTTGTCAATCTAATTAAAAAAAGGAAAGAAGAAAACCAAATTGACAATATCTAAGATGTAAAGGGAGACCTCACCTATAATGAAGAGAAAACGAAGGCAATCATTAAAAACTACTATGCCCAATTATATGGCAACAAATATGGCAATCTAGGTGATATGAATGAATTCTTACAAAAATATTAATTGCCTAGGCTAACAGAGGAATAATAAATCACCTAAAAATACCCATATCAGAAAAAGAAATTGAACCAGTCATCAAAGAACTCCCTAAGAAAAAATCCCCAGGTCAAATGGATTCATAATTGAATTGTATCAAACATTCAAAGAACAACTAATCCCAATATTATACAAACTATATGACAGAATAAGCAAAGAAGGAGTTCTACTGAATTCATTTTACAACACTAACATGGTACTCATTCCAAAGGCAATCATGTTCAAAACAGAGAAAGAAAAGTATAGATCAATCTCCTTAATGAATATAGATGCAAAAATCTTGAATAGGATACTAGCAAAAAGACTCCAGCAAGAGATCATGAGGGTTATTTACTATGACCAGGTAGGATTCATAACAGGAAAGAAAGTATGGTTCTATATTAAGCAAACCATGCACATAATTGACCATATAAGCAAGCAAACTGACAAAAATCCAAAATCACATCATTATCTCAATATATACAGAAAAAGCCTTTGACACGATACAACACCCATTCCTATTGAAAACACTAGAAAGCATAGGAATAGAAGGGCCTTTCCTAAAAATAATAAACAGTATATATCTAAAACCATCAGTAAACATCATCTGAAATGGGGATGAACTAGAAGTCTAGGAGTGGAGAGAGGGAAATAATTTGATTCTTATAACCAAGATGAGGAGTGAGATAAGGATGCCCATTATCACCTCTATTATTTAACATTGTACTAGATATACTAGCTATAGCAATTAGTTCTTTGTGGTGGCAAAAAAACCTGGAAAATGAGGGGGTGTCCATCAATTGGGGAATGGCTGAACAAATTGTGGTATCTGATGGTGATGGATTACTATTGTGCTGAAAGGAATGATGAACTGGAGGAATCCCATGTGAACTGGAAAGACCTCCAGTAATTGATACAGAGTGAAAGGATCAGAACCAGGAGAACATTGTACAGAGAGACTGATACACTGTGGCACAACTGAAGGTTATAGATTTCTCTACTAGTAGCAATGCAATAATCCAGGACAATTCTGAGGGACTTGTGTGAAAGGATGCTATACACATCTAGAGAGAGAACTGTGTGAGTAGAAATGCAAAAGAAAATATATATGATTGATCACATGGTTCTATGGGGATATGATTGGGGATGTTGACTTTAAATGATCACTCTATTGCAAATAATAATATGGAAATAGGTTCTAAACAATGATACATTTAAAACCCAGTGGAATTGCTCATTGTCTCTGGGAGTGGGGAGGGGAGGGAAGGGAAAGAACATGAATCATGTAACCATGGAAAAATACTCTAAATTAATTAAATTTTAAAAAATTATAAAAAAAGAAAGATCTGAGTTCAGTCTTGGATCTTATATTTACTAAATATTTTACCATGAATGAATCCCAAGTATTCCAAAATTATTTCTACATTTCTAAAAGTAAGGATAATATTTGTGATTTCTATTTCTATATCCATATTTACACATCTGTCAGAGATATAGACAGATACATAGATTAGAGATATCTTAATAGCTGTTATTCTTTGCTGTAAAAATAGCATAGAAAAGAATCTTTAGAATATAGTGACTGGAAGGAGTTAGCATGTATTTGGATACAGTCAGTCAGTTGATAAACGTGTGATAAGTGCTTTCTACATACCAGCCAGTGCCTCTTCCACTATCTTGACACACTGGAAAACCTTTTCAACCTTACACTGTCATCTTCTCTTTAATCTCTGACCCCTTTTGCCATATTTAAATAGTAATGTTTCTTCCTAATATCTTTCTCACCAACAACTGCTTTTTCTCCTTAAAAGGTTGTGTCTAAATTAGGCTGGAGAAAATCATTCTGATTCAACACATTATAAATTTATATTATAAAACCTTAAATAGACTGAAAATGCTGTGAGAAAACATTTTAAATCTATCTTATTAAATTATTTATTACCTATTTTATTCATTAAACCTATTTTTACATTTATTTAATTTTTACATATAGATGCAATTTAGTCATTCTTTTCTGATATTTTTGGGATCCATATTCTCTCCTTCCCTTCCCACATCTCTCCCTTATAGAGCAGATAATATAAAATGTTTTGTACATGAGATGTTATACAATACATGTTTTTTATGTTCATCATGTTGTAAAAGAAGACATATTACTTATACAAGAAATAGATCTCATGAAGAAAATATGTTGAAAATGGTATGCTTCAGTCTTCATTGTGACTGCATTATTTCCATGGCAGTGGATAGTATTTTCCATCATTAGACTCTTAGAGTTGTATTGGCTTCTTGAATTGCTGCTTAAAGTTAAGTCTTTCACACATGATCATTATACATTAATACTGTTTACATTATGGTTTACTCATTCTACTCATTTTACTTTGCATCATTTTGTTGATGTCTTTTCAGGTTTTCTGTGATCATTCTGTTTGTCATTTCTTATGTCACAATAATATACTATTACAATAATATACTATAACTTGTTCAGTTCTTCACCAATTGATGAATATCCCTCAGTTTCCAATTATTTGTCAGCACAAAAAGAGGTGCTATAAATATTTTGGTACAACTGGGTCCTTTCCCTTATTCTTTATTTTGTTAAGTTATAGACCTAGTAGTGGAAGAAGTGGCATTGCTAGATCAAAGGGTAAGCACAGTTTTGGAGTCCTTTAAAGGAATATTGATCCAAATTGTTCTCCCTAATAGTTGCCTCTGTTCATAGCTACACCAACAATGGCTTAGTGTCTCATTTTTCTCAAATTACCCTTCAATATTTCTCATTTTCTTTTTCTATATTATTAGACAATCTTATTGGGAAGGTAATACCACAGAGTTGTTTTAATTTTCATCAATCTAATTAATGGTGATTGGGACTAATTTTCATGAGACTAAAATATAATTTTAATTTCATTATTTGATAACTGCCTTTTTATATCTTTGACTTTTTGTCAATTTGGAAATGATACTCTTCTTTTAAATTTAACTCAATCCTCCATATATTTGAGAAATGATGCCCTTTATGGGGATACTTGCTATATATTTTTTTCTTTAAAAAAAATCCCCTCCTAATCTTAGTTGCATTGATTTTATTTGTGCAAAATTCTTTTTAACCTAATGTAGTCCAATTTTTCTGTTTTCTATCTCCTTATGTTCTCTGTATCTTCTTGAGTCATAAATTCTTCCCTTATTTATAGGTCTGACAGGTAAACTATTTTGTTTTTCCCAAAATTGTTTGTGGGATCACCTTTTATGTCTAAATTATGGAGCCACTTTGAATTTATGTTGGTATATAGTGTGAGATGTTGGTCTGCTGTGGGATGGGCCAACCTCCCATAGGAGATAGGGTCTTGGAGGTGGGACAGTGTCAGTGAAATGATGGATGGGACACAGCTTTCTCTTTCAACCTGAAGCACGGGTTTCACAGGATAAACTGTTCCACTTTGAGGTCTGGCTTTATTTTATACTCTCATGATCACACATCTACTTGGCACACAGTTTCATTCTCAACATACATGTTTCCAAAGAACCTAACAACAGGCAGGAAACCTAGAGAGATAGTCAATGAAACATTGTTGCTAAGGGAGGATCAGTGAGTAGAATCAACATGATTCAGATATAGGTTAGGGAATTCAGAGCACAGATTTGCCAGAAGTTTTTATTCCTAGTAAAGAGGGCTCTATCTAAGTGGGTATATAAGAATCCTTAGGTTTAATTTTGTAAGTGGGCTCGCCTGGTAATATCCTAGGGGTACAGAGTGGGACATCAGCATTAACCCTGAAAGCATGTTGTTCTCTTCCATTTTTCCTGGGGCTAAGTAAGAATACTAATCATGGCAATTCCAATAATAAGGGGATGTTAATAAGGAAAGTCACTTGGGTGGGGGGGTTCAGTGGGTGTTTCTATCCTTCCTGGGAGCTTCTTTGTAGTCCTCAGTTTCCATGTGGACCATGTCAAACAGTGTGGTCTTTGATAGCTCCCAGCATTGGTCAATGCATAATTTTTACCACATTGTTATTTAGTTTTCCCAGAAATTTTTGCTGAATAGTAAATTATTCCAAATGCTTGGATCTTTGGGTTTATCAAACACTCATATACTCACTCATATGTGTTGAGTTCTTTGAAGATTAAATTAGATGTCCCCTGATTGTGAAGATTAAATTAACTCTCCAATGATTGTGAAGATTAAATTAACTTACCTCTGCCCATTTTTAGATTTAATCACCAAAAGCATAAACACCCTATTCATACTTGAGTGGGGGAGGTCTGTGACCCATATGTGTGATAGTGGGAGATGAATCAGAATCAACTGACTGAGCCATGGGCAGTCCTAAGCAAAGCGTTAGCTGTAATTTGTAGACCTAAAAGTGGAGGAAGACACAGGAAGTAACACAAAAGAAGTGTCTTAAAAAGGAGTTACAACTTCCTGTAGAGAGTACTTTTGGAGTTTGGAGTTCGAGTTGGAGGCTGGTGAGGAATCTGCTTACTGGACCTGAGATATTGGACTTGGAGTAACTGTTCTTAAATCTCTCCCTTTGGACTGGCACGTGGTGAATGAAAAAGGCTAATTCCTTTCCTGGATTTTCTGAAGGGACTAACCAAAGGAGAGACCTACCCTCTTGAGAGAGGCTCCCTACAACCCCAGGTCCTTGGTTCAAAAGTCAAGGCCCCTCCAGCTGAGGACTAACTAGCCCTTCCTGGGTTGAGCCAGGGTCTGAGCAAAATATTTAGTGTGTAGCCTAGATGTCTTACTGTATCCTCTCTCTGCTTTTCTTATTTTCACTCATTTAATATTTAATAAATAAATTGTTAAAATAAATCTCCTTGGAATTAATTAAATTCCTGGTGACCCTATTCATAAATAATCTAGTCCAATCTTTTATAAAAACCCCTCACATTTCCACTCCTTTTCTGTGATTAATATATTCCATTAATCTAATACTATATTTCTTAGTCAGTACCATATTGTTTTAATGTTTGCTGAGTTTTATTATAGTTTGAAATCCCGAACAGTTGGACCACCTTCCTTCATTTTTTGTCATCAATTCCCTTAATATTCTTTACCTTTTGTTCTTTCAGATGAATTTTATAATTATTTTCCTTGTTTGTGAATTAATTTTGTGGTAGTTTGATTGGTATGACACTAAATAATTAACTTAGATAGAATTGTTATTTTAATTATATTGATTTGTCCTACCCATTATCAATTAATATTTTCCTAATTTTTTTTATATCTGACTTTATTTATATGAAAGGGGTTTTGTAGTTGTGCTCATATAGTTCCAGGCTTTGTCTTGACAGATATACTCATAGGTATTTTATGTTGTCTGCACTAAATGGGATTTTTATTTCTATCTCTTTCTCTTGTACTGTGACAGAGGCTGGCACTAGAGGAAAAGTGCCAAGCTAATGAGTATGTGAAATTGATCACCTTGATGGGGGAGGAGCCCAAAGAGTGGAATCAAGAGGAGGAGGAGACTCTGGCTTGGAGAAGAGTGAGGCTCTCTCAGTCTTGAGAAGCCGAAGAGAGAAGTTGGGAAAAAGACTTTCTCTTGAGGGTTACCCATTTTATCTGATGGTGACTGGAAATCTTTCTCCACCAATACTTCACAATTGAAGGGACTTCTGAAGAGAAGTCTGAGTGGACTTTACCTCAGCTCCTGTTTCCCAAGGGTGAGTCAACATGAATTTCTCTCAGGGGGCTTAGGCTGCCAAGGCCAAAGTTCCCCCCAAACTTGAGGAGGTAGGGGAAATGGTTTAGATAGAGACAGGGATTCCCTTTTCCCACTTTTCTTTCCCCATTCTTCCCTGCTCATTATTTCTTTTGTATTACCTGATTGAGTTAACATTTAAAGTTTTCTGTTCCCCAAGTTGAGTGTGAGTGAATGGATCAAGGGGAGACCTTTTGATCTTGAGTAGTGGAATGGGGACAAGAGGGACAAGAGTGAATTTAGGAGAGCAGATTTAGCTAAGGAGGGAAGGCAAAGGGGGGGGAATCTTCAAAACCCCTCTCCTCTCTCTGAGCCAACACATTACATTTGCTATCTCCCCTGAACCTTGCTTTGAGAAGAGGGATCCCCTCTCTTTTCCCCTCTCCATACCGAAAGTCCAAGCTTTCCTAGGGGTACAAACTTCCCACTTTTTTACTTATAATACAGTTGGCACCCCAGATGGGAATTTATTGGTAATATAAAGAAATACTGATGGTTTATGTGGGGTTTTGTTGCAGCCTATAATTCACTAAAAATGTTAATTGCTTCACTTATTTTTTTTTTTGGTTTATTGTTTAGAATTCTCTAAGTATACTATCATATCATCTACAAAGAGTGATAGCTTTGTTTCTGCATTAACTGTTTTAATTTCTTCAGTTTCTTCTATTATTGTTTTATGCTACATTTATAGTACAGTATTGAATAGTAGTGGTTATAATAGGAATCTTTGTTTACCCCTGACCTTATTGGGAAGACCTCTAACTTAATCTCATTATAGATAATGTTTGCTAATAGACTTAAATAGATGCTATTTATCATTTCAAGGAATGTCCATTTATTCCAATATTCATTCTCTATTGCTTTTAATAGGAATTTATTGTATTATATATTTAAAAATCCACCTTCATAGAGACAATTATATGGTTTCTTTTGATTTTCTTATTGATATAGTGAATTATGGGCATAGTTTTGCTAATATTGAACCATCCTTACATTTCTGCAAACTATTTTTAACACCTCCAAAGTTAACTCACTATCTCATTTTTCAGAACTTCTCTTTCAAACCCTTCTTATATCTCCCATGACCCTGCCCTTACCCTACCCCTCTCATGTGAAAACCTTGCCTAATATTTTATCTGTAGCAGTCCACCCCTAGCTATGGGCAAGGGAAACAGTTGGTATGTGCAGATTGCCTTAAAAGAGAGCATGCTCAGTCTTGAGCATGCTCAGTATAGCTCATGGCTGGGAAGGCCTCTGACCCTTGACCCCAGCTTCTCCCAAGTTAGGCGGGAAAACAGGTTTCTTTGTTCTCGCCTGGTTAAGAGAAACCACACCTATGCCTTGTCATTAACCAATGAGGGTCATCCCTATGTACTACGTAGCAAAGTGTATAAGTAGCCCAGCAAGCTCCGCCTCTCTCTCTCTCCTTCTCTTTCAGGCTAGCTGATGGCTGTCCTTGCAGGAGCTTGGCCTCTTTAATCTTTCTCTATTCATCTCTCTGACCTGTGTGGTATTAAATATGGATCTCTGGACTGGTAAAAGCCTTCGGAAGGGTCCTTTGATCAGAGCTTAGCTGTGGCTCATTGATAATTAATAAAGACTCATTCTGGCCGCCTCATATCTCTAATTTGACTCCGTCATCGCCCTCGTGGTATTTAAAATTTCTATCCTGTCTCTATCTTCCTACCTTGAGGCTTCTCTCCCCTCTGAGAGAGCTTCATTATCCAAAGATTCAAGGTCCTTTTCTAGAGCTCCTTTTTTCCCCTTATTCTGGATTTCATACTATTCAAATGCTTTTCATCACTATTTCCTCTTTCACCACTATCTCATATAACTGGCTGGCCCTTTTCCTTTCCTTGGCAAAAGCCTCTACATACAAAAGTGATCTTATTCCATACTGTCTTCTCCAGCAGATTGCTCCCTCTATCATCCTCATTCTCATTTATTGTCAGACTCTCCCTGTTTGTTAGTTGCCAAGAAGGAATATATGTGCTTAATGGGTAATGAGTCAGGTAGATTATTACTCACAGGTATATGAAAGTGTGACTTATGATGGTGCCCTATGTGTATCACTTACTTATCTAAAACACAGATATCCTGGATCTCTGGTCTTATATCTAATTGTTATGGCTGGGAAGATCCATAGGGACAAATAAGAGAAGGCTCTAAGGGGTAATCTTTCTCTTGGATAACTGAACTGCAACTTCCTGCTATCAACCATAAGAAAATATGGATTAATCAAATATTTATCAGCACATATTATGTACTGGTACCTGGCATTAGGCTAAACACAGAACACATTATTTTCACTTGATCTTTACAATAATCATAGGAAGTAGGTGCTATTATTATCACCATTTTACATTTGAGGAAATTAAGGGAGATAGTGGTTAAGTGACTTGCCTAAAATCATGTAGATAGCAGTCTAAAGTTGAATTTGAACTTGGGCCTTTTTGACTCTAGACCCAATATTCTATTTACTGCATGACCTTGCTATATGAATACTCTTTCTCAATCTCATTGGCCAGATCTCTAAGATTATGCCTAGATTTTCAGCTCTGAGCTGGGGCTGGCACAGTCGCATCTCGATGGCTCTCTTGCTCCCTTGCTGTCTGGGAGCTGCCTCCTCTTCCTCCTCTTCTTCTTCCTTCTCCTCCTTCTCCACTGCTCTCTCTTCTCCTCCTTTCCATTTTTCCTGCTTCTGCCCGGCCGCTGCTGTCGAGTCTCCCAGACCGCCATGGTGAACCTGAGCCCTAGCATCATGATTGATGATGATGAACCTGGACTTATTTTGCATCCCTAAGCACTACGCTCAAGATTTGGAGAAAGTATTCATTCCTCATGGACTTATCATGGACAAGACTGAACATTTGGCACGAGATGTGATGAAGGAGATGGGAGGTCACCATATCATTGCCCTCTGTGTCCTCAAGGGTGGCTATAAATTCTTTGCTGATTTACTAGATTATATCTAAGCACTGAACAGGAATAGTGATAAATCAATTCCTATGACAATAGATTTTATCAGATTGAAGAGCTACTGCAATGACCAGTCAACAGGAGACATCAAAGTAATTGGTTGAGATAATCTCTCAACTTTAACTGGAAAGAATGTCCTGATTGTTGAAGATATAATTGACATGGGGAAAATGATGCAGACATTGCTTTCCCTGGTCAAGCAGTATAATCCAAAGACCGTGAAAGTAGCCGGCTTGCTGGTGAAAAGGACCCCTCGTAGCGTAGGATACAGACCTGACTTTGTTGGATTTGAAATTCCAGACAAATTTGTCATTGGATATGCCCTTGACTACAACGAATACTTCAGGGACTTAAACAATGTCTGTGTCATTAGCGAGACTGGCAAAGACAAGTACAAAGCATGAGATGCAACTTGGTGTGCAGAAAAGCTTTGAAATACTGTGGGGAAACCCATCAACTTCACCTCTGGACCACCAGCTAAATTGTCCAATGTTTCAGCCCTGTGACCATCTGCTTATTAGAGCTTTTGCATGTACTATATCTTGTCTGTTTTATATTTTAGGAATGTCAGACAGTTGCTGCAGTTCTGATTGCGGTTTCATTTGCACTACAAAACTGAAAGAGACTATCACTACCCCCTGGGTGGGTTGTTTTGCTTGAATTTCTGTTATTAAATGAATAATTTTATTATATTAAAAAGCTTTTTTATTAAATGAATAATTTTATTATATTAAAAAAGCTTTTTTATTAAATGAATAATTTTATTATATTAAAAAAGCTTTTTTATTAAATGAATAATTTTATTATATTAAGGAATATAATAAAATTATTCATTTAATAACATCTATTGCTAGGCTTCCTTCCTTTACATTCATTTTTCATTAATTCCCTTCATATTCTTGACCTTTTGTTTTTCAGATGAATTTCATTAATTTTTTTAGTTCTACAAAATAATTATTTGGTAGGTTTGATTGGTATGACAATGAATAAATAAGTTAAAGTAGAATTGACATTTTTATTATATTAGCTCAGCCTACCCATGAACAATTAATATTTTCCAGTTGTCTAGATATGACCATATTTGTATAAAAAGTGTTTTGTAATTGTGTTCATATAATTCCTTTGTTTACCTTGGCAAGTAGATTCCCAGGTATTTAATAGTCTTTACAATTATTTAATTTATTTTTTGGCTTTCAAAATGTACACTTTAATATTACAAACACAGCAGCAGATGGAGGAAGGAAAGGGGGTTCATCAAACCCCAAACCCACTTCCCCAGAAATAGGTATGATGTAGGATGCCTCTGGGGCCCTCAAAGGCTCCCCCTACCCATCCTTCCTAGCTCTAAGCCAAAAAGCCAGAAGCAGATAAGAAGGAAATGAATGGAGGAATTGCAGTATATGAAGGGCAGAAATTCTGAGCTACTAAACCTGGATTGGTGGGCTCAGGGGACTTGACTGCCCAGAGTCCAAGATGCAACAAACATCAAAAAAATCAGGTTCTGAGACCCCAGGCACAGCCATTAACAAAGATCCTAAGGGAAGTTCCTGGCCCCCAACACTTTAGACCAAGTTGTAAGACCTGGAAGGAAGAGGGGTAAGGACAGTATGATGAGAGAGGAGGGGGAGAGGCAAGTGCCTACCCCTGGCATTTCCCAGGGGGTGAAGGTCCAGGTAAGGCTGGGCTAGATGAGTCAGATCTGGAAGCTCTTCTCCTTGCAACCTATGTGATGAAGACTTATGTAGATGTTTGTGCCAATCCCTTGCAAGGACTGGAGCCAAAGAGAGCCACCTAGGTATTCTGCATAGGTCTGGGATGTAGGAAGCCCAAAACCAAATCCAAGTATAGGTCCTGGCTGGACATTGCTGTTTTTATCCACTTGACCAAAAAGTGGGTTGATTCGAGGATCCTGAATGCTGGCCTCAGTAGTGGTGAAGTAGTAGTCCATCACTTTGTCCAAATAGTGGTGGGTGATGCCCCCAACCCTGATGTGAAATTCTGATTATGAGGTCAATGTCATTGTTGGCAATAATGATGATGATATCCAGAATGTTATATGGAATATTCAGATGGCTTTCCATCATGGCCCTCATACCATTCTTCAGTAGCTCAGGAAGAATATAGTTCAGGGGCATTGGGATGAAGGGGAAGCGGGCAGCCATGTGGCTATTAATTCGAACTTGAGGGGCATTACCACACAACCTCCTGACAAAGTCCACCCACTTTTCAATGATCTTTGTGGGGGGTTGAATATAGATGACTCCTACAAAGTTAGAATTGTCCTAATGCAGGGCCAGGTGATGAGTGCCCAATGTACACATTCAGCTTCTGGAAGACTCAGATATAAAGTTCATGCACATGAAGTATGGTAGGATTGAAGCCAGTGATGAAAGGCAGATTTCAAAAGTCCTTGATTTGGTGGACTATTTGAACAGGGAGTTCATGGTGTAGGTAACAGGCACTTTTAAGCAGATATCTGCCATCCTGAGAGTGACTGAGTATACCATCATCATTGGAGTGAGATGGACAGAAGACTTCTCAACTGTGGCATCAATGGCTGACTGGTTGTAGAAAGAAGTTACTCTTTTGGATCGCTCTCTGGCCAACTCCATGTGATGGGTGTCAGTAGCCGAGGAAGAGCAGAATGGGAGAGTTGGGATGCCAGGGGCCAGAGTGTGGGGCCCCCACAGGGGTCACTCTCCAGCAATAATGCTAGGATCATCTCCTTTCTTCACCTGTTTATCCTTGTTGGGCCTCCAAGTGAATTCAGGAGGTGGGAACATAATAGGCTTGGGGTGTAGGAAATATTGGGGTGGGAAGCTTACCTCAGACTTAGGAGAGGAGGGAAGGACACAGAGGACAGGTTTGGTAGTCCCACTCCCATCACCTGGATCAGGGAGGGAAGGGGCAAGGCTCAGAGTAGAGTCAACCCAAGTGCCAGAGTGAGACAAGGAAGCCAACCAAGCAGCTTATGCCCTCTGCTGCTGCCTCCACCAGTTTCTCCCTCTCTTTTCCTTTCCTCCTCCTCCTCCTCCTCCTCCTTCTATTCCAGAGCCTAGAATTATTTTAAATGGAATTTTTCTTTAACTCTTGCTGCTGGACTTTGTTGGTAATATATAGAAATATTGATGATTTATATGGATTTATTTTGTATCCTGTAACTTTGCTGAAGTTATTATTTTAACTAGTTTTTAGTTGATTCTCTAGGATTCTCTAAATATACCATAGTATCATCTGTGAAGAATGAATGTTTATTTTCTCCATTGTCTACTTTAATTCTTTCAATTTCTTGTTCTTTCTAATACAATTTTAAATAGTAGTGGTGATAATGGGCATCCTTGCTTCCCCCTGATTTTATTGGGAAGGCTTCTGACCTATCCCTACTGCAGATGATATTTGCTGAAGTTTTTAGATATATACTAATTATCATTTGAAGGAATGACATATTTATTTCTATGCTTTCCAAAATTTCTAAACAGAGTGGGTGTTGTATTTTGTCAAAGGATTTTTCTGCATCTTTTGAGAAAATCATGTGATTTCTGTTAGTTTGATTATTGATATGTTCGATTATGCTGAAAACTTTCCTAATAATAAACCACAACTACATTCCTGGTGTAATTTCACCCGGTCATAGTGAATGATTCTTCTTATATAAGCCTGTTTTCTCCTTCTTAGTATCCTATTTAAAATATTTGTGTCTATGTTCATCAATGAAACTGGCCTATAATTTTCTTTCTCTGTTTTTGTTATTGCTGGCTTAGGTAACAATACTATATTCATTTCATAATTTAGTAATTTAGTAGAATTTCTTCTCTGAATTTTTTCAAATTGTTTTTATAATACTGGAAATGATTGTTCTTTAAATGTCTGATAGAATGATTAATTGTGAATCCATCTGACCCTGGGGACTTTTTCCTTAGGGAGTTCATTGATGGCTTCTTTGAAATTTTTTTCTGAGGTAGGATTATTTAAGAATTCTATTTCCTCTCTTGCTAATCTGGGTAATTTGTATTTTTGTAAATATTTATACATTTCATTTAGATTGTCAAATTAATTGCATATAATTGGGCAAAATAGCTCCTAATGATTGCTTTAATGTTCTCATCATTGGAGGTGAATTCACCTTTTTCATTTTTGGTACTGATTCTTTAATTTTGTTCTTTCCTCATTTTAATCAATTTAACCAACATTGTTTTATTTGTATTTTTATAAAGCCAACTCCTAGTCTTATTTATTAGTTTAATGGTTCTCTTATTTTCAATTTCATTTTTTCTCCTTAAATTTTTAGAATTTTCAATTTAATCTTTAAATGAGGATTTTTAATTTGTTTTTTTTCCCCTGGTGTTTTTAGTTGAATTCCCAATTCATTGATCTGCAATTACTCTATTTTACTGATATAAGTGTTTAGAGATAAAGACTTTTCCTTAAGTACTACTTTGGCTGTATCCCATACATTTTGATATGTTGTCTCATTATTGTCATTCTCATTAATCAAATTATTGATTCTAAAATTCATTCTTTGACCTACTCTTTTTTAGCATTAGATTTCTTAGTATGCAATTAATTTTTTATCCTTCCATGGACCTTTATTGGTTATGATTTTATTGTATTATGATCTTAAAAGATGCATTCATTATTTCTGCTTTTCTACATTTGGTTGTGAAGTTTTTATGCATTAATACATAGTATTTTTTTGTGTAGGAGCCATGTATTGCTGAAAAGAAGTTATATACCTTTCTATTGCCATTCAGTTCTCACCAGTGACCTATTCTAACTTTTCTAAGATTTCATTCTCTTCCTTTACTTTTTTGATGTTTATTTTTGGTTTGATTTATCTTGTTATGAAAGGGAGAAGTTGACTTACTTCACTAATATAGTTTGACTGTCTATTTTTTCCTGAAGTTCATTTAATTTCTCCTCTAAAAATTTAGAGTATATACTATTTGGTACATATATGCTTACTATTGATATTAATTCATTTTTAATAGAATCTTTCAGCAAGAGGTAATTTCCTTCCTTATATCTTTTATTCAGATCTATTTTTGCTTTAGCTTTGTCTGAGTTCATGATTGCTACTTCTGCTTTTCTTACTTTAGATGATGCACAATTAATTCTGATCTAGGCACCCTTCCTCAAATGTATTTATTATAAACAATATATATATATAGTAAGATTCTGGTTTGTAATCCACTCTGCTATCTTCATCCATTTTATGGGTGATTTTATCATATTTATATTTAGTTTTTATTACCAACTGTAGATTCTCCTCCATATTATTTTCCCCTTTTGATCCTGCTCTTTCCCTTTTCATTATGTTCCTCCTCACCAATAATTTGCTTTTTACTCCCTGCCCCCTTCCCTTGTCTTATTCCCCTTTATACTTTTCTATAGGGTAAGGTAGGATTCTATACTCCAGTGAATATGATTGTCATTCTCTCTCTGAGCCAGTTATTATGAGAGTGAAGTTTAACAATTGCCCGTCACCTTCCTCATCTTTCCCTCCACTGAAATAGTTTTTCACCATTCATTAGAAGTTATTTACCCCATTCCATCTTTCCCTTTCCCCTTTTTCCAGTGCAATCAGCTTTTTCACCTCTTGATTTGTTTTCGCATTTCATATCATCCTAATCAAATTCCTTTCTCACCCTCTGTCTAAATATACTCCTGATAACTGCTCTGCTCCTAATAAGAATTTTTAAGAATTATATAAATGTCTTTGTTACATGTAGGAGTATTCAGTTTAACATTTTTGAGTCCCTTAAATTTTCTCTTTCTTGTTTACCTTTTTAGTCTTTACTTGGGTATTGTGTTTGGACTTGAAATTTTCTTTTTATGTCTGGTCTTTTACTGAGGAATTCTTGGAAATCTTCTATTTTATTGAATTATCACTTTCTCCCTTAAAGAATATACTCAGTTTTTATGGATAGGTGATTCTGGGTTGTAAACCTGGGTCTTTTACCTTCCAGAATATCATGATCAATGTCTTAGGATTCTGTTAATGTGGAAGCTGCTAAGTCCTATGAAAATTTGATTGTCTAGCTACATGGTATTTGAATTTTTTTTTCTTTCTGGTTCCTTGCAGAATTTTCTCCTTGACTTGTGGACTCCTGATTTAGCTATTATATTCTTGTGAGTTGTCATTTGAGGATTTCTTTCTTTCTGGAGGTTATCTGTGAATTCTTTCAATTTCTATTTCATTTTCTTGTTCAAGAATGTCTGGGAAGTTTTATTTGGCAATTTTTTTGCCAAATACTGTTCATGCTTTTTTTTTTAATTATTGCTTTCAAGAAGTTCAATAATTCTTAAATTGTCTCTCAAAGATCTGTTTTTCATGTCAGTTGTTTTTTCAATGACATTGTTTTCTTTTTTTTCCCTTCTTTTGATTTTGTTATATTGTGTCTTGATGTATCATGAAGTCATTGGATTCTAGTTGCCCAGTTCTAATTTTTAGAAAATGTTTTTATTACATCAGCTTTTGAGCCTCCTTTTTCATTTGGCCCATTTCTTCTTGCATTTACCTTCCCCATTTTTCCTCTGACTCTCTTAATTAAAATTTTAAATCCTTTTAGAGCTCTTCTAGAATCTGAGTCCACTTCATATTTTTCTTTTGGACTTTGCATGTGTTTGCTTTGCTTTCACTATCTCCTTCTGTTTCTGTTCTTTGCTCTTTGTCTCATTGAAAATTCTCTCTGCTTAGGTGTTATGGTTTTCTTGTTTGTTTTTTTAGGTTTGCTCATTTTTCTATCCTTTTAAAAGGTAGACTCTTTCCTCTGGGAGGTCAGGGCACCCTCTTCAATTTTAGTACACTTGATGCTAACTTTATACTTATTTCTGATTTTCTCCCAGTTTTAGTTCTTCCAAGATGGTATATTGCTGTGTGCTGGGAGATCTGAGAGCACTCACATTACTGACTCAATTACCCTCTAGGATTGCTAATAGATAAAATTCTAGCCTTAGACTTGGGAGTAGGCTTTTGGTCTCAATCTGGGCAGACTTCCCTGCCTTGGGGCTCTGTCAATCATTTCTCTCAAGTCAGCAGCCTGGGGACTGTCCCTGTCAAGGACTGGGGAGCTAGCTTATGATCTACTGACTACCCCAGACTGGGATCTACATCTTTACCACAACCCTCAGGCTTGGACTCCTGGTCTTACTCTGGGTTCACACAGATTAGGTTGCATAGCACAAACTACCCTATGATGGAATTCAGATCCACACTGTAGGTTTGCTTTGGAACTTTAAGAGGTATATATTTGGTTGGACCCCTATTGACCCAGGAAGCATTTCAGGATTTGGATGTTGGCTTGGTCCCAGTTTCAGAACTTGGAACACCAAATGTGGGATGGGGGGAACATGATGCTGGCTTGCTTTTTACTCCTTGCTATAGCCTCCTGCTGACTCTGCTTCCTTCTTACCCCAGTGCCCTAGATATTCTCTTCCTCATTCTCAGGTTGTTCTTTCAGTGAAAGTTGCTTCACTCTGTCTCCTTGTTGGTTCTTTCATTCATGATTTCATTTTGTGGCATTATTTTAAAATAGGTTGGAGAGGATTCTCATGGTAGTTTCAAACTTCCCTTCTTCTACTCTACCATCTTGGCTCTAGAACTGCTTTTCCTATAACTTTTGAGGGACCAATCATTCTCTCAGTCAACAAGGTCATCAGTCAAATGTTCTGAGTCCTCCACACATATTCAATGTGTTGCTAAAGCCTATTGATTTTAGTTTAGTAACTAACACCTCTAACATATCAACCCTTTCTACTCTGACACTTTCAATACTTTCTGAAGGTCCTCATCTACTCATGCTTGGACTTATGCTACCTGTTTAGTCTTCCTGCAACAAATATCTTTGCACACAAAACCATTTTTTACTCAGCTGTCAAATCTATCTTCCTAAAAACATACCACCTTCTAGGGTTAAATATAAAATCCATTGGCATTCAAAGCCCTTCATAACTTGACCCTGACCTTTATAATATTCACCACATACTCTGATTCAGACACATCAGACTCAATGCTAATTGTCACTCAAGAAACTCCATCTGCTTACTCTGTATTTTCACTGGCTATACTTAATACCCTCAATACTCTCTTTCCTTATCTCTGCCTCTTACCTAAATTATTACCATCTACAGAAAACATTTTCTTATCCTCCTTAATTCAATTGCCTTCTCCTTATTTATTATTTTAAATTTATCCTATATTATGCTTTTGCATTGTTGTTTGTATGTTGTCTCCTTTATAAAACTTTGAGTTTCTGGAGATCAGGAACTATCTTCTTTTCCTTTGTATCTCCACTGCTTAAGTGCTTGACCATATATAGTTGATAAAATTACTGTGGTGATCATGTGGTAAACATATATATATATATATATATATATATATATATATATATACAAATTTATATATGATATATAATATACATGAACCTTCATCTATCTATATTCATACATGCCTGAATGGGACCTCATCTAGTTTACTTTCTTTAACAAATAAATAGGAAAACTGAAGCAGTTACACAAGTAACAATTAGCCAATTTGAACAAATAGTATCTAGCAAAGTCAGAATTTATACCTTGGCCCTTTGACCTAAAACCTACTATGCTCTCTACTATATATTTCTCTCTGACAGATCCTATACCTTCCACAGATACAAGGGATGAACTCAGTATGGCATTTCATTTTATTCTTTATAAAGAATATTTGATAATTAAAAAGAGCACCCCAACATTAGAAAAAAAATGCAAGCTCAGGATCCCATTAGGGTGGAGTTATTGGAAAGATGCTGAATGTACTTGGAAGCCATATTTCTGTTGACTTTGTATGATAATCAGTTTGCTTTCTGCCCTTGTGTCCTCATATTGGAGACATTACCCTGTGAAGGTAGTTTAGCTTTCACCACATCCACAGTGAGGAGTTGTCAGAAAAACAAAACAAAACAAAAAGAGAAATTCAGGAGATTTTTCTCTTGGCTATGTAACAAAATGCACATGGCTAAGTGTGATAAACATATCACTCTTCTGGAAGGTGCTGCTTTTTTACTAAGAGTTTGCCAAGCACTGCATAAAATCAAAACCATTGTCTGAGACTCCTGCCAACTTGTCCAATTAAGGCTTTCATATCATCTGGAAAAAAAAATTCTTTATTAATTAAAATGCTAAAATGCTGAAAAACTAAAACAAATTACTTTTCTAGGTTCTATGGAAGATTTCTGATTGGTACTAAATAAGAATATTTTTTATAACATGATTATAAAATGCAATCTGAATTTTTTTTTGTATATTTTATGCTCATGTTTACCATCTGCAAAAAGAAAGTTTCTAACCCTGGAAATAAGACCTCCTACAGTGTCATCTCTTTTGGTAGAGATGGGAAGCAAGCAGTCAATGCTTTAGTTTCCAGCTGTAGAAGACACTGTTCCTACCTCACATTTGTATATATTTGGACAAAGTGTGATGGAAAAGGTCCACCCTACTGCCTCCAAAGTCCTTGGGCTGCAGGTAATAAAATTTCATCACTTCTGAGGTTAGATGGGGGTAGCACAACTATAAAAACAGCTAAGTGGAAGCCTCAAAGTCATGTGTGGGGCCTCCAAGGAACTGGTGTACAATAAGAGCTGGTGCTGCTCCAGTCTTCAAGAACACTGCCACCACCATGATATTGGCCTAGGTAAAGGGCCCATTTTGGTGAACCTAAGGCATGTGTGCTGGCACATACTGGTGAGGGCTGCTCCTTTGCATTCTTGTGAGGAAAAATAGCTCTGCCCACCTTCCTGGTATTCACCATGGCCTGGCATTCCCTAACTATAGCTTAAATGGCTGTTGTCTATGTGGGCTCAGCTTCTGTCATCATCTGAAGCTTCTCCAGTACCCTGACATGAGACTGCACATCAGTGTGCAGCTTTGCTACTGTGGGTTTTGGGAAAAAGAATGTATGCTGGAACCACATCCCCCAGCATGCCTTGCACCTCCCAGGGTGCCTCCCCCCTCCTTCCTGGCATGGGATTGGTCTATGAATGGACCAATCCCACATTAGGGAGGGACCCCTCTTCCTACTTCTTGGTGTGGGAAATAGACCAATACTGCTTGGGGGGGAAGGGTTTGGATTGGACAGGGTGCCAGTTCAGGATAGTGGAATATAGTGGAGTTTGAGGAGCTAGTCTGGAGAGAAGGTATTTTTTGTTTTCTCTTTATTAAAACACCCTTTTCATATATTTTTAGTCTCCTTTTTTTTTTCATCTCACACTACTAAATGAGGAACTAGTTGAAATTAAAAATCTACCCACAAAAGGAAGAGAGATGTTGGTTTTTTGGTCAGAGAGAAAGGGGATGCAGGACATGTTTGGTGGGGTAACAAGGTTAAGGCCTTAGTCAGCAAAATGGAGGCTCATCCTTTCCTTTCTTGGTGATAAATAAAATCATAAAGCCCATGGCCAGTCTCATATTTTAAATCATAATGCCCCTCTCCACATGTGCCTGAGGACATTTCACACATCATCCACCCCTCTGCCCATTAGCCCAATGGGAGCACTTTCTCCATTCCCCTGCCTTTCTGGGGTAAGAGGGAGGCTCACATGCTTTGTGAGAGTTTCACTTTAGGAACTTGCTCTCTAAAATGTTCACCATCACTGTTCTAGGACATCCAGAGAAAAGGTTTGAGCCATGATCCTGGTCTTAATCCTGACTCCAACCATCATGTTTTCTCTAGCCCCATCCTCACTTCAACTTCATTTATCATGCCTTGTTGTTATGTTTTTACTTGGATTTTTCTCTTCCATGGCCTGACTATAGCAGCCTGCCTTTATCCCGGACTATGTAAGTAGGTGACAAATGTGGCAATCCCATCTCCAGACCCTATCACCCTGAGGCTTGGGCTTGTCTTGTCCCTGGACTTTCAGCAACAGGCAATGTAAAAGCCTGGACTCCTGTGGCATTCAGAGGACAAAAGGACATCCAGTTGGAATCTAAGGGGATGATAGTCCAGACCTATATCCCGGGTGGCCAGGCCCTTATTAGGTCTATAGGTTTTTCTTATGAACTCTTTTGGTTAAGAAGACAGTGGACTTAACAGCAGCAACACATATCATCACCTTTTCTAGGCCACAGCTGTTGAAATTCCTGGGGTAGCTGTTCAGTCTTTGTCCCATATCATCAGTATTCATCGACTCTATACAGAAATTTTAGCCTTACTTATGTCACTAAGTTCTGGATTCTTCATATTAGCTAAGATATCTTATCTGATAACAAAGGTTTGGTCTTGAATTGGTAATGTGAGCCCCCCTGTTCCAAAAATATTTCATCATAACTCAGTCATTTATTAGTCTCTCTATTTTTTGATTTATTTTTTGCTGAGTTCATGAAGATGTTCATCAAGAGGCTTTTTATTACCCTTCTGGAACTTTTAACCCTTTTATAAACTCTTTTCAGAGGTAAACCTCTGGGTTACATTCAACAGATTCCAAGGTATTTCTTACTAATCAGTTTTTCTTTCAAAATTAGATTTTTAGTCTGTCTGTTACATAATCAAAAAATGTTTATCAACTCTATTTTATCTTTTTTTCTATAGATATACTACCCTTTCTAAGTTTCTTTAGAATGATAAATCCAATGTCTTGTTAAATATTGATTTGTTTTGGAAGGTGGGGAGTGGTAAGGGAGGAGGAAACACTTTCAAAATCTATAATGGTTACAGTCAAGTAAGCATACATTAAAAATGGAATTGCACATAAGATCAGTTTAAACATTTTTTCTTTCAGCTTTGATGTCAGGATGCTAAATCTTTTATAATATTCAGTCACAACTTATTTTTGGTATCTTTATGATTAGTTATAACTTTCCTGGAAAAGTCCATGGTATTTGTAGGTATTGCTTTCATCCACTGAATCAGTTATTGGTATTATTAATGTTAGAAAATTATTCTTTCCTTCTTTAATATAATTCAGGTAGAAATTGTATTGGGGAAGGTCACTATCTTGCTAATGTTTTTCATATTTAATATTCTGAGGACAAATGTATGGATTGATAAAATAATGTGATTTAATCTCATCTTCTGTAGCTTCACTGAAATCACCCTTGTTGCAACTACAGTCACAGAACAGGAAATAAAGATGATGTGTACCCTAATCAGTGCTCTCATTTTTCTGACTCTCCCTGCTAGATCTTCATATTTTGAATGTATTTCATGCTAATCATATTAAGTATTATAAATATTTAGTATGGTGATAACTATTAAAATGATATTCTTAAGTTTTATAGATATATGTTATATTTGAGATATTTGGGACAACAGTTCACTCTGTGATAGAACTCCAATTCCAGTTCTGTTTATAGTCAAACAATGGTATTCAAAGAATTAGGAGCTTGTTGAATTTGGTTTTCAATTTATTTTAATGATGTTTTTGATATTTTCTAGGCACTTAACAGGCCTGCTAGAATTTGTTGGCATTGTGATCTTGGGAAGGGCATGCCTGCTCTAGTCCAAACAAATGATCATATGTTAATCCAGAAGCTCAAAGCTGAGGAGCTACATTAACTTCAAAGGAAGGAGCACCAGCTGGTAGCAAAAGAGTTTTCTTCAGGTAAGGAGGAGACAAAGGACTATACCCCCACTTCATTAAACAAGGAAACATGTGCAAAATGGGTAAAAGTACAACCTGTTGAAAAATATCCCCTTGATAAAGCAGATACAAGCAGAATTGTAAATTTGTTAAGTTACCAGACCATTTCCATGTTAGAGGAATATTGAAATGTAGATGAAAACAAACATTATTGGGTAGGTTTCTCATGAATCTAATGAATCTCAAGCAGGGTTCAGTGGTTATACAGAGTAGAAAAGAAATTGCCCTTAGATATTATGGAAGGGGATTTCTCCTCAAGACACCTCTTAGGCAATAAACTCCTCTCAATACATGCAAAGTTAAGTTTAAATTATTTTATTTAATATAGTTATTTTATTTATTTTTGCATTATTAATATTTATTAGTAAAATGCAGCTCTCAATGCATATAATGCTTTATAAAATCTAAGTTTTCTGAGTATCTGGAATGGATTAATTTATTTTGCATTATCCTTTATGATAAAAATTCATTTGGCTTTCAACCTTCTTGGTGCTTGGCCTACCTTTTAGAATTAATTAAGGATGAGTACCAAGGTACCACTGTATTAGTTATATTCTTAAAATGTTTATTTGTTGATAAAGATGCATCATCAAAAATCTAGTGTAATGAGCTTCTTAATGTTTAATTCTAACTCCTAGGACATGTCTTAGTAGATATTTAATTGGTGTACAGTTTCTTCCATTTTCTTGCATTATCTTACATAATTGACCATAATATCCAGGATTCCTGAACATAACCCTTCTGTAACAACTAGTAGAAATTACCTAGTCTTGAATCACCAGAATAAAATCCTCCATTGCCATAAGCATATCTATATTATGTAGATATTTGTGAGATAATTATTTGGTAACATATTGGTACTTCAGATAAGAGCATTCAAAAGACTATCTAATTACACTAAGCATAATGCTGACCTATGTAAAGGAAAATGGGATAAAAGAGAAAATGTAATAAAAGAAAACATCAGACTCAGATCTAACATAGTTTAGGAGTGGGAAACATAATGTTTTGTAGATTTAAGCATTTGCCTGAGGTGTTTTGTCCACACTGGAGTCTGACAAAGTTCATATTTGTGTAGATTTTATGATACTATTTGAACTCTTTCCTGACTGAAGAACAGAGTGAATTTCAGAAAAATCTAAGCATAGATGGGGATCAGAAACAATGATCAATAACAGGAAGTATGAAGACATAAGTGAGTTAGAAAAGGACATAGTTTTTACTACTATGAGAAGAAAAAAATAGAGTCAAAGCACTAAATCTGATAAAGGTCTAAGAGTGTAGGGAGAGGCAACATCTATGTTTCAGCCCTTAAGTGTTTGCTGTCATGTAACAGACAAAGAATTTGTTGCACTCAAGAGCTTCTTGGGCACATGATCTGAGTGTACCAGAATAGCATAAAGTGCCAGATTTTCTATCTCTTCTTTGCCTTATAGAATATTTATAATCTGTGCTCATGATACAGCAATCTCTGTTATCCTATTCAGTCCTATGCTATACACTGAGCTTACTGTTGTCATTTTTCTCTCAGAATTTGTGTTTCGGCACTGTTATGTTGCCTTGCCTTCTGACTCTCCCACTCTCTAAATCTTATGGACCATCAATTGTGCCCAATATAGGTCAGACTCTTCAGTAATGCCCCTGACCTTCTCCCAGGGTAACTGCACACCTAGAGCAGAATTTCCATATACTTTCAACATCCCTTCTACCCTAACCTGAATTGTCCCAAGGTACAAAAATTTATAACTCTAACTCTGGTTATAAGCAAGAACTAAACTATATAGTTTTTAGCCTTGCTATCAAGACTTATCCAGATCTCTGTGAGCTGGAGAACATACAATATTCCAAATATATATATTTATTGGGAAATTAGAATTTTGTACTCTGGGACTCCATTTCCCATAATCCCACTTTTGTCCTCAATTTACATCCTTATGTTTTGAAGATACAGTTTCTGTAACACACCCTCATACTCTTCTCCCACTAATGTGGTTGGGAAAACTTCTCTTTACTCAGGCTTTTACTTTTGCCTTTTTATTCCCTCTACTTCAAGTGATTATTAATAAATCTTATAAAATATAATACTTGAAGTTATTGGATATTAATTTAAATTTTACATTTTTGGTGAGTCACTAAAGAAGATAGAATCCTTGAATTTTTTAAAGAAAGCCTTTGAGTAAAGGACAGGCAGCAGATAAAATTTGCTCCTACTGATAAGCTGCTTTTTGCCATGCTAGGTTTTTTTTTTCCAGTTTCCCTGGTCTCCCTGCCCTGGGGCTCCTGGCCAAAAAAAGATAAGCCACTTCCTGCCCCTTCTGCTGTTTGTAAGCTACTGTACTCCATCCCAAATTGCTTGAGGGTTCAAGAGCTGTTTAGAAGAACCTTGCTTTTTTTCTGCTTGAAGGATAATGTATAAATCCCCTCCCCCAGCCTCCCATATGGGTCTCAAGCTTGCCTAGCCACTTTTCAACAGGGGAAAACTGTGGAGCAGCCAATCCATGATATCCACCCTAACCCCAGCCTGGCTAACCCAGGGGGACTTCCATGCTCCTGGTTATGGGTGTGGGGACTAAGGTATCACATGGCCCCTGGTGTTTTTACCCCTAGTGGGAAGGGGAAGGAATGCTACTCTTCCAAACCTCTTCACTTTAGCCAGTATATACTAGGGTTGTGCTATCTACAGACAGGAAGTAGAATTGCAAGCATGGCCCACTCTATGAAAGATCAATGTACCAGCTTTGGGATGTCTTTTCTTACTACCATTCATGGGTGTACTGCTTGGTTACCTTATAGTTGATAGCTTGAGTAATCTTGAGATTCAGAGAGAAAATTCATCTCCCTTTGCCATTTTGTCCTGTCCAGCCTCTGCAACACATCCAATATGGGGTTCATCCATGCTATGCTCAGTGCAGGTATGGGGAACCTCAGAGGTATGACCAAAGGAATCTAGATGGATGATGATATTCAAGAAAGAAAGGAACCTTAAAGAGTCTGGAGATGAATTTTAAGCCTTTTCAGACCCCATTGTTTTATTGATGTTAATCATTCCAGTTTGTTCCCCTCTAAATAGTGAAGAAGTCTCTGTAATGCAACTATCAGAATTGGAGGAAAGGACTCTTAGATTGATTGCTCACATACTGTCACATATATTGCATTTGCTGATTGTTTTAAGATTTAATTTTGGTTTTTAAGTTCACATATTAATCTAATATAATATCTTCTGTTACACTAAGTAATTTTCAGCTTCTGTGTTTTGACCATTAACTATATATTCTGTTACATTGTCTTTATTTGAACCTCCCACCATGATTAGACTGTAGAAAATACCACTATAAAATCCATAAAAAAGTTGGATAAACCCTTTTCTGTGGCAAAACAATAAGTCCTTATAGATGCTGGGTTTATTGCCAGGTCTATCCACATATTCTCTAATGGGGTCTTTTGTTCCTTTTTGACTTTTTTAATTGTCACATAGATGATGATGGATGGAATCCATCAAACTGGTTACAACCTGTATACAACCTTTGGAGAATTTAATGACCTAAATAAGTGATTTTTAAAGATATCTAGGAGCACCACTACCTCTCACTGATCATTTGCCTGTCTTTGAATTGTTTGTAACAAAAGGTAAGGGTCCATTTAGTAGTTAAAGTGAATTGCAATGGCACTATTGTATTCCCCACCTCTGCATTTATAAAAATGTAATGTATGAGACATCACAAGTGATTTTTCACTATTGTATTCCTTGTCTCCACATTGGATGAAACATATAAAGATGCCTTTTATGGCTGTTACAGTTTCATACCAGAGGATGGACATTTCTCAAGGGGTTTAGCTACCATATGATGGACTGTAATCTCATCTGGGAGATGGGAAGGTTTTTCCAGGGATCTTTGTAACTCCTAGATGTTTTTTTATATTTGTAGTCTTCAGCTACATTGCCATTCCACCAGAATGGTCTATATTCTTGCTGACATTTTAGACTCAAAAGATTTTCATCAGAGTACATAAGTATTTTTTTTCTGGGCTCTTCTGTCACATTTTGGAATGATGACATTAATAGACTTTGTTAGAAATATCTTTGGCAAAGCTGAAAGATTGGCTAGATATTTAGAACTTGTGACAAGTATCAATGAGCTTCATAGGTTTTTTTTTTTTAATGTCACACAGGAACTGATTATAGACTCATGTGAATTCTATATGATAGCAGGTTTGTTTGCTATTGTCACTAAATGGGCTCTTGTGATTTGGGGGATTTTGGAACTTCTTTGAGTATGCATTACTTGTTATACTACTGTTTTATAAAGCTGTTACTTGGTGAAAATCATTTGTATTCACACAGTGATTCATGGCCAAATTAAAAAGGAAATGGTTCTCATTTTGGGATGAGAAACCTCTCCTTGGGCAAACACAATGTGTCACTGATTGTGAAGTATATAGTATTGATTTAAAAAATTTTATCATTGTTTTTCCTTGTATGTGCAATAGAGTATTGAGTTTTCTTTTTCTCTCTCATTTTTGTGCTTGAAGCACATGTTACCAGTATTAATGTTTTTTTTTTTAATTTTTATTTTGTACTAAGTTTAAAATGTCCTTTATCCCTAATATCAATGCATACCCAAAATCTTTAGACTATGGAAACCTGCCATTGATTGTTTAATATTATAGGACTTTTATTAGTCTGATTCCAAGAGAAGGGATCACAAAAGAGCCATTCATTACACAGTGTCACAGAATGCTTTTTCCCATTTGCTTCACAATCTAGTCTGTTTCTCTTTTTTTCATAGTGTGGCAATTTTCTATAGTCCTGACTGCTGATTGGATAAGTGCATAATTGCTACTACAGGCTTGTGGGACATAAATCACTTTAATCAAGCCCTGATTCAAAGATCTGTTATAGGTTTATTTTCCCTTACTTTAGAACTTTTATACATGAGACTCTGATATTCTATATTTCATCCAAAAGTTACTTTTTCTCTTTTATGATTTTTTTGTTTTTGATTTTCTTTTGACAATTGATTCATATACCTCATAACTCAGCCATGTATTCCTGTGTGATCTGTGTGTTTGTCAGTACCCTCCTCAGGGAGGATTATATTATTATCCTATAATGCAAAGTTTAAATTCTTTTGAGAGTAATTTTAGAAAAAGAAACCTGCTACCTTCCCAAATTAAGAAAGTGAACTGTTTGGAGATGGTGCCATGAAGATGCCTACAGAAATCACACACTGTACCACAAAATCCAGAGTGAACTTTGGGATGTGGTGATTTGAACTGGGGTGGGGTGGGGTTGAACACATTTATTTTGAATATAAACTCTTATGCCAAAGGGAACTCCCCCCAATTGACTTTTTGTCAATGAGCCTAGAAATCATTAGTTTTGTTCTCTTTTTCTTTTATTTATCTCTTATCCCAAAGTTATTGTAATTTCTCTTTAGAAAGTGCAATTTTATATGTACCTCCAGTTAAATATCTTTAGAGATATAAGTTTGTTATGTGTATTGATTCATTGGGGAAATGAGGCATGTAAATCTGGGAGATTTCTATATGCTCATTTCCCAATGGAATCACAGTGGGGATTGTGTAATTAGAATTTTGTACCCCAGGACTCCATTTCCCAGAATCACACTTTTGTCCTCATGTTATCCTTACATTTTGGAGATAAAGTTTCTGTAACCCCAACCTAAAGCTCTCTTCTGCTAACATGGTTGGGAAAACTTCTCTTTACTCAAGTTTTTACTTTTATCTTTTTATTTCCTCTACTTCAAGTAGTATTAATAAATCTTAAAAATATAATACTTGGAGTTATTGGATATTAATTTTCATCTTTATATATATGTATGTATAAATATATAGTGGATATTAGATGTACTAAAATACCCATCAGTTGGGCAGTGTCATTTACCATTATATAAATTATTACAGTGGGATACAGCAACATGAAAGGGAGTTCTTAAAATTTCAGTACTTCTGCTGTTCACTGCAGTAACATAGTCTGAAATTATTAAAAACACCCAATTAATATATTATTCTTAAGATTTAAATGTACTATTTTCTCTTATGAGAAATTACATCTTGACCTATAAAATCCTTTATAATTGGTCTTTCAGGTTACTTTCTTATATTTCTTCTGATCCTTCCATATCAAAATTTCCATTCAGTTCTGATCTTTTCTTCAAAAATATTTGAAAACTTTTTTTTAATTCTCTAAATGAACATTTATATTTTTGTATGATGATCCTAAGATTTGCTGAGTAAGTTATTTTTGGTTGTAAGCTAAGCTTTTCTGTTTCTCAAAATGTTAAACAACATGCCTTTGTTGTTTTAAGGTATAAGCTCCTAAATCTTGTCTTTTCTTTATCCACAATATTTAAACAGCATCCCTTTATTTGTTTTAGTATTTTCTCCTTAACTTGAAAGTAAAAACAACTATAATGCTCCTATGTTTGTTTGTTTTTTTTCTGTTGGGATTTCTTATAAGTTGTGATCATTGTATGCTTTAAAGTTCTACTTTATTTTCTAGTTCCAAAACTTCAGGATAATTTTCTCTAATAATTTCATGAAGGATAGTGTTTAAACTCTTTTTAAAAAATTATATTTTTTCAGGTAGTCCAAGAATTCTTTTCAAGTATGTTCTCAGTTTTTCAGGTCAATTTCTTTTGTAATGTTTCCTATCTTCTATGTTTTTCATTTTTTGGATTTAGATTTAATTTTTCTTGTTGTCTTAAGAAGTTAACAGCTTGCTTTTGCTCAGTTCTAATTTTTAATGAATTATTTTATTTTATAAGTTTTTTGAATTACTTTTCTATTTGATTAATACTTTTTAATATTTATATTTTCTTGAATCATTTTAATTTTTTTCCAATTTTCCTCAACTTCTCTCATCTAGTTGCTGAAGTCTTTTTTAAAATCACTTACGAGAACTCTTTCTGGTTGTTGTATACATTTTATGTTTTTCTTTAAAGTTTTAGAAATATATACTTTAGTTTTACTGTCTTCTGAATTCAAAATCTGATCTTTATCTCCAAAGAAGCTATTTGTGGTTTTTATGCAAGTGTCAGGTTCCTTTCCCTATTTTGGGGGAATAATGTCTGAGTTTAGTTTGGGGTTTTCTTTTTGGTTGTTGTTATTATTTCCTGACCTTTCTGAGGGTATCTGATCTCTTGATTCTTTTAATTTCTATACTGCAGGATCAATAGTACCATTATTATTCTAAACATTCTCATCTCCTTCAGTTTCTTCAGAGGTTGTGTCTTGTTATCCTTCATCCTGTAGTCACAGTCATGGGATAATATCTCAGCATTTTAATTTTGATGTTTTTTTTTTCTGAGATTTCTGATGGTCTTTGACTTATTGGTTCCTTTAACTTTGATATTGCAGGATTCCCAGAAATGATATCACTTTCAACTCTCTTACCTCCTGCAATTTCTCCTTAGGCTATAAGCATCTTCTTACCTCTCTGTCCTATAGAGGGAGTCAGGAACTCCATTATTCCAAGCTTCACTAACTTGTATGTATTAATTTTAACCCCACACTTTTGAAAACAACATCAAATAAATACTTTTAGAAATTAAGTTGAATAGTGATTTCTCACCTCATGATGACATTTAAGAATTTTCATTCCTTACTTGGAATGGCTTATATGAAATGATGAAGCCTAATAAGCGGATCTAGGACAATTACTATATTATAGAATAACTATAATGGAGACAATTTTGAAAAATGGAAAAATTGTATAAAGTGATTAATGATAGAAGGAAGATAACCAGAACAATGTAAATAGTAACAACAGACAGAAACAAATAACTTTTAAAATAATATATTGAATATTAATGATTCCAAGGGACCAATGGGGAAGAGATGGTTTCAGGATACAGAATGACACATGCATCCACATATATGTATTTGTGTGTTTCTTCATTTGTTTGTTTATCATTAATATTCAAAAACAATTTGTTTTGCATGACTACACAATATTTTGAAGGAATTTTTGTCTTTCTCATCCCCCCACCCCCAGTGGGATAGGGTGAAAAGAGGAAGAATGTACATTTTATTCATTAAAAATCTTAATCTTTAAATCCTTGGAACAACGAACAATCTAGAATATAAGGGGTAAATGGTAACATACCAACACCTCTTATTTTTCTTCTCTCCAAGAGAGAGTTACTGTGCAAAAATATTTCTTTGTTCTTTATGTTATATTTATATATTCTGATTAACTTTCTTTTCGAATTCTGATTAGACAAAGTTTGATGAATGCAAGTGCTTCTTATTTGTTTTTCATTATTTTGTCAATATAGAATTGCAAAATATGGAGGACAGTGACAGAAGAGTGTATAAATCAAAAGCAAATGAGAGAAAAGATCATAGGCTAAATGTGAAAATTATCAAGATTTTATCTTGACCAGGGATAGTTTGACTAGAGCTATATATGAGAGTTTTACTGTAATATTTTATAAACTTCTTATATTGGAAGTAAAAATAAGTAAATCTGGCTGAATTTATGGTTAAACTAATAATGCATTAAAACAATCAGTTTTGTTCTCTGGTGGGACCAGTGTCATTCTGTCTTTGTCATTATGCCCAAACACGTATAAACAGAAATATCTCTTGGGATAAGAGCTTGAACAAAGGGCAGTGACTAGAGTAATTGATGCTTTGAGGGACTATAAGTGAAATGGTTGAAAGTAAAAAATAAAGGCAGTTTTCATATTCCAAGGGTAGGAATCAGAAAAGGGAAAGGGAGATTAAAAAAAACTCTCTGGAAAAGTCAAATGGAATGCAGATGCTTGTCCTTTTAGCTTCAATCAAATTTCTAAACCTTCATAGACTACCTGCTACATTACATTTTTCTGCTTTGATATATACATATATCAATTTAAATTTCTATGAATTTTAAATCATTAAATGGATGTATTTATGTTCCCAGAATAACAGTATACACAAATATGACTAATAAAACAAAAAATGTCTCCTGGATTGTATGGGGAAAAAAGTAAAACAGAAGATAGCTGGTAATGTAGGAAAGACCACATTGTGGAGATCTTTAAGTACCAACCAAAATATTTATTTTTGGATCATTGAAGCAATAGAAGGCTTCTTTGCTAACTACATCAGGAAAGAATTGGGATACAGGATATTTTTCATAGGTCCTATGGAAAGGAGACAGAACCTATAGTTATATTGAAGATAAAAGATGCTTTCTTCTTTAACTTTCATAATTAACTCATTTCAAAGCATTCATTCCATCACTTAGACTCATTGGGATACTTAATCTAATAAGAGGCCAGAATAAAAAGATATCTTCATATGTACAATACAAATCAGAATAAAAAATAAAGCTAACTAGAATTACATGTGTCCATTTTATTCATTACTTTAAATGTAAAATATATGCCTAAGAGCTTAGCAATGACAGAATCACTTAAGATTTCTGCAAGACTGACTAGAGGAAATTTTTATCTGAAGCTAAAAACTTATGTATATGGTTCTATACAACACACAAACATATATATGCATATTTATATATATATGTATACAGATATATACATGTAGAAAATAAATGCATGCATGTTCATATAAGTAATTCCATTTTAGAACAAAAATAAACCTTGTTTCCAATTAATAGCCAAGGCATTTGAAAAAAGAATAATCCAAGTATCCATTACCACATTTCTAATTCCTAGATTGGTATCCCAGGCAATATACTTTATCTCCCTATAGGTGGTTGGAGCATGTATAATAAAGCTATGATTGCCTGAGCACAATTCAACCAGGAAATTGTTTACTAATGACAGTCACCAGTAGGAGCTAACTTTTCGTTATGAATCATAAGCTTTTGTTTTCCACTAGTGTGATTTTCCTCTGCATTTTAGGAGTTAGGAAACAGCTGCATATAAATTCCACCCCTCCAATAAAGACACTTCAGTAAAAGAACTTAGGTTTTTTTTTATTGATAACTCATTTTTTAAGTAAAATTCAGGTTTACCTGGACCAATGTCTTACTAAAATACTTTATTAATCATAAATCATATGGTATCATATTACTTACCTCCTAAAGGGAAAGCAATACTATAGAATTAAAATAAATTTTAAAATAATATATTTATCACAAAAAATGTGACTTTTGATGGAATTATTATTGAGGATAAAATATGCATTTCAATAAATCACCCAATCTTGGTTCCCGATACTGTAAGGTGACTGAAAATGAGAAATTGCCTCCACTCTTGCCAACGATACAGAAATGACTTCTTTGAGGACTTCTATTCAAAGCTAATGTGCCTTCATGGAATTTGCCCCATATTCTAGTTAAACAGTGAAAACTCCTCTCTGAGCTCCAGAATTATCTATATGAATTCAACATTCAGTTTCAGATGTTCTGCTAAGCAGAATATGATCTCCATAAATACTTTCTGGGACATCGGTGAAATGCAAAATTTATTTATTTTCTGCTATTGTTTGTCAAGACAGAACAATTCAATTCAATGGGGCTTTGGAGTGTAGTAGTCAATGTACATTTTGGGTATTTTGCTTCTATTATTTTCTTTGTTTTTATGTTATAATTATCAACTCAGTCATATATCTATACCAATATATACTGTGAAGGTTTAAATTTTTGAACAGGAGTTTGATCAAAGGCTAGTGTGCAGTTTATTAAACACAAAACACTTAGTTTATTATTAGGAAAATATAGATAGGAAATAGAAGGAGGAAAGTGAAAGTAACCTTATATATAATAGGATATAACTATCCCCAATATCTGAATCCTAACCAAATTTTTCTAGAAAACCCTACATCTATCTGCCTCTGAGGGCAGTGTCTTCTGCTAGGTCAAAGAACTGGCCTACTCTCACTACTCTATCTGATAATATAAACACTATCTATCTGTCTACTCAAGTTAATTGATAATCAATAAGGCTATTAAGGCCTTTTTCTGTTTCTCTGTCTCCAATCAGAGAGAGTGCTAGCAACACACCCTCTGCCCAGGAGAGCCATATAAAAAAAGCCCTTTGCAAGTGTCTCCAATTGACTAACTCCCCTTGACCACACCCTTCTAACTGTCACCAACTGCCAAGAGGCACAGCAGGTGGTCTCTAACTGCCAACCTGCATAGCAGGGGGTCTTTTACTGAAAAAATATTATTGCTCCTTTTCCTCATAAATATAAAAAATAAGAAATGAATAAAAACTCTCATATGTATTTTTAAATGTATTTGTATATGTATATACTTTGCCATATATACACACATATCCATACAACATATTTAGATGTCTATGTTGCTATACTGATATACCAATGTTAACTATTATTATAGTTGGGATTTGAACTCAGGTCTTTCTAATTTTAAGTTCAACACTCTTTTGTTATTATAGATTTAGATATAAAAGCAGGAATATGCTATTAATTTAAAAAGAATGTAAACACAACACAATTTTAAGTATAATCTATATTAATAATATTTTCTATCCTTTTTTAGGCAATATCATCAAAAATGAAGTTCAGATTTATAACATTTGCTGATTGCCTTAGTTTTATATTCACCCATTGAACATTTAACTATTGTCTGTCCTATTCAAGTTTTCTTTAGCGCACCCCTGACTTCCTACCCCACAAAGTTACATCATGTCATTTTGTGTCCCTTAATACAAACACACCTGAGATTCTTTATATTGTTGTATAGAGTATTACTTTAATATTTTTCAACAATGGCATCAAGGAAATGACTAAATTTTTTTTGAGCCTCAATATTCCCCCTCTCTCATAAAGGAATTGGAAATCTTTTTTTTTTCCCTTTTGAACATTATTTTATTTGGTCATATTCAAACATTATTCATTAGAAACAAAGATCATTTTCTTTTTCTCCTCCCCTCCCACCACCCCTCCCAATGGTGATGTGTGATTCCTCTGAGTATCACATGTGTCCTCAGTCCGAACTCTTTTCCATCTTGTTGGTATTTTCATTAAGGTGTTCATTTAGAGTCTCTTCTCAAACATATCCCCTCAACCCCTGTAGTCAAGCTGTTGGTTTCCTCAGTGTTTTTACACCCACAGTTTCTGCTCTACTTATAGACAGTGTTTTTATATCCTGGATACCTACGGATTGTTCAGAGACATTGAATTGCCCTTAATGGAGAAATTCATTATATTCGATTGAACCACAGTGTATCGGTCTCTGTGTATGATGTTCTCCTGGCTCTGCTCCTTTCACTCTGCATCACTTCCTGGAGGTTGTTCCAGTCTCCATGGAATTCCTCAATGTTATTATTCCTTTTAGCACAATAGTATTCCATCACCAACATATGCCACAATTTGTTCAGCCATTCCCCAATTGAAGGGAATCCCCTCATTTTACAATTTTTTCCCACCAAAAAGAGTGCAGCTATGAATATTTTTCTATATGTCTTTTTCCTTATTACCTCTTTGGGGTACAAACCCAGCAGTGCTATGGCTGGATCAAAGGGCAGGCAGTCTTTTATCACCCTTTGGGCATAGTTTCTCGACTTTGCCACATCCCCTCCAGCATTCATTACTTTCCTTTGCTGTCATGATAGTCAATCTGCTAGGTGTGAGGTGATACCTCAGAGTTGTTTTGATTTGCATCTCTCTGATTATCAGAGATTTAGAACACTTTTTCATGTGTTTATTAATAGTTTAGATTTCTTTGGCTGAAAACTGCCTGCTCATGTCCGTTGCCCATTTATCAATTCGAGAATGGCTTGATTTTTTTGTACAATTGATTTAGCTCTTTAGAAATTTGAGTAATTAGACCTTTGTTTGAAGTTTTTGTTATGAAGATTGTTTCCCAATTTGTTGCTTCCCTTCTCATTTTGGTTACATTGGTTTTGTTTGTACAAAAACTTTTTAATTTGATGCAATCAAAGTTATTTATTTTACATTTTGTTACTCTTTCTATGTCTTGCTTGGTTTTAAAGTCTTTTCCTTCCCACAGGTCTGACATGTATACTATTCTGTATTCACTTAGTTTACTTATAGTTTCCTTCTTTATGTTCCAGTCATTCACCCATTCTGAATTTATCTTGGAGTAGGGTGTGAGGTATTGATCCAAACCTAATCTCTCCCACACTGTCTTCCAGTTTTCCCAGAAGTTTTTGTCAAAAAGTATTTTTTTGTCCCAAAGCTGGGGTCTTTGGGTTTGTCATAGATGGTCTTGCTGACCTCACTTACCCTAAGTCTATTCCAATGATACTCATTTCTGTCTCTTAGCCAGTACAAAATTGTTTTGATGACTGCTGCTTTATAATGTAGTTTGAGATCTGGGACTGCAAGGTCATCTTCCTTTGTATTTTTTTCATCATTTCCCTGGATATCCTTGATCCTTTGTACTTCCAAATGAACTTTGTTATGTTTTTTTCTAATTCAGTAAAAAAAAAAATTTTGGAAGTTCAATGGGTATGGCACTAAATAGATAGATAAGTTTGGGTAGGATGGTCATTTTTATTATATTGGCTTGTCCTACTCATGAGCAGTTAATGTTTTTCCAATTGTTCAAGTCTAGTTTTAGTTTTGTAGAGAGTGTTTTGTAGTTGTGTTCATATAGTTCCTGTGTTTGTCTCGGGAGGTAGATTCCTAGGTATTTTATTTTGTCTAAGGTGATTTTGAATGGGATTTCTCTTTTTAATTCTTGCTGCTGAGCTGTGTTGGAAATATATAGAAATGCTGATGACTTATGCGGGTTTATTTTCTATCCTGCAACTTTGCTAAAGTTGTTGATTACTTCGATTAGCTTTTTCGTTGAATCTCTAGGATTCTTTAAGTAGACCATCATGTCGTCCCCAAAGAGTGATAACAGTCTCCTTATTGCCTGTTTTAATGCCTTCAATTTCTTTTTCTTTTCATATTGCTACTGTTAGTATTTATAGTACAACATTAAATAATAGAGGTGATAATGGGAATCCTTGTTTCACTCCTGATCTTATTGGGAATGCATCTAGTTTATCCCCATTGCAGATGATGTTACCTGATGGTTTTAGATAAATACTGTTTATTATTTTTAGGAATGTCCCTTCTATTCCTATGCTTTCTAGTGTTTTTAATAGGAATGGATGTTTTATTTTATCAAAGGCTTTTTCTGTGTCTATTGAGATAATCCTATGATTTTTGTTGGTTTGCTTGTCGATATGGTCAATATGTGGATGGTTTTCCTAATATTGAACCAGCTCTGCATTCCTGGTATAAATCCTAGTTGGTCATAGTGAATAACCATCCTGATCACTTGCTGATGTCTTTTTGCTAGTATCCTGTTTAAGAGTTTTGCATCTATGTTCATTAGGGAGATTGGTCTATAGTTTTCTTTCTCTGTTTTTGACCTGCCTGGCTTTTGAATCGGTACCATGTTTGTGTCATAAAAAGAATTTGGTAGAACTCCCTCTTTGCTTATTATGTCAAATAGTTTGTATAGTATTGGGATTAGCTGTTCTTTGAATGTTTTATAGAATTCACTTGTGAATCCATCTGACCCTGGGGATTTTCTCTTAGGGAGTTCTTTGATGGCTGTTGGACTCATTTTTCTGATACGGGATTATTTAAGAATTCTATTTCTTCTTCTGTTAGTCTAGGCAATTTGTATTTTTGTAAGTATTCATCCATATCACCTAGATTGGCATATTTATTGCCATATAATTGGGCAAAGACATTTTTAATGATTTCCTTAATTTCCTCTTCATTGGAGGTAAGGTCCCCCTTTCATCTATGATACTGTCAATTTCCTTTTCTTCTTTCCTTTTTTTAAATTAGATTGACCAGTACTTTGTCTATTTTGTTTGTTTTTTTTTCAAAGTACCAGCTTCCTTTCTTATTTATTAGTTCAATAGTTCTATCACTTTCAATTTTATTAATTTCTCCCTTAATTTTTAGGATTTCTAATTTGGTTTTCTTCTGGGGGGTTTTAATTTGTTCTCTTTCAAGTTTTTTGATTTGCATGTCCAATTCATTGATCACTGCTCTCCCTAATTTGTTAATATATGCACTCAGGGATATGAATTTTCCTCTGAGTACTGCTTTGGCTGCATCCCATATGGTTGGAAAGGATGTCTCACCATTGTCATTTTCTTCAATGACATTATTAATTGTTTCTATGATTTATTCTCTAGCTAACCAATTTTGGAGCATCATATTATTTAATTTCCAAATGATTTTTGATTTTGCTCTCCATGTACCATGACTAATCATTATTTTTATTGCCTTATGATCTGAAAAGTTTGCATTAATTAATTCTGCTTTTTTGCATTTGTATGCAATATTTTTCATGACCTAGTGTATGGTCATTTTTTTTGAATGTGCCATGTGCTGCTGAAAAGAAGGAGTATTCATTTTTATCCCTATTTATTTTTCTCCACATATCTATTAACTCTAATTTTTCTAAGATTTCATTCACCTCTTTTACCTCTTTTTTATTTATTTTTTGATTTGATTTATCTAAATTTGATAGTGGTTTTTCAGATTTCCCACTAGTATAGTTTTATTATCTATTTCCTCCTTTAATTCTAGTAGTTTCTCCATTTGAAATTTGGGTGCTATACAATTTGGTGCATACATGTTGATTAGTGAAATTTCCTCATTGCCTATACTCCCTTTTATCAGGATATATTTACCTTCCCTATCCCTTTTAATCAGGTCTGTTTTTGCTTTGGCTTTGTCAGATATCATGATTGCTACTCCTGCCTTCTTTCTGTCAGTTGAGGCCGATTAGGTCTTACTCCAACTTTTAATTCTGACCTTGTTAGTATCTACCCACCTCATGTGTGTTTCTTGAAGACAACATATGGTAGGGTTTTGGATTCTAATCCATTCTGCTATTTGTCTACGTTTTATGGGTGAGTTCATCCCATTCATGGTCAATGTAATGATTGTCATTTGTGAATATCCTCCCCTACTTCTGACCTTTCTTCTTTAGCTATAACCTTTTAAACCAGTGATTTAATTTAAATCAGTCCCCCTAGTCCCCTCCCTTGTTATGCTTCCCTTTCTGTCCCCTCCCTTTTTCTTCCCTTCTCCTCCCCCCTCTCCTTACCTCCCTTTTTGTACTCCCTCCCCCAACCCTCCTAAGTTTCCCCTCTTCCTTACCCTGTTGTATAAGATAGAATTCAAGATCCCAATGGATATAGATGCTCTTCCCTCTCAGAGTTGATTTCACTGAGAGTAAGGTTTAAGTAATACCAATTAGCAGTCTTTTCCTCTTCTTCTTATAAGAAAATTCTTCCCCTCCCCTTCCCATGTGTATCTTTGTGTGACAAAGATTATTCTATTTAATTTATTTCTATTTCTTCAAGTATATCTTAGTACCCTCACTGATTCCCCCCTCCCTTTATCTTTCTTTTTGTTTTTTTTTCCCTCCAAATCATGTTAATGCCCCGATCATTCCCTATGCGTGATTCTTCTGGTTACTCTATTGTTGCATACAATTTTTGAAAGTTACACATAAGTTTTCCCCCATATTTTAGTATATATGATTTGATCTAATTGTAGCCCTTATAGAAGAGAGTTTGAATAAAAGAAAAAAAAAACACTTTTCTCCTTTTCCCTTTCTTTCATATTTACCTTTTCATGTTTCTCTTGCTCTTTGTGTTTGGATGTCAATCTTTCCACTGAGTTCTGGTCTTTTCTATGCAAATACTTGGAAATCTTTTCAGTTTTCCTCAGTCCTTTGTGGCTTTTCTTGGTACCTTCCTCCAGAGTGCGCTCAGTGTCTGCTCTCTGTTGCCCACCTCGGTTTCCAGTTTAGCTACTTTCGGGGGTGGGTCCCCTGCAGATCTTGTCAGTTCCCAAGGACCCAAAAAAACACTCCCTTTTGGATCCAGAGGGACTCCTGTCTCACTCCCTGGATCTGGCGGGAGCACTGGCTCTGGGCACCTGAGTTCTATGCTCTCTCATGTTTTGAGTTTTTGTTCCTAGCTGCCTTGGGGAGAAAGGGGGGGTCCCCCTGCTATCCTAGTCAGCTCCCCAGGGCACAGAAGTACCCTCTCACTTTAGAGGCGCCCCTTGCTCTTTTGTCTCGGCATGCTGGCCCCGGCTCTGGCCCTATAAGTGGGGGTGGGGGAGGTGGATCTGCTCGTTTGTGTGGAAGCCCTTTCCTCCTCTTTTAGGCTGGTAAAACCTCGATCCCATGCACCTTTGCTGTGCCCCACTCTACAACCCCTCTGATAAAGATTCCTAAGGTCTTTGGGGGTGATACTTATCGGTGTATGTTGGGGAGAGTAAGTAAGCCACTTTTAGCTGGCCGCCATGCTTATCCAGAAGTCCTAGGAATTGGAAATCTTTAAATGAGGATGGTGATAAAATAACTAGCTATAGTTTAGAAAAGTACATCTCTCTCCTCAGCCATCCTCTTGAGAAGAATAAGCCAGAATAACTACCTGTACAAAAATATTCAGAGCAGCTCTTTTTGGCATGGCAGATAATTGGAAAATGAAGGGATGTCCCTGAGTTAGGGAATGGTTGAACAAGTTGTGGTATATACTTATAATGGAATATTACAGTCCCATAAGAAATGACAAACAAGATAACCATTAAAAAGAACCTGGAAAGGCTTCTATGAAGTGATACAAAGTGAAATGAGCAAAGCAAAGAGAACATTGTGCTCGGTAACAACAATAATGTATGATGAACAATTCTGAATGACTTAATCATCATCAACAGGGCAAGGATCCAGGACAACTCCAAGAGACTGATGACCAAAAAGAATATATACTAACACTGGAGGATCTGTCAGTCTGAATGCAGATTGAAACATAACATCCTTTACTTTTTTTCCTTCATGGATTTTCTCTAGTGTAAGCAATATGTTTCTGGGTTCATAACATGATAAACATGGAAAAATGTATTATATGATCATATATGAATAACCAATATCATATTAACTGCCTTTTCAGGAGGCAGAGGGGCAGAGAGAGAGATTATGGATTATAAAATGTCAGAAAACAAATATTAAAATTGTTTTGACATGTAATTTAGAAAAATAAAAAGCAGAATAAAAAAGAATGTCAGAATTTTAATGGTTTTAGTTACCTCATATGGAAGCATTACATATTTTTCTTGTTGGCATTACAATTGAAAAGGGGTTGAAATAACATTGCAGAAATAACCCTTTTCCTAAAAATGACATATCATAGTTTGATTTTCATGAATATTCAGACTCTGCTATGATTGTTGACTCAAAGTTATATTTTAGATATCCATTAAAAGACTATTTTTTCCACATTTTTAATGATATGCTCATGCTTGACCTAGTATTAGCTTTACACGTCTAACTTTTTAGGCATGGCAGTTTGTAAAATGTAGCATGTGCTTTCAGTGCTCAATAATTGCTAAGTAGTCACTGCACTCAAATGCCCCTCTCTCCTTTGTATTCATCAGGGATACATCCATCTGTCACTTGGTATTGACATAGAATTTTATACTGTCAGTTGTTTATTAATTAATATTTTCAACATCTGGGATAAAAAATCAAACAACATCAATAATAATAATAATTTAGATAATGTTTAGGAGAGCTTTTGTATTTAATACATGATACATTGATCTTTATGATAGAACCAGTATTTCCCCAATTTTGCAGATGAATCAGATACATGCACTTCTGAATTGAGAAGGAGCTCTGAGGTTGTCTCATCTGCTCAACTCTTACCCAGTCAATTCAGTTCTATACAAAGTATTGAAATAATGAGGAAGTCACTATGCTTCAGGGCAGAATATTTTGCTTTGGATGGTTCTGACTGTCAAACTCTATTTGTTTAGTCAAAATTAATCTTCTTATATCTTCTACTTATTTACATTTTAGGACAAAACACCCCAATGACAAAATATACCTTGATATTAAAAAATAAATTTATCTTAGTTCTGTCATCTGGGGCCAATCAGAACAAATACAATGTCTTCCCTATAAATATTGCAAGATTGAAATCTGTTCTTCCCAGTGGTCTCTCTTCTCACTAATAATTCTCAGGTGTTTTAACACATTCTAATATCATTTCCCGTGGTCTTATCCTATTTGCCTTTCTTTATTGTGGATGTTTTCAGTTGTGAGAATATTTTTTCTGTTTATAAATTTTATTTTTTAATGATTACATGTCAAAACCATTTCTTGATATTTGTTTTATGCTATTTTACAATCTATATTCTCTCTCACCCTCTAGCCTCTCCAAGAGAACATATAATACATAAAAGTCTTTCCAGGATCAATATCATTTCTAATATGTGGCCCTGACAATTTAACATAATACTTCCTATGTGATCTGATAAAAGGTGATTATATTGGGGTTATTAACTCTTTCATTCTATACATTGTGCTTCTATGAATACTGTATCATGTTCCTATGGATACAGCATTGCTTTGTTAACTTTTATATAACACTACTGACATACCAATTTTGACCTTCACTGTAAAGCTTTAGCCTGTCCCCCCCACCACACACACACACACACACACACACATCATCATCTGCTGCCTAGTGATGGTTTTCTCTTTCCTAAACCTCTGCTGATGATTTTTATTTAAACTTATCGTATACATTTATATAGATTTATATTAAATATTCTTTTTAGTATCCTTGTTGAAATCTTAATCAATATTAGCTCTAAACTATCCTTTCTAGCTTTTTGATATGAAAATTTGATAAGTATGTCACCTATGATTGCACCCAAATAATTTATAAAAATTGTTGAAATAGTATCAGATAAGAACAGATCTCTATAGCAATGTATTAGGGATCTTCCACCAGAGTGACATGAACACCATCAATGGCACTCTTTATGTGTCTATTCATTCAACTGGTTGCAAATATATCTAACCATTTATGCACTAATTTGCATCTAAATATATTGTCAGAAAGAATATTGGGAAAAATATTATCAAATATTTCATTTCCATCCAGATGTGCTATGTCCATGGATCTAATCTAACTAATTAATTTCATAACTCTGTCCCCTATTCCCAATATTTTCCATAATTTGCTATTACTTAATTCTTAATTGGAATAATACAAAAAATTTTCCCAGAAGAACAAAGATAACTAATCTTACTGAACTCGTTCATATTCTTATTTAAATAGTATTGACTCCAAGAAATGAACACTCTTTCTAATACTCAGAAACCATGCATTAAGTCATGTATTCTAAAAATTTTCAGGCATCAGAATCTAGTTCATTATCTCTGAGGGCTCTATGTTTTTCATTTTTATGAAACCAAGACCTCATTTGGCCATTCCTATTCAAGTTCTTCGATTTGTTATAATGCCACAAAACCCACCTTTAGCACCACCATAATATTGGTCAATTTTTGCAGTATCCTGCAATGCATTTTATCTAGGTCAAGGGATTTGAACTCCTCATAGACTAAAAACTGAAAAACTCTACTCAGTTCTGGTCTCTAAAATATATAATCCATGTGACCCAAAGTAAGTCAATTAACCTCTGTCTGAGCCTTAATTTCTCAACTGTAAAAAGGGAATAATAATACTTTACTACTTACTTCACAGGGCAGTTAGGTGGCTCAGTGGAGAGAAGGCAAAACCCCAAGACAGGAAGACTCATCATTGTGAGTTCAAAGGTAGCCTCAGATGCCTATTAGCTGTGTGACCTTGAATATGTCTTCAACTCAATGTATCTCAATTTTCTTACCTAAAATGAGCTGGAGGGGGCAGATGAGTTGATCAGTGGATTGAGAATAAGGCCTAGAGATGGGAAGTCCTAGATTCAAATTTGACCTCAGAAACTTCCTAGCCGTTTGACCCTGAGCAAGTCACTTAACCCTCATTGCCTACCTCTTACCACTTTTCTGTCTTAGAACCAATACTTAGTATTGATTCTAAGAAGGAAGGTAAGGGTTTTAAAATTAAATTAAATTAAATTAAATGAGCTGGAGAAGGAAATAGAAAGCTACTCCAAATATCTATGCCAAGAAAAACAGGATTTGGCTACAAAATGTCATACATGACTATAGTGATTGACCAATGCTTAACCTCACAGCAAATCTGTGAAGGAAAAAAAAAATTCAAAGCAACATATATGTGTGTATGCATGTCTGTGTGTGTGTATGTGACAGAGAGACAGAGGGAGAGATGATGATGATGATGATGATGATGATGATGATGATAATTAGCATTAAAAGAAAACCTTATGTTTTCCAAAGTGCTTTGCTCTTTTGAAAAATGTGGAGGTTTTATTTTTTGTTTTCATTCTTAAGATGTTACTTATTCCAGCAAGATAAATTGTTTAGGGTATATAAATAATTTATACTAAAGCAGTTATCTGCTTTGTTGATTATCTGGAGGAAGGTCTCCTCTTTCCTAACTCTTAATTGGTTCTAGTGCTATTTTCTCTTTTTCTAGAAAACTGTCCTCTTTGTGCTATTGGGTCAGTATCCTTTGTTATTATTCCAACTGTCAAAGCAGGAGGGACACTTTGATATATTGACATATTTTGATATATTTTATATGCAACAGTCTTTACAACAACCACACATGGAAATTGCTTTTTTTTTAATCCCCATTTTATACTGGGAGCTGTCTGGCCACAATGTCTTGACACAGTCACTCATGGAGGGCAGAAGATAACAAAGTGGCCCCTTGGCAGGATGTAATCCTCCACTGAGACCCCTCTGTATGACTTCTCTCATCAATATCTCTTACTAATGGAATCGATATGATTATTATCCTCTCCCTAGACTCAGAAAATGTAATATAAGAGCAAAATACTTGTACACTATTTCCCCAAAATATCACCAAAAAATCAGACTCACAAATCTAAACCAAAAAGACTATCATGGGTTAACTTTTGCTTAGGTATATAATTCCTAATGAAAGCTGTACCCACAAAAGTTGTGCCCAGAAACACCTTACTCCTGTGCATAGAAACCAATTCTTCTAATACAGCACATGAATCATTCATAAGGAGACTCCTGTACAATATGCTTTAGTACACCATTCCTAAGTGACTTGATTTACCTACCAAAATCCTTCTTGGAAAACTCCTCAACAAACTCTGAAAAATGATTAGTCTAATATGAAATCTGAATTGTGTTTCTAGCACACCTTTCATCTCTTCACTTCATTATTATGATTGTTAATTGTTTCTAGAATTTCTGATTGATTATCTATAGTGGAGAGACTTACAATTGCTTCAACATCTCCAATGGCGTGAAATAAGGCTGTGTCCTCGCTCCGGTACTATTCAACCTATTTTTCACTCAAGTATTACAACATCCTGTGATGGATCTAGACTTGGGTGTCTACATCAAATACCAACTGGATGGCTCACTATTTGACCTTCGCCACCTGACTGCAAAAACAAAGACAACAGAGAGACTCATCCTGGAAGCTCTCTTTGCAGATGACTGTGCTCTCATGGCCCACCAAGAAAATCATCTCCAAACCATTGTGGACAGGTTCTCCACCACAACAAAACTGTTTGGCCTGACTATGAGCCTCAGCAAAACAGAGGTGCTGTTCCAAACTGCACCAGGGAGGCCAACTAACCAGCTGTACATTACAATCGACAGCACGCAGCTTTCTAAAGTCAACACTTTCAAGTACCTGGGCAGCACCATCGCCAACAATGGATCCCTAGAACACCAGATTAATGCCAGGATCCAAAAGGCCAGCCAGGTACTTGGGTGGCTGTGCTGCAAAGTCCTCCAACACAGAGGTGTAAGCACTGCAATGAAGCTCAAAGTGTACAACGCAGTGGTCCTCAGCTCGCTCCTGTACGGTTGTGAGACATGGACACTGCACAGGAAGCACATGAAACAGCTGGAGCAATTCCACCAACGCTCCCTCCGGTCAATCATGAGGATCAGATGGCAGGACTGAATCACCAATCAGGAAGTCCTCAACTGAGCCAACTCCACCAGCATCGAAGTCATGGTCCTCAAAACCCAGCTACGATGGTCTGGACACGTCATCTGCATGAACCCACAGCAAATACCAAGACAGATATTCTATGGTGAACTGTCAGTTGGACTCAGGAAACAAGGCCGACCAAAGAAAATATTCAAGGATCAGCTAAAGTCCAACTTGAAGTGGGCTGGCATTACACCAAAGCAACTAGAACTCATTGCCTCTGACAGAAGCAGCTGGTGAACCCACATTAACCATGCCGCCACCACCTTTGAAGATGAGTGACGTCGATGTCTTGCTGCTGCACGTGAACGCCAACACCAGGCCACAACCGCACCTCCCATAACAACTGGCGTCCCATGCCTCATGTGCCACAAACTTTGTGACTCAGCCTTTGGACTCCAAAGCCACATGAGGGTATACCATAGATGAAACTGCACAAAGACAATAGTCATTCTCGATCACCGAGAGACTACCACTACTATTAAAGTTAATAAATGATTGTCTTTGATTGTCTATAAGCTCAAGCTCCTCGCAGATTAATGAGAAAATTAAGCCACCTGTGAAGAAATAATTTATCTTCTTCAAAACCTTTGTGTATTCTGTCAGAATCAATAGTTACAATATAAGAGTATAGAATGATTACAGAATATTGATCAAATGATTTGTCATAAGTTAATGCATCACTTACCCAATTATCTGCATTTGAACATGTATATTTTATAATATAGCTGTGTGCCAAGAAAATGGGTATAAAAATAAAAACCAACCCTGGTCTTAGCAAAGCAACCATTCCATGCAGAGCCTGGCCCCAGATTGATACATACACACAACTGTATTCCATTCATTTCCACTCCACTGCTCCACCTACTAAGGACCCCTAGAGCTGTAATCAGGACTGGACCCTGTGTGGCAATTTTAAATTTGAGTAAAATGAGGCTGAGAAATGATTCCACTTGGAGCTTATAATTTAAAATTATCTGTGACAGGATTTTAAAGTCATGGCTTCTTAACTCCATGTTCAGTCTTTTATTCTTTATACATCTCACTGCCATAGTCATTTCCTTTCTTTTTGAGTTTTAATTGCTTGATAAACATTTTTTTTCATTTCTAATGTTGAAGATTATTCCCTTTTGGTACTACTCTATTTCCCCAAATATGGTCACTTGTTTCAATTATCTAGCTATTTCCTTTTGGATATTGGAATTTTTTAAAAATTCTCTTTCCCTAAAATTGGTGTCACTCCTGACCTACTAGTGGATTTCTCCCATGCATGTAGACTCCTCAAATTCTATATCCAATTATTCACCAATTTTTCATTATTTTTCTTTGTAATACATTGAACATCATTCCTTACTTTTTTATTCTACTTGCCTCCAGTCTAGACAAACTCTTCATGACCTCCTTCACAACTGCTTCCTATAATAACTGGAAATTAAATTTATCATTTAAATAATACCACAAAAATGGAATTCTTATACCAACATATTCATCAAAACCTGTTTGAAGTAATATTTATTATTTTCATAGAGCTTTAGAAGTAAATCATTTCTAAAATTCAGAAAGTTTTTATATATGCTTTCAAGTGTTTAAAGGCTTTATATTTGGTAGATTGTCTGGACAGAACAGGTGGTGGAAATTGTGGAATGGCACATTTTACCTTGTTATAACTATCATTCAAGGGAAATAATGAGTTCTTATTAAATGTTCTTACCCAAAGCTTAAAAGACCAATTATTGAGAATTTTAAGAGGGGATTTTTGTTTTAGTCTGTTAGGATACAAATAAATCAAGTAGCCTCTTTTTCAAGTCTGAGATTCTATGAGTTACTGCAATAATCTCATGTAATATGTGAGTAAAATTAAACATTTAGAAATTAAATAATTTGCTCATGATTACACAGTTATTCAGTGGTACTACTAAAAATAGAAATTACTTATATTCTTAGGTATTATCTTTAACTAGGAATTAAATGTATAGGAAAAGAATTTAAAATTAAAGCAAAAGTGAATGGGGAATTTATCACAAAAATTTTAATTTTATTATTTGTATTATAGAAGACAACAAAATCTATAAAAACATTTCAATATACTGACATTCAGTTTCTGGCTTTGCTTTTGACATGGAAAGTCACTCAATCTCTCTGTGAGTCATCTATAAATTAGGGTGACATTCCCTAATATTAATTAGTTTTAGCAATATTTGTAAGGATGAAGAAACTTACAAATGTGGATGTACAATATTAATATCAACAATATTTATAGGTGAATAGAGAAATATCTATTGTTTATACAGTCCATCATCTTTAGTCTCTAAATTAAAAACACCAATAAGCCCTATTGATATTAATACCTAGTCCAGTGAATGACTGTCCATCATGGCAATCAAAGCTCAATCTTGTCATTTTTAGGAGCTGTCAGATCAGAAATGAATAAGTAAATTTGATTTTCATAACCTAATTTTAGATAATTTTTTAAAACATTCTTTCATCAAATAATTAGGTAATAACAATGGAGGTGCTTTTATAAATAAATGACAAGGACCATCACTTGATGTGAAACTTTCTAATTAGTTCATTATGGATCAAGGTAAAAATTTCAATTTAGCATAACTTACCCTTCCCATCAGTAAATTGGGACTCATCTGTATAGCCCTTTCTCAAGTTGTCATGTTGTTGTTTTTTTACCTTCTTCTGGCTTTGTAGTCTCTCACATCTACATTCTTTCTCTATAGTACCACTTTTTGTTCCTTTTCATCTATCTTTCTATTCACCACATTTTTTATCTTTTACTACATCCCTTAGGCTCTGTTAATTTTCTCTGCTCTCCAGCTCTTTATAATTGTATGTTTAATTGATCCCTTGTGAATTATGTGGTCAGATAATGAGGTAAGTATTTAACCACGTTTCTTGGCTACACCTGTGCACTCCTTCAAGCACTCCTGCTGGATTTTCAGTTAGTGTGGATTATTAGCTATAGCTGGTCAATGAAGCAGGTACAAGTCATGCAGAGGGATTAATGAGCAACTTTCTTTCAAGTTGTTAAACTGTATTTCTTTTTGAACTTTTATACACATGCATACTTATATAAATATATATATACATACATATATTCCTATGTAACAGTCAATTACATTTATAAGTCACAGCAAGTCTGACTATTAGTGCAGCAAACTACAAACTAAAACTAAGAAGTTGAAAAATCCCTCTTTCAGATTTTAGTATTTCTGATTTTATCATGTCAGAAATGGTCTATTTCTATTTTTCACCTCCCATTTTGGAAGCCAATGTTTTAGTTTCTACCTTGAAAGGAAGTGTTTCATTTCTTTGTTCCTACAACTAGCTATAATATAGTACTTTATAATGTCCATAGTTCTTAAAAAAGGGAAGGCAGAAAAAAGACAAAAAAAATATGAACATAAACCTCAGTTTCCATTGACTTTTAGCGTGCTTTTTGTGAAAGCAGTTATCTTTCTGCATTGCTCTCATTTTACTATTTTCTTTTTAAAGGAAGTCTTTGAAGCCCAGAAATTCCTACAAGGGGAAAGCAGAGAAAAATTAAAATAATTAACTAGATAAGAAAAATAATTTAAAATGTTCATGAAGGATTCTGTTTTTTGAGTGTCAGTTGTTGTGGTAGAAACATTCCTAATATAAGAACAATTACTATTTTTGACAATACATAGTAGAAATTCAAAATAAAAATTTAACATGTCATATATGTACTATATATTTATATGGGGAGGTAAGAATCACATGAGACTTTTATATCCCTCAGTGATATCATGAAAACAACATTTTTCTCATATAGGCAGGGTTGTTTTTTGTTTTGTTTTTTAAGGAAGCAAAGAGAGCATTTTAAGTACTTAGTTGATGTGGAGGATTAGGAATTTTTAAATCCCTGAATAAACTCTAAAGATTTTAGCAGAACTCACATTTCCCTGTGGCCTAGCAATTGCTTATTGTCCTGCTGAATGCCAAGGAATTCAGGGAAATGGTAAATTTTTATTTAAAAAATAGGAATTATATTTAAAAGAATTTATTAGTAATTTTTTTTGTATTTTCTGGAGTATTAAGGTATTTCATTATATTTTTCTAATCCCATATCTGTGTTACAAATAAAAACAGGTCTGGCCAGAGTTATAAGCATTTACAGAGGGGGGGGGATAGACAGACAGAGACAGACAGAAAGAGAGAGAGAGAGAGAGAGAGAGAGAGAGAGAGAGAGAGAGAGAGAGAGAGAGAGAGAGAGAGAGAGAGAGAGATTTTTTTCTTTTAAGGAAAGATTAGCCTGAATAGAATGGATTCTTCATTTGGCTAGCTAAGGCCCTATTTCAGCTGCCATATACCAATGGCAGAAAAGATGTGAGATCTTCTCCTTCCTATGAACACATTTTAAAATTCCCTTAGCTCCTCCCTCCAAGGCATCATTGCATTTTAACACCAGGGGATACCGGGGGATGCCACGCCATTAGATATGATGTCACTCTGTAACACCTACTGTTGGGGTGCCACTGAATGAAGATATTTTCATTAATACATGTGAATCACTGAACTTATTTTAACTAAATTTGGTCAAGAATAAATGGGAATGGAATACTGTCTCCACCAAAAATGCCTTCATGCCTAATGAAAATATCTTGACTAAAATCCTGTATATATTGTTTAATGTTCCCAAAGACAAGTGTCCATGTAGAAGGACAAGAAAATTCTAAGAGATTTTCTTTCATTTTTCAAAATGAATGTTTGATATTTATAAATTCAAATTTGTAAACTTATTTTAATTGAAGTTGAGAGGATAGTATTGTTTAAAATGTTTGAAATTTGAAATTTAAAGAATATATTTTTAAAAAGGATATAATATGCATAGAAAATAGCATTCTACAAATACTTATGACAGATGAATAGGAATTTATATAGCTACACAACTTACTTGTTATAATGAAGATAAAATGCATTCAAATCTAGAAGACAAAAAAATGACAATAGTCTAGCAAAATTAATACATATTTAAGTCATTTATTAATTTAGAAAAGTTGGAGGAGATAGGTGAAGAATGGACCTAAAACCAATATTAGCAAGTTAATGCCAAAATGTTAACTCATATAAATTAATTGCCAATATAAGGGGAACAAAAAGAACCCAAAGTGACCTTACTTTAAAACTTAACTTCCTTTTTAAGTAAAGAGAAACTCAGTTAAAGGAAATGACAGTTTAGGATTAAATGCAATTATAAAATCTTACAAACAAGGGTAGTGGAAGATTATGAGCAGAACTTTCTTGTCAAAAAGAACAAAAAAGTTGAAGGAAAGAAATTTTTTAAGAAATCTTGATCTTCCGCTAAGTAAGCAGAATCATCTTAATGGCATTTAAGGATGAAATTACAAGGATAACAAATGGTCAAAAGATAGAAATCATTTGATGTTATTCATATAGCATTCTATTTTTATCAGCAAGTATGTTTCTACATCCACATTGGGAATCTAATATGATGAGCTACCTTTGGAAGTAGAAATGGTACTGAACAAAACAAAAATGGGAAAAGTTCTAAACTAAACCAATGAAGCATAGAGGAACCTCAAGCTAGAGGTAATAGGATGTTCCCTTCCCCAACTAAACACATGCCTGAAGACATTTCTCACATGATCCACCCCTCTTGGATTGGATCCAGCAGTCCAGCCAGTGCTTCCTCCCTCCCCTGTCTGGGGTAACTTGGGGAGCTCACATGTGGCATAAGGGTTGCAGTTCTTTTTTTTTAAACCCTTACCTTCTGTCTTGGAGTCAATACTGTGTATGGCTCCAAGGCAGAAGAGTGGTAAGGGCTAGGCAGGGTCAAGTGATTTGCCCAGGGTCACACAGCTAGGAAGTGGCTGAGGCCAGATTTGAACCTAGGATCTCCTGTCTCTAGGCATGGTTCTCAATCCACTGAGCTACCCAGCTGCCCCCAAGGGTTGCAGTTCTGACACTTGGTATCTAAAAGGTTTGCCATCACTCACTTAGAGGAATTAGTAATTAATTACAGGGTGGCTATAGGCAAGAAACCAAAGCTATTGAAAAAAGTTCAGAACCTATTAAGAAATATGACTAAAAGAACATTGATAACTACCACCTCACAGAACAACATCTCCATCAATAATTTATTTAACAAGAATAATCTACACACACACACACACACACACACACACATATATATTGGGTATTCTTGCTGAGGCTATTAGAAGTGAAAAGGCGGGCAATAGCAAATTACTTTTCACAGTAGATTGAATATTTATAAACATAAGATGAAAGGAATAAAAAATGTGGAGCCTATAAGTTCTTACCTTGGTTATGGTCTGTGGGCCATGAAATATATTTGTTTTCAGAATAAAAGCACAAATAACTGCTTCTTTTCTAATGATATATCTCTTATAGATTTGCTAAATTATATAAAATTTATTGAACTATTTAATAAAATAAAAAGGAAAAAACCTATTCAATTGCTCATCAGTTAATATCAGGCTATTCTAATAGCAAGGTAGGTAAAAAGCAGAGAATTATAGTCTCTAATAATGTTCCCTACTGACATATAACAGTAGTGAAGTACAGTACAAGTAAAAGAAGGATTCTTTATTGAATAAGTCTTACAGTTTTGTTTGTAGATGACATTGTACTAACTCCACATAAGTTCAGAAAAATGTAGTACCTTCTCAATGAGATCAATAATCTCTCAAAATAGTTTGACCTAATTATGCACTGTGAGATTTAAGTTAGGTTTTGACTCAATAAAAGAGTAATAAAAATTAGATAGTGGTCACCATTTATAAAATATTAGCCCCTAAGTCAAAATGATTCTTAGCAGCTTTTATTCACAACATGTTAGAGATATTGAAAGTGGGAAATGTAAGAAGGAGACAGAGCCTTATCTAGCTTACCACCCTAAGTGTTGCTCCTGTGAAGTCTGGCTCAGCCCCTGGCAGGGGCTCCCTCAAGTGCCTGATCTCCATATTGAAATCTGGTGTTGTCTTTAGCCAGACTTCCACCAAAGCAGAATGATTCCAAGGAAGAATGTGACTCTACAACTCTACTTACCAATGCAGAATCCAAAGGAAGAGTCTCTCCAAAAACCAAGGAAGGAAAGAGAGCTCAGACCATATAAGTTTCTTCTTTAATACCCCCTTTTTCCCCACATCATTTCCTGTCTCTCCCCCTCTTCACAGAAACCAATTATAGTCTTTCAATTTGCCTAGCACACAGTGCTTGTGGCTTTTGGGGGTGTAAACTAGTGACTTGTGAGCTCCCTTACCTAATGGTTAGCTAGCTACTAAGTAGAGATACTTTTAAGTTCTTGATTTAATTAACTAAAAATAGATAAAGGGAGAGTTAAATCTATCTTTACTGCACATAGTAAAGACTAAAGAATTGAATGAAGAATTCCTGTTTTCTAGACTGGAGGTGCTGTGGCAATACTCTGGGGTGATCCAACCAGATTAAAAAGTAATTGGGAAATATTTAACAGACTAAATAAAAATAAAGTAGAATTCAGATAATATTAACAAATGGTTTTTCAAGTGATGAACTATCCCACATTGCTGTATATTATACTGGCTCATTTTCTATTTGAGTTTGATACCACTTTTCTAAAAAATCATGTTGAAGGGATTTCTATACTTTCTGTCTCTGCCTCTGTCTGTCTGTCCCTCCAATTTAGTCTTCAATGCATGCAAGTTGAGACTTTTCCAAAAATCAAAGGTAAAAAGCATAATAGTTATGATTAGGTTGCTCTACTCATTACAGGGGAGAATTACAAATAGTTAAAAGTATGTCATCAAAAATATGATTTAAGGGAATTGGGCTTGTCACAGGGTGAGAGAGTGGGATAATAAACACATTGTTCAACATATAATACTATAGGCATTTACAAATTCTACTGGCTTTCTATTAAGAACAAGAGAATTTGAGTAAGGTCGGCCTGAAACGGAATAGAATTCCTTCAGTGAAGGAATTATGAGAGGACAAGAAGAAAAATCAACCAGAATTGTCAGCTATGGATAGATCAAATCTGCCAGGTCTGAATTAAACATTTATAGAGCGTTAGTGTGGTATGGAGTACTTTATGATTCAATGAAAGCATACCAAAATGATATGCCAGGCTGTATGCACATTGTGGATTATAGGGGCATATGGAATCTATTAGATTAAGTGTATATGTTATTATTATTCTTTTATAAAGTTAGGCTTATAATTCAATGTAAGGGCTGTTTTACCTAGGATACAGTTTATTTAATTAAAATCTTGGAACTAATTTATCACATCTTAAATTAATTTTGTATTATAAAACATATAAATAGGCAACAGACATTTCTTTCAGAAGAAATGAGGCCAGGGGCAATTAAGTGGCCTAGTAGATTGAAAGTCAGGCCTAGAGACAGGAGGTTCTGGGTTCAAAATTGACATCAGATACTTCCTAGCTGTGTGATCCGGGACAAGTCACTTAATCCCCATTGTCAAGTTCTTACTAATCTTCTGACTCAGAACTAATGTAAGGTATTGATTCTAAGGCAGAAGGTAAAGGTTTAAAATCAAAAGAAGCAACGAGGTCCAATATTTTTGAGAAATTAACTTAAATTTGTCAACAGGTAACAAGCTCTCAAGGAATTTACATTCTAATGGGAAATGATAACACACAGAAGGAAGCTGGAAAGGAATAGAGGAGGGGCATAATTTGAGAATATAAACCTACACTAAAGGTAATTGGCATAGGATTTCTGTTCTATGTTCTCTTCATCCCTCCTTCCTTTTCTCTTTTCTTTCTTCCTTCTTCCTCCCAGTTTGTCTTTTCTCTATTTTCTCCTCTCTTGACACTCTACTCTTTCTTCTCTCCTTTCTTATACTTTGGTTTAAGTTCAATTTAAATTGGATAACTTCAACATAATAAAGATGATGTCCATATGTATATATATATATATGTGTGTGTGTACATATATTTTCATATATATTACTATTTCTTCCATCTCTTCATATATTATTTAATATCTACATATATATGTACAGCTTATATCCCTGTCCTAAGAACTCAGTATCTCTATCTAGATATTCCAGAAGGATCTCAAACTCAATCTCTTCATAATGATGCTTACTCATTATATCCATCCCCCTACACATCACATTTCTTTACCCTTTATTACCTTATTTTGGTATCTCATTTGCAATCTTAGAACCACCCTTGGCTCTTCATTCTCCTGCTTCCATAGTCAATCAATTTTAAAATATAATTTCTACCTTCATAACACCTCTTAAACATTACCCTTCTCTCCATTGAAAACACATATACCCTAATTTAAATCTTCATCATCTCTAGCTAAGACTAGTATGACAGATTTTCAATTAGTTATCTTTTCCCTAGTCTCTCTCTCCATTCCATGATCTAAAGAGCTAGTTCCACTCTCCACCCCCTACAAAAAAAGAAAAAAGAAAAAAGGCCCCCTATTGTCTCTAAGATAAATTTCAAAATCTTATCTGGAATTTAAAGTCCATTCACAAAATGTAACTGAGAGGCCTCAAGTGCTTCTGTGAGTCAGAGGGAAGTCTATCCCATGCAAGTAAACAGTTCTTCTGGTGGAATAGAATGATGAGAACAATTTGTTCCAAAAGTACAAAAGATCACACAATTGTTAAATGTCTAAGGTAACATTTGGATTCAAGTCTTCCTAACTACAGATCCTATACTTTATCCACTGTGCTATCTAGGTATTTCTACTATCTGTTAAATGATTAAAATCAGATTTGAGATGCAGACATATATTTATTATTTGAGGCTAAAATTTATGGGAATTCTCAGTAATTAAAATGAAGCAGCCCTTTTTATCTTACCTACCTCTCAGTTGGATTCTTCCTTGCTCATCACTATGCTCTGGAAAGGAATAGGACTTAGCTCTCACTGGAACCCTTTTACAATCTCTTGGGGACCCAAGTCAGAACCTAGGACCTGGGGAGATATAGAGGCTTGAGCAGAATACCTTGAGCAGAAAGTTTGATATTTCCAAAATTTTCTTCATTGTTAGTATCTAAGATGCACTAAACACCAACATGAATGAGAGACCTTTATGGAAATAATCCCTGGAAGGACCAAAAGGGAAGAACTCGATTTTGATGGCAGGATGATAAGATATAAGATTGAAGGAATGGGTTCTATAGCCAGCTAGTTCTGGGGGCAGCTGAAAAAGCAAGACTAATAGCACACTCTCACTTGTTGCAAATCATTTTATTTCCAAATATGCCTCCCACCCCAGAGATCTACTCTTTGTATCAAAGGAATTAGAGAGTGAGTAAAAGTAGAGAAAAGGAGAGGAGAAAAGAAGAGGGAGAGAAGAGAGGAGAGAAGGAGAGGAAGAGACTGTGACAGGCAGAGATGGAAGGAGTAGTCAACCAAGTCTGAATTGTTACACACACAAATTGTCTCAATTCCACAAAGAAAGAAGAGAGGTCTATTTTGCTTCTCTGCTCTTTGGGATGTTTGACTATAATAATTATGTAGAATTCAGATTCTCAATAAACATTTATTAAGTTCATGCTCTGTGCAAATCATGGTGCTAGGCACTGGCCATGGTCCAGTCACTGTACATATACACAGAGGCTTCTTGATTAGCTTTTGAAAAGGCAATTTTTCATACGGTATAGATATGAATGAGAACAGGCTGACATTCTCTATCTCTTCCCTATTTCAGAGTCTGCTTGAGCATGTCTCATTTTAATTAGAACTAATATTTTCCTTGTCTTTCACCCTGCCCTACACCTCTTTGGTGGACACAGGCCAACATCATAACAGACTGATAAACAGACATTCACACGTATTCTTCTATAATTCTAGCTTTCTGCTTGATTACCAATATGATGCAATTTATTTGTCATTTCCAGGGATAAATTATAATTAAATATGAATATATGATTATATTATCACTAATGATGGAGATACAGATTTAATATTTGCAGGTTTTTTGAGAGGAGGTGTCCAGTAATTAAAAAAATGATTACTGTTTGCTTGCTGTCAAGCTATCACATAACCTGAGTGGGCATTAAGGGTTTCCAGAATTTGCAGACTCATATAAGGGTCATCCTGGCACAGAAATTATAACTGAGGTATTTTTGCTTTATTAATAAAGGGGAATTTGAGCCTTAGGGTCAATGGGATTTTTATTTGTAAAGGGAAATTGTTCAGTGTTGACATAGATTCATTGAAGATCTTAGATGGTACTTGGGAGATTTCCCATGACAGTCACAATGCTTTGAGTGAATAAAAATTTCAGTTTTTTTTTCCTGGATGGATGTGTAGGGAAGGGAGGAAATAATATTAATGGTCTTTGTTTTTTTATCAATTGCAATAGTACACAGAGACTAACCCAAAACAATGACATTTTGTTGCTATTGTTTTGTTGTTTCTTTGCTCTTACCTTGTCATTTATATTGCTTTTCCTTTTAATGAGAGTCATTCCTTTGGTCTATATCCTTATTACATCTCAGTTAAGTGAGGTATATATCAATCAATCATTCAGCTCAGAAGTATTTGTTAAATGCCTAATATGTGCCTATATGGTCTCAGATATTCAGTAAGTGTGTGACTACACTAGTCAATTTAACTTCTGTTTGCTTTAATCCCTTGGATAAGGATGGAGCAAACCATTACAATATCTTTGCCAAGAAACCTCATATGGGATCACAAAGAATCAGGCATGACTCAATGACAACAACAATGCATGTTGATCACTTTAATAGACACTGTACCAAAGCTACAAAGAAGGAAACACTCACAAAAAGGAGTTGGTGAAGAAAGGTCCAAGAAAGCCTTGAACAATGACAACAAAAATAAGAAAGAAAGTGAAACAGTACATTTTGGACTTCATTTTGACTCCATGATTTTTTTTTTTGAGATAGATAACAATTTTTTAACATTATCCCTTTGGGATTGTTTTAGATCATTGTATTGCTGAGAATAGCTAAGTTATTCACAACTATTCCTCATACAATGTTTTTGTTATTGTTCTCCTGGTTTTGAATATCATATGTGAATACCATACTTCAATAAGTCAAGAATCTGATTCCTAGTAGTTCTTTAACAATAAACAAAAATAGTTTTAACAGTAGTTTTAACAAACAGTATTTTTTTAACAAAATCAGTTAACTAAAAGGGATTGATACTAGTTTTAAGTAATTTATTCTTAATGATCCCATAGTAATCCCAAAAGGCATTTCCATTTTAATTTTTAAATACTTGATGTTAAAATTCTTATTGAGAAAATAGTCAAATTCACCTCTGTATAAATGCAGATATCAGTATTTACCCTTTTTTAGAAAAATGGGATTTTTGTACATTTCTAGCCTTTGGATTTCTCTTCTATTTTCCACTTCTCTCAATTCCCACTATTCCTCAAAGACTACAAATAATAATCAGAAATAGCATCTACACTATAAAATAGGGTAATCCTTTATCTGATTTATAACTGCTTATCCTATAAATGCAAAAAAGGACACCATGTTCTATGGACCATGATAATGAAACATTAAAAACTCATTAGTTCAGTCTCCACTAATTCAAAATTTGGGGTAATTCCAATGGGTTGTTCTTCCCTTTATCTTTGAACTATGTATGATGAAGTGGTTTGCTGAAGAAAATTAATAGTATAAACAAGATAGTGGTAAGAGTTGCCTATAGTCTAGTACTTTTATTTAAAAAAACACATTTATATGCAAACAATTGATATGCTAATTACCAATCACTTTTACCTATTCATTAAAGGAAGTCCCCAGAGAAAATCTACTGTATTATATACTTCATTAGCTTAATTTTAATTACCTACCCTTAAGGTAAAACACATCTTATCTTTTTTAAATATCCTAAAATTCTATCATTTCATACTAGCCTTCTAATTAGTAAGAACTAATGATTTGTCTCATTATTGGTTTGTAGATGATGTGATGGATCTGATATGGCTTAAGAACATGCAAGAATTATTTTTTTTCTCATTGTTACTTGTGTCTTCATGCCAGACTAACTCCTGAGCTTGCAGATATTGAATATCTGTAGATGTACTATTGATTAATAAAAATAAAATAACTCAAGATAAACATGTGCTTCTTTGGGTCTTCTTTTCCCCACGAATGATGGGGATATTGCAACTAAGTTGTTTAATGGATAAAGTACCAGGCCTGGAGTCTGGAAAATTTGAATTCTACTATTGCCTTAGACATTTCCTAGCTATATGAACTTGAATAAGTCACCTAACCCACTTTGCTTTAGTTTCTTCATCTATAAAATCCTGGAAATGCTAGTATCTACTTCCCATGATTATTTTTATTTTATTGTAATGAAATAATATTTGTAAAATGTTTAATACATTGCCTGGAACATAATAAGCACTCTATAAATATTTATTACTATTACTATTGCTGCTACTACTACTACTGCTCTTACTACACCTACTGCCTTGATGCTGGCTGCTACTGTTGCTGGCTGTTAGAACTACTACAATTATTGCTATTACTACTGATGCTGCTACTCCATTGTTGCTGTTGCTACTTCTGTTGCTATTGTTGCTGGCTGCTACTACTACTACTACTACTACTACTACTACTACTACTACTGTTACTACTACTACTACTACTACTACTACGACTACTACTACTACTACCTGTACTATCATTGATAATGCTATTCCTTTTTCTTTCCCTATTCCTTACTATTATTTATGTTGATATAGAATTCATCTTGGGATTATAGACTCATGGAGCTAGAAGAATCATTAGAAGACCTTTAGTTCTTCTATTTATATAGGCTAACATCCTAAATATTCTTTATATTATAGTGTCTGAAGTATCATTCAGAGTCCACTTGAATATTTCCCTTGACTGAAAACCTACTCCCTCCTCATATAGATTATTCCACTTTTTAAATACTCCTAATTATTTGGAAGTTCCTTTTTTTGATTGAAGTAAAAATCTATCTCTGGTATTTTCAAGCCAAGACTGAGAAGAATTCATGGGATGGACCTAGTAACAGAACAATTCTATTTCCCCTAAGTCTTCTTTTTACAATTTTAAAATCCCAAGTTCCTTCAGTTACTCCTAGTAGTTATCCAATTCTCTTGTATGTAATGGCTGCTTAACTGCTCTCTAAAAATGTCCATGTCTCCTCCAGCCTTAAAAATCCCTCAATTGATTTGACCATCTCCCACAGCACTGTGCTAAGTACTTAAAATATATTTCATCTAATCCTCACAATAACCCTAAGAAGCATATCCTATTATTATTTACATTTTACGGAAGAGAAAACTAAAGCAAAAAGAAATTGTGATAATTCCTTGAGAAAGTTATTTACAATTGATGCCTCCACTTCTCTCACTCTCTTCTAAATTCTTTGCAGTTAGAATTTGAATGTCAACATTCAAGTGAAATTGCTCAGTCTTGTTACTGATGATCTTGTTTTTAAAAGCCATTTCCTTCTATTTTAGGATTGCTACAAATATGGATTCCTAGGCAGAAAAGTGATAAGGGTGAGGCAATTGGGATGTGATTTGCCCAGGGTCACAAAGCTAGAAAATGTTTAAGCAAAGATTTGAACACAGGTCCTCTTGATTCTAAGTCTGGTAATCTATCCACAGAACTACCTAGTTGCCACTTTCAATATTTTTTTTTAATTCCAAATCTAATGGTCCTTTCTCAGTATCCAGTATTCTTCACCATTCTATCTTTTGAAATTATTCAGTACCTTCTTTTACTGCATAATCTCTTCTCTTTAGGTTTTCATGAACTTATTCTCCACTCCACAGAAGTCAGTAGCTTCTTCAGGTTCTCACTCATAGGTTCTTTAAATGTTCTTTCTATTAGCAAGTCCCATCACTTCTTTTCATTCAATATCTATTATATACTCTGATTTAGTCATACTGGACAACTAGTTATGCATTGAATATTCCATTTCCTGAGTCCATGTCTTTTCACTGGTTGTTCCTTGTGTAAACAATGCTTTCCTTCCAAATTCCTTGGCTTTAAAGATTCAGCACGGATTTCATTTGTTAAAAAAGCCTGTCTATCTCTAATTTTCAATCTCTTTAAGATTATCTCCCATTTATGCTGTTTATCTCCTGTATACAATACATAGTTGTGTGTGTATGTGCACACTGTGGTGTTTCTCCCTTAGAATGTGAACCCAAGGGCAGGGACCACATTGTTTGGATTATTTTTTGGGGGGGTGTTTCTCTTTTTGTTCAAATATCTCCAGCACGTATCACAGTATTTGACATCTGGTAAGCAAACAAATAAATAAATTGAAAATTGGTGACTTATTGAAAGCTTACATGTTGTCTACTTGACTCCAAAAATGTAGTGCAAAAAATTCTTCTCATTACTAAGCAGAACTGAACAAATATGACCTGACCAAAGCAGGAAATAGAAAGTAATTACTTCAGTTGTTCTGGTCACTATGACTCTTTTAAGTAGGGATAGGATTGCATTAGTTTTATGTGCTCCCATGCCACACTAATGATTGTATTGACATTGCAATTCACTAAAATCTTCTGATTTATTTGTAATTATATGAGAAATGAATCCTAGGCCCACATGCTGCCCAAGCCTGTTGTTGTGTGGCTCAATTAGAGACAGAATAGACCTTTTTTTTCCCAACTTTTTCCCAAGAGTCTTTCATTCCAGTCAGGAGGGGGAGTAGAGTGTTCTGACTAGAAACCACCATTCTTCTCTCCTCTGGGGGAGGAATACCATATAGTAAGTATATAAATCTGTTTTCTTAAATGTTATTTGTCTTGGGGATATGATTCAATTCCATTTTACCCATTTTTACCCCATGCTCTATCTCTAAGATTTAACCCTCTTCTCACATAATACATTTTCACAAGAAACCCTTTTATCCTAATATTAGTAAAACAGAAAAGAGAGGAGGTATATATAAGAGAATGTATGCCAGAGACCATTGAGACTGCCCCCTACTCTCACATCTTCTCAAAATCTTTTCCTTCAGAAACCTGGAGTGAAGTTGATCCATCTTCTCTCTGAAAGTTGGAATCCAGGGATGTCTGAAGTGACTTGACACTTGAAGAGTCAGTCAAAGAAAAGAAAATGAAGCTTAATGAGGTTCCCAAGGGAAGTTCAAGGGGACTAGCAAGAGCTCTCTCATCTCTCATCATCTCTACCCTGATCTAAATCACTAATAATTAGGTAAATGCAAATGAAACAACTCTAAAGTTCAACCTCACACCTATCAGCAGATATTTGATGCAATTGATAAAGCGCTACACCTGTAGTTGGAAAAATCTCAGTTCAAATTCTGCCTCTGATACTTACTCTGGATGTGATTGATCAAATCATCTAATATTTGTTTTCTCCAGTTTCCTTATCTGCAAAATGGTGATAATAGTACCTACTTTGGAGGAATATTGTGAAGAAAAAAACATATAATATATGTAAAATACTTTGAAAACCTCAAAAAACTATATACATGTTAGCTATTATTATTAGACCAGTTAGGTTGCTTCTAACTTTTGGTCATAACACTCACTTTAGCACTCTCTGGAACTGGCTAACATATAGGTCAACTAATTCGCTTTCTCTTTTTCTGGATGTATCATATTGTTGATTCATTAACATTGAACTCATGGTCAATTGCATTATAATTCATACCTGAAAGAGTTGATCTAAAACACATATTTTCTCTGTAAGGCATATTGCAACCTTCTTGCATTGGAACACTAGGCAACACTTTGTTACTCTTCTTGGGGGCCATTTTAAACAGCTAAACACTTACAGAAAGTATAAAAATGTGAAAAAAAGTGTCACTAAATTACAGCAAAAAAGATACTTGTTTACAGAATGAGAACTTAAACAAGAAGGCACAGCATATTTTTGTTTGACCTCAACTGGAAACATGCACATCCAGTGACTGACATTTTCTGCAATTCTGTGCAAGTCTGTGAATGATCCCTGAAGTACTTGGAATATTTATTTTAGGCTTACAAATACATTTTAGCAAATAAGAAAATGTTCACAAATGGTATGTATAAATAATGAGAATTGGCTATGCATGTATACATATGTGTGTATATAAGTATATGTGTGCAGATATCTTTATGAATATGCATGTGTATATATATGCACATATACATACATATACAAGTACACACTTTTGATTCAGTCCATTGTTATAGACTGGAATGATCTTTTTAAGCTTAGCTTCTGTCACTAAGTAGGTTAGCTGCCTCCTCAAACTGTGTGTCACCTGCAAAGTTGATAAGCATGTCATCTATGACCTTATCCAAATCAGAGATAAAAATCCTAAATAGTATGTTACATGACCTAAGTTATATTTCTGGATTCCTGAAGAAATCTCCCTTAAATTCAATATTGCTGGGAACCATCAAAGACTATTCTGTTTGACACAGTTACATGTGGAAACCGTGCAAAGCAGCCCCCAGGAAGGATGGAAACACCAACTGAAACCCCCCGAAGTGACTTTCCTTATTAACATCCCCTTATTATCGGAATTGCCATGATTAGTATTCTTACTTAGTCCCAGGAAAAAATAGATGAGAGCAACATGCTTTTCAGGGTTAATACAGATGTCCCACTCTGTTCCCCCCCAAGATATTACCAGGAGATTCCACTTACAAAACTTAATCTAAGGATTCTTATATACCCACTTAGATAGAGCTCTCTTTACTAGGAATAAAAACTTCTGGCAAATCTGTGCTCTGAATTCCCTAACCTATATCTGAATCATGTTGATTCTACTCACTGATCCTCCCTTAGCAACAATGTTTCATTGACTATCTCCCTAGGCTTCCTGTCTGTTGTTAGGTTCCATGGAAACATGTATGTTGAGAATGAAACTGTGTGCCAAGTAGATGTGTGATCATGAGGGTATAAAATAAAGCCAGACCTCAGTCAAGGTGGAACAGTTTATCTTGTGAAACTTGTGTTGTGGATTGAATGCAAAAGCTGTGTCCCATCCATCATTTTGCCAACACCATCCCACCTCCAAGACCTCATTCCTTGTGGGAGGCTGGTCCACAACAGAGCACAATAACAAACTTGAAACAATACTATTTTCATGTGATCATACAACCAACACTGGATTCACTTAACTGGATGTTACCTGTCAATAGTCAATTATCAATAAACTTACTAAGCACATACAATAGGTCAGACATTGTGCTAAGAATTGGAGATGCAAATAATAATAAGGAAACTATTCATTGCTCCCAAGGAAGTTAGAATCTAATGGAGGAAGATAATGTACAAAATGAGACCAGAAAGTACCTAGGGGTAGGTGCTAGGAGATGGTGTTTGTGAAGTCTGAAACAGAGAGATTAGTGAGATACAAAAATAAGGTTGGAAAATTTTGAGCCCCTTATATATAGAGGCTATCAGGGGTGTTTTTCCTATGTCCTCTAGTCTTCAAATCAAAGGGGAGTTGGTGGTGAGAATCAAAGCTAAAGCAATAACCATGGTCATTAATTTATCCTGGAGTGTGAAAGGGAATTTTTTATTCTCTTTGTCTATTTTGAGTTAATACTTGTGAAAGGGAACTCTTTATTCTCTTTATTTTGAGTTAGCACTTAGTTAACACTTGTACCCTTATTTAGTACCTCATCAGACTGAGAATTGTGAATCAGACTTTCTTTTTGTAAATCATTTGCTAACGTGGGTAACAACTCAATCAGTCAGGAAAGTGTGAATCCTTTTGATAAGAGTTTACACCTCCAGAAGGTAAGTGGATCCTGCAAGACACTGCCCTCCCCCAGTAATGCTAGATAATTTGAAAGCTGTGATTAACCCTTGTGAAGAGGGGAAGGGACAAGAAGTCACTCTAAAAGCCCTGAATTTCTGGGGCTTGAGGTCTGCTTCAGGAGTCGTCCTTCACAGGTTGTAGGCTTCAGCTCAAACTGCCTCTTGGAAGTAACTTGGGTGAGTGAATATCTGACTTTCCTTCCCTGACTTCTGCAGAGAGATTAATTCTGGTTGAGGGTTAACAAGTCATGCTGGGCTGAGTCAAGCAGCAGAGCAATATTTAGTATGATAGGCTAAATATCTTCTCTATCCTCGTTTTGTATTTCTCAAATTTCACTCTCTCCAACTATTTTGTAAATAAAAACTATTGAAAGTCATTTTGACTTGAGCTATAATATTTTAAATCAGTAACCACTATATTATTTATAATTTTCATATATTTTAGTCAAACTCGTAAATTTAATTTCTTACAGGAGAAAACATGAAGTTTGTAGAGAAGCTCGTGTGAAATGGCCCATATATCTCTATTTTACTTCTATCATAGTATGGTATGCTAATTTATTAAATGTCTTATTGATATCTAGTCAAAGTATATCTGCAGCATCCACTGTGATTAACCAATTAGTTATCTTGACAAAAAAGAAAACTTTTGACAGGCATCACCTGTTTTTATTTTTGATGAACTAATTCTGGCTTTTAATGATCTTGGCTTCCCTTTTAAAGAACTGACAAATTATTTTTTTTTGGCCAGAGATAGATGTTAGATTTATTGATTTATATTTTATAGATGCTTTATTTCCCCCCCCCTTTAAAAATATTGGACAACAGTTACACTTTTATGGTTTTTCAGTATATTTTTCTAAGATAATTTTAATGATTACTGGCAATAGTTCAGAAATCAAACCCACCAGTATTTTCTCAGTTGTAGTCAATCCAAGTCTAATTACTTGAACTCCAACAGTGTAGATTTATATTGAGTGAGTATCCCCCTTTTTGCCATTCTCTAATAACTACCTGGTGTTTTTCCCCCAATATTGCTAATATTAAAGATCATATTTCTTGAAAGAAAAATGTAGCAAAATAAAAGTTGAGATATTCAGTCTTTTCTGTCATAAAGCAATTGAATAGCAATCATTTCCTTTATTTCATTGGTCTTCCCCACCCCACCTCAACACATCTATATATACACATAGACACACATGCCTTCTAACTGTTCTTCCCATTTCTATCTGGCATCAACTCATTCTGAGCTTTTTTACTCATAACAATATTCTTACCTCACCTTGAAACTTCTTGTTTTATCTTCTTACTTGGCCTTTTATACTTTCATTATATTTTTAGAAATCATTCTTTTTAAAATTAATTTTGACTAACAACTCTTATTTACACAATGACAGTATGAGTTTTATGATTTCTCTCTCATTCTTTAGCAGAAAACCTATTACCTCTATGTTGGAAGTATTTAATTCTGGTTTGAAATACGATTAAAGGGAAATTATACCCACTTTATAATCTCAGGACACAGAACTAGGTGGGAATAAGTGATAGATATTACTCAAAGTCTACAATTCTTTCCAATCCAAGAGGTAGTCTATTTTTTTAAGGTTCCTTAAATTATTAGGGCCAAAATTATTCTTTTCAATGAGGTACCAGTGATCCAAGCTACATTAAGAATGATACTTTGTCCTGGATTGGGTAAATGATAACTCCATAGGATTTTGCCCTTTTCAAACCACAACAGGAAATTATGTTTGGTTTTGGGCACTACATTTTAGGCATCCAAAAGAGAACAACCAGACTGATTAAAGTCTTTAAAATATTCTCATGGGGAATTGATGCTGAAGGAGCCAGGAAAGTTTAGCCTGAAGGAGAGTTAGCACTGCCCATAGAAGAATTCCTTAGACTTGTTTTGCAGGCATCTTGAGGTTGCAACTAGATGCAGATGAAAGTTTTAAAAAGTTAAATTTCATCTTTTATAAAGAAGATATATCTGAATAACTATATTTCTATGAGTCAGTTTGACTTAATGGGAAAAGAGCCTTAAAATCAGTAAGATCTCATTTCAGTACCTGCCTAGACAAGTGACATAATTATGTAGAAGTCAAGGAAGTAAATTCTAGGTGCCAGGGTTGGTGGTGAGGAAGTAATTCTGTTTGCTTGTTTTGTTTTTATTTTTGTTGTTTAGCTTTAAGAGAATGAACAAAACATATTTTTGCATGATTTATTGAGTCACAATTCATGGTGCAACATTATAAGGTTGTTGCTTCTTCCTCTGCTATATGAGATTTCTGATTTAGTTGCTAAAGAGAAAATCATGTTCTTGTTTTTGCTCTTCAGTCAGTTCAGTCCTGTCAACTCTTTGTGACATGATTTGGAGTTTTCTTGGTAAAGATAATGGAGTAGTTTGCCATTTTCTTCTTCAGCTCATTTACAGATGAGGAATTGAGGCAAGCAGGGTTAAGTGACTTATGTATTAAGTATCTGAGGCCAGACTTGAACTTAGGAAGATGATGAACCTAGGGCTAGCACTCTATTCAGATGTCAGCAACAGTATTGTTTTTCCCTTAGCATCCTTCTTGCATGATTAACTAAGTCACAATGCCTAGAGCAACACTATAAAGCTGCTGCTTTTGATAAATGGGATTGCTGATTTAGTTGCTAGAGGGACAATCATAAGGTCATCTCAATGATCTTCCCCACTATCTTATCCTTTGAGAAATTAAGTTTATCTTCAAATATTACTAAGTACATGGCTCAGGAGGTGACTGAGTACCTAAAACATACTTTAGTATCAATTGACCTTGAAATTAGAAAATAGGCATAAGAAATACTTGATTGTCATTTTTCAAATATCAATGGTAGATATTAGAAAACATTATGGTTACTGAAGAATACAAAGAGTCAAACTTTTGAAGATTTTTTGAAAGTGGCATTTTTCTTAACATTAGTCCACTATTAACATTAGTATTTTTTGAAATTACTTCCTTCAATCTAATTTTTTAAAAAATTAATTTTTATTTATTTATTATTTCATTCATTCATTAATTTATTAGTTAAAAATAAAGTTTACATGATTTATTTTCTTTCCCTTCCCTCCTCTTTTCCCCTTCTCAAAGCTAAACAAGCAATTCCTCTGGGTTGTACAAATGTTATCATTTAATATCTTATTTCCATATTAATTCATTTTTGCTATAGTGATATTTTCAAGCCAGAACTCCAAATCACATATGCATATGTATATGTGAAAATTGATGCCATATGTTATTCTTTTGTGTTTCTATTCCCATAGTTCTTTCTCTCAATGTGGATAACGTTCCTTTACATAAATCATTCATGTCTTGACTTGTTGCATTGCTATTACTAGCAAAATCCATTGCATCAGATTATTCCACATTGTTTTGCTTTCTGTGTACAATGTTTTCCTGGTTCTACTCATTTCATTCTGCATTATTTCTTTGAGATTCTCCCAGTTCATACAGAAATCTTCCAGATCATCATTCTTTACAGCATAATAGTATTCTATTAATATCATATAATAAAATTTGTTCAGCCATTCCCCAATTGAGGGACAATCCTTTATTTTCCAATTTTTGGTTACCACAAACAGCGCAGCTATGAATACTTTTTGTCCTTCTATCTGTATCTCTGAATTTATCTTTCCTATTTTGGGGAGATTATAGGTAACTTCAGGACATCTCAAATCAATTTACTTGGACACAAATTAAGTTGTTTTCTAATCCCCCCCCCATATATCTGATTTATCTTTCTTATTAAGAGATTTTAGAACTGCATTCAGAGCTTTTTTTTTTCTTCAGGTTTCCAAACATAATAATGCTTCCTGCCCAAATATTTGAATTATATAAAGTTATAAATGTCATTTATCCAATGCAAAATAGAGTTGTCATATTTCTTTGTATTTGGGGCAATCTGGCCATTTCTTTAATACTATTAAAATCAGTAATAATTCTAACTCACAAGTTATTTTCCTCTAGAGTAACAGTTCTCAAATTGTGGTCTAAAGAACTATAGGGATCCCCAAGATAATTAAGTGAGTTGGTTAGACCAAAACTATGTTTTATTGTTTTGGTTTTGAAATTATAATAATTTTTATTTTTACATATTATATTTCAATACAATTTTCCAATATTTATTTTCTGATATTTAGCAATCCTTGTCCTCTCCCTCCCACCTTTCACTCCTTCCCAAGAAGGAAGGTAATATGATATCAATTGTAAATATTTACCTTATAATAAACATTTACAAGTTCATACTGTTGTAAAGCAACACAAATATTGATTTCACTAGCAAAAAATTCACAGAGGAAATAAAGTAGAGAATAGTATGTTTCTGTTTGCATTTGAACTCTGTTCCTTCTTTTCTGATGGATATGACTTTTTTTTTACCAAAAGGCTTTTAGAGTTGTCCTGGATCCTTGCCTTATTGATAATAGTTAAAGTATTCACAGTTGAACATTATACAATATTGTTATTACTGTGTACATATTCTCCTGGTTCTGCTCACTTTACTCTTCATCAGTTCATATAAGTCATTTTTGGTTTTTCTGAAGTCATCCTATCTGTCATTTGTTATGTCACAATAGCATTCCATTACAACCATATACCATAGCTTGTTCAGCCATTTTCCAGTTGATGGACATTCTTTCAGTTTCCAGTTCTTTGACACCACAAAAAGAACTACTATAAATATTTTGTATAGGTAGGCTCTTTTTCCCTTCTCTTTAATCTCTTTGGGACATAGACTTAATGATAGGAATGCTGAGTAGGAACACAACTTCATGGCCTTTTGAGCATGGTTTCAGATTGTTCTCTAGATTGGTTGTATCAGTTCACAGCTCCACCCAAAACTACATTGATAAATATATCAAACATTTTATATTTATAATAAAATGAATAGCTATAACTCACATAAACAAAAATACTTTGTGGAGACTTAAATTGTTTTTAAGAATATAGAGGTACTGAAAAAAAAAAGATGAGAACTGCTGCTCTAATGTATGTACAATTGTATCATTTTTCCACCAGTAACTTCAATTCCCTTCTTAAATTTTAAGATATAGATTTTTGTATATTATTACAAGATTTAAAAGAGAAAAAAATGAGCCAATTAGAGTTTTTTTGTTTTTGTTTTTTTGTAAAGGAGGAGTCATAATCAGAAGCAAACATTAAGTGCTTAATGGGATTTTTATGTATCATTATATGTTACACAGCTCAGAAACTAGGGAAAACTATACTTGAATAACATTTTGGATGCTATTTGCCCCAAATCAGTAGAAATCTACAGAATGATAACTTACATTGTCTTGGTTTTACACTAAAACAATCAGTATAGATTTTATTTGGAAAGCTATTGAAAGCAAATCATTTGAAATGGTAGACTTTTTAAAGGAAAGGTAGAGAGGTAGAATGCTAGAGAAAAGCAAAAGAACTAATTATCTGTATTATTGGAAATCCTCAAACCAAACTTTTATTAGGTATCATTTGGACAGGATAGATATGTCCCCTGGATTGCCCTCAGGGAGGTTTGCTAGATTCTGTTCTTTTTATTTATTTTTTTTTGTTTTTGTTTTTTTTTTGTTTGTTTTTTTTTATGACCCCATTTTACTTTATTTTTTTTTAAAATATATTTTATTTGATCATTTTCAAGCATTATTCGTTAAAGACATAGATCATTTTCTTTTCCTCCCCCCCACCCCCCATAGCCGACGCGTAAGTCCACTGGGCATTAGATGTTTTCTTGATTTGAACCCATTGCTTTGTTGATAGTATTTGCATTAGAGTGTTCATTTAAAGTCTATCCTCTGTCATGTCCCCTCAACCTCTGTATTCAGGCAGTTGCTTTTTCTCGGTGTTTCCACTCCCATAGTTTATCCTTTGCTTATGAATGGTGTTTTTTTTTCTCCTGGATCCCTGAAAGTTGTTCAGGGACATTACACCGCCCCTAATGGAGAAGTCCATTACGTTCGATTATACCACAGTGTATTAGTCTCTGTGTACAATGTTCTCCTGGTTCTGCTCCTCTCGCTCTGCATCACTTCCTGGAGGTTGTTCCAGTCTCCATGGAACTTCTCCACTTTATTATTCCTTTGAGCACAATAGTATTCCATCACCAACATATACCACAGTTTGTTCAGCCATTCCCCAATTGATGGGCATCCCCTCGTTTTCCAGTTTTGGGCCACCACAAAGAGCGCAGCCATGAATATTTTTGTACAAGTCTTTGTGTCCATTATCTCTTGGGGGTACAGACCCAGCAGTGCTATGGCTGGGTCAAAGGGTAGATATTCTTTTGTCGCCCTTTGGGCATAGTTCCAAATTGCCCCCCAGAATGGTTGGATCAGTTCACAACTCCACCAGCAATGAATTAATGTCCCTACTTTGCCACATCCCCTCCAGCATTCATTACTTTCCTTTGCTGTTATGTTAGCCAATCTGCTAGGTGTGAGGTGATACCTCAGAGTTGTTTTGATTTGCATCTCTCTGATTATAAGAGATGTAGAACACTTCTTCATGTGCTTGTTAATAGTTTTGATTTCTTTATCTGAGAACTGCCTATCCATTTCCCTTGCCCATTTATCAATTGGAGAATGGCTTGATTTTTTGTACAATTGATTTAGCTCATTATAAATATGAGTAATTAAACCTTTGTCAGAGGTTTCTATGAAGATTTTTTCCCAATTTGTTGTTTCCCTTCTGATTTTAGTTATATTGGTTTTGTTTGTACAAAAGCTTTTTAGTTTGATGTAGTCAAAATTATTTATTTTACATTTTGTGATTCTTTCTATATCTTGCTTGGTTTTAAAGCCTTTCCCCTCCCAAAGGTCTGACATGTATACTATTCTGTGTTTACCCAATTTACTTATGGTTTCCTTCTTTATGTTTAAGTCACTCACCCATTTTGAATTTATGTTGGTGTAGGGTGTGAGGTGTTGATCTATTCCTAGTCTCTCCCACACTGTCTTCCAATTTTCCCAGCAGTTTTTATCGAATAGTGGATTTTTGTCCCAAAAGCTGGGATCTTTGGGTTTATCGTATACTGTCTTGCTGAGGTCGTTTTCCCCCAGTCTATTCCACTGATCTTCCTTTCTGTTTCTTAGCCAGTACCAAATTGTTTTGATGACTGCTGCTTTGTAATATAGTTTGAGGTCTGGGACTGCAAGGCCCCCATCATATGTGTTTTTTTTCATTATTTCCCTGGATATCCTTGATCTTTTGTTCTTCCAAATGAACTTTGTTATGGTTTTTTCTAAATCAGTGAAGAAGTATTTTGGTAGTTCAATGGGTATGGCACTAAATAGATAAATAAGTTTGGGTAGGATGGTCATTTTTATTATATTGGCTCGTCCTATCCATGAGCAGTTAATGTTTTTCCAATTGTTCATGTCTAGTTTTAGTTGTGTGGCGAGTGTTTTGTAGTTGTGTTCATATAGTTCCTGTGTTTGTCTTGGGAGATAGATTCCTAGGTATTTTATTTTGTCTAAGGTGATTTTGAATGGGATTTCTCTTTCTAGTTCTTGCTGCTGAGCTGTGTTGGAGATATATAGAAAAGCTGATGATTTATGTGGGTTTATTTTGTATCCTGCAACTTTGCTAAAGTTGTTGATTATTTCAATTAGCTTTTTGGTTGAATCTCTAGGATTCTTTAAGTAGACCATCATGTCATCCGCAAAGAGTGATAACTTGGTCTCCTCCTTGCCTATTCTGATGCCTTCAATTTCTTTATCTTCTCTAATTGCTACTGCTAGTGTTTCTAGTACAATGTCAAATAGTAGAGGTGATAATGGGCATCCTTGTTTCACTCCTGATCTTATTGGGAATGCATCTAGTTTATCCCCATTGCAGATGATATTAGCTGTTGGTTTTAGATATATACTGTTTATTATTTTTAGGAATGACCCTTCTATTCCTATGCTTTCTAGTGTTTTTAATAGGAATGGGTGTTGTATTTTATCAAAGGCTTTTTCTGCATCTATTGAGATAATCATGTGGTTCTTGCTAGTTTGCTTGTTGATGTGGTCAATTATGTGGATGGTTTTCCTAATGTTGAACCAGCCCTGCATCCCTGGTATGAATCCTACTTGATCATGGTGAATGATCCTTCTGATCACTTGCTGGAGTCTTTTTGCTAGTATCCTATTTAAAATTTTTGCATCTATATTCATTAGGGAGATTGGTCTATAGTTTTCTTTCTCTGTTTTTGACCTGCCTGGTTTTGGAATCAGTACCATGTTTGTGTCGTAAAAGGAGTTTGGTAGAACTCCCTCTTTGCTTATTATGTCAAATAGTTTGTATAGTATTGGGGTTAACTGTTCTCTGAATGTTTGATAGAATTCACAGGTGAATCCATCAGGCCCTGGGGATTTTTTCTTAGGAAGTTCTTTGATGGCTTGATGGATTTCAATTTCTGATATGGGATTATTTAAGAATTCTATTTCCTCTTCTGTTAGTCTAGGCAGTTTGTATTTTTGTATATATTCATCCATTTCTCCTAAATTGGTGTATTTATTGCCATATAATTGGGCAAAGTAATTTCTAATGATTGCCTTAATTTCCTCCTCATTGGAGGTGCTGTCCCCCTTTTCATCTTTAATGCTGTGAATTTGCTTTTCTTCCTTCCTTTTTTTAATTAGATTGACCAGTACTTTGTCTATTTTGTTTGTTTTTTCAAAGTACCAGCTTCTTGTCTTATTTATTACATCAATAGTTCTATCACTTTCGATTTTATTAATTTCTCCCTTAATTTTTAGGATTTCTAATTTGGTTTTCTGCTGGGGGTTTTTAATTTGATCGCTTTCGAGTTTTTTCAATTGCATTTCCAATTGATTGATCTCTGCTCTCCCTTGTTTGTTAATATGAGCTTTCAGGGATATGAATTTGCCTCTGATTACCGCTTTGGCTGCATCCCAAAAGGTTTGAAAGGATGTTTCGCCATTGTCATTTTCCTTGATGAAATTATTAATTGTTTCTATGATTTCTTCTTTAGCTAAACGGTTTTGGAGTATCATATTGTTTAATTTCCAATTGGTTTTAGATTTGGTTTTCCATGTACCATTACTAATCATTATTTTTATTGCCTTGTGATCTGAGAAGGCTGCATTCATTATTTCTGCTTTTTTGCATTTGTGTGCTATGTTTCTGTGACCTAATGTATGGTCAATTTTTGTGAATGTGCCATGTGGTGCTGAGAAGAAGGTGTATTCCTTTTTATCCCTATTTATTTTTCTCCATATGTCTATTAATTCTAATTTTTCTAAGATTTCATTCACTTCTTTTACCTCTTTCTTATTTATTTTTTGATTTGATTTATCTAGATTTGATAATGGTTGGTTTAAGTCTCCCACTAGTATGGTTTTATTGTCTATTTCTTCCTTCAATTCTCCTAGTTTCTCCATTAGAAATTTGGGTGCTATATTATTTGGTGCATACATGTTGATTAATGATATTTCCTCATTGTCTAGAGTCCCTTTTAACAAAATATAATTACCTTCCCTATCCCTTTTGATCAGGTCTATTTTTGCATTGGCTTTATCAGATATCATGATTACCACTCCTGCCTTCTTTCTATCAGTTGAGGCCCAGAAGGTCTTACTCCATCCTTTAATTCTGACCTTGTGGGTGTCAACCCGCCTCATGTGTGTTTCTTGAAGACAACATATGGTAGGGTTTTGGATTCTAATCCATTCAGCTATTCGTCTACGTTTTATGGGTGAGTTCATCCCATTCACGTTCAAAGTTATGATTGTCATTTGTGGACTCCCTGGCATTTTGATTGCCTTCCCTAATTCTAACCTTTTTTTCTTCGGCTCTACCTTTTAGTCCAGTGATTTACTTTGAATCAGTCCCCCTTGTCCCCTCCCTTGATGTTTCCCTTTTTAGTCCCTCCCTTTTTGTTCCCTCCCCCTCCCCCCTCTCTTTCCCTCCCTTTTTGTTCTCCCTCTCCCCCTCCCCCCCTTGGTTTTCCCTTCTCCTTACCCTTGTTGGGTAAGATAGAATTCAAGATCCCAATGGATCTGGATGTTTTTCCCTCTCAGAGTTGATTTCCCTGAGATTGAGGTTTAAGTAAACCCCCCCCCTCTCTTCCTCTCCTTCTTATAGGAGTTTTCTTCCCCTCCCCTTCCCCTGTGAATCTTTGTGTGAGAACCATTATTCTATTTGGTCTTTCTTTACCCCCTATTTATACATTACATTTTCCCCACATATTAGTATACATAGGTTGATATAAATGTAGTCCTTATAGAAGAGAGTTTGAGTAAAAGAAGATAACATTTTTCCCCTTTCCTTAATATTTACCTTTTCAGGTATTCCTTGCTCTTTGATTTTCGGTATCAAACTTTCCACAGAGCTCTGGTCTTTTCTTTGCAGAAAGTTGGAAGTCTTCTATTTTGTTGAATGCCCATACTTTCCCTTGGAAGTATATAGTCAGTTTTGCTGGGTAGCTGATTCTTGGTTGGAGACCCAGCTCTCTTGCCTTTCTGAAGATCATGTTCCATGCCTTACGATCATTCAGCGTAGAACTTGCAAGGTCTTGTGTGACCCTGATTGGCATTCCTTTATATCTAAATTGTTTTTTTCTGGCTTCCTGTAGGATTTTTTCTTTTGTTTGATAGCTTTGGAATTTGGCAATTACATTCCTGGGAGTTGTCTTTTGGGGGTTTAGTGTAGAAGGTGTTCTGTGAGCTCTGTCAGTGGATGTATTGCCCCCTTGTTCTAGAATCTCTGGGCAATTTTCTTTGATTATATCTTGTATCACCATGTCCAGTTTGGTGTTTATTTCTGGCTTTTCTGGGAGTCCAATTATTCTTAAATTTTCTCTTCTCCCCCTGTTTTCCAGATCTATCACCTTGTCGGTGAGATATTTTATGTTCTCTTCTAATTTCTTGGTGTTTTGGCTTTGCTTTATTAGTTCTTGCTTTAAAGCCTGGTTTTCTTTTACAGTTTGGTCAAACTGGTTTTGTAGATGCGTGAATTTCTTTTGCATCATTTCCCACTTTTCCTCCCAGAGGGCTTCCATCTTTTTGGTCCTTTCTGATTCAAATTCTTCATGGGTTTGTGGAGAGTTTCTATTTCCTTTGGAAGATTTTGGAGAATTTTCTTGTATATCTTCTTCTATCTGCTCTGTATTTTGTATTTTGGCTCCATAGAATGTGTCCAGAGTCGCCCCTTTCTTCTTATTTTTCTTGGTATTTTGGGGCTTCTGTGCTTCTGTGGAGTTTGTCATCTCTGAACGTGGAGGATTGGCTTTTCTTGTCTTTGTCTGGTGATCAGAGGCTTTAGTCCTGGGCAGATGTTGGTTCTATGAGCGTTCCCTGGGTTAAACTGAATATGCCTCCCTGGAACTGGAATGGAAGGGTCGGACCACGAGGCCACACTCTCCCCCTGGCTCGATTTCCGGAAGTTGCCTTCAGAATCCCTGGCCGTGAGGCTGTTTCGTCGGCCTGCGGGGGGATGGGCTGCCGCTTCCCCAAGCTCCGAGAGCACAGACTTTCACTGAGACTTGGATAGCAGGATCCAGCCCGTGAGGCTGTCTTGCCCGCCCTGAGGGTTGCTGTTGTTTTGACCAGCTCTCTGCAGCGGAGGCCCCAGGCAGTAACTTTCACCCGGACCGACCAGCTCTTTGCAGCGGAGGCCCCAGGCAGTAACTTTCACCCGGACTGGGACTTGGGTAGAAGACCCTGAGGGTTGTTGTTCCTCAGACCCTGCTCTCTGAGCCCGGCGCGGCTGCCGCTTCCGGGAGCCTTGGACTCTGCGCTCCTACCCCTGAGGTCCGAGGGATCTCGGGTTCTGGCTTTTAAGGGGAGCCGTACCTTTTGAACCGGGTCCAGGTCCAGGAGGAGGGTTCCCAGGGTCTGTGCTGTTGATCTTTTTGAATTTCGGAGCCTTAGGAGCTTCTAGTTTGAGATCGGTCGGGAAGGGTTTTCCGGAGATCTGAACTTCAGCTTTCTCTAAGCCGCCATCTTAACCGGAAGTCCGATTCTGTTCTTTTTAAAAACTCCTTTCCCCATATTCTTATTGATTTCCATAAAAACATGAAATCACATAATCAAGAAGTTTTTGAATGGGAAGATACCTCAGCTGCCTTCAAGTCTAAACATTCCTTAGATATTCCTTGATACTTAATCAACAAGTTGTCATCCAGCCTTTGTTTTAAGATCTCCAATGAAAAAATACCCACTACTTCTACTCTTTCAAATTTCACTTTTGTATATCTCCAATTGTTAAGAAATTTTGTTTTATATCAAGTTCTTAAATTTGACTTTTTGCACTTCTAATCATTATTCCAATTCTTCCCTAAAGAGATAAATAGAACTCGCCTAATTTTGCTTCCAAATTTAATTACTATCCTTCACATATTTGAAAATAACTATTCTTTCCCTTGAGTCTCCTTTTGCCAAGGTTAGATATCACTTTTTTAAAACTTTGCTCATATCACATGAACTTGAGGCCCTTCATCATCCTAGTTGTTCCCCTTTGGATAATTTCCAGCTCATCAAAGTCCTTTCTAAATTGTGGTTCTGGGAACCAAAAGCAGAACTCATCCTGGAAGGTATAGCTAGCATACTAACAGAACAGGGATCCAAAATATATTGACTAGGCAGAATATCAGACTAACTAATTTTACTTCTGGGTTTTATAATATTGGATTTAATACTTTTACAATTGCATTTTAAAATACAGGACTTAATAATTTTACATTTGGGTTTCTAAGTACAAGATGGAGACTGTAAGTTTATAAACTATTTTATGTTAAAAACAAACAAACAAAAACTAAGGATTTTAATATTATCCAAGTCCATTGTTAGGCAACTCTGAAATTCCATCCAGATAAAGCTAATATAACCATAGTCTTAATTAAGAATAAAATTGTTTCATTGTAATGTTTCTACTGCATTCTGCTTTGGTTTGACTAAATCTAGAGTATTAAACTTAGTATTGTGTACCACATTTTAGGACGATAGATATTCAGAAGAGTAACCACGATAGTAAAGGAAAGTATGTTATACAAGGAACAATTATGGTAACATAGGATGCTTAGTAAATAGAAGAGTAAAAGGGAATATGGTAGCTAACTGGAAGTATTTCTCCATCATTTTTCTTTGACAGAGAAAGAATCATTTTCCTGCTTGTTTTCTGGGGCTAAAAGTAGGAGCAACAGAAATAATTTAGAGGAAAATTTATGTTTGATATAAAGAAACAGAACAAACAAACAAAAAACCCTTCCTTTTAAGTAAATTTATAGAAATAACACATTAATTTAAATAAGTGGCCTGAGAGTGATGAAGACCATGGTAAATTTCTGCCTCTGACACACGCTTATCTATGTGATCATGTAAGTCATTGGATTTCTTGGTATCTCATGAAAATCTCTAAGAATTTAAGATATAGGCAAGTTTCCCATCTTTGGCAAGAAAACCCCACAGGCAGTATTAACATTCTAAAAGATGTAATATCAGATGATGAGTCCCTTAGGTCAAAAGGACCTGGTATACTATGATTCATGGGGTCATAAAGAACCAGACAAGTTTGAGCAATTAAATAGCAATAATTTATTTTAAAACATTTCTACAGGGGCATTGCCTATAATAGTGATACCATCATGGCATGGTGCCAAAGATGGTACACAGAGTACTCTCTGTGGGCATATGGACACCCTCCAGTCTCCCCCAGAGTTCATTACTAGAAAGGCAGAGGGACTCTGACAGATCTTCTCCCTTCCCCCTCTACAGCATATCCAACAACATATTTTCACATCACTTGCCCCTGTGCCCAGCAGTCTTGTGAATGGGAATTCACAAGAGGTAGGATGGATAGCTCATAGGGAGCAGAGGTGGAGGGGAGTGGAGCACTTGGGCCATGCCTCTCTTCCTCTCTACCTTCACTGAGGACAATCCTCACTTCAGTTGCCCCTCTACTCAGCAGCCCAGTGAAAGTGCTTCCTCCCTCTCCTGTGTGGGATAAGAGGGGGGAAGACATGCCCAGCACTCAGTGGGGGCAGTGGGGAACAGCACACAGTCTTTGGAGGGCAGGCACAGCACCCAGTCTGGAGGTGGGGTGGGTGTGGGGCACAGCACTCCATTTCTAAAAGGTTTACCATCACTGTCCTATACCAAGGCACTGCTAGGTCCTGACCACAAATAAACAAGCAAAAATACCCCTAGAATCATCACAAATTGGAATGAATATTCTGAAAAAGTAATGTAATCTCCTCTTAATAGAACTCTTCAAGCAAAGCATATGGAACTATATGTGCTAGATAGAATTCTTATGTATGGTTTAGATTCCAGGAAACCACCAAATTTGTTTATCCCTGATTGTAATTTAGGTGGTGCTATAAATCTTGTAATGAAAGAATTACACACATGCACAAACATATATTTTACACACATACAAAATGCATACACACATTTTATACTTGCATGTCAATACACATATGTGTCTATGCATTCATACATGTACACATGTGCATGTGCCCACCAAACTATATTTCAAATAACCATTTGGTCAAATTAGAATTTTTCTAGTAAAACTGCAAACAGATACCAACTGATAAGGGAGGGGGGGGAAGTTAAATAAATCAATTTTCTAAAAACTGCTTTCTTCTCTATGCTTTCCCCTTCCCCACAAGTATGAAGAATTTTAGTTATCTTTGTAGTCATCAAGTAACTTCCTGTTGGTGTAGTTTAACTAAGAATTCACAACTATTTTTTTCATTTCATATGACAATTATTTTGCAAAAAAAAAAATCATTATAGAACTTACTATCATCTAAAGAATAACATTGTTAGTTTGAGATTCAGAGCTCCTTCATTTGGCCTTAGTTAATTTTATTTGGTTTGCTAAAATTAAGATTTATTTGAACTATCCTATGAAATATTTAGTTTTCTGTAGGAAAACCTATACACTTTTCTGTTTAGCTTGTCAAGCACTAAAAATCTGACTCTAACCTATCTTTCTGGTCTCAATTGACATTAATCTCCCTCTTATATGCTATGTTCCAACCACACTGCCCTCTTTATTCTTCACACATGGCACCCCTTCTCCCCACTTTGCATTTTCACACTGATCTTCCCAATGTCTGGAATATATTACTTTCTTGCCTCTGACTCATAGAGTTCTTTGTTGTCTCTAATTTACTAATCAGAGCATCTTTTTGAAGTCTTTATTGGTGCCCTGATGATTATTTGTGCTATTTCTCTGAAACTAATATGCACACATACCTAAATGTACAATTTAGTATTTATATGCTTTATATTTACAACTCTGTATTTTTGTACATGTTTGATATTTTTCCCATTAGATGTTAAGCTTCTTTTAGTAGATAATATTTCATTCTTTGTCCTTGCATTTTCTGTGACTACCATAGAAATGAGCACATAATAAGAAAATTTGTTTATTGATTGATAGATATAATATAATCATTGTGAAGACAATTCCTTCAGCTCCTTTAAAGTGACAGCTTCCACTCATACATCTTCAAATTTTTATTCTTAGTCCCAAGGACCATTTGGGTGATTCAGTTTTATAGCTCATGGGCTTTTTAGTGCATTACAACCAAGTTATAACCATGAGTAAAGAATGTATATTCCATTACTATAATATGCTTTTTCTAGCAGTATAGTGGGAGTAGAAACAAATGCCTCAGTTATTTGTTCAATAGCATGTTGGCTTTATGAAATCAGAGTGAGGTACAATAATTTTCCACTCTAATCTCTCATTACACAGTTAAAGAAACAAAAATTAAAGATCAACATGTAATATATTTTTGTTTTGTTTTGAATATGTTGATTTTTTTTTTACTTCTGCAAGAGTTAAAATAATGATATACAGGATGTAAAATAAGAAAAAAAAAAGCAGGTAATAGTACTCTCCTAAATTTAGAGTTGAGACAACTGGGGCAGAGACAGGGAAGGTAATGTTACTAGAGCTGTATTTCATATATTTGGGGCAGCAGAAGTAGAATTAAATCTCCAGGGTTTAATCATCATGTTCTCTTTTATTTAATAGAGAAGGCAGGGAAATAGAGAAAATCCAAGGCTATTTCTTTCTGGATTCTGATCTTTCCATTTCATGGCAAATAAATATCATAAGCTGATTTTTCCTGTTTCTTTGTTAACAGATGGTGACATCTTCCCAATAGCAAAGTACTTTCTCCCTGTTATAAGAAAAATGTCAGAAGCTTTGAAGAGCATTTTTATACTTGTATAAATGTTTCTTATGTATTCAAAGAGAAAATTATATATTTAATGAATTTTAAAGAGAACTCAACAAACAAATATGATTTTTAAAGAAAAAAAGAAAACACTAGTTTAATAAGCTGCCTACAGAGAATCCCTAATTGCTATAGTTGAAATAGTCTAGTGGTTTTAAGTACTTTCATTTGAGCATATTTTCAGTGTTCATGATTGGATATTTATTTTAAACATTGTCATATGACAAAGAACTTCTTCCTTTCCAAACAATTATACATTTCTGAATTTCCTTTACACATGAAAAAGGGTCCTTTAAGCAACTAATTAAGAATAAGGTCATTGCACAGAGTACAGATGGACTTCTGTTACAGGGAAATGGTAGTCAAACCAGCTGCTTATACCAAACCTCTTGTGTCTTCAAAACATTTCCCCAAATGTTTCTTTTTCATGAAATGGAAAGATTTGAACATCTACAATTTGATGTCAAAAGGTTATTGCTGAATACCAAATAGCTTGCTAATTTACAACAGCTGGAAATTGCAAGGCTAGTCATCTTTAGAGAAAATAAAATCACTTGACTGTAACATGTTCATTTTTGGAGCATCACTGAACAGGTGATATTACACTTTCCCTTTTCTATGTTGCCTGACTCTTTAGGAAGGCTTGGATGAAATACAATGAGAAAGAGATAATAGAGGATCATGGATATGAAGTGTGTACTTCTAAAAAGAAAGCATTACCAGTTCCCCAAATTCCAATGAAACAACTCTAACTGGTCTTTATTATCAGTGGTATCTTCATTGCCATCACCAAGAATGAATATTAAATGTAGCTTGCATGTGTATCTTGGTCAGATACTATGCCTCCCATCTGCCTCTGCCATACATCTTGAATTTGAGGAGGATTTCTTATAATTTGGATTAAAAATCCAAGTCAAACAAAGGAAGGCATATTCAAATATAGCTCATATTGTGTTTAGGTTTTCTAGATGGCACTGTCTCGCATAAATCTATTTAGTACTTCTCCATTTATAGTACTCCTTCCAATTATAGAATTATTGTGTTGAAATTATTCACATTTATGCTAATAAAATTAACTGTTTCCTAGTAATTTTTTGAGGTTAGTGAAGTTGGGCTAATAAAACTTTACTACTAAACTTGAGTCTCTTTTCATTCTCTATAAAATTATATTTAATTTTTTTCATTATTAGATTGACAATTATTAACCATTATGAATATTCTAATATGTAAATCCAAATTTTAAAATGAATTAGAAACCATGAATTTCTATTTGAATTTTAAAATAACTTTTTGATATCTTTTTTCATACCACTTACTTACTTATTACATATTCCTTCATCCTCAAAGAGCAATAAAGTATAGTAGATATATTTCAAAAGAAAAAAACATAATATTTAACAAATGGAAAAAATGTCACAAAATATAAAATTTTCCACATCATTGAACTACCCACCTTCAACATATATATACACACACACACAAATATACACACATATCTATGAAGAATATAAATATTTTCTTTGGTGTTATACTGTTCCTTTGTAATTTTGCAAAATAGACTTTTGTTTTATGGTGATTGTTCTTAATATTTAACCAATTTTAATCATTGTGTATATTGATTTCTTGCTCTCTTTACTTCATTTTTCATCAGTTCATTAAAATTATTCCATGCTACTTTATAGTCATAATACTTTTTGATTCTTCAGCCATTCCCGATTCATTGTCCCAAACATGATTCCAATATCTTGAGTACTCTTTTAAAAGTTCTTCAATAAGCATTTATGAAGAACCTTTATTTATATCACTGACCTCCTTAAGGCATATGTCTTGAAATGGAATCTCTAAATTGATGGCGTATGGATAGTATAGCCATTTGATTTCCATAATTACACTTTGTTTTCCTGAATAGTTTTTACTAATTCACAGCTCTGACAATAATGCATTTGTGTGACTTTCTTTCCGATGCCCCATTGATATAGAATATCTTTGTCATCTTTGCCAATTTACTTGGCATGGTATGAAACCTCAGGGTCATTCTAGTTTATATTTATCTTATTATAAGCAGTTTGGAGCATTGTTTCTTATGCTTGTGTAAAGATTAAACTTTTTGGGGAGACTGAGGTAGGTAGAAATTAGTTTCTCTCTGCAATGAGTATTATATTTTTATGAGGCTTATTAAAGATTAAGGATTAAAGAAAATACAGGATAAGAAAGCACATGTCTAGGCCCAGGGGCCTAGACAACCTCACCTACATTATGACAAGAGCCACATCTGCTCCAAAACGGAAGTCCAAAAAGACCCTGAGCCTATTCACAACCAGGTTTAAATACCCCATCTCGCTCTCGGCCCAGGTGAGATTACAAAGCATTCTGGGGAAGTGGAGCAAGGGCTTCTGGGGTTTGAAGTCCTGGATTCAAGTCTATTTTTTACACTTGTTAAAAGTTGGCAATTTATTTGAGAAATACTTGTTTATCTCCATTTTCTACTTGTTTATAAAAGAATTCTTTTTATCTCATATTTCCTCTCATTTTTTATGTATCTGGGATATTGAACCATTATTAAAAATATTTGATATGGAGGTTTTCCCCAGTCAATAACTCTCCTTTATTTCCTTTATGCAAAAGCTTTTAAATTTCATGCAGTCAAAAACATCTATTTCATCTTGTATCATTTCCTCTTTTCCATTTTATGAAAATCTTTCTGTTCCACATAGATGTAAAAGATACATGGTCTGCTTCTCTTTTAATTTTTTGAAATCATATGATATTCATAATGAGATTACATTTCCATTCAAAATGTTTTATGAAATATGGTGTACATTTTTGTTCTATGCCATATTTCTGCCAGATCCCTTTTCAGGTTATCCTGATGTGGTATGGGCATGAGACCCTCCAATATTCTCATTTTTCTTCTTTAGATATCTTCTATAGTACAAACAAAATTAATTTGTTTCAAATATTATTGATATAAAGTTGGGTGTAGTAGATGAATATATCTACACACATATATATGCTTATACATATATATATGTATATATATATACTGTATATACATATATGAGTACATGTCTCATTTTTTGTGAATTTCCTCTTCTTTTAGTCCTAGAAAATTATTTCTTTTCCCTAGGCTTATTCTACAGTTTCATCTGTGCAGAAGTAATGAAATGCTTTGTAAAAAAGAATTGTATATAGGAATGTGCTTTTGAAAGGGCTATCCACATTTAATAATCACCATTCATTTGTTTGACTTATTGTATAGTATTGAGAAAGAGAATTGAGCATTGACTATATAATTGAGAAAGAGAAAAAAGAACATCAAAATTTATGTTAGTTTTTTATTAAATAGTATTAAAACTTTGAATTGCTTCTAAATGTCTTCATTTCATTCACCTTTATCATTTTTGTTGCTTAAAAATAATCTGATTCTTAAGATGCTGTCACCATCTCACCTCAAGGCTGGGATTATTTCAAAATGATATGATAAAAGAAAGTAAAGTGATTATTCTATAAAATGCTATTCCTGTCTTCTGATTTGGTTTCCATGGAATCCTGATTTTATATCTGATTTATTTCAACAATATCATTTTATAGATGAAGAAATGTAAGACAAGTGAGTGTGAATTAATTACTCAAGTCTCCCAAATATTTAATGGTAGAACAAATAATAGAATCCTGTCACATGATGACTAGTCTAATGCAAATTTCTCTAAAACTTCCAGCTTTGTTCCTGTGCTTCATGTACTCCAAATCACCTGACAATAATGAATGGGGACAACATTTTATCATTCCCTATTGAAATTTCCCTTTATCACTGGTTTGTATGTTTATTCTTGCTAAAAGGTGCTTCTCTCTCCCCCACCCCTACCCTCTTTAAGCCCTTACCTTCTTTCCTAATAACAATGGAAAGACAGAAGGGCAAGGGTTAGCAATTGAGGTAAGTGACCTGCCATGGGTTATACAGTTAGGAATTGTCTGAGGCTAGATTTGAACTCAGGTCCTCCCTTCTCCAGGCTTGGTGCTCTATCCACTGTGCCACCCAACTGCCCACTTGCTCTAATGGTGAAATTTATATTCTGTTGCAAAAAGCTAATTGACTGTTAAACAGTTAAAGAAAATGGAAATCTTGCATCCCTAACCTTATAACTATCAGTGGAGACATTAGCTCATGGTAGAAATAAGAGATCCTTCACCCTTTTTAGGGTACTAGAAAATTCTAGGGGAATGAAAAGAAAAACACCTGACATTCTATTAGTGGAGGCACTGTTGCACATTTTTTTGTTATCTCACTTCTCTGGATAAGTATAATCAGTTTATGGAGTAACAGTTTAAAATAATTTATTCATGGAATATAAAATTCACAATGTGACATAACCTTACCTTTACAAATAGATCTTCTAATGCTTTCTGCCATGTACTCTTTGTTCCTTGAAGCCATTCTAATATTCTTCATCTAAATAAAATGCCTGGAATAGATCTTTCATCTTTATCATTTATTGAATTCCTACTTATATTTCAAAATTTAACTCAGTGCTCTGTAGGATTCAACAAATGTTTATTAAAGTGGGAAAAAATGTAATGTAATGCCCCTTTTCCCATACATCTTCCCCAAGTCCCTTACTTTACATCCCAAAGTCTTTATCATAAATATTTTTAACTTTTAACATTATAAACCTCTATAAATCCTTAAGTCTCAAGAAATTAGGGAATATATCAACTTTTTTTCTGCTCAGGAAATGTGAATATACATATGTATATATACATATATATATGACCCCTGTACATAATTGTTGCTTATAAAATACAATAATGAAATTCAGAATTAATAACACAAAATATTGCCAAATTGTTTGGTTTTCCTGCTACTTGTCACATGTAGTAATGAAGGTGTTGGATATATCTTTTATTTATTTTAATGACAAAGGAGCTGTAGAGTTAGTGATAATGTAAATGTGATACAATTATGAGAACTGAAAAAAATCCAGAGTGATTTGTTAAAAAAAATCAAAGCTAAGTTAAAGAAAAATTGAAAGAAACTAAGACCTATCAGAAGACTTCTTTGATTCAATGTTCACCACTTGGGCATAGATAACATTAGTTAAATATTAGAGAAACTAAAATGCAAATAAAGTAAATCTGATCTTAGGTATCTATGTAATAGCATTGTTTTCACTTCATCTTAGATCAACTTCAAGGTAGATTATAACACTTCAAATCATTGATTTAGAGCTTAAAGGGATCATAGATATCATCTAATCCATTCTGTTTATTTTGTACATGAGGAAGTTGAGGTTGAGATTTTGATGTTAATGAACATCTAAAACAGGATTTGAACTCATTTATTTCTGATTCCAAGTCCCAGTGTTCTATATACTACAACACTTCATTTATGAATATCATACACACACTTTTTAGAATGAGAAACACAATTTGTTAATGCCAGGGCTGTCATTGGGTACTATTTTAGGGGAAGAGTTGGGGCACAGTTCCAGTGCACTGTGTTTATTCAACTCTAGTTCCCCAGTTCCTAACACCACAATTTATGGCAAGAATTAAAGTGAGACATTAGCTCTGTAATGCCTACACAACCCTAAGGCAGTTGGAGGTCAAATCCCTTGCATATCCCTGAACTGACAAAACCATTTTCTTGAGTGGAGCTTTGCTAGTGAGTGAAATGGTTTTATCTTAGATAAATATGCTTTCCTGTGTTGTCAGAAAACATTTCTTAATATTAAATCAAAGTTTAGTATTTTTTTCTTTTCTGGGAGACCCAATGAATAAGATAAATCAAATCTTTAAATACTTAGAAAATTTGCAAAAAAAAAAATACTCATCCACAGAAATGGTTTTCTTATTATCAACAAAGACAAAGTACCAGACCTATTTTTGAGGGAATAAATTCTTAAAGATTCTTCCTGGCCTATTACTTTTTTCATAAAAAAAATTTCTTTATTTATGGGAAATACTTTAAAGGAAACTTAATTTTCAGTTTCATTATGGAATTTTAAGTAGTCCAAAATGAAGTTTCCTTAAGCAACCCTTCAGTATTTTAGATTGTGTAAAACACTGGGAAACATCTAAAGAACAGTGTGTGATTCTGTGACTGTGGCATGCACTTCCAGACTCAGAGCATTTGTAAATTAATCTTTATGGATACACCTTCCATCCAAGCAAATCCAAGCCCCACTAAACTTTATAGTTGATCTCCAAATTGCTTTGACTCTTGTCAACATGGAAATATAGAGATCCCCAGTTTATTTAGTTTGAGTATAGAAACCCCAGGTTTTGACCTTGTCACAGGAGAGGTTTCCCCCTGAGGGAAGGTCCCTCTTCACCAGACAGTGAACTTCCTGGTAGTTTGGGTGGGAACAGCTAAAACCATCCAATATTAAACATCCCTTTTGTCCCAATGGTTTCTTCCCCCTAGGCTAAGGTCCAGGACCAAGGTGACCCAGCCCTAGGCTGAGTCTTTCCCTTTTGTGTCCATTGTAGGGCCCCAGCCCCTCACTATTATTCCTGTCTGGAACTCTTCATTTTCCTTTCTTACCATTGTAAAGTCAATCAATGTAAATCATTGTAAACTCCCTCTAATCCTAAAGCCCCCAGGTCACCTAGAGTGACCAAGTTCTTTTGTTCCTAGGAGTCCATCCTGGGTAGATGGCACTCCCAGGGGCTGGTGACCAGGGTGTCTTGACTCTGGTGCAGTCTTGGAAATCAGCTCTATTGTCATAGTAGCAGCGTTAACCCCTTTTCCCTTGATTAAAGAGTGATTTTGACTATTTAATAGTTCTGTGTTTTTTCTAGTTGACACTCTAAATATTTATCATTTGATGGCTAGTCTTGTGTGATATATTACATAAAAAACTTTTATTATTAAATGTAGCTGAGCATGATGGCACATGGCAGTGATTCCAGATCCTGGAAGACTGAGGCTGGTTGATCACTGGAGTTTGAGACTTCTCATCTGAAATGAATTCTGCATCAAAATAGTGAGCCTCTGGGAGACCTTGGTGATACCAATGGTACATTTATCTGGGAAGGAGTGAGCTGAGCCAAGTCAGAGGGTATGGCAAAATTCCCATGCTTAGAGTAGAACAAATTTTAGCCTGAAGACTGAATGGAAAGTTAGTACAAAAATAGTAGACTTATACTAGTCTTATACTAAGTGTTATACTACACTTATTAATGTCTGTTTAAGATAATCTAGGGAAATTTTCTTTTTTAGAAAACTAATTCTTTTAAATCTCAATAAAAATAAACAATATTATGGATACCACACATTCTCACAATTCTTTAAGAAGTCTAAGTGCTTTGGAATGTTTTCTTTTTAGCAGCCATGCAAGAAGAATGAAGATAATTTCTATACCCACTTCCAAATAAGAAAGCCTCCATTTTAAGAAAATTGTCTAGGACAGTCATTTTCACTCCTTCATTTTTTCCTGGTTAATTCCCAGACTCAACTATCTTTTTCTACTTTACTCTCACTCTTGTTTTTCTGAATTACAATGTAAGTTCCTCTTTTGTTTGTATTTTTATTCACTATACTTAGTACTATCCTGCTCATTTAACGCTTAGATAGACTAAATGAATCACAGATTGTAACAAAGCAAGTATCATACCTGGGACTCAAATCCAGGTCTTCTACTACCTTTATTAATATAACATGCTGACTATAAGACCAACAGACTAAGCAATATAAAAACTAGGTCAAAGTGCTGGTCCTGTAAATTGTGTGGCCTTGGCCAAGTTACATTATCTCTGTATCTTAGTCTTAGTATCACATGCCACAGAATGTGATAGTTGGATGGGTCCTTAAATATCACTCTACCCAATCTCCTCCTTTAAAACCACAACATATTTTTAATGTTGAATCATCATTCTCTGACATTTTATTCTAGTCAGCTTAATGAATTTCAATTAAAAATAAATTCCAAAGTTTACTAACATTTATTTATAATTACAGTAATCATTGATATCAGCCCTTTATACAAAAGTAATTTAAAAGAATCTATAATGCCTTGTTAGCACTATATCTTACACATAAAATATATTCAAAAACTCTTTATTGAATAAATTATTTTATATATGATTTCTTTATGCATAAAATGAATATAATTTTTGATGTCCTGTTGCTTTTTTATTTAATATTCTTCTTAATCTTTGTTCAATCTCAGCTAATACTACCTTTCTCCAATTGCCTTTGGTGTTCATTTACAGCTTTTCAGGAGAAAAGATGAAGAATATTACACTTCCCCCCAGAAACAGGCAGATAAAATCTTCCTTATAATTCTTTTAATAGGGCCTAATTCCTGGAATTTAGCCCTTAAAATGAACCATCTTTTTCAGGTTGAG